>NC_060251.1:34189797-34864154 GCF_921293095.1 Ischnura elegans | reverse complement strand
TATATATGTATACATATTAATTCGAATTGTTAACTCCTTGCACTGCATTGCAGAGGGTGAATTCGTCTCGGTTTTTGACTCGCTAAGTCACAAGCTTCCTCGCGCCGAGGTTTTTCATCACTCTTTCTCTTTAGCCTCGCGTAAACGCGTCGGATGTTGTGTGAGAAACGTTAAGGCATTGGGGCTTCAAGAGAGAATGAGCTGAAGAAGAATAAAGCTGAAAAAAAAACAGCGAAAGGGAAAACAGGCTTTTCGAGAGCTCAAACGAAACTCTTTTTACCCCATTCTTTCTCCCTCCCTCTCTTTCTCCCTTCGGTTTCCCCGGCAACCCCTCTTTCAACACCGCTCGTACCGTAGAAATTGCGGTGTTTTACCCTCTAATGAGGGCTGTTTCCGCACCTGCTGAATTCCTACTACATCCCAAGCTCTTCGCCGCCAACTTCATTTCCACGATCTCCGTCTGCAATCCTTAGAAAGACTCAAAACTACCACCTTACCATTGCCTCCCACTTAATTGCAAACCCTCGTCTCTTTCACTGCCAATTAGGAAGTACTCATTCATCTTTCGGTTCGTTAAGCGAAGAGCGTCTTTCAATTGCTCTCTGATTGACGTGCCACAGGATATAAATCTGCGTATAAGTTTTTTATGTATATTAACATTTAATTAACCGGAATTTTTATCCTTCATTTATATATGTTCTTTGTGACATTGTTTCCTTTATTACTCGTTTCATTTATGTTTGTTCCTGCTCACTCATTATTTTCTCTTTCTCTGAAATCTCTAATTGTGGTTGTAACCGTAATATTTTTATTCTTACAACCATTTTTTTCCCGTTCTGTATTTATTAACCTCATCGGCTTCAGCCTTTGGTGGGCAACGTGAAGGCAGTAATCTCTCTACCTATTTTTTTATTTTATAAAACAGCAGTTGTGATGGTAAATGCATGCATGAGGTTATTAACATAAAATTATGAGGTTATGTACATAAATAACGCTTTTGCCCTTTTTCTTAGCTATGACTATGCTTTTTCTAATATCCAAGGAAACATGGAATAAGTAATGAAGTCGACTAAGGTGCTCCACTGGGTAATATCTTCCATGAATGCCGGCGTTTCGGGGTATGCGTAACAGTGGCGCAGCGAGAGGGGGATGGGGGAATACACCCCCCTCCTCCAGAGCTCAGAAGTTTTTAAAAAGTTAATCGATTTTACGTAATTGGATTAATATTTATTTCTAGAATAGAATAAGGATTAATAAAATATTTTTAATTAATATATAGATTGCCTTTATTAGCATATACAACAAAAATATGAGAATTTAATATCCGTCAGAAATCCATAAAACTCACCATTTTGAACCATTATCTTGAAAATTTTCTGGGGGACGGCCCCAGTATTAGTTGCGCCTAAAATCCCCCTAGCCTTTATTCCTAGCTGCGCCCCTGACGAGTAGTACTCCATCCTCATGGCTGAACTAAGGGCTCGTACCCCGAAACGTCACCAGCCTTGGAGGATATCACCCGGTGGAACACCCGAGAATCCTTCACTACCAGCATACGCCGGGGAGCATCAGATATTTTTTTCATGGAACGAGTAAGTTATCTCTCTCAGGGCCAGCTGGGAAGACCTGCAGTGTACGTTATTTTAGATGTACAAGATTTAGAAAGACACTCAATCCCACCGATATGAGGCCCACCCTGTAGAACCAAGAATGTTTAAAAAGGATCATGGTAATAATTTTAAAAGTCTGGGTATTTAAACAAATTGATTATTTCTCATTTACATTGACAGTATGTTTAAAATGTCTGTTCAGCGTTAACCATAAGATGATGAAGCCTTCAACCTGTGTTAGCGTTGGCTGAAAGTTCTCGTGAGCTTAAAGTTTGACCTTAATCAGAGGATAAACAGAACTTTCACCCACCTTAAGGTACAATTAAAGGCTGCATCATCTTCCAGTTAGCGTCTACCAGAAATTATGAAAACGGCTCTCAATGCATGCGTGAAACTACATAAGGCATGTTGTGCTTAACTTGTAATCGAGTGAGAATAACTCAGAAATTTCAGTGCTTCTGTGTTGTTTGCCCGCTTTTGACTGGTTTCTGTTACTTCTCTTTGTTCATCTACCCTCCCTTCATATCCCACCCATACAATTCTGGCAGCGTCTCACTCCGACATTCTCCAACCACTACCCCTCACTACCCACTTCAAAGCTTCACTGGCTCCCGCTGCCTTCATCTCCGAAACCGTTCCGCTTTGTCATTTCTGCCTTCTCGATGAGTTTTGCAATGCGTACAATCCAACAGTATCATTAAATGACTGTGGACTAAAAATTATTCGTATTGCATTTTTCATGTGAGAGTTAGGCATATTTAAGCTTGGAACTATTGTGCCCATTCGACCCGGCTATCATCTATGAAGTTGATGATACATTATATATTTATAAAAATTGCAACCTGATTTGAAGAAAAATAAATATTTTTGGCAGATTGCATTTAATTATTTCAGTACCTCTTTTTTCAACTACAGAACTGTTTATCAAGAATCTTAATATTTTATCAACCATAAATCCTTTATTAATCAATTCATCGATAGAATATCTAGAGTTCAGGAGAAAACACTTAAAAGCACTAGAATCGCATTCGAAAGTGATGAAGAATATGCAATTTTATTAAATAAAAAGTATTTTTAAATATATTCATGGGCGTACTCAGCGAGGGGCAGGGGGGAAGTCGCTCCCCCCCCCCCAGAAGCAAAAATCGCTAAAGTCTGCAAAATCACTACTGAATTAAATCGAAAGTATTCAACAAATTTTATTTTAACTCACGAAAAATAATTTGCATTAGAATAAGCTATGTAACTAAAATAAAACTATTTTTCAAGGAAATAATCTCACTAACTAATAAAGGGCTGTTATAATTATCTTAAAATGTTGGTTTTATTCATCTTTTCCATGCCACATGTCTAAAATGTCACAGCATGGCTTGCGCCCCCCTAGTTATGATCCTGGGTACGTCCTTGAATATATTATTAACTAAATTCCATAATGATGGCTAAGTTCTAATAACACGTATCTCAAAAATCGCAACTTTTCAGGAAAGCTAAAAACAATTAATTTATTTTACTTGTGCACTGAAATTAAAAACCAAAAGTTCATAAACCTGAAAAAGAAGCATTCGTTTGCAAACGAAGAGTTGGTTTTTGCTTGTATTTTATTTTTTTAATGTCATTACACTTTGTTTAAGATACCTATCTCAAACCGGCTGAATTTGAGATACGTGTTGTTAGAACTTAGCCATCGATAAGTATTCTTGAAGATTAACTTGGCTCCCATTTTCTTGTTTTCTTGCAATGTTTGCCTACTTTCCGCACTCTATCAGTACTTCTCTTTGCTTATACTTTCTCAGTGCCTTTCACAGTCACTGCTGCTCCCGTCCAGAGAGTCGCAAATATATATACCCTCCCCCTTTCATCCCACCTCTTCACCAAACAGCCACCTCAAAGCTTCGCTGGCTCGCGCTAACTTCTTCTGCGGGACGGTTCGGCTTTGGCATTTCTGACTTCGTTAAAGAGTTCTAATGGCATGCACGGCCCTCTCGCTACAACGCTCTGTGTAGAGGCGAGCGGGGAAAAAAATTCAGCCCGTGGGGATGTTGGGAAAAGCTGAGTCGGTTGGTCGGACAAAGGAGAAGAAAAGGGCCGTTCGCAGCCGCGGCGTTGGAAAAAAAAGACAGAGAGAGGTTTTGAAAGGGATGAAAGGAAAATCCAGAGGAGAGGCTGCGAAAGAACGCCGGAGACGGGGAATTCCAGAACATGTTAATGAGTATATGAGATGTGCGTGTTCACTTAAGAAGCAACATAGTAGTGAAGTGAGACATGTTTCAGTAAATTATTTTGGGAAGAATTGTTAGCAAGTTCTGTCATAGGTATGTCTTTATTATTATCATCATCATTATTATTATTATTGCTATTATTATCAATAATATTGTTATTGTTATTAGTTTTGCTATCATATTATTGTTATTCTTCATTTTATTATTATTGACATTCTAGTTCCAGTATTAATTATATTCGAATTATTTATTATTATTAAAAGTATTCTTCATATTAATGTAGGTTTCTATGAAGAACTTAATCAGTATTCTTGCAGTGTCCCCTCACTTCATAGAATTTCTTTTTGAATTCGCAATAAGTTGAGTTTTTTTCTCTCTTTTCACCTCTATGTTTAATATTAAATTAGTATCTATGATTTAGGCCTTGCTTTCTTAACATTAACACAAATTTAAATATTTTAATAGCCTTTTATGCTGTGAAAGTATCAAAATTATGTACGCATTTTCATTTCAAGCCCTTCAAAAGGTGTGCAAAACGTTGGAAATAATTGGAAATTTGCAAGGCATACACTCCAATAGATTAATTTAATATTCGCCATAATACCCACTCCCTTTCATTCTTTCTAAAAATCCTATTCACTTCCTTCCTCTCCCTCGCTTACCCAACATTCTACCCTCTAACTCTGTTTTCAAAATCTCCTCCCCGCTAAGTACTCCCTCCATCCATACCTTCTGTACACTCCTTATCTTATCTAGAAGCTGCCTGTCCTCACCCACCATATCCAGCGCTTCGTCGTTCTCCCTCGTCTCTCTCAAATTTTCTTTCCCCAGTCTACTCCAGATCCACATCCCGAACGTCTCCATTCTTTTCTCGTCGTCCTGCCTAAGTTTTCAGGTTACATATTTCTATATAAGAATTGTAAATCCACATGTGTGTTTTCAGTGGTGCAGCTATGCAATGGCTCACGGCCTTGAATTCCCATATTCCTTCATCCTTGATTAACTTTTGCTGTGAGTTGATTTCACTTCATATCAATGTTTCAAGGAAAATTAAAGCTTTTAAAAGCCTGATGAAAGTGCACATGTCTAAAAGAAGGATTATGAGGGTCCTCTGAATCCGTACGCAAGTGAATAATTTCGATTTAAAATTATTAAAATCCACATTTTAAGGGCCTTTTGATTGAAATTAAAGTTTATTTATAAGATTGATTGTGTATTTATGTTCGACTCTTATTTGAAAATTTTACTATGAATAGTTTTGGAAATGACGATAGTTGTAAAAACGTTGACTTCAATAGTCATAAATGATAAACGGGAAGAAAAATTATCTACTTCATTGCTTAACACTTTTTTACGATCCAGTTGCCATACTCGTGATGTCTTCTTTACTTTTTTCTACTGTGGAACAAAAGAATTTTAAAACTGAAACAGTATGATGAACTATCAATGATGATACTGAGTATTCATTGGCAATGAACGATTGAATCTTGAATTGAATGAAGTCTTTAGCTTTAAGATGAAATATCACGACTTAAATTTGAATTTATTTCACGGAGACGTCTTGACGATTCTTTTTATTCATATAAGAGGCTAATTAAATGTCAAATCCCGATATGGTTATTTATTTACCAGTTTTTATGCTATAATGCCATTACTCTAGCATAATAGCCTATTTTCGTCCAGCTTAATACGGCTAGAAAATTATCGAAACCAACCCATCATGTCTGAAAATAATTACACCGTATCTGAGGGGAAAGTTTAACTGAAATTGCGATTGCTTTCTGGAAAATATGAGTGAAGATCAATTAAATACGTAATGCATCAGCCTATACCCAGTTGCATCGTCCAAATAATCTTAAAAAAAAACTCTAAATTATCAATTTCCAACCAAGCAAACTGCGTCCCCTTCGTGATGGCTCGGGTCTTTTTGAGATTAAAGAGGCAATTCCCGCTGAGGTGACGGAGAGGCGGAAATAAATATCTTTAATAACCGGAAGAGCATCGTAACTCATCGCTGCGTGGGCATCGTGCCTTTTAAATAACTGAGGGTACCCCATTGTTCCATTTCCTGGAGCGTTCAAAGGTTTCCGCAGATGCGTTAAGGCATTCTCGCTGGAGTGAATATATCCTAGTCTCATAAAATATATTGGCATCGAAACAACTCGAACAGATTTATTTGTTACCAATTTCTGCACAAAATTAGCTCATTTGCGAGACTATCCGGAAGCGCAGTCGGAAAAAACTATTTCCATTTTCTTTTATAATTGGAACATCGCTGCTTTTTAAAATTATTGAAGCAATAAAACATCTTCCAGAAAAATTAATACCGTTCAATTATACAACATATGGTAAGATTAGGTTTTGTAAAAATAATTTACGTCAATAACCTTTTGCCTTGAGTGGCGGGTTAAACACTTTAGTGCCCTTGACTGACTGTACCGAATTTCATTGTAATAGTTCATCGCTACAATACAAATATATTTATGTAAATAATATTGTAATATCCTAAGCTTAGTGAAGGAGGAATAGGTAATTTTAAACGAGTTTATAAGGCATAGCAAAAACTGTAGTGCATGGAAGAACTAAATCCTGGCCATAGGCAAACATATAACGTCGTTGATGATGTTTTAACGACGAGTTTTTTGTTTGCATTAGGAAATATTCACAACGAAATAACAATTTGCACCTACGTGGCGTTCAAGTAAATTTTTCTAGGCTTTGCTGTCTTTTGATGCATGAATGTCTACGATGGTGCAGCTGATACCCTTAGATGATGTTCCCCACATTCCCTAAAAGCGAAAGCATGTCTCAATCCCATTATTCTTCGTCAATAATGCATACATGGAGATATTTATTAGTTCCAACTAGATTTAAGGTATTTTTTGTCAGAATAGGTTTGAATGTGTGCATATTAGTGTGCTATATTTTGAAATGATCATTTGGAGATTTTCATCCCATTAAATCCGTAAAGAAAGTTGCATTTTCGATTCAATATCGCATTTTTACCTTCTGTACAGGTTCTAAAATCTCATTTAAGCTCATTTTTGTATGGATAAATTATCTGTGAACAGCTTCAACAACATTTATTATGATCGCAACAAACACGGCGGTGTAAAAATACCACAAGACGGCAGGCCAAAATAAAACGTCAACTTGAGTAAATAATGTCCTCATTTTCTATTCAATGTCAATATGTGCTTAGTTATTTGCCGAAAACCTTTTATACTTCGATGAATGACGAAAATTGTTACATAAACATTGGCTGCAGTTACCGTGTTATTCCCGCTTTTCTGATTTTATTTTTCCTACCAACCCAATAACGAGGCCAAGAAGTGTCCAACAAGGGTCTTAGGCACCTCCAGATATTTTTTTGTCTCTTGCTTCTGTGAAACCAGGGAATGGCCTGTTTTAAGGGGGGGAAAAAGGCCGTAAACTTTCGTTCTCATAGCAACCAACGTAACGGAGTGGCTAAAAAAAATTATCTTCCCTATGGATGGTTGCATTTAGCACCTGTTTTGAGTAGCATGTTAATGAGAAATAACTTAGAATATTTTAGCAACTTAATCGGTTTGCCTATAAACATGATTTAGTTATTCCATGCACTTCACGGTTACAACGTTTTTGCTTTGCCTTAGACACTCCAGGAAAATTACAGGTTTTTCCTTCGCAAAGTTTGGTCCAAAAAATAGTTTTGAGCTGACATTAATTCCATTCCCACCATTGCTTTTAAATTTACTGGCGCTTAATGGCTCTTTTTACACGGCCTTATACAATAGCTGTTCGTGTTAGATAGAATGGCAATAAATCATATGAACCAAGCTGTGTTTTTTATATGATAATTCGCCTTCTTTGATGAGTACAGCAGAAAAAAATACAAGTTCACGGTTGCCTTTTACTCTTTTCTTTATTTACAAATATATATAATGAAAGCTGGATGAATGACCTATTCGCCGGTACACTCCAGAAAAATTGAATGGTAGCGACGAAGCGAGTATGTATTCTTTTTTGCCTTGCATTTCGACCTGTTAATAACGCATTTTCAAGTGTGCGCATGCATGGAACTTGATATTAAAGTTTTACCTCTCTCGTTCTCATTGCTGTGATAAGTTCATCAGTATCCGGTAGGCCACTTTGCAAGGCATATTCACGAGTGAATGGATAGGATATGTAACACCATTATAGATATCACGTGAGAACGCTTTAATTGGATGAGTTGCGTTGTTGGAGTGAAATTGAGTTTTTGTCTCGGCTGCAGCCGACCGCATAAGCTTCGCTTGAATATCCTCTTCAAAATAAAGAAATAAGTTCGCTCTTGAGGTCTAATTTTTAAAAAAATTCATGAGCTCCAACGGGATAATATTCCAGTTTGATATATCATGCGAACCAATACTCTTAGCTTTTATCTACCCCCTTAGAAGTCTTTGAGCGTATTGTACATTTGAGAATCCAGAAGTTTTTATCCCCTAGTACGCAATGTACCAACATGCTTTATGATTTCCAAAGTACTGTGAGATTTCCTGTACACATATAATTGCTTTTTATTATGTACTGACTCATTACAGTTCAGCTTAAGGATCATTACGCTATCTCAATTTACTTTCTGATTCCAGCAATTCCTTTGAGCATGTACGGACACAGAGACACTCACGTGCATTTCACCGTAGTAGAATTCGATCTCAACATCAACCCAGACAAAAGGAAGTCCGAGTTTATATAAACACCCATGCTTTTACATTATCTAAGGAAAGCTACGTAAATCCTTAGGAGACAAGACTAGCTTAAGAAAACACCAGACGCGGGTGCCTTGGATAAATCGCGATCTCAGGCAGGCATAGCATTCGACGTAATGAGTTGCCCAGAGCACTCGTCAACAGGGCACAACACGCGGCCAATTGGAGCGCTTGGCTCAAAGTTTCTGCAACTTAAAAATGATGCGTTTTCGACCTAAAAATCGTTGGTAATTTTGGTTCTACATGAAATCACCTATCCAGGATTAAAATTTCGTGACACAATTTTTCTCCAGCCTGTACAAGGGCAGCCAATACACGGCATCAAGCACTTCGACCTGAAAACGCCAGCTGGAATGCATGAGAAACTTGTCTCAACGACAACGACGAAGCGGTGAAACCGGGAAAATGCAGCCTTCGACTTATCCTTCTCTTCCATTTGTCGTATTTCTCCCACGACTTTAGATACAGGGTCTCAGTTAACGGCTCCATTCGGCGAGAGAAAATAGATATGACACGGTTTATTTTCGTACACTGGACGGGAGGTCACTTTGCGGAATATGATTGGGGCACGTGATCGTGGTTTCCTTTTTTAACGGTTCTCCTACTTGGGTCCCCTCCTATCATTCCCCACAAAGACGCCTCCATTATCCCCCTGCCCGCCTTCCTCCCATGTCCCGTATTGAGAGACATATTCGCCCGCGGAGAGGAAGGACCCAAGCCGGACGGTCATGTCACGATCCGAGTGGATTTGATTTCCGTCGAGGGAAAGGATGAATAAAAAAAAGAATGAGTAATCAGGTACGAGATGCACGGGAAGTTTGATCAGTTATGAGGGCAATAACGGACTCTTCTTCATCTCATCTTTTTTTCTCGATTTTCCTACGATATTCTTTTTTTGTGTTACAAATGTCCTATTTAGAACTGTTTATTTATATATTTTTCACAAATAAATGAGCGAGCCTAAATTGCTACGTTATCAGTAAGTTGGGTTCCAATTTAACTATTTGCCTACGATATTATTTTCTTATTTTTATGATTTTTGAACCCTATTCGTAACTATAAATCCACGGGTTTTTAACGAATAATTGGGCAAGAATAAATTGTTACGTTGTCGATTAAAACCTAGTCAGCTGGGATAAAATCCGATTACAGGGGCAATTTCTTTACTATCTAGTAAATTTTGATAAAATTACTTCATTTCACACCTGCACCGAAAAAAAAATTCTTGTGCAACAAAATTATTGCTGATATCAATTTTTTTCGTGCTTTCTAAATAAAAACATGGCATATTAATGTAAAGTACCCGGTCCACATCTTGATTGGACTCCTTCAAACTAAAACTCTAAACCCCAAAAAATACACTTTTCCGAGTTACCCTCCCTCGCTATCACAGCTAACTACTCACAATTACTGCGCAGATAAACAAATATATGCTTGTACATAACACTTGAATACGGAGCCATCCAGCCGATGTCAGATTCACTTATACATGTACATCATGCTGTTGGATCATTAAAATGAAGCTAAGATATCATTGGTGGAGGAAAAATGAAAAAAAAAACAGTTTTAACTACAGACCATTGTTGCGTATCGCACATCATTAAAGAATTATTCTTTTTTCACCGTATCAGACAAAGCTAAACTGTCAATTTTTTTGCCATAAAGCTTTTTGTTTTGTATTGGGGAAAAAATTGAATCGAAACGCTCTGGTAGTTTCTGATTCCAAAACACTTATCGGAAACAAAAAATTAGATTGTCATTCAAAGAATATTAAAGTCACCTGCGTAATTGCTTCATCCTCTAAATAGATTGCTTTCTGATTTTTTTTTGGCCCCACATCTCGCAAAAAGAATGACTTAAACTTGCCATTGTCTTTTTTTATATCGATGGCGATCAATATAACTTTCGTCGAGAAAATTTTCCGATGGAAGTCGCCCCAATGATTTTTGAGGCTCAGATAAACACTCAGCCATTATTTCTCTAATGTGAGAGTAAGGTTCGTAAATATCCGAACAAGACAGCGTGTTTCACTGCAGAAGAGAACATAAATATTGACTTCACTTCCTCCTTAAGTAATTTAGGAATATCTGAAATATTATATTCATTATTTTATTCCATATTGGCATTTTAACCAAATTTGATGGAATTTTCTCTTACATATTCGTGAAATAAGCGACAGAACCTAATGCACTAAAACTATCGTTGGCACCCTCTCCGATATAAATCTGTAGAATAATTATAATTATATTAAAAATGGCATGTAAAATTTTAAAAGTATTTAACAAGGCATCATTATTAATCGACAGCTGTTAATTTAAACATATCGCAATGCAAATACACTCTGTAATTCTACGGTTATTTTTTTTTTTCAAATCAATTTCACTGCATGACTTTTAAGTGATGTCAATTGCGTGATTTTAAATGCAAATTCACTAGAAATGGTACCCAGTTAATGGTCAGCATCCGATGAGACTAGAAATTTCTGGTTTATTCGGTGTTTTCCTTGAAAACTACGTTCTTGGCATCAAAATATATATTTTTGGATTATTATTATTACCTGTGGTAACAACTTTTACCTCCCCAAATCTATCTATCTATTTTCTTTCAATTATTTATGAGTCGCAAGTTTTAATTGCAAAATTTTATTTTGTGTTTATAACCAGGATCACCGATGAAAAATGATCTTATAGGTAAGTGTCATTTGTATGGCATCTAGACATTTTGTGAATTTTTATGATAACAAAATCTCTTTCAGATTAACTTTCGATACATAAGTAATATACAGTAAAAATATACTAATGAAAAAACAATGGGGTGCAAATCAAATTAACAAAATTAAAAATGGAAAAAGGTTTGAAAATACTACAGTGAGGCACCACCTATAATATTTTTGTTGCTCAATATCCAGAGTTTCAAGTGCTTCAGCAAGGTATAACATTTTGTCACTCCCTTTAAATTTTTTTGGCAAACTGTTGTAAGTTGTTGTTCCCAAGAAAAGAAAGCTTCGTTTGAACAAATTAACATTCGGTTTGTGCAATGCGCATGAATCATTTATTCGTAAATATTATTGATGGGATTTATCCAAAACGTTTGTGCTACTACCACAACGAAATTAGAATGACATTAGCACCATTTCCGGCCTCGGTGGCGGAGGGGTAAAGTCCTCGCCTGCCAAACCGTAGGTCGTGGGTTCGAATCCCGCCTGGGTGAGTGATCCCTATCCAGGGCATGGATGTTTGTGTTGTACTTAGTTAATATTGAAAATCCTCGTTGTAAAAGGCCGTTATGTGCTGTTTACGGGGAAGTTGATCATAAATAAATAAATTTCGAAGTATAAGTACCTCTAGGGTAGTATCTGCAGTTTTACAAATATAGGAAAAGAGGATGAACAGCGATCTACTCCGGCTAAAGCACGAGTGATTATCTTTTTCAAATATTACGGTTGCATCTTTAACCCCTTCCAACCCAGGGATGCTTATGGAAGAAATCAAATTTCAATATTTTTCATTTTAAAAACTTGAAAAAACTCGCACTCAGTCATAATTCTTGTGGCAGCTAAATATTTCGTTATTATAGTTTATATCGCAAAATAATTCGTAGTTTAGATATTTCCTACATAGAGCAGAAAATGTATACATTTTTTTATGTTGCTTAGAAGAAACATCGGGTTATAATGGGTTAATATCGTTATCTTTTGATAATAACATGTGCTAAAAATTCATATCATTAATGGGCGTAAATATACGCTAAATGCATTTAGCACATATTTGCGCCCATTTAGGAGACAACAGACGTAATTACAAAAGTACTGTTTTGAGATAAATCTATTTTAAAGTTTTGTGCAGATAACTGAATACTTTTTAATAATATATAATATAGGAAATCATTATGGGGGAAGAAGCAGAGAGGAACTGTTAATGAAAGGATTTTGTCCTCTAGCGTGCATCTTCTAGCGGTTCAGAATGCGAGATTAATGTTTCATCCAACTTTGGGATAGCGCCGAGTCATGGCAAGGAGTAGTAACTGGTTCCACGGAAGGTGAGAGACCAGAAAATTACGTGCCGCTTGAGACGAAGCGCGAACCCACTGTTGCTTATGATTCTTCAGTCTCTCTGCCACGATTAATCCTACAGCCTCTACGCCTTTGAGGAAGTAAATTACCAGAGGTCAAACCTCTGGAGATGAGGCAACTACCAGTTGTAAGACCACTTTCATTAGTAGCAGCTAAATATTACAGGATACGTAAAGCATTGGATAGTCACTGCATTTCATGAAACAAGGTGAAGAAGCGAATAGTTTGTCCAATACAGGACAACTCGAGGCTTGCCGGTTCATGTTGCGATGCCGATTCATTCGGGACCCGAAAAGAATGTCTTCTAAATCGCTTACTTAACTAAATCTCAAAATGTGTGAGATTGTGCAATCGTATTGTTGATACTCGCTCAAAGCTCTCGTTTAATTAAGCTCAAACATGCTTCCGACAATTATAATCGCGCATTTTCGTCTAAAACAAATCATTTAATGTACTTAAAAATCCAGAGCAATGAATAAAATGTCGAGAAGGAAGGATACAAAAAGAAAAACCGTTTTCATGCTAACTGCAATATCACCCAAAAATATTTGCGTTGCCATAGCTCAGTAACTAAGGAGTTGCTACCCAATGTTTATTTACAATAAATGCTTAAAATTGCCCCACCTATCTCCTCCTAAAGTTCTGTAGATTTTTCTTGAAACCCTCTGAATTTTCATGATTATCACTCAAAATACAGCAGTATACTTCGTCGTTCGCCGCGGGCCGGAAAAATCAAAAGAATTTGTAGTGCGATTCATTTTGGGTTTTTTTTCTTGAGGGATTATATCGTATCAAGCGTATCTCCCAAAATTTCTTGGGTTTTTAAACACCCAAACCTACAACCTTGTCCTATGTAGCCGCGCTAATTCGAATATTTATGCGGCTAGCATTTTTTCCACCTTCTCCCGACATTCGAACAGTCTCTCTCCGTGTCGTAAGCAAATAACCAGGCCTCTCCGATATGCCGACCCGTTTTTTGTTCCGCTTTGCAATGGCAAAAAGCCTCCGGTCATCCTCGGATTCGGCGTGTTTAGCGAGTGGGAGGGGACGGGAGGTTGGTTTTCAAAGGCAGAGAGAGGATTGAACTACCCCTTTAAGGACAATCTCCTCTGCGGGGACTCTCCTTCTCGGATGGCATCGACCTCTCCGCATCGTCCATCCCTTATAGCCTGCCGTAGTCCCACCTCCCACCCCCATTCCCATCTATAGCTCTCTCCCACTGCCGCGGCAAAAGGCATCATCTTCCTCGCCAAGACTATCGCCACTTCCCCTCGCCTTAGCCCACTATAACCCAATGTTGCTTCAACATCAAAAATACATTTTCGGCTCTATTCAGGAAAGTTTTAAACTGCGTGTTCTTTTGTGCTGTAAATTTTAATGGCGATATACGTAGCTTACGCTTTAATTATGATTGAATAGAATATTTTCGCATTTTTAAAATGAGAAGTCTTGAAATCTAATTTCTCTCAGAAATACCTCTGGGTTAGAAAGGGTTGAAGAGATTCATCCGCGGCTTGCCGCTGTCCAAAACATAATTCTCAATCCAAAATTTGCTTTTATCGTTTAAAAACCACTCGTTTCACTTTTAATGTTCTGCCGATGCAGAAAAGCAAAGTTATAACGCAGGTGATGCCGAAAATGTATTTTCGGCATCTCCGGTTTCGTAAAATGTAGGTGAAAAAATGTATTTTAGAAACCGATTGTTGTTTTATACTGACAGTGAGTGAAAAAGTCGTAAATTTTCGTTTTCATAGCAACCAATGCAACGGAGTGGGTAAAAAATAGTCTTCTCCAAAATAATCTCCTCCTCATCTCCATAAACTAAATTACATTTAACCCCTTTTTTGAGTAAGATGTTAATGAGAAATAACTTAAGGATATTTTAAAAACAACGTTATCGTTTTGCCTCCAAGCATGATTTAGTTACTCCATTCACTAAAGGTTATGCTGTGTCTCTTTTTCCTGCATTTCGAGTCAATTTTATCCCCATTTGCGTTCAACTGCCATATTTTTACTCCAGTCTAGACTCATTTCATTATTAACTCTGAAAAAGAGCCACTAAAGATGTTCATTTTCAGCATACGTCTTATTTTACGACCTATTTTATCCGTATTTTCGATATTAGATTTATCATCCAGCTAAAAGGTTGTCCTTTTTTCACGCATCTATTCTTATCGTCATTTATCCTTACGTCTCCTCGGAAATAGCATACACTCGGGGGAATCATCTGCGCGTTATCTCGGAAAGCGAATACAATTACGTTTTCTTGAAGATTTCAAAATATCATAGTCTTGCTATAGAACTCTAATTTATGTAATTGAAATCAGTTTTCAATTTCAGCATACCTCCCAATGTATTTTAAGTATTTTATTTATTAAAAGCAATATCGCTGCATCTAATATCAATCCTCGGAAATGCGTTGAAAATGCATATCAGACACCTATAATTGACATTGACACATGTAATTATGTGCCACGTTCAAGGGACTCCAAAATAGTGTGATATTATATAAGAATCGCGGTAAATATGAAAGGTAGATTCCTAAATTGACTATTTCGAAGTTATTGTCATGTTTATGCAGCAATTTATTTCAAAATATTTACTGGAATGAAATTACTGCAGAACTCTAATTTCTATCACTGAAAATTGTAGTGTACCTCCCAATATATTTTGAAAAGTTTATTTGAAATTAAAAACAATATTGCTGCCTCTAATTTCAGTCCTGGGCAATGCGTTAAAAAATCCATATTAGGTGCCTAAAATTAAAATTTATGTTCCAAGTTGAGAAGAACTCACAAAATGTCTGATATGATATCAGAGTCACGGAAAATATAAAAGGTAAGCTCCACAATTTACTATGTCGAAGTCCATATCACATGTAAATTTATCAATTGAAGTCAAAATAGGTTTGTGAAATGAAACTACTGTAGAATTCTAATTTCTGTCATTGAAAATTGTAATGTACCTCCGAATATGTATCGATGTATTTACTTAAATTTAAAAACTATATGATGAATTTATAAGCCATGTGATCAGAAATTAACAAAGAGTCTCCTATAATATGATACACCGTAAACATAAAAAGCAGGCTCCTCAATATACTATTTCAAATTCATTACCATTCCAATGCAGCAATTGAAGTCAAAATACGTTAGCAGAGTGAAAAAGCAGTATTAAACGAATGGAGAAAGTGTAAAAATAAATTTGCTCTAATTCAATAATCTGCATTTTGTGCCCTTTAATTTTTGCTTTTAATCGTCTTGGACGTTGTCTGTTAATAAAACATTTGAAGGCAATCTGAATGTGCCCACCAGCACACAAGGACTTCTGTTGAATCCCGCAGTAGCTTCGCAGAACCTCACCCTTTAAAACTGTACATCCTGAGGAAATGGGAAGTTGCGGTATTTCGAAGATGCGAGCCGGGAGTCCAATCACTTCGGATCGTGCGTCCGTAAAACACGCTCCCGGAGAACTCAGGTAGTTAAGGGAAGGCGCGAAAGATTGCTGCGCCTGTGCATGCAAGGGATAGCTATTTTTAAATCCCTTAGCGGTATCTCCCGGAATGGGATACTGCTCGATGCTTCAGAGGGTTGATGGGCAACAGGAAAAGGGTGGTGTGGATGTTAAAAGGCATTTTACGCAGCTTGAGAAGGAAATGCGATGATGAGGCGAACCGGGATCATTAAATTATAGAGATCATGAAGAATCTAATGTTTCTAGGTTCCTGTCTGCTCTTTGTTCCTGTAAATTTCTACACGATTCCCGAAGTAGGGTGACATTCATTAAAAATTCAAGTGTTCTAAATCACTGCATCAAACAAGTGACTTAATTCGCAGTCACCCTTACAGGTGAAAAGTTATTCACACCAAGGGTCGAATTTGCCATGAAGATTCGCCTTGAATATGGCTTGGTGATGTAAATGGTAGCATACCTGAATAGCAATTGAGAGCTGTATTTGGGCTTGGTTTTACCTTCTTTACGTAAAATTTGTTAATGTATGGAAGTGAATTGGTGTTTATGTAGTATGCAAACAAATAAATTAATGAGTAAAAGTTATCGATATGATTTATGAGATATTATAATAATCTATCACTATTATTATCGGTCATTGCGAATTGGTGGCATTGAGTGCTATAGGATCGATATTTTTTTCTAAAAAATTTAAATGAAAATTGAAATACCGACGAATAACTAGAGTTTACGGCCATAATAAGCATGATTAAAAACATACGGAGTTAGCTTCCATTTGGACATTGAAAAGTGTAATCCGGAAGTCAATTTGTAAGTAAGTAAAGTAAAGCACTAATTTCTAAATGACGAGTTATTCTTTTCGGAAGTATAAGTGTCCTGTTCCCAGTTCTGTATACAATATTTTTTGTATGAAATCAGGAATCTGGTTCCCTCGGGATTCATTTTTTAGCATCAATCGCTCCCTCGCGTTCTAGCTTTCTTCGTGATGGTCGTCATCCTTTCTTTTATGTTGCTGTCCCGTACCTTAATGCCTTCTTTTTACTTAACTACGTGGGTCACGTGACCATTTAGTACGATGGCGTCACTTTCACTATCACCAAAAGGTCACTCGACTTTTACAGTGACACCCGGTGACTGAGTTTTACAGTGACAAATATCAAAAAAGTAACTACAAACTTTTAAAATTTTATGATCTTCTTCTTGTTATGATTCTCATTTGCCTCATTGTCGCAATTGCTTAAGCTTTGTAGGATACCTAAACTTAATGAGTACACTGAGGAATACACGATATCTCGAATAAAAGCTTGGATGTAAATATGACCACTTAATTGAATACATGGTTTCTTGAATATGATGGAATTAAATTCTATGATAAGGAGTTTTCCGCATGTATTTAGCGATTGCTATTCGCTAAATATTTATATAACGAAACTGGATTTAACTCAAGATTTAAAAAGCCGATTGGACTTGAAATTACCTTGACTTGGGATTTTAACTTCTTCATATGTATATTTTTCCATAATTAATAATCAGCCTAGAGAAAATAATATCTGACTGAAATGTTTAACCCTTTCTAACCCAGAGCTGCTTCTTGAAGAAATTAAATTTCAAGATTTATCATTTCTAAAGCGCGAAAATTTTCTACTCAGCCATAATTATTTTGGCAGCTACATATTTCGCCATTTAACTGTGCATCACAAAAGAACACGTAGTTTAAATCTTTCCTCAATAGAGATGGAAATGTATGCATTATGTTTGATACTTTTGTTAGAAGTAACATTGGGTTATAATAGGTTGAAGACTTTCATTTTTCAGCTTTTCTATACCGCATTCCTATCGATAACTCCTGAAGTTGCCTCGAGTATGTATTCTTATCCTGCCTTGTCCCTCATGGGCGCTGTCCGCAGATTGTGAGCTGGGTGTCGCCAGCCAGCGAAGGGAGAAGGCCTCTCAGGACCTTACGAAGCGAATTGACGCCTTTCAAAGACGAGGGCCGCCACGACCCCCGCCCCCTTGGACCTGGGCACTGACCGGCCGATACGAAGGCGTGAGCGGACAGGAGACGCCGTCTTTTGATGCCGTCCAAGAGATGGGTGCTTCTTTCCTCGATGACTCTCTAGTCTCCGCACCTCTCTCACGTGACAAAAGGTCCAACACAACGCAGTCTTTTCTTCCACCGCGCCTACCCCCCAGCCACAAGTCCCTCTCCTTCGAAAAATAAAAGAAGTATCTCTTCTCCCTCCTCATCGGCGCGAAAAGGGCGTGACGGCCGTGATTGCGTGCTCTTTTGTGTGCAGAAGCGAAGCTGCCTCGGTGAGACGTGCGTTGGATTCGCCCACGCGTCCGTGAGACGCAAGAACCTGTGTCAATCACGATTTAGCGAGATATCCACGTTCAGGGAGGGAGTTCATCGAGTGTATGTATCGATTGCGACTTGAGTAACCTTTGTTACTCATTATGGGTTTCGCCTGTAAATGGTACCATATTTCCATCAGCCGCCGGAAAACTGACTCTGCATGGTCTAAATGGTCGAAAAACTATAATTCTCCATTGTTATAAAATATGATTTTGTTACAGTGAAATGTCTTTATAACGAAAGCCAGTGGAACGAAATATTCAGTATAACGAAATTATTATCCGTCCGGTTTAACGAAATTTCCCGTGGAACGTATTTCCCGTATAACGAAATTTAAGTTTAACGAAAGTATTTCGGCGGTCCGTAGGATTTCGTTACAAAGACAATTCACTGTATTTATAACAAATAAATAATTTTAGAAATTTACTGAATGAAGTCGTAATAATCGATAATAACTAAGATTTATTTTTTTACATTTATAAAAATAAATTTATTATATAGATAATTATATTAAAGCATTTGAATGTCACCAGACTTGCTGAAAAATTTTACATTGACGATACCAATTGGGAAACTAGAAATTTTAAAATGTTGTGATCTTCATATTTAGATTCTTATTTGCATAGTCGTCGCATTCCTCAAACGATACAATATTCCTAGGCTGAGTAATGAGTACTCTGAGAAATGCATGACCATTCGAATGCTTGGATGTATAAATGACCACTATATTGAATAAATGATGACTTGAATGTTCTACAATTTACTGCGATGATCAGGAGTTTTCCGCGTGTACTTATTTGCTATTTGAGAATGAATACCTGATGAATACCTGCTTTCTTCCACTGATTCATGAGTACCTACTTAGTAGGATATACGGTAGCCAAATGAATATATTAGTAATTACATCAATGGATCAGTACTCGGATGAATACGTACATATCTTCTAAATTAATAAAAACTTGCATTAGTACATGGCATCTTATTTGAATGAAGAATTACGCCAGGACTCGAATGATTCCGTGGTTGTTTCTTCCTTCAACTTAGATGGTCAGCGGGGCAACTGGCGAAACTGGATTTAATTCAAGATTTTAACAGCCAAATGGACTTGAAATGAAACTTTCACTTACTGCAATAACAAACAAGGTGGAAGCTAATCAAAAGTACAGGTGTCTCAAGTGTTCTTTTTTGTGATACTGCACTCCTAAGGAAGCGTGTATGTAAAAATTGTAAAATACGATAAAAATTAATATTGAATTTGTAGTTAAAATAATATTTTCGTTCTGGCATCTTGTCTCTTGGTGCTTTTCAAATTTTTTACCAATGACTGCTTTCCCCCGCTAGCTAAGCTGCTAACTAGTGATCAGATGAACACCAAGCCATAGGAAGGACCTCCGTCACTTATTGCGGGTCTTTTTTCAGAGCAAGCCAAGAACGATGCTGTGAGTAATGACCAAGCATGACGGCAAGAATACCTCTCTTAACCGCTTATACAAAGATACACGTTTTTCTTTGGGCCTATGGACGCACGCTCATCCGAAACGGGTGAGAAAAACGTATGACTTGGTCAGTAAAAAAATCCAGAGTAGGTACTCTTCTTTCTTAAATTTGCAACTTACTAAAATCAGCATTTGTAACTTCCCGTGATTGTTCTTGAATTTCCTGAGCGTTCGCCGGTGTTATAATAACAATAAACCTTGAGAAAAAAAAGTCAAAACTTGTTAGAAAAAGATGAAAAGAAATGCTAAGATCGCACACAATATATTCCATGCATAATTCATATGCTTACGGTGACTGAATAAATTGAATTGAATTAAATTGAATTGAATTCAGACTTATTATTACTTTTGACGTAAATTTTTTTTGTTGATAACTAATTAAATTTCTTAAAATTATTTTTAAATTTTGAAGCGTCCATCAAACGCGATTAAGCCAACGAAGCTCCACAAAAACAATATATTCTCTCCACGTGACTTCATTGTATTCAGCTTTTATTGCTGTCAATGTAAATAATGATTTTTTGTAATATTTAAATAATCCATCATCATTAGTATTTATTACTACGCATTGCTGATATTAATTTGCATGCTATCGATATTATCCATGTACAATCATAAGTGACAAATTAAGAGAAGGCGAAAGTTGCAGCCGTTGATCACATAAATTAAAACAGCAACAAAACGTACTCGACCTGTGAATCAGCCCGAGTTCATACTTTTCAAATTCTACGAAAATCGACAATAAAATAAAACTGCTGAACTGCTGTCAATTAACCCTGAAAAAAAAATCTTTTGATTTGGCTACAGTTCGAAACCGGATCTGCCAAAAGTTCACCAATCTTTTCCAAATCAAAATTCAAATCAACCAAAACTTTTGTCTATTTATAGTTTTGTCCAATTATATTGACTCGAGAGCGGCCAAACCTTACGGGTTCGTAATTATGAGTTTGAAATAACATATACTTCATGTATAATTTACGGTACTTTGGTCGATGTGGTAAAAGTTGTCGAATATGAAATAAGTAATAAAAGAACAAATTTTCCACTATTTCACATTCTATTTGTCTCGAAAATGATGCTGCACATCTAAACTGGTCGTCTAATTCAATACTTATAAAAAATTGGTACTTCGTTATTTTATTCGCCCTTAGATCATATTTCAGATACTGGTAATATTTCAAGTATAGGTAGATTTTGATAGTGTTATTCTGTAAGGAAACAATGATTGGAAAGAATACAGCACTAAATGGAAACATAAAAGTTTTAATACTTACAACTCCTAAGATCATATTTCATAAAATAGACTTACAACGCGAAATAAATCACTCAATAATGTTCCACAAAAACTTTTATTGTGCCAACCCTGGGTTTTAACAACTATATTTAGCTAATTAATAATGACTATATACAGTAGCTAAAACCCAGGGTTGGAAGAATAATTTTTGTGGAACATTACCAAGTGATTAATTTCGCGCAATAGATATGTGGTTCCACCAAGTGAAGCCTGTACACTTGATGTATATAAAATAGACTTGTTTTTCACGAAGCATCACCCGAATCTCGGTAAGAGGAATGATCCACTTCGAAAGGAATGAAAAAATGTTTGATTCCGTTTCAAAGGGCCGCTATTTCCACGGCCTCATATGAAGATGTCTCCTTCAACAATCAGCTGTTCCCATGGCTGTCGTTCCCATGGAGAGAAAGGGTCACGTCTTTTAGTGTATCGAGAGGGGTGGAGACGGAAACGACAAAAGTGGCACGACTCTTTAAGGGCTGAGAATACTGGAAGGAGCCGGAGGACGCGTTATAGCGAGAAAGAGATGGAATTCTCGGCATTTCCAGTAAATCGGAAGACCAATGGATGGATGATCCTAGGAAAATGGACGGAGCGTGAAGTCTGGAGGAGACGCGGAAGTCGAATTTTGATGGAAGGTGAGAACTGGGATAGAGAAAAATACTTGAGAGACGAGGAGCGATAGCGAATAGTTTTTTCTCGATGTAAGTGACATTTTGGGGTCCAGATTTGTGCATATGCGCAAACAGGAAAAATTGAAATGAAGAGGGCGTCATGGCGCATTTTTGTGGCATGCGGCGCGCGCCGGTGACCACGCCATCCAGCGCCCAACCTCTTCGGCGCGAATAAATCACTAACGTCCGGAAGAAACACATGTTTTTATCAGCTGAGACGGTGGCGGCGCCCATCTGTAATCCTAGAGATTAACCAGGGAATTTTCTAGAGCTAGAGGTTTTTACATGCTTCCTTTTAACTGATTGACGAATTATTTAATTCACTAGACAATGGAGCAAGGTAATTTGGTACCTTATTCCTCAAATACACAATTTACTTTCATGTTTTCTCCGCATTTATCCGGGAAATGAACTTACCTCGCTGCTTACATAACTATTTTTTTGAAGATGGGCAATGTATCTTCCATTTTTCATGCACCACTCGCTCAGAATATCAATTCGAAGGTGGTTTTGGATGCATGAGCGCAGTGCGTATTAAGACTAAGCATTAGGCGTGGAGTGTAACATATTAAGGGACCGAAAGATTACAATCTGGGACCATTCGACTAAGCCTAGCGCTCTACTTTCAGCACTACCACGCAGTCCATTATTAAATCGAATACCTCTTTCCAATATTATCTGCGAGAGATACGTTATTAAGAACTATAAGGATCTAGAGGTTCTAAAAAGCTGAACAGGTACTGACTTCGGAATGGCGATCGAATTTCTTTTGGGTGGCGGGTGTACCTACGAAGGGTTACCACGCTTAGATTTAAGTGATTGGAAAATTGTCTAGTTCACTAAGGGCCGATTTTGTAATGTCTGGTTAATGCTAACTACAAGATGATGCAGCCTTCAACTGAACGTGGAGATGTTTTAAAATTTCAGGTTAGCTACTTTTTTAGATCTAACTTAAATCTAACCATAACTTACTGTCACCGCCAGGTAATGTGGAAGCCTCTCAAGTCTTCTGGTTAGCGCTAACTAGGCACCATAAAACCGGCTCTAAACAATAGAGCAGGATGTGCAGGGGGCTTACTGTGGTAATATGACGCAGCTGTTACCTTCATTGAAAGCTCACCAGAAAGAGTGATGAACTTTTACCCAACTTATTTTCTCGTTGAAATGGATCACAGATGAGATTATAGGCGTGAGAAATATTCCATTCTTAAATAATAAAAGTATTTCTTTTGAATAGCGTGGTCACTCCAGAACTTCGTCTACACATTCCTCAATTTATTGTTTTTAGCTTCCAAACAATTCCTAAGAGTCTTTTTAATTTTGCTCCCCTTTATTATCTCTCTGTATTTCTCCTGGAGCTTCTCCTAAAAACTACTACAAGTGCTTGAAATTTGGTCCGATTCCCGTAAAAATGAGGATTCAATATCTGCTAAATGTCAAGTTTTAATGAGGGTAGTATCTAAAGAAGCTATAGGGCTTGATCCAGTTTACGGAGTCTACTAAAGATCCGCTTTTGAATACGGAACTAATTGCTTTCGAGCTGCTTTCATTGTGGTTGATTGT
This sequence comes from Ischnura elegans, assembly GCF_921293095.1. Lineage (NCBI taxonomy): Eukaryota > Metazoa > Arthropoda > Insecta > Odonata > Coenagrionidae > Ischnura > Ischnura elegans. The sequence continues at coordinate 34,840,669 of NC_060251.1, read as the reverse complement.
GGCTCCGGAGCCGATGTTGGCGTTACGAATGGGGATTTTTAAGGTTTTTCCCCGTGGGAACGAATCACCAACTCCCAGGGAACGTGTGAACGCGGCGTCGACTACTGAGCAAGACGATTCTTGAGACTTTGGAATACCGTAAAGGACAACATGGAAACAGTGCATCTGAGACAGTGGCAGATTTAGGAAGGGGTACAGGGGTCATGAAACCACCCAAAATCCCATCAATTTTTTAAATATTTTTATTAGTGCAATAGTTTTTGTATCCTTATGATGGAGTAAAGGGAGTTTATATGCAAAAACATGGCTGTGAGATAAATATGAGTCGCATTTATCATATCGTTGTGGGGCAGAAAATTTCGTTCACTAATTGAGGGTAGAGTATCCAGCTCCTCAGCCTCCTTGCACATCATTTGGCTTGGATTGTCCAAAGAGTTTACAATCTGGGACCATTTGACTGAGCCTAGCACCCTACTTTCAGCACTACCACGAACTCCATTATTAACCCAAAACTGTTTCCGGGCGAAATAAAATTTCAGGATTTTTCATTTTGAAAATTTTGCATTCGATCATAATTATCGTGGCAGTTTTTTATTTCGTGATAGCTACTTACACCACATAATAATGCGTAGTTTAGATATTTCCCAAATAGAGGAGAAAATGTTTACATTTTTTATGTTGCTTAGAAGCAACATTAGGTTATAATGGGTTAAATTGCATACCTATTTCCTATATTATGTGCGAGAGACACGTTATTAAGAACTATAAGCATCTAAAGGTTCTAAAAAGCTAAACAGGTACTGACTAATGATAAACAGATATAATGCTTTTTTAATTGCCATTATGGTGTTTTAATCTAATTTTTTAAATGTTAAAGTGGTTGGATTATGTGCACTCATCAGTGAAGCTATGTTTTTATCTTCATCGTTACTGGCTTTCTTCGCCCCGTGTGTGGCATATCATCACCTGGTAGCGGGAATATTTGGTGGGAACTTTAGGCGTGAGACTGAGCGATTGGTCTCACACCGTCGCGTCGCCATGGAAACTCAGAGCATTAACGCGAGAAAGATGGATTGGATATGTTTCGGCATCCCTTTCATTCACTTTCGAATTCTTTGGATTCCTCCATTTTTTCAGCTTCGAAAAAACTCAAAACTTAACATGAATAGCGCAAATATTTTAGTTCAACAAAATACATTTCAGGGAGTGAGGAAGCTTTCGAATTAGTAGGCGGCAGGTAGTACTTTTGGAATTTATAAGTACTTGATATGGCACTTTGCCCCATTAACCCTTTCTGACCCAGAGCTCTTTCTGGGAGAAATCAAATTTCAAGATTTTTCATTTTGAAAACTTACAACCTATGATAAATATCCTGGCAGCTAAATATTTCGTCATTAAAATACACAATACAAAATAATATTTAGTTCAGATATCTCCTAAATAAAGCTGAAAGTTTGAACATTTTTGATGTTGCTTAGAAGCAAGATTGGGCTATAAAGGGTTAATTCCAAAATTTTCCATATGTTTGGGTTTTAGATCAAGTTTATATGCACTGTAGCTACACATCCCATCGAGGCAGAAAATGGAAGAATAAGTACGAAAGAGGAATTGCATAAGGAGTAAAAAATTAGAAATGGGGAGAAAATAGCATAATTTTGAATAGATACTAGGTATTTATTCATATGCTCAACAAAATTGCAAATTTGGAAAAACTGGAGTTGGTATTTGTGAAAAAGCGTTATTAGCTTTTAAGTGCGATGTTGGGCTGCTTGAAGAAGGGGACCGGGGTTCAAATTTCTAGTGAAGCCTTTGGTATTCTGCAACAAATATCCTCGCTGAGCGCGGTAGCTCAGGGAAAAGAACTGACACCCCTGACCCAAAATGTGAGGCTTTCACACCAGGGGCGGTTTGGGGTGATTGAGGGCCCTTGGCCGTGGCTCATGTTATTCTCACGATTTGGGGGTCCTCCCCAGGAAAATTTTAGGAAATAGCACGCTAGGAAATGGATTTTTGTCTCTTAAAAACTAGATAAAACTTAATAAATAGTAATAATTTCTTAAAAAAATAATATGAAAAGGGAGAATTTCAGAGCTTATAAAATTCAATAATGTATTATTTTGTATTAATGTATTGTTTTATTTTTTGTGTTATCGTTTTACCCTCAGTATGTTGCAAATAAAGCAAGTAATTAAAGTAGAATTTTATAATTGTTAAAAACTTTAAATTAACTAATTTTTTTTAATTAAATCTGTCATACATTCTTCACAATAGAAGCGAGCGTTGTGGGGGGCCCCTAAGCCAGTGGCTTGGTCTAGAGTGAGCTCTGCCCGAATTTATCTAAACCAGCAATTCCCAACTTTGTCTTCCTCCCGCACCCCTCCATACGAGGATGAAAAAAACACCATAACCGGACGGAAATCGCTGCTCGCTTCGGTCTAATATTTTGGGCTTCTCCCACTATATCTGTGTTATTTCATCATTTCTGAGTCAGTATGCGAAACGGTGTGGCTTTTCTCATGGCAATTCTTGTATATTTCACCGCCGTTCACGCGGCAGGGTTAGAAATATTACAAATTGAAGTATCAATTCTCCTTAGATTTTTGCAATTTTTTTAATGCCAGGTGCTCAGGCACTCCGAGTCAGTTGAGGCCGGTTCTGATTGGATGAGCCAGAGTTGACTTTTCCCGCCACTTTCGTGATGGGATTCTAGTTGTTGTTGATGTTAAGCCCTTTGTCTCTGATGCAGTTTTTATTGACTAATAGTATTTCTATCGCCTCCTTAGTGATTCTATCCCAAAATCCTATTTAGTGGCATATCAGTTCTTTCTCGTCCCATCTTATGGTATTCTAAGCAATCAAATCGTTATTGAGGTGTCTTAGGTTTAAAACTAATTTTATTATCTCATTATTTTCAAATTATGTATAGTAGACCACTGTCACCATTTGCCTGCATCTCGAAATTGAAATTTAACCTCTGCATTTTCTCATGATGAGATTTTTCAGATTATAATACAATTAAATGTTGAAATAAGATCTTCCCCATACTCCTGAAAATTTTTAGAATCATTAACGTAAGTTTAACATGCGTATTTGGTTTAGAAAAAAAATACTTCCGGATAAACGAAAGCAATGCGTTCACTATACTTTGGTACCCTCAATTTCTTCGCATCTATGAAAAAACCGAGTAGGATACGAGTTCATTTTCGCCGACGAACTCCTCAAGAATGCTTCCGGAAAGGTTCATAGACTTCGCCACCCACACCTCACCCTCTCTTTATCGAATTCGAAACATCTCCTCACCACCGAAAAATTCTGAAGGAGAGCGAAAAAGAGAGATTAGTTTCGCCCTGTTTTAATCTCCTCCCGGCGATCTCCATGCTAATTTGCGGTAACAGAGCGAAGAAGTGACGCGTCCACTTTGCGGACCGAACGAATGCACGCACCAAGGGGCGCTGAAGGAACTGTTACTTAATCACTGGAGCGTGGGACGCGCCGGGAAAATCCCCTCCCCTTGTTCGGACTCTCGCAACGTTTTTTTTCCTTCTTTTTTCCTTCCCACAATCCTTCTCGTCTGCGGGCTAACCGACAGGTCTACCCTACGGTCGTTAATGTGAGAGAATAAGCCGCGGATCGCACGGTGGATGTGTGCTGGAAACCAAATCCTGCCGCTACCTGTGGCTTAAGGCATGCGCTAAGGAATGAGGAACTCAGGGAAATAGCGACTTCGTGAAGCGCCGACTTTAAAATTTGATGTCGGTGCCCGGAGGTAATTTCTGAGGCGCGCGGCAACGCACAAGCTTCCACGAGAGACAGACTTCTAGTGAGCGCGTGCAAAAGCACTCTAAAATTACAAGAACTAAACCTAACCGACATCGAACGTCGGGAAATAGGCACTTATTGGCCCAAAATATTTTTTAACATTGAAGTATCAATTTTCCTTAGATTTTTGCAATTTTTCTTATTTTTTGTTGCACAGGTTGATGCCGGGTGCTCAGGCTTATAATAATTCCGAGTCAGTCGAGGCCGGTCACGTCAATAGTTACTTAGCCGACTTAAAATTGAGTCCCAATCTTTATGAAGCGCTAAATAAAGAATTAGTAATGGGAATGCTTTAGAGATAGTAAACTTTGCGAGGTTGCGATATTATTTTAAGTAGATTCGCTGTCATTGGTAAACTGTTTCAATTTCCTCCTCCTCTGAAATTGAATCCTAAGATTGGTTGGGATAAGCTTGAATAGTTGGTTGCTGTCTTTCTCTGGGCATTTTAACATCAACATTTCCCACTGGGATTGTCAATAGAATCGCCTTATGCCTCATTTTCTACATCTACATGCACCTAAGCCGCCAAAGAAGGCATGTTGCAGGAGGCGTTAGGACACCAGCCGTTTACACATTTTAAAAAATGCGAAATTACGATGACCATATATTAAAGCCTTTTATGGTTCGGGAGAAAAACGAATTCCCATATCTATCCATTCGTCAAAACATCTCTCTTAATTTATCGCTTCTGCCGGACCTGGAAATATAGTGGAGCTCTATTATTATTTTCTCCGTGTCGCTCTTAAAGTTATCTATTCTGAATCGTTCAAGCAAATTAAGCCTAACGCGCAGCCTCCCAGTCTCCAGCGGCTCCCAGCCCAATTCGCTAAACATCTGGGTGACGCTGTCTGTACACCCGTAGCAGCTTTTAAAAAACCGCGCAGCCTTCCTTTGTATTTTATTCAGTTCGCGGATTATGTATTTCTGCACCGAATCAAATATGCTCGCTGCAAATGCAAGGTGCGGACACACGATTGCGAAATAGCACCTTCCTTTTTCTTGCCCATCCTAAAATCTTCCCTCAATACGCTTGACGAATCCTAACTTCTTCAGGGCTATGCCGCGAATATTCAATATGTTGGACTCTTATTTACAACTATTTCAATGTTTTAATTCTCTTTAATTTTATTCAATATTTCTCCATTTAATATACGGTCTGTCCACTTTTTTTAAATCTATAAAATGCCGAACAACTTCAACTACAATCAGCTAAAAATATTTAGTAACTCCAGATTATTTTTACATGAAATGATTGTATCCCTTCAAGTTACTTATTACTTCTTTAATATAACGAGCCCCCGAGATTTGCTCGAAAAAACTGAAAATAAGAGTTTACTTGTGATTTTATTGTCGTCTTAATACTCATTGAATTGAATAATGTTACCATATATTTCTTTATTTTATTAAAAACTTATTCTAGGAAACATTCCATATTTTAGTGTGTAAGTCTAATTTACATATGAATAATTAGAGAGCATGCCTTCTCAGGAAAAAAATAAAGGTCAACAAGGAAAAAAAAAACTATTTTTAAGAAAAAAGAAACTTTTTTTATCTTGACGTTTTACAAAGCCTATCCTAAAAGAAAATATTTTTTATCACAATCGCTGCATTTTCAGCTTAAGAATCCTCAGGGATATCCGTCATCCAAGTCCGTAAACATTTGGAAGTTTGTTTACCAGTCGAAAAATTCCATAAAATGGATGACCGTTAGCCGATGCATCACAACATGCATTCCTAAAAGAAAGAAACCACTAAAGAGGGTGGGTTAGCGATAGTGGGAGGTCATCTCATGCAGGTCGTGGTTGTGACGCCGGAAAATATCCCGAAAAGCTGTCCATCCGGGCCCCAGGGAAGCATTTGAGCGGTCAACGTGGAATAATAAGTGGAGACAGGAGATAGCATGAGTTTAAACTGAAACCGGTCGGGAAGATCCGCACAAAACGGTCTGATCCTGTTATGTGACGAGGTTTAGCTTGCTCATGGTGCTTCGCAGTCTTCGTTGATTTTTATTTTCCCAGGGGTAAATTTTTTCACAATATTGTCACCGAACGCATTCAAAAACTTGAAGGAATGCTCCAGGGTTCCCATATGTAAAAATAAGCTCCAGTTACTAAGTATTTTTAGCTACTTGTAGTTGAAGTTGTTCGGCATATTGTTGTAGCGAAAAGTTCATTAGGGTATAAAAAAGACTAAACCTTTCATCGACGACCAATATGGAATACTCCGCTTTTTGCATTATCCGGACGAAGCGTTAATTTATTTTTGACATTTGACTTTTGGAATTTTATAGAAAAATGTTCGTTAGGGTATAAAAAATAAATAACCTTTCATCGTCGACTAATATGGAATCCTACAGTTTTTGCACCGTCGGGTTATTCAAAAATGTCTTTAAATCTAAATTCTATTCGTGTATTTTCTTTAATGGCATAAACAGATGCTGGGTTACAGCATTACGGTAAAGATATCCATAAGTCATAGGTATTCGACGAGTAATATGCATTTTTGGGGTATTGCATTTGCATTCCTTATAATATGATTTCCCTTAACCATAAGCATGCTGTGTTAATATAAATTACCCAGTTTTTAGGAACTGTGGGACCAATAATTGTTGAAGTGATTAATTTTGCCTCGAGCCTCACATTACTAACGTCTCCTTTCTCTCTATTTGCGGAGCAGAGCTTGTATGCTCTGCGTCTATGATTTGTTTAGAGCTCAGTGAAATGTCTGCCACAGTGTAATGTGACGCTCTTTGCGCTAACTTCAAAGATAATTGAATCTTGTGAGGTAATATCATCATATTCATCTTCAAAGCTGTCACGCACCTCTTGCAATTTACAGTTTCACTAAATATTTCCTAATGCATATTGGGTGAGCAAATATTTTCATTGAACGAAACTACTAGTATTTGCGACTCCTACGTATTTTAAACCTCTGTTTAGCATCGAATTTAAAGATGAAAGTCATTGAAGAACATCGCGAAGCTGCAATTTATTAGTAATGAATATGTGCTATTTCGTTTTACTCAAAAAAGTACAGATATGTTGTCGCTGAGAAATGAAAAGCAAAGTTACAAAGCCCGTTTGGAAGTATCGAAAAATAAAATTCTGGCACAAATATATTTCAGAGATTGATTTAATTCATACATAATAGTTAAATAAATAATATAATTAAGTTATATTTGAATAATTAAAAAAAAGAAATAATTGTGAATTTCAATAGAAAATTCCACCCAGAACCATTGAAACTATACCTGTAAAATGGAATGGAGCGTGTAAATTTCCAATTTAAAATTTCTATTTGGTCTCATTTTGTCGACATGATTATAATATACACGTGAAAAAATTAATTTTAGGATTAAATTACTGATCCTGGGTTAGATCTTGAGCCATAGTCTCAGGATCACATTCACAGGCGTGTATGTGCAATTTTAAAGTATTGCGTTATAATTAAAGAAACTCTAGAAATATTAGCGATAAAATAGCTGAAAACCTTGATACGAATTCATAGAAACCCTGCAATTACTTGCATCAGAGGGGTTTTGTCAGAATTTAATAAACAATTATGTTTAAACGCAAATTAAATACACTCTGAAGCATCATCAATACTCAATAATTCTTGCCCTAGGTTTATTTTTCTTCGGAAATGCTATTGTGTCACAAGTATCGATATTTCTAGCTTTGGTAGAGTGTAATAAGTACTATTTTATTTTTCCTTCTCGGGACGATGATAGCACACTTTTTTCAATCTACAAAATGCCGAACAACTTCAATTAATGTCAGCTAAAAATATTTAGTAACTCCAGATTATTTTTCCATGAAATGACTGAATCCCTTCAAGTTAGTTATTACTTTTTTAATATAACGAGCCCCCGAGATTTGCGTGCTCGAAAAACCTGACGATCAGAGTTTGCTTGTGATTCTATTGTCGTTTTAATACTCATTGAATTGAATAATGTTACTGTATATTTCTATACTTTACTAAAAAACTTATTTTAAAAATATTCTATATTTGAGTGCGCACGACTAATTTACATATGAATAATTAGAGAACATGCCTTCATAGGTAAAAAAAAATAAAGGCCTAAAAGGAATAAAATATTTTTTTTAACTTTTTTATTTTGACTTTTTGAAAGCCTATATTTAAAAAAACTTCTCCATCACAATTGTTACCTTTTTAGCGTACGAATCCTCAGGAACATCCGCCTTATTCGTACTCATCCGTGCTATTAAATACAAGTATCCGTAATGAATACCGCTCATGCCAAAAAATTTTCATCCGGAAATAAACACTGAGGAGGAAGCTTGATGAGTTCCCACGTGAAAAGTAATGGCCGTACTCGTCGAGTGTTTTCGTTCGGAGTTCTTTTTCGGGTGGCTCCTTTGTGAGTTTAATGACTGCCTTCCCAACGACCATCAACGGAACGGGACTAATCCCACTTCACTTTGTGTTGTACTGTTCTCCATAGCATTAGCACACATTTCCTTGGATTCTTAATCAAGGGCGGTTGTGAACGCGTGCGATGGGGATCAGTAGCCTTCTGCTATTCGAGCTAATTGGGCGGTTGCTGCTCCGCTGAACTCTTTGATACGTGGTCTCGGAATAATTTTACGTTGAGCGGCATCAGGTCAACTGTATATTTTCCATCTCACCTGCTCGTAAAAGCGGCTCATGATTCATTCCTCGTTTTATCTGGATATCTTTATTTTCAGTAAAAAATTCTACCTAATAGTTAAATTAGAACACTTTTTCAAAGGCAGTGAACTGAAGACTGAAAGTATTTACAGATTATATAATCGTGGCGCAGCTAGTAAGTCACACATACGTTATATCTATCCTAGCATGGGAATGCTAACTAGCATATTATTTTTTGTTTATGCCTAGTAAATATCACTACCTCAAAAACTTCGTCCCTTCTTTAAAAGTGTATGTTATATGTTTCCACGGACTATATCGTTAGTTTTTATCAGTATAATCGCCGAGGTAATATTTTACTAAAATAATCTAAAACAATGGAGTGGAGACACCATGAGTTGTTTATCAACGGAGTCAGAAATTATATTATTGATGCTTGATGCTGGATAGATTTGTAATTGATCTATTGGTAAATGTGAAGTTTGTGATTTTTCGCATTATTGAAGATCTAGCGGTAATGACGATGTAAATGTTAGTTTAAAGTATACCGGGACTAGTCGCGGTGATAACTTTTACGGGAGTCACCCGCAATGCACAGTCGTGTGAAAGATCCACAGAGAAGCTTAACTGGCTAAAGCACTCGGCCGGAAATCGGGGGATCCGGGTTCGAATCCCGGTCAAGGCGAATGATTTTTTCTCTGTGGATCTTTCGCACGATGTAAATGTTGCTCTTCTTCTCTAAACAATGTACATCAATCTCAAAGTATCGATTGATTAGTGGTCACTTATTTCCAATCATATTTATAGACATAGGTAACGTGAGTCATCATGTTTCGGTGCATGATGATGGATTATATGCATTGATTTTTTTCTTATCCAATGAAAGTGAATATTAATGGTTAAAAGATACGGTTTATGTTTAATTCCGAGCAAAATGTAACATTATGCGGAAATAAGAGTAAGTGATTCCGAATCACTTAAGTTTATTTCCACGCTGTATCATTTCGACCAACCTCGGTTTCCGCACATAATGCCATTTTCAAGATGAGAAAGGGGAGAGGGGATTGACTGCGAACGGTTTTTGGGTAGGAATGGTATTTAAGGAATTTCAGGAGGTGACCGACAGCTTAGGTCATTTTCCTCATGAGGGAAGGTTAGGTAAGGAAGGGTGGAGAGAAACCCGGCGTCGGCATTAGCCTGATCTCAACAAAATGCGCCATGGGGACCACCGCTAAACGTCCCATCCGACGGACGGAGTATTGCGCTTGAAATGTATTACACACAAATTTCCAGCAGGGATATCACCATCACTCCATCCAACACTCCAACGCGATCAACTCTTGAAGTTGGGACCAACGTTATGCCCAGCAATGGTCGGTCGTGTCTTCGTTAGCTTCAGTGCTCGTGGCCCTCGTTCAATTAAAGCAACTTTTTATTTTATTGCAGAAAAGTTTCTCGGGTTTTCCACCGGTTGATATCGTCCATGTCTCCCGACGTTTCGATCAGCAAGTCGCGGATCGAAACGTCGGGAGACATGGACGATATCAACCGGTGGAAAACCCGAGAAACTTTTCTGCAACTTTTATTTTATTTCTTACGAAATGATTGCAATGGTAGATTTTGATACAGCGAAGGAGACAAGCATAAATACCTAGAAGCTAAAACAACATTATAAACGTTATTGAAGGAAATAACTTGGCACTGCATGAAACAAGTGACATTGCGCGAAGTCACGCACACGGGTATCAAAGTTATGAACACCTTCGCCATGAAAAAGTATTCAGCTCAACCGGGATTCGAACCTCGAACTCCCGATAGCCATTTAGGCGTGTTGGCCATTTACACCACCAAGCCATCTTATGAGACTGATCGCCAATTTTCCCCATTTGTATCCCGGTTAAGGTATGTCGCTGTCTATCCGTAGTTATTGTATTTAACTATGTTTTTATAAGACGGTTTATCGTAAATATAATAGTATTCTTTTCAGAAAGATGTTAATATGCTCCTTTGACACATGAAAAGCTTCATTTGAATTAAATCATTGTGGACGAAGTTATATGTTAAATAAACTTCGGTGCAGAAAAATGACCATCCATAAAATTTGAAAGGAACTACGGCGAGACAGCCATGAAAAAAGTAATAAAATTGTTATTTATTAATTAGTGATAGTGGTAAAAAAATCTCCTTCGGGCCGGATTTGAACCAGCGGCCTATGGATATCTGAATTATTGCCTCTACAGTCCACCGCTCTACCAACTGAGCTACCGAAGGATGAGAGGAAAAGAGTTTCAACAAACATATGAAATGGCATGGAAGCATTCGTATGCTCTGCCACTGCCGGAAATTGAACCCGAGCCCACGGGGTAGGAAGCCAACACTCGTGCCACCACACCAAAAGGGGTTTTTCGTAGGCACAATGGGAAAGAGAGAAGTGATTTATAGTGACGTAAACTGGCGATGGGTAATGCGCAGGAGGGACGAGTGGAATGGTAACATATGATCGTTAAACATACGATTAAAATGATAATGGATGAACATAGACGATATTCTTTTGTAATTATAAGAACTCCTCCGGAATTTCAAGACATGAATGACGGACACCTCTGGTGTAATTTTGATCCGAAAGTTTAACATGTACTTAACAAGGGCCGGAAATGTATTTCTTCAGGCCGTTTTACACGGTGCACGGAATTGCGCAATCTGACGTACGTGCGAAGGCGCAATCAAAATTGCGTCGTGTAACGCGGTGAATTGCTAGAACACATGCGAGAATGCGTGGATGCGAGACGGCAAAATAGCCCCTGTTCTAATTTCGTTCATACATGCGCGCAATTCCACGCCATTTTAGAAATTTATGCAACTCTAACCTGCGCAATTCCGTGCCCCGTGTAAAACGGCCTTTCGAGCTGTTCGAAATTGTAAATGCTGATTTTTTTCGCTGCGTAACAATCGTATGTTTGTATTCCACTCACCCCTCGTCGAGCTGAGGGTTGAGAGGACTTGGAGGTAATTTTAACGCTTGAAACAGTCCCGCTTTCCTTACATGTATCCACTTACTCAAACCCGAGTTCACGATAGGCTACAAGATTTAACTGAGTAAAATTTTCCTGGCGTATAATGAGAACGTATTATTATACTCTATGATGTTACACAAAGCTATGTTTTTATTGGGGTTAAGAAAAAGAATAGCGCAGTGCGTCCCGCGTGATAATTAACATGGGGACTTCGAAGATTTTCCTTCACAGGTATTACATTTGAATAAAAATCTCACGCTAAGAAACAATCGAGAGAAACCTCTGCGCATATAGTACTTCCTGGAGAATTAATTAACGCTAAAAGAAATTCTATAACCCTCGTATTATCTTGGAGTCCTTTTTTTCCAGTGGCAGTAAATCTGATTCAATCTCCCTACTGAGCACGTTATTTCAAGTCGAAAAGAATATATTATTCGGAAGAATCACTTGTCAGGATACAGGCCATTCCTGATCATTTGGATTATGATTAAGATGTGGATTTGCCTGATTAAGTTTGAATCCGTAAGCCAATTACATATTGTGAAAAATTCTGAAATTAATGTGACGTCATAAATTGCAAATAATTATATAAATTAAATCCAAAGATTCTAGCGTGATGTAGTGAATTTTGTCTAAATTTAAGTAAATAGGTACTTGCAATTTTCCACGGTTATAAAATTTATTACGACAAAGGTTTTAATTTTAATATACCCTGAAGATGATCTAGTAAAATTTAAACCTAGTTAGTAATTAATTTTATAATCGTGGAAAATTGCTAGTATTTATACTTAAATAAAGCTATTGACTGGCAAACATAGACTGTTAGGTAATTTGAGCGTTTTTTCAGTGTAAATTAAGGCGCCCTCAGAGCCAAAGCATAACTAAACACCCAAAAGTTAATTTACTTTGGTGCAAATAGTTATCATTCTCTAGACGCTTTCCCAGACTTGGCGCTTTGGCCATCATCCAAGATGCACCGGAAAGTTCGCTGGAGCGTCAAGTGCATATTAAATCCTTGAAATATCTTCGCGCGCCTGAAAACGATTTGGTTTCCGCTCCGTAAAAGGTATCGCAATCATTTAGGGTTATTATTACCACTTAAGCCGTAAAATGTGGAAATTATTATTATTAGGATGCGGTTTTAGGTTACGACCAGTTGGGAATCACTAGAAAGAACGTAAAGATTACTCTCAGGTAAAGTCAATGCAGAACTCTCCCGGTTCAATGGAAACGTACCTTTAGTGCATCTTAAGATCACTGAGGCCACTGAAAAGTACTATCGCTGTCGAGGTTCAATGCCGAATACTTCGATTGGAACAAGAAATTTTCGTATTTAGTTTCGATTGGAGCTCTTGCAATGCAAAATTCAATGATTTATCTTTTAGAATTATAAAGAATTACTGAAAAATTTAGGAAAACGCACTTGTAAACATATTTTTAACTTACTTGCACGGTATTTCGATGCCAATAGTGATAAAATCAGTAACTTTGACAACAATTAAGCGCCTGGTGATGAGGATGCAGGTTGTTGTGCTCTATTGAAAATAAACACCGCTTTTGTGAAGGTTCATTGATTCCAGTATTGCAGCTCCTCCATCTTCTTAAATCTCAAATTGCTGTATAGGAGGACTCACTGTTTAGAGGGTCCGTAGTACATCCTAAATATTTTCAAAGCAATTGCCAACGTGAAACATTCTATGTTTTCAGTTAAGTGTTACCGCTGATTGCTTGGTGATTAAACTTCAAACCGCGGCAGTTATGGAGGATGATGATGGCAGAGTGAAAATACAAACAAGTTTCTGTATTCTTGGAAAGCTGCAGTATCCGGCGTATGGGATGCTGGACTTCGAAAAAATATTTATATTATATTTTATCTATATTTTAATCCACCACAGTTATTTTCATCGTAAACTATTTTTATCGTTTCTTTTAGAATTTTGCGAATCGAGAATTACTATTTTGCATCACAAATGAATTTTGTTAAATTCACATATATCTACCGATCAGTCACTTTTAACGATGGCATTCTACCGGGTTACCCAAGTGCCATTTTAAAGCACCCCCCTCTGGAGAATTTGCACCCCATCCTGTGCTCACTTACGCCCTGAATGTCTCTCTTCAGTTCGTATTCAGGCCCTTTCCATTTCATTCTATCCTATTCTCCTTCCCCCGCTAACTTCATTTTCTTCCTCGTGTTGTGGCCACTATAAGTGTGTATTTTATTTAGTCTAATAAGTACGTCGCGCATGCATTACGTTCACAACTTGGCATTGCGTTCCTTTCCGTACGAAAACAGAAATACTTTTTCCCATCGCCACTGAAAGCGCGAAATATATTTGCCCAAAAAGTACGTCACACTTGCGTTGTGTTTCACAAATTGGTTATGCGTCCATTTCTTTGTGCTTAAATAAAGACAGCACGAGAAAAAAAAACACTCAAGTCGAGGAACAAAACGCACCGATCAGGAATAAGTCTCTTTTATAAACTTCCATCGCGTCTGGCGGCGCACGCGTGTGAATATGCCGGCGGGGGATCACTCACCTCTTTTGAAGGAAACAGGAAGGACGCGGGGCGCTAATGCGGTCTTCCTCTCTCCTCACACCTTCACAAGGCTGATGACTCCTCTCCGAAACTCAGAAAAAGGCGCACTCGAAAAGAGATGGCGTTCCAGACCGCTTCACGAAAAACCACACTGGTGGCGTGGACGCTGCCGAGCTTAAGACTGACCACGGGAACGCAACCGAGGACGCCTTATATATGTTAGCCGGCCTGCCAACCCCTTGGTCATGTACCGTTCCTCAGAGGTGGCGCGCGCTCCGTTGGTGGTGTAGGAGACTGGATTGGTGCACGATGGGGAGCTGGTGGATGGGTTGTGGTGTGAGGGTTGAGGGGGTGGGGAGGAAATAGCATCTTCTCTCTTTCATTCTCCTGCAGGGGGTAGGGAGTCATTGCCTCCAAGGATAGTGGTGCCGGAGAAGCGGAAGGGACTAGCTGGAGTAAAGAAGGTTCCTATGAGAAGCATTCTAGATGGAATACAATTGGAATGATATCACAATAGATATATTCATTATTGTATCTATCACAGGGTTTTCAGTTTGCTGATTGCTTGGGGATCAAACTTTATACCCAGGGCAGTGCCAGTAACGGATACAGAAAAACTCAAGATGGGGGGATGCAAAAAATATTTTGAGCTACATCTACTTTTATCGTAATAAAAAAATAATCGAGTCACATTAAAAGTTTAAGAAAGTTTTATTTGAACCAATTATACGCATATACAAGACAATGCCATCTTATGATATAAAAAAGTTACAATTGTTGTTCTACAATGTTCGGCAATGTGGGCTATCCCGCCAGGGGGGTGCGCACCCCCTTATGTCCCCCATCTACATCTACATCTACATAATACCCCGCAAGCCGCCTAAAAGGCGTGTGGCAGGGGGTGTTAGGACACCAGCCGTTTACAGCTATTAAAAAAAAAAGAAGAAGTGCTCTGACGAGGTTGGGACAAGCGTTTATTAAAGTCCTTTATTGTTCGGGGGAAAAACGAATTCTTATATCTATCCGTTCGGCTAAAAATCTCTCTTAATTTATCGCTTCTGTCGGACCAGGAAATATAGTGTGGCTCTAAGATTATGTTCTCTGTGTCGCTCTTAAATATATCCATTCTCAATTGCTGAAGCAATCTAAGCCTAGCGCGCAGCCTCCGAGTCTCCAACGGCTCCCAGCCTAATTCGCTTAACATCTGGGTAACACTGTCTGTACGCCCGTAGCGGTTTTTGACGAAACGCGCAGCCTTCCTTTGTATCTTATTCAGCTCGCGGATTAAGTCTTTCTGCACTGGATCCCATACACTCGCTGCATATTCAAGGTGCGGTCGGACGAGAGCGAAATAGCACCTTTCTTTTACTTTCTCATCCGAAAATCTTCCCACAATACGCTTGACGAATCCTAATTTCTTCAGGGCTATGCCGCAAATATTCTTTATATGAGTTCCCCACGTGAGGTTCGAGGTTATCGTAACTCCCAGGTACTTCACTTCGTCTGTTGCCTTTATGTTAATGCCATCCACTGCATAAACATTGTTAGTGTTGGACGAATTCCGCAAAAAATGTACCGCCATGCATTTGCTCAGATTAAGTTCGAGTCCCCACTCTTGACTCCACAATTGAACGTTGTTTAAGTCCGATGATAGATTTCCATAGTCAGAGTGATCACTAATTTCGCGGTAGATGACAGCGTCGTCAGCAAATAAACGTATTTTACTGCTAATGCGGGAGCAGAGATCGTTAATGTATATAATGAACAAACATATGTAATGGGCAGTGCAGGAGATATTAATATTATTGCCTCCAGGATGGTGGTACTGGAGGAGGGGAAGGGGCCAGCTGCAGTAAAGAAGGCTCCTTAGGGAAGCATCCTAGAAGGAATATAATTGTAATAATATCACATACGGTATATTCATTACTATATATATCAGAGGGTTTTCAGCTTGTTTTTCTGGCGATTGATTCGGTATAAAACTTAATACTCTGGAAGTGCTGGAGAATGCTGATTGCAGATTGAGAATTCAAATCAGTTTCTACATTTATGGAGAAGTACTTACACTGTCTAAAAAGCTCAACGCTATCGCTCAATTTCGAGAAATGTTTATATCGCATTTTATATTTCCATTAATCTCCTGCATATATTTTCACTGTAAACATTTTTTATTGTTCCCTTCAGAAATAAGGCAACTGTGGCATTGCCAAGACAGTCCTGAATCTTGACTCAGTTCACATTTCATATTCATGCACGGAAATATTTTAATGTAGCTAGAATTCTGACCTGTGATTTATCAAGGAAACATGTTAGTGTAGTGGGTAAAGGGAACTTGACTACTGAAAAAATCGTCCCGAGTTCAAATCTCGGATATAAACTTCCGACACTCCCAAGCAGTATTATTTAAGCGTGAAGTGCGTGTCCAGCGAAATGAATTGGACACACTAGCCTAATGAGTGATATGCACACGCCTGTGGCTAAATTTGAGGAGAGCTATTTCCTCGCCAGTGATGGCAATCGATACTTAAGGAAGTCAAAACCAGTAAAATGTTAAATAGTTACGTTCCCGGGAGCGGAATGTAGAAAACAACGAAAAAGAATTAAACCCGGGGAGCTTAACTTAGGGTCGAAACGAAATCGGAGTCAAAACCACATAGGGTGGAAACTAAACCTCTGGGAGGAAACTAAACACAGATATTTCGCATCGGAGGGACCATAAGCTTCACCCTCTAACAGTTTAGTTTCGACCCACACACCGAGTACGAAGTATGGTTGAAAGAAGTAGAGGTTCGGCCTACCGCGATTAGATGCATGGGGCGTTCATATATTTGCCACTAACATGTGGACGGTGAACGGTGAACGCAAACAGACTTTTAAACACCGATTAAACTCGATTTTTAAATTTTTAAAACTCGATTCGATTTTTAAGCTCAGATTTTTAACCTCTCTACACGAATGTCAAACGTAATGGGTCGAAACTATTCTCTCTTATCCCCCAACAATCAACTTTTGGAATCGAAGCATAACTATGAGCAGCGGACTTTCGATTTATTTCGTTTCGTTCCCGGGAGTAAAGTTTCGTCTCGGGTCGAAACTAATCTCCTTGGTGATTTTAATATGTGCGGAAACTAAAATAAACCTTAACTAAACTAAACGTCTTTATTTAACTCAAGTCCGAGACATAACTTTTCATCTGTGCCTAACTTGTCACAATTTCTATTTCTTTCCTTCCCACGTTCAACTTCCTTGTGCTTGCGGCGTTTTTCTTCTAACCCTGTAGTTGTTTTGAAGCAAAATAAAATCCTCCATACTTCTTAAGGCCGTTTAAAGCGGGGCATGTCATTGCGCAGGTTATCACTGAATTCATTTTTGAAACTGCGAGAATTCAAGCTCGGAATCTGAGCTGGGGCTATTTTTCCGTCTCGCATCCACGAATTCTCGCATGCGATCTAGCAATTAACCGCTTCACAGGACTCAATTTAGACTGCGCCTTCGTACATACGACAGATTGCACACTGACGGGCCCCATGCAAGACTGTCTTTAGTCCTTACGCAGTGGGGTATCCGGTCTTTCATTCGAAAGGAATAGTAAACTGTGGCTACAAAGGGTTGCCTTTTTATTCCGCGGAACAATTTGAGGCGTGAGTTGGTGTGTGAATGTTTTGCCAGCCACCGTGTTCCGCGAAAATTGCCGGGTTCCTTAGAACCTCCGAACAGGATTACCTCGGCCGTGAAAGAAATTTCTACCCACTCACACTCTGGGCACCTTCCTTGGTCGTTTTAGGCGTTGAGGGTCAGTGGCGTAACTATGAGGGAGGATAAGGGGATCCGCCCAAAAGCCTCGGAGAAATTTAAAAATCATTTTAAAATATTATCAAGTTTTTCATGTAATAACGGCATCTGCTTATATTTAAATCTTTGGAGCCAAAACAATGTAAAATGTATTTCCAGGCATGTCATTTTTCAAAAATTTTCCAGGACCCCGTTGCCTGGGGGTGGGAGATCGCCACCCCAGGCTATCCCATCCCCCCAGAGCTACTGTTGAGGGTAATAACAAGTTGTCACGATCGAGTTACCTTCGTATCCTTCAATCAACGTGCCGTGTACCATCTTTCGATTGGCAGGATTTTGGGTATTTCTTTCGCCTGCTTTACATTTTGGAATGGATTTCGATTTCATTGCAGAGAAAGATGGTTCTATGCTTCCACCACCTATCTTTCCATAGTTAAATCCTCTTTCCATCGTCTGAATGAAATTGGAGTTCTTTGCTGCATTCTAGCATTATTCACTGAAAATATCTCCTGTTTAAGAAAACTCTCCCTCGTAAAAATCCTTGTAGAAACACCACATGATTTGAATTCAACTTTATGATGCATTTATAAGATCCCCGTAGTTTCAATAATCCTTCTATTAATAATTAATAATTCTAATAATTCTCGTGTCTCAGAAAACTGAGACGTTTCATCAACTTATGAGAAAAATACCGTTATAACTTTCGCAGCATACATATTTCTCTAACAGCAAATGGACAAAACCCATTTTTTCTTATCGTTATCAATCCCTCACTTTGAAACAATCCAAGAAGTTTTACAAAATAACTATTTTCCGAAGGATATACGATATCATAGATATACAGATGGAAAAATTGGAAACGCCTGAATGGCCAACATTTCACCATTATGATTGAATGCGACAGTGATTGGCATAGAGAGAAATTTTAAATTTTAAAATGAATTTAGTGCCTGAATTTGAGATAGTTAGTATTAGCATATTCAAAATGAAGTAGAAATAATTTAGAGAAGTAGTTATGACTCACGTCAGAATATATTTCTTTATTTTCCATTTTGTCTCGTAAAAATTCAGCATCTGTCTAATTTTTTTTCACCATCTGTCTTCACGTTTCGTGCTGCGTTTATGACTTTTTACATGGTGAGAATGTATTTATTTACTACCTCATTGCAATTCAAAATCAGGTTTAAAATTTGTGCAATGTTACAAAAATGTATCAGCGGTAAGTAGAATATCCAATTAGCTGTTGAAGCAAGGAAGGGGCAAAAAAGTGAGCCCTATCCTCAATCAATGTGCTTAGTCGGGGAGCCATCTGCTAAAAAAAGTGACAGATGGAAATCTTCTTTTCGTGAATCGGGTCCATTTCCCTAAAGCAATTTAATCAAAACGAAAACCTCAAGAAAAAGAGGGATGAACTTGAAGGAAAATTGAGTCATAGAATGCAATATCCATCTATCTCCTTCATTTGAATACAATAATTAAATTAAAAAGGAAGAACTTTGTGCTTTCACATTAATATTTATTCACGACCATGGTTTCAACGTTAGACTTCATCATCACCTGATGATGACGTCTGACGTCTAACGTTGAAACCATGGTCGTGAATAAATATTAATGTGAAAGCACAAAGATCTTCTTTTTTAATTTAATTATGAATCGCTTTCACCAAGTTACGCCTCAAATAATCAATACATAAATTGTTTATTCTTCCATAAAATAATGTACACAACTTCATTTACATCGAATATGATAGATTTAGGTAGTCTTTAAGGTTATTCCTGAGGTAAGGCTTTAGGTAAAGGTTACCTTCAAAAACAAAAGCTTGCGTTACCCAGACAAAAAATTGAAAAAACACTACGCGCACATGATAGTATATAATAGTCTCTAATGGACGGCAATATAAGGTAAAAATACCACTAAGCGTGTAGCAGATTATATCTAGAATAGTCTTTAATAAACAGAAGCAGTCATTTTTATACTTAAATATTAATTTTTAATTCTTAATTCTGAATTTTTAATTCTTAATGTAGCATCCTCACATCTTAATACAAACCATTACCTCGCAATAAAAATTAATTTTCAACAGGAAGCTGCGGACAAATAAATTGGGAGACTCGTTTATTCCCCGTCTCTTTGAGGAAAGACCTGGCAGGTCACAGTGACTTTCAGAATGAAAGAGTTTTGGTTGGAGAGGTGTGCATTCATACAAGAGGAGGTGAATGGACTTGTGGTTTCTTTCCCCCCTCCGTTATCTGTACAAACAGTCTTGATTTTTAGCACTCCTTGAAAAGAGATCTTTGACCACGAAAGAGGCCTTCGCACCTTTACGGATGGGTCATTCTTGGAACCCGAGCTGACGCATATCCCGCTAGCGATCACACATCCACTCCGTTAAACTTTTCTTTTATCCCTTGTGGCTTGAGATCCCACCCTGCTGAATGATATCCGATTCTACATTCTTTTCATGTACTTTGCCCATGTTTATTTTTGATTTATCGAAAAAAAAATTATGCAGCCGCCCTAATATTTTTTCACCATCTGTCCTCGCGCTGCATAACGTTGAAGATAAGACTTGCCGAAGGAAAGTCAGTTTTTGAATCACTATGGTATAGTATGGTATTTGGAGGAGGCGACCGACAGCTGAGGTCATTAGCACCATGAGAAAAGGGTATGGAAGAAAGGATGGAGAGAAACCCGGCGTCGGCATTAGCCTGCTCTTAACGTAAGGCGCTGGGGACTACGGTTTAAGTCCCATCCGACGGACGGAGTGTTGCGCTTGAAATGTCCTCCTCACAACATTCAAGCAGGGATTGGGCAGTCTCTGAAAATTCTCTACTACCGCCAGGATTTGAACCCGAGCCCACGGGGTGGGAAACCCTCAACATTCACATAACATTACAGCCACCACACCAACCTTATCCCATTGAATCACTATGTCAAATGATGTAAAAAAAAGATGATGAAGAGTGTGCCATTTCTAAAAGTAATTAAATCCAATTCATGCCTATTTTAACTGACATACACCGTTGATAAAAAAGTAATAAGTCAAGTATGTGAACAATTTATGATTGATCACTTCATTATTTATCATAATGACGGGAATATATTTAGTGAAATAAAGGCAGCATTTAAACCAAGGACGAAGTTAGCCATGAAAAAAGGTTTTTGGCTTAACCGGGATTCGAACCCGGATCTCCCGATTACCTATCTGGTAAAGCCAAATATTTTTTCATGGAGCATCGTTGGTGTTTTTAACTTTGCACCCGCGTGACTGCGTACAAAGTCACTTGTGCCATGTAGTGCTTTCGCATTTAAACCTTTGATATAATCCATATAACAAACGCTTTCATATTATCTTCACATTACCTCTCTAGAACTATTCCTAGGGTATGGGAGCTGTATCGATTAACAGTGCTGCTAAATTATTTATTAAAATATCATTCCCGACCAGCATTATGAATTACTTTTCTCTAGGCTCTACGATCATCCTCGGCACCATTTTCCCAGAATACGCGCTTTCAAACCATACGCCAGCAAATAAATACATTGAGTGAAATCAAGGCTAAATAGCAGTTACGATACATGTAATAAATATTTTTCCAATCAATAAGACATCACTCATAAAAATGGCCAGTTGATATATGCAAATAGTTAGGGTAAAAAGAATGAAAACCTTACCTTACCATTAGTGGAAAAGTTTGCTTCATTGAGAACGTTTTATCCTTGAGTTTTTCGTGCGATGAAGTTTGTAAGCATGCTTCAAGTGATGTGATATCGTTCAATACACTGCGGTATGGTAATTTATGAATTTGTATCTACCCTGATTGGGAATTTTATAAATGTGTGTTTCCCTCCATCTATACGTTGAAGGAACTCCATCTACTTTAATCGATATCAGAAACCACGCCATTACTTTAATGCATTACACTTAAGAAGTTGATTTAAAAATTAGGAACCAGAAGGGATACAAAATTTGCATTTGCCTTTCCTTTATCATCTCATTCTCTCATGAGTAATAGAATGCTGATAAATGGGGACAGCAACAATATCTTGGTGAAAATAAATTCAAATATTGGTTCAGAGCTTGTTATTAAAAATGATACAAAAAGGAGTATACTTGAAGACCCAAAAAGCAAAACATCTTTTTTAATAAATGTCTTCTTATTTTTATATGAGAAAAAGACTCGTATTGGTCTCTAGTAATAAGTTTCTTGGATTTATACGTTGGAGTTATGCCTATGGCTAGATAAAATGCTCCGAATGAGGAAAAATATGTTGCTTGAGCTTTTTTTTTGTATGGATCTCAAATTGATCTTTGCGATTTCGGACAAATTTTAAGTATTTTAAAAAAATATGTTTCATAAATTTCATGCTCCGATAAAATCCTCACTCATGGAACCTTTCACACATTAGGTTTATTTATGATATTGCGAGCTTCAATTAGTATGTAAGTAATGTCTAAAAGGGTATTTCATTCATTTTTTTTGAGCACCCAATTTTATTTGTAACTAAGGGTAGTTACCCTGGAATTTGAATAATAGTTATACGGGTATTGTAGTCATAATATTCGAAGTCATGGCAACTCAAGACTTCGAATACTTTGCCTTCCTGAGGTCGCGATGTATCCAAGGGCATTAAATAAATTTATTTATCTTACAACCAATCGGAGCACTTTGCTCAAAGTTGCTGTAGTTTAAAAATGGTGCGCATTCCACCTACACATCATCGGCAATTTTAGTTCCTACTAAAATGAGCGATTCAGGGTTAATTTTTGAGACGGAATTTTTCTCCACCCTGTGCAATTATTAGTTCCTAGAAGAAACTCAAAATTCGTTTAAATTTATAGATGGCCAAACCTAGCGCGCAGGATGTGGACTCTCAACTGCGGATGCTCGAATAATATTTAAGAACTCAGACTGCAAGCACGTTGGGTCGACGGGAGAAGAAGGCGCCCTCTGAAATGAGATTCTTGGTTGAGGAAAAAGCGAAAATGAATGCACCCATCCGAAGTCAATTAAAATGCACAATGATCGCCGAGAAGACCTCCTATCTTCCTTCCTAGATTCACCGCTTCCATCCCTCTCCCTCAGCTTTTATTGAATATGCAATGTATCAAACCAGTTGTATATCTCTTTTGATGGAGGTTTGCTGATTGTAATCAACATGGCGTAACATATTTCGATAACATATGGCCGATTCGTAGATGATTTGGTTTCGGAATGGGAAGTGCTGGACTCATATATTGGACAATGGACATACCTGTAGCTGATTTTGCCGGCCAAAATTCCAGCAGTGATTTCCGGATTCCAAACGTTCATCTGTGAGATGATATCGCTTCTTCTTCTACTTCAGTGACCATATTCGTATTCTCTCCATCAAAGGGAAAGTTTACCGCGTGGATTGCTTTAAATCCCTTCTATATACATATATAATTTATCTTCTATGGACCATAGTTATTTATGCATTGTCGGATGACATGAAATATACACTTGCAATAATTGTATCGTAATTTATTTTCAGAGTTAAAAGATGGCAATTCGATTCAGAATATCGTCATATGATTTTTTTAAATGTAAGCTGTTAGCAATAATTTTAATGTACTTACTTGTTCAACAGTATGAGATTTAAAAATTTTTATCCTTTTCATTTCTATAGCTGTATAGCTTTTTTTCCTCATTAAATTTCACTATCCTAAGTTGTATGTATAAGTATCCCAAGAACGGGCAATGCCTAAAGTCATTCAAAATGTAACATATTATATGCCTGATAGTTGTGTTTGTACAGTTTATCTGATGGATAATTGCATTAAATATTATAATTACAGGCAAAAACTATTTGGCATTAGCTTTCTCCTTACACTAACTCAGTGATTCAAGCTGAAGATTATTTTAGATTTGCGAAGGTAGAGCTCCCCCAGACTAAGCCACAGCGATGTGAAGCTGGCACATTTAGGGTAGAGGGGGCAGAACCTTTCCCTGGACTACCTCGCTCAGCAAGGATTTTTCCGAGGCCCTGAGGGCCACGGTAGTCATAGATGATAGTGTTTGACCACAGATCCTGGTTTTATTTCCCGGGTGGACACTTTGGACACCATGCCCAAAAATCTGGTTGAGCGAGGTGGCCTAAAAAAAGGAACTGGCCCCCAAACCCCCATGGTGTAACATAACAGATCCTTGTCTAAGGCGCCGCTATTGCTAAAATTTAATTCTGTGAAAGTACGAGGCACAACAGTCAGATATCCCAAATAACTACGATCGCGAGGGGATTGCTAAGTATTAAATACGACTTATCTATCGAAAAGGTTTCGACAAAATGTACTCTGACATGTCCTACCCAGTGATGTGCTCGAAAATGCTTCCCGTGGAGGTAAACACCTACACCTCCTAGGGGAGGTAAAGGCTACACCTGCTACAACATACTTCGTAGCTCAACTCCGTGAAGAATTCAAGGTTACTTGGAGACCAAGACTCTTGCGCACCCCATTATAAAAATCACTATGCTGGTCAAATTCCATTCCTCAATGAGCTACATACTCCTTTTCGACCGCACGGTAGAAAAGGCCCTCCTTTCCAAAGCAGAGGGTTTGTTGTTCTCCGATGCAGAGGCGTGGTTCCGAGGCATTACCCATTCGGGGTTAATTTGGAACAAAAAATGTTTCGGCCCCTGGGTGGTAAGCTTTTTGTATCTGGGACTGAGCCGGCCAAAATATCTGTCCTCGATCTTTCCCGGACAAAGCCAATATCTTCTGCATCCTTTCATTTGTTAGACTTTCTTGTTAACAATTTGCAACGGTATTAAATTTTCTTCTTACTTCCAATTCATTTGATAGATATTAGCATTTTAAATTGGATTTTTGTAGTTTAGTTCGAACGTATTATTTCAACAGGCTTCGTGAAATTGTTATACCTACTTTATTTCATTGAATTCCTAGATTCTACGTGCCCTACGCTTAACACTACAGCTAATTATGGGAAAACCCAATTCTATTGTGGAGACATCACTTTTGAGGTATCACTTCAGAAAACTTGAATAGATTACGTTAAACAATACTAAAGTTATTCATCCAGACAAATATAATGAAAATAAAATTTCTCAACGTGTTTAAATCCATCAAAGATTGCTATTTACAAATTTACTGTCTCCTAGTTACCTCAAATATTGTAAGTAGACAGAAAGAAACATTTTAATACACTCTCCCAAATGAAGAACAAAGAAGGAATACTGACAGAAGGGTAAGAAGAAAGTTCTAAGCTAAAGAATCAGGGATGGAAATATTTGGGAACAGTGGAGTAAATGCTTGAGAATTTGTGCTACCTCTCACATGCTCTCAAGTAACTCATTACCCGGTGGGGATGGCTAAGATTTCTAATGGGTTAATATCGAGTTTAAATTACCACTGAGGAGACCAGTAATGGATGAATAGTCTTCCTTTTCTGGCCAATATATGGTTACGTTCATCCTCTTGTACACAAAGTAAATATCATGAAAGTCAGACTAAAGTTGCTCAAAAACTCACCATGTCAAGGACATCAAATGTGCCTTTGGCTGTCTATAATAAATCACTAGCATGCCCGTATTATGTAGAATCAGCGTTTAAAATGCAATAAAGCTCAAAGTAATTTTTCGTCTCGCAAATTACGCATGATATAATCTTGCAAGACCTGTTTCACTAGATGAAGCCGCGGGTCATGTAAACAGGAAAGGCCCTTGCTAACATCTACCGACATCTCCCTCAACGCAGCTTGACATTAATGAGTACTTAATCAAGATGAAAGAGAACTGGAAGCTCTCCTGGGAAGGAATGCATTTGTAAGATTCAACAGTTTGTTCTCGCGCAAAGCGAAATGAAAGGTGTCCGTTATGGTTTTTCATCAGCACTATCCCATGGAGGTACTGCAATCAGAAATAGTTAATTAAGGACACCGTTAAAGTGGTTATTTCAATCCCGGCTGTTATTTTACCTTCGGTGCGTTAATTGTGTTGAGAAAAATATCACCTGGAACGGGATTCGAAAATTTGACCTTTGGCATTCTGGGCCAAAATAACAGATCACCATTCTATCCAGGACTTTTTAAGCTCATGGCATTTTTAAGTCTCATTAATCTCAGGGTATAGAGGTTCCTGGTGCCACAAAGATGTGTAATTCTCTTGCGTTTCATTAAATATAGTAGCAAGCCAAGATGTTTTGGGGAGGATCATAATAACAATACCGAATTAACATTTATTTTCGTGGACTCTCTCGTATTTTAGATTTTGATAAAGCAACAACTAAAAAATACAACTCAAAGATCCTGAATATATGTGTACATTACATTACATGATAGATTATAATTCAAAATATACAACAATTTCACTTCCCATGGCAACATGTTTGGATTTATTAAGTCGAAAACTTCGCTAACATCTTCCGATAATTTGCATAAATTATACGACGAACATCTTCTTTATGTTAAGTGCTATTATTTTGATTAAAAACCTTTGAGAATTAATCTATGCGAAATTAAACACTCGAGGCAGCTTGACATTACCGAGTACTTAATTAAGATGGAAAATGTTTCAGCACTGAAATCATCCCATCCCACTCAGTAAATCACTGGTCATAGGTTAATTCTAAGAAATTTTAAAAATTAATATTCTCTCTCATTGAAAAAAATTATTAGAGATTGAACCCGTTATCTGTAGGCAGATACCCTCCGTAGATGACTCTACGATTGTTTACGGTCCTAAATGCTTGCAAAATGGGACTTCAAGATATTCAAAATCGGGTGTACACCTTATGCAGAAATAACCGAAATCCTAAGTTCCATTGTTATTACCCGAGTGAATGTTGTGTGGGTATGCCTATTGACACGAATTCAATGCGAGTATAAAGGAAAGAATCGCGGAGAGCTCACAATAGAATTCCTATTGACTCCTCTTCACCAGACCATCAGGGGATCGGGTTGGTGTGGGGGCTTCCCCAGGGCTTTCCACTTCGTGGACTCGGGTTCAAATCCCGGCGGCGGCAGAGAATTTTTATGGACCGTCCGATCCCTGCTTTAATATTGTGTGGAGGGCATTTAAAGCGCAACACTCGGTCCGTCGGATGGGACGTTAAGCCGTGGTTCCTTTGGCGCCTTTCATTAAGAGCAGGCTACTGTCGACGCCGGGTTTCTTTCGACCCTTCCTTCCATACCTTTCCTTGATGATGCGATTGACCTTATCTGTCGGTCGCCTCCTCGAAATACCATTCCATCAGACCATCATGCTTTCTGGTATCCTAGCACCCCCTGCCATACGCCTTTTCGGCAGTATGCGGGGTAGTATGCATGTGTAGATGATAGAGGGATTTTGTTGACGTAGGTGGTACACCTAAATCGGCAACATCAGGAATCGCGATGTCCTGATGAAGATGGAAGCACAAGTGGACCGAAATAAAAGACGAAGGACGGCCCCGAATGAGTTGCCCAGGACAAGTTCTTAAGCCCGTATGACACTTCCCAATTTATTGGCCAATCTATTGCATATTGGATTGTGGTCCAACTCACACACACCAATTTCTAATCCAACATCCTTTTCACAATATTGGACACAATTTCTTGTCCAATTTGGAATTTAGAACAGGTTCAATCTCCAATCAGAAGTCAGTTATGTTGACTCCTAGCGGCCAAAACAAGAAGCTCTTGACAAATATCAGGTTTAGCTGTAATAAATTTTTTCCCGAAAATTCGCTTGAAGTTTCTAAAATGTGGACAAAAGAAGTTGTCTCATTATTGATTGAAGCGTAAAAATCACGCGAATGCTTACGTAACGTAACATTATCTAAATACAATGGCGTTCTCTAGCGGGGCATTAAAACACTAATTCGGCCAATATTGGTGCAAATATTGATACGTCGTACGCCCAAATATTTTAAACAATATTGCACGCCGATTTATTGGTCAATATATTGGAAAGTGTGGTACGGGCTTTAGGGCCTTAAAAGAGAAGAAATATGAAATGGCTAGTTGATAAGATAAGCTATGGAGGCCTTCGTTAAATTAATCTCACGATTTTTGAATTATGATGATGATAATGGAGCGTTAGAATTTACTCTATAGTTAATCCAATGTAATCCAATGCTGTTTATTGGTAGCATCATTTTCTATTCAGGAATTATTTAAACTATTTAAGCTAAACTTTTATGGTATAAACTTTAAAATCAAAATACGTAGTTGACACATTAATTATGATTGAGTAGAAAATTTTCACACTTTAAAATGATGAGAAGTCTTCGAATATAATTTCTCCCAGAAGCAACTCTGGGTTAGAAAGGGTTAAAGTAGTATTCTAAATCGAGAGAGCGATTTCTTTGTTATCTTCTGAAATTCTGCCTCATAAACTCGCCAGCCACATTGAATTAGTCATCACCAACATTGGTAACAAACACTGACCAATTACATTAGCAATTAGTCAGTATTCGTTACTATTAGTTTATATAACTTATATTAATTGTAATATTGAACATTTTGTTGTGCTGTTTTAAAATATTTTTCTTGCGAAGTCTCGCTATGATTTCTTTCATACCGGAAAAAATTACTTTTTTATCGCTGATATGGATTATTTTGTTAAAAAGATATTTGTTTCCAGAGCAGAACATGACATTTTATTTCTTTTCTTTGTTATTGTAGGTTATCCTAGAGCAAAATAAATATTTATTCATAACTATAGATAAATCACATATTCACGCGAAAGAGGACTCAGAAATGAGGTACCCAGTGTATATTCATTGAAATGACCTCTGGCTGACTCAACCCGAAAAAAAACCATCGCGGTAATGTTGCACCCCCGCCTAGAAACCCCGCATCAAAATCCGGGCTGTGATTTATGAGATTTTTACGACCGAAGTCTTCCCTAGGTCGTGAATTCAGCAAAACGATGCGTAGGTACCGGCTGAAAAAGCGAAGCAAGGGGATCCGTTAGAATTTTGCGGGGAAAACTTAATGCTTGATTACACGTCTAGAGATCGAAGGAAACCGAAAATCAAAATTGAAGCGCATCCTCGTCTTCATTTTTTTTCCTATATCGCAGTTTCCCAGCCGCACGCTCATAAAGTGATTTTTCCCGATTCAGCTTCCTGTAGTCGTTTGGTGGGGAAGTGGAATTTTTATATTCTGGCTGGTTTTTGATGGGGATAAGTGGTAGTTTTGAAAAACGTCCGTCGGTGTAACGTAGCATTACTCCCTGAAATTGTTGGTGTGAGGGCGTGAGGCCATTTGGTACGCAACTTTACCCTGCAAATTTTCGGCAAGCGTTTGAAAATTTATTACGTGAAAGAATGGTTTCAGATTACAACTTGGCATCACCAATGATTGCAAGTTGGGTTTTTGATAACGTAATATCAGCATTTTTACTATATGAAGTAATTCCATTGCGAACTTGAAGGAACCATAAGATAATTACAATATTCGTCGTTTGTACCATTATTAGACAGGTAAGCAGCATCTAAGTAGGAACAGAGCAAACGTATAATTCACTTAATTAATCGCCTTAAAGGGAAATTATTTATGAAATTATAATTGAAGATAAAAATATATGTCTAATAAAATATAAAATAAATAGTGGCAGCTTTCTTTTTCAATAATATTAAAAATGAAAAACGTTCTCCCCGGCTAAATGGATTTTAATGAAATAGAGAGTATCGTTTCAGTAATTTGAAACCGCTATTACAACTATTTATTGAATCGTATTTTATATGTCTTTTATTGATTTACTCTATGTTATATGTTATTTATTGCGTAAGAACCTTGCAGAATTAAATTATACGGAATGAAACACCCCTTAGATTCATCCTCTGGCTACACTTGTAGACTAAATAGAGGATATACAGGTCGGAAAAAAGGCGATTTTACCATTCCAAACAAACAAATATTACTTTATTATCTTGAAATAGAATTGCATCGTGCTGAGAACCACTAATATTTTAATAGAAAAATTTACTTGCATTTCAACCCTTTTTAACTTTCTAACAGTGAGTGATAAATATTCGTACTGGCAAAATAAAATGAAAGAAGGATTATTAGTACCTATTGGCAGCGTAGATGTAGTATTTCCAAAGATTATATATTCATTTAAGCTATTTCTTGCTTGTATTTCTTCATGTCATACTCCGCTCATGGTATAGTGACTTCTGAAGATATAAAATCCGAATATTCAAACAATATAGTTATATGATATTTAGGTCACATAATCCTTTAGGTACTTCGGAATATGATTACTCATAATATTTAAACAAGTTAGAATACCTTCATAATACCTATTGCCCATGGTAGAAAAAAGCAAAAACAAAGTACTGCTCACAAATAATTAATTAATTTTTAATAATTAAAACTTTATCCTGCCTATTATAATTTCAACACCTTAGTGTCATTGTGGAGACAAACATATAACGCTTCATCATCAACACATTTTCAGTCACATTATCTTATTTTCAGGCGATAAATACACAAAACTCTGTGGTTCAGCAATCCCATTGCACCAACTTTGCTGAAATTTGTTGGCATTGAATAAAAAAATACTTGCAGTAAGAGTGAATAAAAAACTGGAATGCACCTCAATGCATTGGATTCAACCTATTATTCAATCAGGGACTCGCTATTTTTAAGAATTTGGAATTACATACATTTTATGCATGTTTGCGGTCATAAAATGTGTTGACACATGTTTGTTTGATAATGAAGCCAAGCCGTTGAAACTAGTTCACAGATTTAAATTATTTGTGGGGTAGTACTCTGTTTTCGCACTGTTCTGCATGATCATTACTTCGTTCCACCAAGTAACGCAGAAATCAGTTGATTAAATTTCTAATCGGTCACATTGTAAGTGGAAGCGGAAAGTCCAATTTGGGAGCGGAAACAGGGTGGGCTAATTCGAAAAAAGTTCCAAATAAACGTACCTTAGGCAGCAGATTATCTTTAAAAAGTAATACCGTATATGTCTGAATATAGTGGAAAAAATCCATACTTTTCTTCCGTTAAAGATCATCTTCATTGCCGTTCTATATCGAGTCTGCACCGAGGCATTGATTGATGCATGCTCTGCACCAGGCGATGGATCGCTCGATCCTGCCCTTACTTAATTCTGGCAACCTAACCTTAACAAACAAGCGAATGGAGTTCACGGTCTTCGGCGAGGGTCTTCGCAAGTCGTGCATCATCTACGCGAGGAGCCATCTAGTTCTGAGAAGGTCTCTTAAGGTATGCTGTACCTGCACTAGTAGTACAAAAGACGTCTGCCTCCATTGCTTCCGACCCCACGGCAACTTCCCTCCAAGACAGGGCCGCTTGAATAATTGATGAGGACTTTTCCCGAGCGCCCAATATTGCCTCGTGACCGCAGGAGACGTGTTCAGACCGCGGCCGTGTGTGGCACACGGCACTCGAGGGCGAATTATTAATGATTGCCGACACTCGACGCAGGTCGCGCTCCGATGAATTGAGGCCATCACTTCGCTCCTCTCAAAAGGGATCTATTCCGCGTTGCGATGCAATACCCTGTATAGGAAATTCCTCTTCTGAGACCTATTTGGCAGTGAAGGCGATGGTATTCTGTCATATCCTGCGGCGTTTCTTTTTTATGCACCGCGGTCAAAACTTCATGAGCTTGTTTATTTATTGACTAGAGGATACCATACAGGCCGGGATGCCAGATTTTTCATATCAAATAAGATAAATAGCAAATTTTCAGTTGTTAACACCAAAATTTGTGCAGAGTGAAGCTACTTTTCTCGTATTTATATATTTATAATACTTTAATGTAAAATAATAACGTAGAGACAATCATTTGGTTATTATTATTATAAATTTAGCAGGTAATACCCGGATTTAGATTAAAATACAATGTTTTGGCGTAAAATATAGGATTCTTCCTTGCGCCGTTTGTCTGAAGCTTATTTCATTGACAGCCCATCTTGGAAGTCACCTCCTAGGGTGTTAATAAAGCGATTTTTTCCCATGCATGAAATACACCTCATGATTAATAGTTTTGGGCCCTATTTAAAGTAATTGGTTCAGTTCCCAATTATGGCCTTTGCATTGTTCATATTGTTACATATACGCAGGATCATATACATGTATTTTGAAAATAACAAACGCAATAACTTAATATTTCTCTGTAGGTACCACAGGATAATCATAAATATACTTTCGTAAGTAATGAAGAAATTAGCAATACTGTCGAAAGAAAAAGTAGGCTTTAAATGGCGATTACATGTACCGTTGTCTTCGAAGCTATCCTTTTCAACCCTTGAACGAGTTAATAACAAATTAATTTATTCCAATGTACCTTGGTTATTATCGTCGAATTCAATAATAGGGTGGTTTCCTATTATTTTTTATTGCCTTCATCGAAAGATCATTACTCCTGGAGTACATATTTCACGTTTTTTTTTAATTTTTAAATGACGATATCTATACCTCGCGAAGAATTTTTTAGAAAGAGAACGAGAAGAAAAATTTTAAGATTAAAGGTTCAAAATGGCAAGTTTTACTGCTTTCTGAGGGATATTTGATTCTATAAGTGATCCTAATCCAATCAAGTAAAATGGAGTAAACCCCGCATTTCTATGAGTTCTGGGGGGGGGGGGGTTTAACCCCCTAAAAATCCCCCTCGCTACGCCACTGACGAATACTTCACTGTGTTTGCAATTCCACGCATGCAATCGTGAGGAATTTCATTGCAAAGTTAATAACTTCATTATTCACACAGTTAATAATGTGAATTTACATCAACAACCGTAGTGTTAACTAATTTCCTTCCATGGAATTCGGATCGCTTTGCCCATCAGCGACACGGGTCTGCAGCTCTTGTAAACCATTAAAATGCGGGGGTGGTGGCGACATTTAATGGCCGCTGTAATTTTCGTGCTGCGATCCAAGAGCATTCTCCCCTCGCGGCCGAGACGCCGGAGTAGCGTGCCGGCGGAGTAGCCTTGACCTCGCGGCCAACCTGCGGTGAACCTGAAATCTTCTTCTCTCTCTCCTCCCCCGCCCCACCCCCACCTACGAGAAACAAAACCGCGTGCGGAAATTTCATGACCTTGACGAATAGGTGCTTCTGAAGAAGTGAATGGCGTTTTACAGACGGCGCTAAGTAATGACGACAATGATATTTTTTTCCGACATTGCGTGTTTCAGTAATCTACCCTTCTCCTCCATACCATTAGTGAAAGTTTTTAAAGAGCTAATAAAGCGAAGAAAAATTATTTTCTACTTGAACATCAGCATCAAAGTTACCCCTGTTAAAACTTCTATAATTATTTATAACTAAGGTTCAATTATCGCCACGCCCTCTTCGTTTACAACTCCGCTATCATTTTTGAAATATTCAAGGTAAATTAAGTATACTCTTACCAACAATTGTTTGCACCTTATTTTTTTACAACTCAGCTGGGTAATTACTCCATGAAAATGACAATGCCAAACCCACGGCCGGTAGTGGATTTACACTGAAATTACCAATTATTTTCTAAATTTTGCCGTGGATAGGTTAGTTATTATATCAGATCTGAAACGTTTATTCTTTCCAGGTAAACGCTAACAAAGGTCAACTATATGCACCCCAAAAATTTCACGTGAAGAGTCGAAATACGATCGGTCAATAGGTAGCGATGCCCTTCTTAAGTTGAGCGGACAAAGTCTTCATTTATCCTCAGGATTCTACACGAGCATCATAATAACCCAAAATCCGCATATGTGGTAATTGGCAGGGGATGAGTGTGATCCACTAAGTATTACATGGTCCCGTGGGTTATGTTGCTTCCATTACGACACGTATGGCTGGGTTACTCATACCAAGTATGCACTATTCTTCTTTCGATTAAAATCGCGGCAGCAAAGCAAATCTGTACAGGGTGTCCCATTTTAGTTCCCACCCCGAATACCTCCAAATCTGAGCAAAATGAGAAAAAATGTTAATTTCTTACTTCCACAATTGCTAGCATTAAAAAAATTTATCTCTTAGCCCCTATCATTATTGAATATTAATAAAAATTAGAATACACTATGATAATCTTAGATGTTGGCAAGAAGTTACTTAATTAACCATTTTGCATTACATAACGCATTGCTACATACCTGTATTTCTATATCCTCGCTCTGAATTCTGTCGAGGGGCCTCAGAAGTCATACCTTAAATGCAGTAATGACA
Source organism: Ischnura elegans (assembly GCF_921293095.1). NCBI lineage: Eukaryota > Metazoa > Arthropoda > Insecta > Odonata > Coenagrionidae > Ischnura > Ischnura elegans. The sequence goes on along the minus strand of NC_060251.1, from coordinate 34,806,710 downwards.
ATTTGGTTATTTACAATTTAACCAAGTTGGATATTGAAAGGAGGCATAATGGAGACAATATATTCCTCTATTTTGGTTTCTAAAACGCTATCATCTGTTTTCACGTTAGTATAAAAAAGTTACATTATCATACATGAAATACACTACATCATTATCGTTTCTGCTATGTTCCTGAATCACATTAATGACATTACATGAGCCGGTTACATTCCTAACCGAAAAAAATACAATGATATACTTCCAACCGATGTAAAACGGATCAGATATCCATCAAATGTGGATATTTTCCGCCAATGTTATAATATATAATTTAACTAGAATTTAGTTTCAACAGTTGTTTTTCCAGAGAAAAACATTATGGTTTAGGTTGACATTGGTTGAAATAAAACAGGAAACAAATGTATACATAATAGCGCCTTAAATCTTTAATACTCAAGGCAAATCAAATCATGATTCATGTATAAAAAAACAGAATGCGATATGCGATATCATGCGATAATCATCGCTATAAGAAACCATACAACAACAGACACAAAGAAAAATACTGCAATGAATTAAGAATGAAATGCATATTGCATATAAATCTTTATTTTAAACTTAATATCACATACCGCAATTGCTTAAGACTGTAGTTGAGAGCCATAAAAATAAATGTATACTGAAATCTTCAGTGGAATCAGAAATTGTTGACGGTGAAAAATTATTCACATATAGCATAGCAATGAAATAATATTTTAATAAAAAACAAATAATTACATCAAGAAATTAAAGCATATACATAAATAAAAAAATTCAACCACAATGAGCACAAATATTTTAACATATTTCAAGAAAAGAAACGAAAATGATACACTAAGAAAACAATATAAAAGAACAAAATCAATAGTGCATAAAACCGGGTAAAATCCGGCCACCAAACATTTTTAAGAACATAGTTTTTTAAAGCACAAATTCAAGAACCATCGAAATACCATACTGCTTTAGCCAGAGGTAAGTCTTATGTCTTTATTCAATCAGTCAGACTTTTCTCTGTTACTCCCCCTCCCCACGTAGAGGGAGCAGTTTGGATTTGAGGGGGAGGGAGGGTGGGGAGGGATTGTCAATGTGGAAGGGACATTAGTGTTAGCAATATTATTACTACTACTACTACTAACTAACTAGCATCATTCACACATTCACTCACATCATACAACATTCACACACACCTACGATAAACCCCATGATAAGCGCCTAAATCAAAGCGGCCTCTGAGGCCTTAAAAACTCCGGAAGTTAACATTGTGCTCCGAGCAAGGATACGTTTGACGACGACCTAAGTACTAATCGGTACTATCTAATTTCCGGATTGATGAGCTACGCATATCGACGACCTATGAATCTAATTTCCTACTCTCCTGCCTAAATCTCCGGCAATGCTGTGGAAAAAACAACACATTACAATAAATAAATTACAATAAATAAATTACAATAAAACACACACAAATAAAAAACACAAATAGTCCACTGATGAAAACACCACGAATCCAGGCCTTCTGCTTCATTTCTTCAATCTTCAGCTCTTGAGAAACAGGTCGATGTAGCTCTTCTTCAGGACAACGCAGCAGTCAGCATTGTCACCTGTTTAAACAAATAAAAAAACGTCACCTGTACTGACAATAAAACTATCACATCAAAATTTGCTCGTCAGTGTAAAAAGTTATATTAAAATTGCAAATGGAAATAAATAATAAGGGAAGCAGTGAATAGGAAAATTCATATCAATTCGTGTTCAGTGGTGGAAAAAATTAACACGATGCTCATTGCCGCCTGATTGCGACCAGCTCAAGAACTATTGAAGCCATACGTCCTCCAAGGGTTCGTGATTTTCTCACACAACATAAATTTTACAAAATACGCACCCCTTCAACCAGGGAAATTTCAATCATCTGCGTCGCAGTAAGACAACGCGTTAAATACCCAAATGAGAATTTTTCCAATGGTTCGCATTGTGCATCGATTAGAGTTCTCTCTCATAGGGACATCTGTGAATACAGCCGACGTTTTTTAAATTGAAACTGCTGGAGACGGTAAGTGTCGCGCTGGTGTGGTGAGTAAAGTTCCATGCTATGGGCAATGAGTTCAACGGATCAAATCTTGGCGACAAATGATATCACTGGCGGATCTAGATTTGGACCAAGGGGGGAAAACTAGAAGTCGGGGGAATTCCTCCCATCCGAAGGTGTGTTCGAGAAAAATAGCAATTTTAGGATGTTCAAAGATCTAAACCACGTTTTTCAGGCTAGTACTGTGGAAAAAATAAATAAACATGCCATAAATAAAGAGTAATTTGTAATTCGATCCTATATAGAAGTAAATTTACCGGAAAATATAACTAAATATTTTTGTGCAAAGTGGTAACCTCCAAAAGTTTCAATTTTATCTTGTACCGTTTTAGACCCAATATTTATCTGTTTCAGGGGGCTATAACTGTTTCTTGGGGCCCAACGGGGGGACATTTTTCTAATCTCAGAAACTAGTATGAGGTGCAGAGGATGTGGCATGACTATTTGCAAGTGTATATTTATTTGTAGAAATTTAACTCCTACCTTGCACAATCATTTAGGGAAGTTGACTATAGAGTGAATGCTGTTCACCTTTTCCGCGTCATTCAGGCCCGCTTCAATGGCCCTGATAAGCCGCAATTTGAGATCAGTTCCAGTCAGTTATGGAAATGACGGTAACTATCACAGTTTATCAATATCTATAAGAAGATTTAGGAAATGATTGCAGCGGTAATGTATCTCTTAACAATATAGAATTAAATGAAATCGTAGACGCAATAATATCAAATCAGTATCAAAATAAAAAGGTCTGTTGGCTCTTTGACGTCGTACAAAGTAAAAGGATGTAATAATAATCATTTATAATAAATCATTTATTTTAGGCATAGTTGAAACTTTCCAACAAATTCTGCCGAGATTTGTCCTAGATTCAAAAAAGGAGAATGCGGTGATAATCAAAATAACCGCATAGTGAACGTCTTGTCCGTATTTGCAAGTTATTTGAGCCATTATATTTAATTATATTTATCCACAACAAATTTGCTGTACAAAATTGTTTATGGCTTATAGATCAGAAGTTCATTTTTTCTGAATTCACAGATCCAGATGTGGTTAATGGAATGGATTTGGCATACCAGAATGATGATATTTAATTCCATTTTAAGAAGGCATTTGATATGGTAAATCGCTCAATTTTTGCTAACAAGGTGGGGATCTTTGCGTCTCTTCATACACTATTTTGTTCCTTTCTAAAGAAAAGAAAACAGTATGTGGCATACAAACATTCAAAATCTAATGTGTACGCCGCCTTATCTGAAGTACCGCAAGGCTCAAACCTTGGTCCACTTCTTTTGTCTTGTATTTAATTATGAATTACCTCAAATCCTGCGGAATACGAAGTGTTTATTGATGATTTAATTTTGTGGCTGGAGAGCAATATTTAGATAAATATTGATCAATGTTCTTTCATATCATATACCAGAAGTAAAACCCGACCACAGAGTACCATATCCCGGCAATATCTTTTGTGTATCACTAGTCTTGAAAATGGTATAGTGTACCGAAACTAGTCGGCAATAAAGTGTGTGTTTTGTAGAAAAGAAAAGTAATCTTCTTCCAACCATCCCTATTGTATTATTGTTGTTATGATTGACTGCGAAAAAAGTTTACCCTATGTTTGTGTTTTCATTTAGATTAAATATAGAAGAAAGTCGAAAATCGTGTTAGTTACATCATTTAAAACTCGATAACGGCTGAACCGATTTGAATGACACTTGGTTTCTTGGATTTTTCTCAGCCCTGTATAACAGAATATACATTAAAATATAGTAAAAGTTCACGAAAAGTTTATCTTGAATTTATGGTATATTTTTAGGAGTTGGTAACCCTGCAACAGCAATTAAGTCATTCAAAACTACTAATTATTCGCTTTGGTTTTCCCAATGTAAAGACTGACCTACGTAACAATATAACATTAAATAGTTATATATTATAAATATACAAATTGCATTATAAAAATTTTAATCGAGCTAATTTTAAGCTTATCTCAAGTTGACACGTCACTATCGCGCTTGCAAACAAATCTCCAAGCAATTGTTGACTATCGGTAACGTATGTGTTCCTGTCAACGAATCGAGCAGTTTGATTTCATTTCCTCGGAATTTTTTGCCAATTTGTTTCATCGAAAGGTGAGCTCATCAACTAAGTGTTCCCGAACATGATTAATCACCACAAAATCACATATGGTTTATTGAGCGAGTAATTTTGATGGTCTAGAACGAACATGCAGATGCCTCAAACTAAGTAAATCAGGATCAAATAGTTAGTACTCTGCATTCATTCAAATCTATTGACTGTGTAACAAAAACTAAGACAAAGTCACCAAATATTCACCTGAATTATTTAAGTCTTTGGATGTGTCTGGCTTACCACGATACAATTTACAGCTACAGGTAGGCTCGGTGTTCATGATGCTACTAAACCTAAACCAACCAAAACTATGCAACGGAACGCGCTTGGTAATTTAAAAAAAAGCTGATAATAAATGTGATCCACGCAGCTGCACTCAAAGGAAAATTCAAAGATGAGGAAGTTCTCATTCCGAGTATTCCATGAGCCCAACTTATATGCCTTTTAGAGCTTAGGTAAACAAATTCAAATTGCAATTCGTGTTTCATTCGTGATGACGATTAACAAATCACAAGGTCAATCTTTCAGTGGTTGTGATGATTGTGATCATGAAAACCCATGAATTTCTCATGGTCTATTATGTGTAGTATTTCACGACATGGTAAAGAATCCACTTTATTCCTTTCTTCGCTTCGCTATATTTATATCGCTCCATCCGCTTTATCTTGCGCCTGATAACAAACAGAAATTGTTGTGTATCAGAAGGTGCTTGACTCAGGAGATTAAATCGGAATATTTAGGGTACACCGTGGTACGTTTACGCATTGGGGCAAGTTTACGCAGCGTACTTTTTCCGAACTGAGTCTATAACTGGCGCGCCAAAATTCATAACATATTAATGCTGCTCCCATGGGGCTATTCATACACGATTTTGAGCATCAGTCAAGCGTCGGTCTAGCGTTACGTTACCTTGAACTAACTCCCCGTGAACGGGCCAAGTTAACGCAACAGACTTGGACCTAAAAACATTTCCTTACGGTTAAAAACATTAATAGGTAACAACTGAATGCATAAAATATGGACTTTATAAACATATGTATAACCAAAGTAACATTTCGTTAGTTGAAACATCAAAATTATAACAATCGACGAAAATAAATGTGCGTAAACGTGCCCCGATCCACCCAATGTACAAGCAATTTTCATACTTATTTATGTAGTTTCATTGATTTTTTCCTTAAGCTATGGTAATGAGTCAAATATGATTTCAAAGGTACAGACGCTATTGATTAACAAATGGTGTAACTAAACAGTTCGTTGATTGTTAGGCTGTACGAAGTTCGCCGGGTCAGCTAAGTAAATAAATCACAGCCTCTGCTACCTCCCCTGATGTAAGGGAATTCCTCGAATCAGTACTCAATGAATTTTTGGGCGTCCGCGTTTTTTCCTGAAACATTGGGCACATGATTGAGTGATCAGATTTTTGGACTTGCGCATGAATCTTCTGTCAGAAACGCATTACACGCATTGCAAATGTTCTCTCACTATTTAACGATATTTCGAAGTCTAACAAAAAATTTACCGTTGGCGTTTTATGCTATTTTTATTCTACTTTCAGATTGGAAAGACTCGCAACAACCGACTTATTCATGCATGGTCTTTCCGCTAATGTGCGGTAATAAACAATTATGTTTATGCTCATAATAATTTATCGCTATTTTTAATTCATGTGGATTTTTGTCGCTTTAATCTCCAAACACCTAAGTCACGAACAAATAAAAAGTTTACAACAAATTTAATTTCTATGATCTTTGAAATTTACTTGGCTACGGATAAAAATCATAGTTAATACTATTTCTTAAAATTGATAGTTTGAGTCGTGACTTTGTGAAATTGCTTGATGCTAAATTAAAAAAAACCGTGTACATTTCACATAAATAATTCTAAAAATGACCAGTTTCGTCGCCGAGCGACATCGACAGTTGCATATACAAGATATAGGAAGAGAATGGCCTTTTATTTCTATTTAATGGCACGCTATAGAATGCATGGGACATTTGAAGCTAACTGTAGGCTCAGACCTATTAAGTTCACCATTAAATTTTATATTCTTGTTTTACATAAGTATGGGTTACTGGGTTATTCAAGTATGATTACATACTTGAATAACCCATGGATAATATGTGATTACAAGTTCTCTTTAATTATGTGGTTCATAAATGTCTTCCATTTGAGTATAAATGTGACAGGAATAATCTGACGATGACTAAAGTGATGAATGGCTTCGGGCACCACATGTAATAAATTATCGAAACTCAATTTGCGTATCAACATTTTCCTTTAAATAACTCATCTAAGCTTCGCGTTACGCAAGAATGGAAGCATTTAAAGTTTAAAAAATTTAATGCTCGTTTAAATAAAATAAAAACTGGAATAAGATTAATGCAGCAGATCATTGCAATACTGAATTGAAAACAGAAAACGGATTTCGCTGAGGCACTAAAGTAGCTAAACATATACTTTCATACTGATGAAGGGCATTTTCTTTGAAACATGAAAGGAAGCAGAGGCCATGAATCATCACAAATTCAGTAAATAGTTGTATTGAACTAAGGACAGGTCGACGCGGGAAATGTATACAAAGTTCACCTAATAGTCACAACTGCCACAAAGGCAATACTAGGTAGTTGCTATAATTCATCAAATAAATTATTTCTTACGAATTCATTAGACATGAGACCTCTGGACCTCATACGAAGTTTTGCAAAATTCATAAAAAACGTCCACATTGAGTGTGCAGCACCAAATAATTCGTCACCAAGATTTGATCCGCTGAACCTTTACTCCGCACCATGCTTCTGTAACTACTACGCCACCGGAACGATGGCCAAAAAAAGAAGTGTTCACAGATAACACAACGAGAGTAAACTGTATTTTTGTTGAGACGAGGGTAAAAGAATAAGACAAAAAATTCTGAAAATTTATAAGTTGGGACTCCACCGTGTTGTCTTTCAGCGACATATGTGATTGAATTTCTCCGGTAGAAGGATTACATAGTTTGTAAAATCCCGGTTATATGGGAACAGTAGGTGGACAAAAATTTGGAAGAAGGACGTCAAGTAGATCCTGAGCCAGCTGCATTCAGGCACCAACGAGCTTTGCGTTAATTTTTTCCAACACTGTACACTGCAGAATGATATATCTGACAGTGACTAGAATTAATGTGTAAATTAAGGAATTAATTTAATTTGCATTAAATTTAGGTAATATACTTAATCTAAGTTGCAACGCGTTGTGAGTAAAATTTAAGCGAGCGAGAGTAACAAATTCGCTACCTTATTTATTAAATCGAATTCCATAAAAAGATGTATTCCGATAATTAGTGTTGCAATATAGTTTACATGGGCGTACCCAGCGAGGGGCAGGAGGGGGAAGCTGCTCCCCCTAGAAGCAAAAATAGCAAATGTCTTTAAAGAAAAAAACATTCTTTCAAGCATATAACTTTAGAAACTAATAAAGAGCTGTTACAGTTTCCTTAAAATATTGGTTTCATTCACTTTTTCCATGCTTAATTCGTACCTATAACTTGAACCATGGCTTTCCCCCCCCCCCAGTTTTGACCCTAGGTACGCCCTTGATAGTTTACTATTGTATGAAGTAGTGTAGTACAAGAACACTGCTTTTATGAATGCATAAACATGCACCTAGAGGTAGACATGTTACCATGTTTATGTCACCAGAATGTTGATCCTCAAAAAAATTTTTAATGTAAAAAGTGATAAATAGTTTATAAAAATGAACGAATATGCAATTTGAAATAGTTACTTTAATTCTGAGCAGTCTTGTAAGAGATAAAAAAGAATAGAATCATAAAATCTCAATGAAGGATTGCAATAAGAACGATGAACTTGTTAAGAAAAAACAATGAAAACGTTTCCAAATAATCCTATTTCGGTAAATGCAATCTAATCAAAGAAAATTTCTAAGGAGAAACTTACTGTGCCTTGAGTATAGGAAATTTTCAATGCTAAGAGCATCTTTAAAGAATAATAGTTTACTACAACTGGCCCAATTTTGATGTCGAATTGGAAAGGCATCTGGCAATGCATAAGTAATAGCTATCATTAAATTAAACTTTTAAAAACTTGATAGCTTTTCCTTGGAACAACTACAGAATTATATTTTTGATTTTAATGTTAAGGTTTAAATACGTGTTTACCAGTTAAAAAAAAGGAAACTCATTCCTACCATGAAGAAATTGCGTCCAATTCTTATAGTCTTTAACATCCAGAGCAGTACTGCTTCCAGTTCAAAATCCCAAAAGCTTTGCATGCACTCCACGGCAACATGGTGGGTACAGCTTTTACTTCAGCTCCAATGGTAAGTTGCTGCTTAGAAGAGAAAGACGAGTACGTTAACAGACATTCAGCATTCCAATGGTGAAAATATTTACTTCACTTAATATTTACTTATTTATTTAAGAACTTATGGCTCTTATAATCATATAAATGTGGTCAACTAATAGAATTATTAGAATATATTTTCATTCACGATTTTAGATTGATACGGCAAAATAAGTTAAACGACTGATTAAAGCTCACTTTCTTTTTGGTGCTTTGCAATTCTGAATATTTATAATATTATCTTGTGAAAGTTAACATCTAACCGAAAATGTAAAATATGACAACAAATTAAAGTAAATGTAACCAAAAATCAAGGAATATTCACAGAAAAATTCCACGTTTTCTATCGTTTATGTCTAATAAATAAGGTTGTCAACTTTAAAGTCTCAAAAAAGTGTGTAAAAAAGTGGATTGTAATCTTACTGTGAAGTAATGGCGCCGAATACGTGTACTCTTCGAGAAACGGAGTCTTCGATCGATGCCTTCCATTCTTCATATCCAGAGATGTCTTCGAGTTCTTCTTCACGCTGTCCTCTTCGACCGATGTCTTCTTTTCTTCAAAACCTGGGGAGAGGTGGGATTAGTAGCACAAACAAGAAATAAAAACACCCTCCTAGCCTTACGTTACGCAAAATTCCCGGCCATAATGACCCAAATCAAAGCTAACACCGCCTATGCCTTCGTGGTGTGGTCCTCTTCGACTGATGTCTTTTCTTCAAATCCAGAGATGTCTTCGAGGTCTTCTTCCCGTTGTCCTCTTCGACCGATGTCTTCTTTTCTTCAAAACCTGGGGAGAGGTGGGATTAGTAGCACAAACAAAAAATAAAAACACCCTCCTAGCCTTACGTTATGCAAAATTTCCAGCCCTAATGGCCCAAATCAAAGCTAACACTGCCTATGTCTTCGTGTTGTGGTCCTCTTCGACTGGTGTCTTCTTGTCTTCAAATCCAGAGATGTCTTCGAGGTCTTCTTCCCGCTGTCCTCTCCGACCGATGTCTTCTTTTCTTCAAAACCTGGGGAGAGGTAGGATTAGTAGCACATAGAAAAATAAAAAAACCCTTGCACTAAAATCCCCAAAGCTCCGCATGCACTCCACCACAACATACAGAGGGTATCTTTGCACTTAAACCAAGTGAAAGTCCCATTTCTGTACGCTGCAATGGATTAGCGTGCATACAAAACCTTGGTTCAAAAAGCTAAAAATAACGCACGCATAAAAACTCCTATCCTTACGTTACGCAAATATCTCGGCCCTAATGGCCCAAATCAAAGCTAACACACGCATTGTCTTCTCGCTGAGGTCCTCTTCGATCGATGGCTTCAATCTTGTTTTCTTCAAATCCAGAGATGACTCGATTCTGTGAAGAGGTAGGATTAGTAGGCACATACAAAAATATACAGAAAAATTTCCCTCCCAAAAACACAAAATACCATACCACATCATACCCCTACCTACTGTTTGAGCTCAAAATCTAAATAAACCTTAATAAGGCATGCCATTTTAGCTAATACCATTATGTTTTTTGGTACCATTTCTTTAGCGCTATTTTCATCATTTTGTCAACCTTTTTCATGGCCATTTACCTTTTTGATTTATTTTTCACGTGATTTGGTACCAGTTTTCATAACCTTTTGTTAGTTGCAACCAGTTTACCATTTTGTTTTCACTCTATACCATACGAGTCAATTTAGACTCTTTGCGTTGTGCTAGCCGAATTGATTATATACCTTTATACCTTGATTCGCTCTATGTGTCATTTGTGTCCAATTGTCATGTAACGCGTAAAAGACGCATGTGTAAATTTAAACCTGGAGAATCACACGAAGTATAACGCTTATTAGCCAAAAATGCAGCCTATCACCCCCCTAATATCTCCCTCATATTAGCCTCCTTCCTTCATATTAGCCTTTGAGGCCTTCTTTCTTCTTTTTCATTCCAGCAGAAAAAATGAATTTCTTCATTTGGTTGTTTAAAGCTTCGTTGTTCCAAAACTGGTTGTTCAAGTTTCGCTATTCCATAGGCGCTTTTTCCCTTGCTGTTTATTCTGGAAATAAGAGAAAAGAGAATTCATATTAGTTCACAAGTCCGTAATAACCCAAAAGAACATTAAAACATTGCTAGCCTACTACTCAGAAGATGAAAGAGGGGAAAAGAAAATTATAGTTTGGTCAAATTTAAAACTTATAAACCTGAGAAAATTGATATTTAATCTGTGATTATGGAACAATGTTCGGGATATCAAATATACCATATTCCATGTCGACATTAGGTCAATAGTTAATTTCAATAGAGGCTTTGATACACTTACAGGCATTATGAAACATTATTCGGCCATAACATACACAATATGCTTATAATATGAAATCAAACTCCCATACATCGATCTTTTTCTCTTAATGCGAAATTCTTCTCTCCAGAGAAATTAAGAACAGACAAGCCAAATAACTATTACGCTTTATTATAACTATTACCAAAATTCGCTGTAGAGGCAAATTCCCATTGCTTTCGAAAAGTGCGGTCATAATGTAAATACAATTTAATAACATTATCAATCCGTTAACAGCAGCATTTACCAGCTACACTTCATTGATAAACGATGTTAATCAAGTAACTGTGCTAAAATTTCCAGCTTATATGAAATGTATAATTTTATTTCTTGGCATACAATAGGATAAAATATTTCTCACTCGGGCGTGCAGTCATATTACAATTAAAACAAGGTCTACTATGTCACGCATTTTCGCAAAAATATTGACCCAAACGACTTAAACATTTTAAAAAGTATGCTTAAAATGCCTTGTCACCAACATCATCCAAGCGATGTGCACTAAAGCGTAATCAGCAATAGACAAGCCGCATAATGGTATACCATTTGGAAAGAATAACGAAAAAAATAATATTAAGAGACAAGTGTGAAGATACTGCGATTACCATGGATTACTTTTAATTCACATTATAAGTCAGTGTTGATTTGATACCTTCAATAAAGATAATTCATCACTTAATGCTTTTTGTGTGCTAATATGACTATCGATTTCTTTTAACAGACGTATTCAGGCGGTGTGTAATGATGAGCAATGTTAATAGAATTATAAATGACCACACACCTATGATATGACTATTAAAGAAAGATCCTCTTAAGCTAAAAGCCCTCTTATGCAATGACTTAAAATAATCAACTCGTCCATAAACAACATGGAAATATGCTTATAGATGAATGTTTCTAAACTCGGGGATGTCTTTCTTCTCCAACGGATTCATTTGTACGATATTCTAGGGTAGCATGCCTTTGTTATTTAGAGCAAAAATGAAACCCTTTGTTTAGCATCTCCATTCAGGGTGTCAAAGAGATTACCAGTGACAATGGACCAATACCTTGGGGAGGCCAACACTAGTGTATAAATAAGTCACACTGGCTTCTAATTCAGTTTTTCAGCGAGACAATATTGCAGATTGATCCACGAACGAACATACAATTTAAAATTCATCGAGAAAAGTCGTGAATTACAAGAAATTAATATGCGAAAAATGCAAATGAAAAATATGTCGTTTCAATTCTAATATGACTGCACGCCCGAATGTGTTACTATTAGACATTTATCGATAGCGTACTAGCACTTTTTACAATTCAATCACGATGGAACTGTGATAACTCTTGGCCGATATTTTTCAACCATGTCAAACTTTTAGTATTAGAAGCACTGGCACTGTGACTATAAGCAATAGCTTCACGGGAGATGTCACGTTGAAAATAACACTATTTTGGCACAAAAAATGTTCCTATCAGCGAGCAAAAGTTGCCATGAGTGGAATTCACCTCATAATACATGCACAGACAGTCCTAAACGACGAATACTCCGGTATTTACGAATAAATGGATGAAGTTATCGTATATAAAAGCAAAGCGGGCATTAGTAAGCATCAAAATTGTTCCTACTACATACTTGAATGATATGCCGTCGATAACATCATCTTACTATTAACGTATCCCCTTTCCACCGGTCGTGGCTCAGACTCCTACAACGATATTATTTAGGTATTATAAAATCTTTGGTTTAACTGCTCCAGTTTTATATTTTATGCCCTTACTCAGATATTAATATTATAAATAATACAAAATATGAGGGCTACCGAGCCTCTATCGTCGGATATTTTGCTTTAAAGAGAAAACAATCAACACGTCTCACAAGCGAAGCTCTCACAACGGCTGGCAACTATTACAAACAATCATAACAACTGCTTCAAGTGATGTTTAGGCACCTATGACGTCATCGAGGCTTCGTCTGCAATGGCTTGGGGGGAGGGAGTTTTTGGCGCTCTTTAAAATTCGTTATATTTATCATTGAATAGCTCGCGAATGAAAACTCAGATTTACATGCAGTTTTCTTTGTTGAATTCAGAAAATAATTTTCCGTCCGCCCGTTAAATAAAAAAATTCATGCAGGTTCCCCATTATTCTCTGTGATCGGCGAAGGTCTAAGAATCTAAGATCTAAGAATAACTGGGAAATACGGAATAGGTAGCCGAATGAAAATACTTGCACAAAACAAACTTACGGTTGCGAACACAATGTTATAAAATCATAGCCGAAGTTATGGATGGACTATACGGAAAGGTTGTACAAAGAAGAACATTCAGGAGAGCTTGAGGGCAACCATGATTAGAGGGGGGAGGTCGTCGCTGAAGGACGTAGGCTGCGACGGTGGTCGGATACATCTAGATCGATATTGCATATGACGAATATCAGTCAAAATAAGGATTGAGAGAAACCTTTTCTTGAAAGAAATAGACACTGTAAGCGATCGACTAAGGCTTATAGATGAGTATTTTTGCGCACTATCTTTAACTAGGGTAATAAATACGCACAGCCGGTTTACCATGAAAAAAATGCACTAATGGTTAGCTACACAATAATAAGGTAAATAAACGTGAGAAACAACATCGATTCCTATATTTTCTTTCATATGCAGCGAAAGGTAGCGTGGAAGACAGTCACAATCGTTGCGGAAGGAGTAAATTCAGGTTATGTGACAGTGCACTTGATGCAGAAAAATACTTCCTGCCTGAAACTTCTTTCAGATTCTTCGTGAAATGACATGTCGAGACAAGTAATAAACGATTTCTGCTAAAAAATGAATTTCCGCCCTAAAAGGTTTGTAACGTCGGCAGTAATTAAAATTCATTGAAGTGAATGGGAAAAATTGAGCAATCCAAAATGAAATCGAATTTGATGAAATGGTCGTATTAATATTGATGAAACCTATTCAACGCAGCAGTAAGGGATCTGAGGAATAAGTGGGTATGAGGAATTGGCCATTACAGCAGAACTAGTTAAATATGCAGACAACAGCAGATTTTAAATAATTTTAGGACCATACGCTGGTCTATACATGTGCTGACTTCAATGACAAGCATCGTCAAAATAATGTAATGAATATCAGAATATTTACCGGATGAAAAACCTGAATGAGATCATAAAGGAGAAAATGGGAAAGAACGAGCCAATGTTTATTGAATTTGTGGACTTCGGAGATGGATTTTGAAGACGTTGATTTGAACTCAATACTTAGAATCAGGAAAGAAGCTGGCATGCTTTACAATGACAGATCAATCATCCGAAATTTGCATAAAAACCAAGAAGAGATGATGAAGTGATCTCAGTTACGAACAATAAAGAAAGGAATCATTAAGGCTGTGCTCTATCTCCTGAAACTTCTAAAGAGAAAGAAAATTTCAAAAAGCAAGAAACCAAAGAAAGGATTCGGGGTCTGGACGTCATAAATATCCACAGGGTAAAAATAGTGTAGTACCATTTTCTGACACTATGGTCAGATGTCAGCTGAAGATTAGTGTAGGCGAAGCAATATTCAAATAAAATTCTAGTAAATTTGGATTGGACTATGACCAGATATCGGCTGAAAATCACCATCAAGAAAACTAAAATATTGGTCAGTTGCGAGACAGGAAGTCGAGACTAATAATGAAATAGGGAAACAAAAACAAGAAGGGTTAACGAGATGTAAAATTGGGAGGCAGAAAAACCAGCGATGGAAGAAGCGAGAAAGAAATGATCATTATAGTGCAGATTGCGAGAGTCGACTTGAAAGTTGAGAGAGTTGCGAGATCACGAAAAGAAGGAACTATTAACATTTAATTAAGGAAATCAATCATCAGATCTTACTAATTGAGTATGTTTCTCTATGGACTATGACAACAATGGAAAAAAACGAGGGAGGGGGCATTCTTAATGTGCTGCTATAGAAAAGAATGACGAAAATACGAGGGTTGTTCAATAAGAATACTAGAATATCGTAAGTTTATTGAAGTGAATCTTGAATATGGGCATCAAGTAGATGCAATATATACTGACCTAAGTAAGGCTTTTGACTCAGTCAATATTCCATTACTATTATTAAAACTGAAGGGTATTGGATTTTCTGGCAGTTTATTATCCTGGTTGGAAAATTGTCTTTCAAATCGAAGGCTCTCGGTGAAAATCAATCACCAGATATCCAATGAAATTATTGCCTTATCTGGTGTTCCTCAAGGCTCTCACTTGGGTCCATTGCTATTTTTGCTTTTTGTGAACGATGTGTCATTTATTTTTTCCGGTGTTAAATTTTTAATGTTTGCCGATGACTTAAAGATTTTTTCTGTTGCTGATAGCAAGAATGATGTCAATAATCTACAAGAAAATTTGGACAGATTCTCACTTTGGTGTCAACAAAATGGTTTGTGCATCAATGTTTCTAAGTGCAATTGTATTTCATTTAGCAAATCGATGTCACCTAATATCAATTATTATACTCTTGATAATATGGTATTAACTAATGTAGAAAAAATTAAAGACCTTGGAGTATTATTTGATAATAAGCTTAGTTTTAACTTTCATCTTGACTATGTCATAAAGAAATCAATGAAAAGCCTTGGTTTTGTGATTAGGAATTCAAGGAATTTTCACATTGACATTATAGGGCATTTGTACACTACTTTAATACGTCCGATAACTGAATATGCTTCTATTGTGTGGTGGCCATACAAGAGTACACAACTCAAACGTATTGAGAGAATTCAGCACAAATTACTTAGGTATGTTCATTTCAAAATCAAGGGATTCTCTTTTGACGTTAATTATGGGGTAATACTTTCTATGCTTCAATTAGACACTTTATGCCATAGAAGAGTTAAGGCAGATTTAATATTTTTGTATAAACTTTTAAATAATAGAACTGTGTCTCCAGATCTTCTTGGTGCTGTCAATCTAAGAGTTCCATCTCACAATACAAGGACTAACCTAGTGTTTTCGAACAACTACCACAGGACTTCTTATGGTCATGGTGCCCCAATTGAAAGAATATTGAGGAATTTTAATCTCTTTGGAAGTTCACTGGATGTATTTAACTCTTCAATTACCCAAATTAGGAATTTAAAGATTGTTTGCTATAAAGAATGTGACATCTGTGAATGATTTTTTTTGTTTCTATGCATTTTATTGTGATATACATGTTGTATTTTATATTGTATTTTATTTTGATATACATACTCTATTTTATATTGAGAATGTTTAGATAATTGTATTTTATAATGTGTTTATGTGATGTTCTACTGTGTCTTATAACATCTGTTGATGCTATGGTACTGATTTGTTTATTATTTTGATAATGTGTTTATATGGTAATATGGGCATTTTGCCTGTTAAAGCAATTAAATAAAATAAATAAGTGATGCCCCACATTTTTTTAGAAGTCATTGATATACATAGATCAATGCCCTTGTCGGTGCTTCACAATTGATGTTTGTCCTCTGCGCTGCTGAAGATTTACACCGTTCTAGCTGATAGCAGAACTGTAGCAAAGCGTAAAAATGGCGTCTGCATACGACTCACGTTAAAATCAGCGTGCTATTATTGAATGTTAGTGTGCAGAAAAAGAAACCGTAGTGAACATCCATAAACGTTTGTGTGCAGTGTATGGAAACGCTGCAGTTGGTAGGAGTGAAGTTGGGCGATGGGTAAAGAATGTTACAGCCTCAAGAGATGCAGAAACAGAGCTCCATGATCAGCCACGCTGGGCATGGCAACGCCTACATGGCAAGAGCTTTTACCACCAGGGAATACACGCTCCCTCAAAATGTTGGCGCTTAGAACGTAATGGGTACTACGTAGAAAATGGGGCATGGACAAGACATGTTGATGCATATTGTCAACGAATTCTTGCTCTTTACAATAAATATGTTCGGAGAAAAAAAATAGGGGGCCTTACTTATTGAACTACCCTTGTATAATGGATCCTCCTTGTGAGGAAAAGTAAAGTGGGGAGAAGAGTCTTGCGAAAACATTATGCAAAAGATGAAACAACATAATTGGCTAGATATTGATGCTTATATCTTGATGGCCTGATGAAGGCAATGAACAAGGGATAAGTGTACGATAAGAGCAGAAAAGGACGACCTCGGATAATGTTGAATAAACACGCACTGATGGATGAGAATGAAAAATTCCCTACGTTGTCTGACGGAAATACTGAGTCGAGAGCCGATTGAAATTGTCGACCATTGATAATGATGAATGCAATACCACAAAAAATTGAAATATACCAAGTGAAAATTCGTCAAAGCCTTAATGTTACTTAGATTTATTTGCTTTGACGACAGCTGATGTGTGGGCAGGTGTATCGTAGAAGTATATTTCATTTGCTGAAAAACACCTATAACTAACGCTCGTTTTTGTTTGAAATCTTAAAAACAGAAAAATTTCCATCTAGAAATCATACAAAAATCGCAGAATTCCAAATTTATTCTTTTACAAAATTCACTGAAACTTAACGCGAAGTTAAATTGAAGTATTTGCTGAAAATTGGCAATTACTTTCGATTTATTACTGCCTCTACTGTTGCATCAAACATTAGCAGTATATAAAGATGTATCCGATTGTGACTCCTTCATGCGTTGGTAATTGTTGTATAGTGATGTTATTAAATTAAATAGACCAATTTCCAGGCAATGTCATCGTGGGAAAGGGTCATAATAGCCACCAAAGCGAATGGAAGTATGTAAAGATAGAGTCTTAGCCAATGAGCCAGCACTAACTAAAATATATAATGAGAGGATTCACCATTTGGAAGCATTAAATTCACAACTAAACGCATAACCAAGACCAACGAATGATATTTCCATTTAAAATCTTAAAATCCACTCATCTAACGCTAAATTTACAGGCTCACACACGCTAAGTGTTTATTTTAGAATGCTTGTATGTTCATAAAACTTAATGAAACCTTGTAAGGGATATTTGCCATTGCTCTCCACGTGATGACATGAAATAATATAAAAATATATATGTACATTCAAAATTTATGTGGACTACGTACACTCCTAGAATTCATTTTCTCTCATTAATTCCTTTATAGGTATCATATTCAAGCAGGATCATACCAGTTTAATACCCGAGTAGACATAATATAAAATACTATTGAAAACTAATAAATTAATAAATGTCGCCCACGTAACAAAAGTATCAAAGAAAATGGGCATGAAAGATATTTTTGCAAACTACACAGGTATTAGCTAACTGTATGCAGCAACTAATTGACACACAGAAACAGAAGATCGATGTATGGGAGCATTTAAAAACTATTAAACTGTGCTTATGAATTGAATGGTTTTGACTCACCATATTATCCTTAGGCTTCCTTGTCCATGCAATCTTATCGCAATTCCCCATAAATCCCGACCCGTTTCACGGAATAGATTCGCTAACCCAATATTGCTCGCACACCTGAAAACAAAGAAATTCAGCATTAAAGGCTGGAAATTTTCAAGCTTAAAAATGTCTTTGTTAAAGGCCGGGTTACACAATGCAGTAACACGTGCAAGTTAATGTCAAAATTAATGAACGCGTGAATGATCACGAAAATGCACCGAGTAATTACCCAACTTGTGCGAACGCATGAACGGAAAATAGAACCTGTTCTAATTTGGTTCATGCATTCGTACATGTTCCATTCCGGTCCACGAAAGTCATTCATGCAAACAGTTATCAACTTGTACGTGTTGAAGTATCGTGTAACCAGGCCTTAGCGATAATGATGGTACAAATAAAGTCCACAACATCCTGTCCACTTCAAAGATAAAATATCATAAAAAGAAAGAAAATTCCTGATAAAATTCTGTAAATCAACTAATAATCGCCATAATATTCTTACTCCGCCGTAGGTGAAGTTCTCATGGAAATCACATAACCAATTGCAATAGAACGGTCACAAATTCACGCACAATGAAAAGCATTTATAAGTACAGCATGTATCCGCGATATCTTATCGAAACTAGTCGATTGCAATTTCTTTGACTAACATATCAAAGACTATCTTGAATGCCTTTCATAAACTATAAGTATAAAAACTAACTTCAGAGATTTTAGCGGCGAAAGGATGATGACTGTCAACTTAGTCAATCACGCATGGGTGCTTCATTTTGAAATTTCAGGTGCTCTCATAATCATTAACGTGGCATCGTGGCAGGCATTAATACACTATTTAACGCCTAAAATTAGCACCTCGTATTTACAGCCACACCGATGAAATTCGTCAGTTTGACCTTCGCAGAAAAATTAAACGTAAGACACCGCAGTACTGAAAGTAAGCAATCCGATTGCCAAAAGGATCATACTTCCAGAAATCAAACTGTTTTCATTGACGTTCTCAGAATGATACGCGAATAATAATAGAAAAACTACACACGGGCTACACACTTTACAATCATCGTCACTCAAGAACGAAATGTAAAACATG
Source organism: Ischnura elegans (assembly GCF_921293095.1). Taxonomy (NCBI): domain Eukaryota; kingdom Metazoa; phylum Arthropoda; class Insecta; order Odonata; family Coenagrionidae; genus Ischnura; species Ischnura elegans. The sequence continues at coordinate 34,787,351 of NC_060251.1, read as the reverse complement.
ATTAGAAGTTGTACGTACCTACTTATTCAAAGAGGTTCAAACCAGTTCAATAATTTATTATTCGTCCAGTAAAAATCTTTGGAAAGAAATCGGTATAAAATTTGTACTGCCGAAATACATATGACAGGAGAAATTAATTCGATTCAAAAATCACGGGGTTGAGAGTCTAAAGTCTAAATACGATTTTAAAACGAGATGATGTTTCCCTATCAATGGCTTTCTTTAAAACACTACGCCGATGCAAATTTTAACTTTGAGACATTTACCAGATCGTTTAAAACATTGGAACTTGAATACGGCTGGCGTTATAAAAACTGGTTTTTGAAAATGATAGCAGCATTGATCACGATCACTCGATAAATTTTAATAAATCGTATTTGCAAACGATTTTATTTCACTTAAGAGAATTCAAAGCTCAAGGAAACTGACATGAAAACGTATCACAAATAGAAAAGGTAAGGTACTCACCTCTTATCCCCAAGGCTGCCTGACGCGAAGTGAAGTACATCGACGTAGGGCGGGACTTCTGACACTCCGTCAGCCGCATGACGTATAGCTGTGACGTCACGATAATTTCTAACAGTTTTCATTTTTAAAGCGTAGAACACCCTTAAAACTCCAAAAGATCGTATATGTTAGTTCATTTGAAATTTTACCCTTTTAATTATATCAATAAACACAGTGATATTCTCTATTATTTAAAAAAAATTAATCGCGACGAAAACCAAATCTGCGCGGGAAAATATGATTGGTTAATAAGGAGACGATACTTGGCGCGAAATATTTATTTCGGCCAACGGTCATGATCCACGTGGAACAATATTCTAGAATATTCGATTCATCTCCGAAGGTCAGCACGATTGCAGAAGACGTCATCACAACACTTAAAGAAAAAAGGACAATCAAACCCAGGGCTTCCCCTCCCCTTGTTCCGAAAAGTAACGCGCCACACCCCCATTACCTCGCTAACCAGTCTTTCGGTAGGTTCATATTTTTTCCAGAGTGAACTTTATACAATTAATTTTCTCGACTCTTTCAGCCGTTTATTCGTTCGTTGAAGTCACCGTCTGTTTCCGTGGGAAAGAAGACAGAGGGCAATGCCTAAAAGCTACCACCATAAGTACGAAAAATAGAAGCAGCGATATTGACTGAGGTAAGTGAGGAAGTGTGGTTGACATTTCGATGGTATAGTGCACAAAAGGTTTTTGTAACGGTAATTGTTATGTTGGTCGATTCGGAACTATTAAACTTAGGAGCGATTAAACCATAATAATCGCATTATACGATAAAAACAAAATTTTGTGATTGTAATTGTGTTCATGTAGGTGTGTTCGTAATGCTCCCCTAATTCATATGTGTCACTTCTGTTCGTTTGACATCGATGCATTCCATTTACTGACGATATGTTGTTAAGAAGGCCTTAAAAATTGCACGTAATCTGCACTGAGCATGATATAGCTTCCATTCAGTTATGGGATCGCATTCATGGCTGTGGGGTAAACGAGCGACTTTTCTTCGGATCCACGATTTATTGGTGTTAGAGAATAACATACATGGAACGGAATATGCGATGGTTTCCTAGAGTAATTCAAACTGTATATATGTTGATGAAATTCTCCTTATTACAACCTTAGGTTCAATCTTAGGTGCTATCTAATCGTTTATGGAAGCATAAACGGGACCACTGCAGAACTTTCTATAGCAACGAAGTTCTCTGATCTTCGAAAGGGTATATATTATTCGATTCAGTTTCCAAAGTGACCATCTTTTTCCATACTACTCCAAATATAGGTAAAGTTTTCTAAACGTTTTGCATTTACTCGCTCGTACGACGTTATTAAGTAGTAAGCACATCGTTTTTGATCTCAAAATTGTGTTTAAGCCAGAATAATGACAATGTTTTTTTCTAATATCAATTTTGATAAAATGAAAAAGGGATGCGTGAAATCTATGATTTTTCAAGTTAATTTTATAAATTGCAAGTACTTATACTTTCTGATGATTTTCAGAATCGGTTTCAAATAGGATTCACTGACATAAGCCATTTCGAAGAGGAATGACCTGATGCCACCGTTGTGATACGAAAGAGATTTCTAAGTGGTTCATTACGAGTAACATTGAAGCCTCCATAACCAAAAAAACATGCACTTCGAAACCGGCCACAACTTCAAGGAAAATATGATGGAAATTATTTCTTCCCATGATACCAGTCAAGAGCCTTGGTCTTAACCATGGAATCAATATTGCGGTAAGTCATGTCATGTGCATGTTATTATTTGAATCAATTTGTCATGGTTAAAATTAATAGCCTCTATTGATATCGTTGACCATCTTATTCATTAATCGTATAAAAAGCTGGCATCTTGCATAAGTTTGAATGCATTTTGTTTTAAGTATTACAAATGTTTGTTACATTTTCATGGAAATACAATTACTACTAGTGACTATTAACTGAGTAGTTTAGACATCACCAAGAGCTGCAACTATTAGAGATCCTAAGGCGCTCTATGAACACAATGTGTAGGAGGGACTGTTTACGATCAAGGAAGGCCTATTTTCAACTCAATAAAGGGCGCACCCGATTAGAAAAAGCATTTAGGAAATAATTCAAATAATTTCAGCTTCAGCAATCGCCAAGTTCATACTGTAGTCACCCCTTCTGCAGAAATACTCCATAGCTGTTTACTTTATAGGATTATGGATTTTAATAGACTTATTTTTGCATGAGAATGTTAATGACTTTTCACCAGTAAAATCAAGAGTGGCTGGTTCTGAAAAAATTCTCTTATCAATAGGTAATCTATTACTCGGTTACACTGTTGTAACCTGAAGTAAAAGAGCCTTCATAGACGGGAAGCCTCTAAACTTTAAAGCAAGAATAAAAATTGCAAGTATTATAACGGAATTCACGCTGAGTAATAAAAATACATCTGGAAAGTTTTATATATTTTGCTTCAATTTCCAAACGCTTTTCGAATTTCTTTGGAACACGTGAAGGAGGATGAAAAGGGAAGGAGTTAATTTTTGGAAAGCAGATCAAAGAAGGAAGCGTAGCTAATATCTTGCGTTAGCGCGTATGATTTGTGTTACCTCAGAATTGTAGATTGTATGCTAAGGATCTAATGTAGTTACATACACTTAACTTTTAAAAAAGATACCCAAGTTTTTAGCTAGTATTAATTGGCAAAATACCGGTCAGGCGGCTGTGGTACCTCCTCCTAATTCAGTTCATTTAGAGGAGAGACAGAAAATCCATTTTCGGCCTAAAAAAATCGTTCAGCTATCACTATTGTCGGTGAAATTGAATAAGGACCCGGTCAAATAGCGGCCTGCCCGTCGCGATCATTGGGTCACATAGGTTCATGTTTCAGCAGCGTAGTGGGAAGGGGGAGAAGCTTATTCATAGTACTCATACTAAATAAGTCTCCCAAGTTAACCGCCTATTTTCCGGTGGTGAATCAGTTCTTTTTTCTGTCAACCTATTTTCACTCGACCCATATCATCTTGAGAATACGGACAGCGCGTAATTCGCACTATCGGGCAACGTCATAGTGTTTCGACCATTACGAAGAACTCATTAGTGCTGAACCTTAAAGAGAGGAAAGTAGATGTATTCGAAATTTTTGAGAGTTACTACTTATCCCACGGCATTCCACTTACTAGAGCTTTTGACTATTGCGGGAAATGTCACACAAAATAAAAAGGCAAAAATTCCATGTATTACCTATTAAGCTATTCTGATATATTTTTTTCAATTTGATCTCACAAAATTAAAACACAAAAATCAGGTCTATCAGAAGAATGTACATTTTTTAAGAAAATAGCGTAAAATTTTTAAATGATAATTCTCATCAGAAAAAGTGGTGGCTACATTTAGTTTAGCTTAAAATCACTTTGTACTTGTTTTGGCTTCACATTTAACCAAACTGCAATAGGGGAAGACTCCCTACCTTTTATTCGCCGCCTGATCCATCGGCGGCATTGCTCAGCTGTCCATCTTCGATTCCCCAAAATATATAAATTCACTAGCACTTCAGAATCAACACTCAACTGACCATGATTTATTTCAAGAACACTTGTCACTTTCACTTCATTGTGTAGCTGGATGAGCGCTCGCTCCTGCTGTTATGTAGCTCAGTAGGTACCTTCACATTCTTTCCTTGAAGCGTGCATTCTACGAACAGAGTGAATTATGAAAGTACTCCGTTGTTGAGCCGAAGAGAACCAAGACTCAAGAGTTGAGCCAAAGGCAAGTAACGAGACGTTGATAGCATTATTTTAAGGGTGTACTTCATACCATGGGTCCATTGAATAATTCAATCCACCTCCTGTTTAAAATTCTAGAAAACAAAAAACATATATAAGCTTTTGCATGAAAAATTAAACTCATGACACTAAACATATATTTATATAACAAGAATGGATTGCGGCAGCGGAAATGCACACGATACATATTTTTAAAGGACGCATAACGCAATTTTAAAGGCCTGGTTTCATGATACAGTAAATAGAGCAAGAATATGTACATTTCTGAACATTTTTAATGTAAGAATGCGTGAAACAAATTCAAGCATACTGAATATACTGTTCACACATCGGTAGAAGTTGGATGGGTAATAGTTGCATTTTCGCGTTCATTTTAGAGTTCATGCATTCATAAGTAAACTTGTGCGCGGTAATATATCGCGTAACCAGACCTTGATGCACGATCTAGATTTTGATACTAGACACAACACACAGAGAGTCAAAACTCCAACAATTCGGGTAAAACAATTACGTTAACTTTTACAAAATCTTATTGCCGAACAATACTCTTTTCTTTGTATTTTAAGATCAAAATTACCAAAAATAGTGATTTAATATGCAAAACAGCATGGAATAATAGGCACATGACTTACCAGTACTCTTAAGAGACAGACCATCCACCTCTCGGCGCTAACTGAACAGCTGTGTGACTCGAACTCCACCGGAACAGAGTGAGGACTGAGGGGATAAAATCCTAGGAGGCGCACTGCTGTTTTACTTAATTCCCTGAGACTTAATGGAGGGTGGGGAATTGATAAGGGGTGTTGCCTGGCACGAATTGCCCGAGGAAGAGTCAAAAATTTAGGCCTGATTTTGAGTTCGAGTGCATCACTAAGGCGGACGGGGCAGGCACGATTTGCGGGAGTCTCCCGTGGCGTTCAGAATTCGGAGAATTGAGAGATCCAGTCATTGCAGTTGTTGGGTAAGCGAAGGAGGGAGTTGATGGCTTAGGGGGAGGTACTGAACGAGAGTCGACCAAGGGTGCGGGTGAGCAAAGGGACTCGGAGCACAACCGTCTGCACAGTTGGAGTCCTCGTGACGTCTTCTACCCAATGAAATCTGAACTAATCTAATCTAATGAACTGATTTTAGCGTAGCTTGTTGGAACGATGAGACATTCATGGTGAAGCATAAGCCCAGTACTGTTCCACAGACTTTTACTTGCTGTAGACTAGTTTCCAGTAAACTAGTCTACAGCAAATAAAAGCTTGTGGAACAGTACTGGGCTTATGCTTCACCATGAATGGTATGAGCATACCTACATCTATACATACATATAAAGAAGATGTCAGTTTGTCTGTATTGTCTCTATGTTTTTCCATACTGCAGCTTGGATTGCGACCAAAGTTAGCTCATGTTAGCTGTATCTTCCGAACGCTGAACCATGCTTCCGAACCCCGCAATGCTACTTCCAGTTGCGTCCGACGCGTCTTCATCTGATTACCGTTTGTTTAGTCACATCATACAACTTCTGCGGTTGGACAGCCTGCTGGGTAGGCATATCTCTTGACACGCTCAAAGAGGAAACATTGAAATCCTGCTACGTATCCATTAATTCCAAGTTCGCCACTTCTTGGGTACTCCGGGTCCTAGTAACGCCGGGTGGCCTGCTAGGAGTCTGATAAAAGGGAAGTCGGAGGAAGAGAAACAGCCAAAGATATATTTTTCGTAGCTCATTTCATAAGGCAATCAACCGTCCGAAATTTTAGCCCCGGATAGCTGATCGGAGTAGGAAATAATCTTACTGATGATTTTTAGGTCGAAAACGAAACTTATTTTTAAAACCTCAGAATCTTTGAGCCAAAAGCGATCCGATTGGCCGCGAGTTTGCCATGTTTCCGGCTGCACGGGACAACTCATGACTTCAAATGCTTTTCCTGCCGGAGATAACGATGTATGGAAGGTGACGAGTGGTAAAACAGTCACGTTGACTTTTGCAAAATCTTATTGTCCAAACATCATTGGTAATATTGGTTCTAAATGCCATCAACTACCTAAGGTTAAAATTTCGTGACATAATTTTCCTTTGCCCTGTATTTAAGGTAATTGAAGTGGTAAATATTGTTCTCCGACAACCCATATTATTAACAACTCGGAGGCTGCGCACTAGGCTTAGATTGCTTGGACAATTGAGAATGGATATCTTAGAGCGACGCGGAAAACATAATATTAGAGCCCCACTTCATTTCCAGGTCCGACAGAAGCGATAAATTAAGAGAGATATTTTGCAGAACGGATCGATATGCGAATTCCTTTTTCCCACGAACCGTAAAGGACTTAAATAAATGCTAGTCGTAATTTTGTTATAGCATTTCCTTTCATGTGTAAACGGCTGTTGTCCCAACACCCCGTGCCACACGCCTACAGGCGGCTTGCGGGTTAGTATGTAGATGTAAATGAAGGATGATCCCCGGCTAAGCCAAATGATTTTCTCGTAGCGATTTCCATCCTTGGTATACAATAACCTCCTCAAACGCTGGAATTATAACTTGGTTAGCTAAGATGTAACCGATCTGGATATTAAAGAAGTTCATGTGTGTTTAGGGCGTATCTCAAATCACTCACTTCCTCTGATACACATTTTGTGTTGAATTTCGACCTTATATGACACAACTCTCACTGATAGGTCGAGGATGGCTAACGCATACAGTGGTAGTATCTCACCGAAGCAACCATTGTTCCACGATGCATCAATATAGTCCCGTCAGTGCAGCGATAGCTACCTACCAACACCTTAAGTGGTGGAAGCTCTACTCGACCAGCCCCACGGCATTTTTTAAGGTAGTACGGCGATAAAACGACTCAACACTCAATTACTCCGGACGTCGCGAAGAGGGAGAATGTACCGCGTGATGCTGACGCGATCGTGAGGGGTGCGTCGAATCCATCATCGAGGTTCGTGACGGTGACCCCAAGGAAGAGAAGCATCTCTCTCGAACAGATGGTCTTCCGTTCTCTTCCCAAATAGGCAGAGCCTCCGAGAGCCCATAAATGGCGACTGGGAGTCCGCGTACCAACATGGGTCTCCACTCCGGGACACCAGCCTCCTCGTCGTGATAGTTGTTTTCATCTAAGTCTTCTCTCCGTTCCAGCATCTTTCTCTTTCGCTAGCCTTCGGTGCAACCGTGGTAACCAGCTCAGCCGTACTCCGCACATTTTACCTGCATCTGTTGATCTGAACGTCCGTTTTCCGCACAGTGCCCAATGCTGCCTTTGCCGCGGCTATCCGTATTCCCCTCGTTACCCCTAACCATGCCCGGAACTAGGGCGGGCCAGAGGGGGCACGTGCCCCGGGCGGCAGATTTCAGGGGGCGGCAAATTTTTTTAAGTAAATCCATATATCCCCATGTTTACTATTTCTTGTTAAATTATTTGACAATAATTATAAATTCAAAAATTATTAAACAATAACGTTAATAAAACTTCTTAGTAGTAACCATACGTGGGTAAAACATTTATAACCGTTGGTTGTACATACGGGAATCCTCTCACATACTGAATACTGGTCATTAATCACTCCCCGCCAAACACGGAAGAGGTGGCTCGCAGGATATTATGTAGATGTAATTATACAAGTATTCAATGTTCTCAGGAAATATTCTTACATAATATTAGCTCATATTATTTGTTGCATCCATGAAATCCTATTCTCGTGTTACATGCTAAGAAAGATTGTTGTAATTTAGGGCTCATTAATATGGCAGCAGTGGATTTAACATATTTTATGCATTATATTTTTATCTCTTATTAGATAGTGATAGTGATAAATAGTGACATATTTCAGCCACCGGATTAAAAAATGGCATGAATTATATTATAATGCAGGGGAGCAGGAGGGATCGAGGAGAAATCATTGCGGGCGGAAAAATGAACTTTGCCCCAATGACAAAACTCCTAGTTCCGGCCCTACCCCTGACCTATCCTGACAGCAAGCGTCCGAACGTCGCATATTCCTGCTATGCCTACAGCAATAGGTCGTGGCTCGGATCTTAAGCAGGCATACAGTCTCATACCTTAAGGCATAAAATTTTTATTTTTTTGTGATAAAAATTACTTCGTTTGCTGGTCGAGGCATATATTCGACAAATCTGACCAAACCAAAAATCAACTACTCGCGCTCCATATTGGGCATATCTCATGAGGATCCCTTATAACGTAAAGCCTCAGATATCCCCCAAAACCTCAGAAATAAAAAAATATGTAAAACCATTATCTAGTTTTGACATACAATAACATCATCTGCTGAAAGTTAAATGCCAGTTTAATAAATAGTGGCAAGTACCAAAACAAAATAAAGTTTAAACTTAGGTGCCAAAATGATGCAAAATATATTTCCAGGCTTGTCATTTTTTAGAATATTCTGTTGACCTGTAAGGGCTGTAAAATCGTGCGATACCCCCGAAAATGATTTTTTTTCTAAAATTGGTAAAATTGAATGTTATTGCATTTATGATCTTTGAGCGACCTCTAAATGCTAAACAATCGGGCTGAAATTTTTAGAATATCCATTTTGCAACCCCATAGCATCTTTTAAGGGGTAGAAATCAAAAATCCGAGACAAAATGCAAAAAAATAAGCAACATCCTACACCTACCCCACCCTTCTATCCCAGGCCATCCCATCCTTCCCCCCCTCCCCCAAGCATATTCCTAGTTACGCCACTTCTCTGAGGCCTTACTAGGGAAAAATAGTTCATTTCTCTTTTTCCGTCCCCTTGGTGGTTCAGAACCAGCGATGGTGAAAAAAAAATTACCGTTTCTCGCAATCATTATCCGCAATGGCTCGAGAGATGAGATATCAATCCCTTTTTTTCATCACTCGTCACGACACTTTTCCCGTCGCTGAAGTCATCGCTGGCACCGTCCTTCAGCCAATCAGAATGCACGGCCGCTGTCATCGATTGTAATGCCACGCTTGGATTTTAACCGAACAACAGTTTTAAATACGGAATAAGACGAAAAAAAGGCGATGGAAAAGGGAACGTTGGGAATGACCGTGTCATTCGATGTGACTACGTAGGTTTCCGCGGCGTCGAGGTTCCAATGTCTCCATTCTTCCGGTGCTAACGCGTCGGTTGTTGGTTTAAGACAAAACAGTTCCGCTGGCACTGCTGCCAGCGTCTTCACGTCGAAGATGCCGGTCCACGATTCCCTTCCTTCTTACGATCATTCAAAATCAATTTTTTTCCTATTTTTTTAATAGCCTAAATCGAAATATTATTACTCCTGGATTACGTATTTAACGCTTTTAGATTTTTAAATGGCGATATCTATTTTTCGCGATTAAATGAAAAGTGAAAATTCTCAAGTGCTAACAATAAGTATGAATGAGCCCGTGTGACGTCATTCTGGTTCCGACTGTCGCTGTGAGAGGCCACCTCTCACAGCGACTCATTAAATTTTTCGTTCTTGAGTAGTCTTGAAGTCAAGTGCGTGCTCATAAAATCGCGTGTCCACTTGTCATGAGGCCGTTGGCATTTATCACAGCAGTGCATGATTTCGCGAAAGTTACCATGTTACCTTGAAGTTCCAATTTTTCATGCTAAACGGGTCCTCGAGCGGAGACTATGCTGGCGAAGACAAATAATGCCGACCTTTTCGCGTCTGACGTGAAAAAAACACCACTTAGTCAATTTTTTGCGCAGAAAAACTGGAGGTTAAAATTAGCCGATTGATTGTTTAATAAATCTTTACTGAATTTTTTTACGACCAAGAAGTCTCTTCCACTTTGACTCGCAGTAAATCAAAGCTTTTCCTTGCTTATTAAATTTTAACTCTAATTTTCGCATTGTATTTTTATACCATTTCCATTATTATTTCAACAGTTTAAATAGGTTGGTGTACATGAAAGATAGCACTACTGAATATTTCTGCTGCCATTCTCATTTTAATTTTTCCCGGCATTTCGGCATGAAACCAATCACTCTGCATTCTATCTGATTCCTATTCTTTCCATATCCTTTCCCCGCTTCTTTCATCCAATCTAACTCTTCATCATTCTAACTCTACTCCTTTTCGTCTCCGTTAATATCACCTTCTCCATTCTCCTTCATGAAGTTTTAAGCCATCATAAGTACATCATCAGTCGCATATACATATTAAAAGAGAAAATGGGTTCGAATTCCGGCTAAGCGTAAATATTTTTTTCACGGAAAATTTTGCCCTCAGTGTATGGGGTGTTGTTATTTGACACATTGAAGACCGTATGTTTTTTTCGAACTTACCCCTGTGGCCGTGTAACAAGCTTGGTTTTCCACAGTCAACTGTAATTAATTTAATTAATCAAAGACAAACGAAAAAAAATGAATGCAATATTTAAAAGGGAAAGAAGTCTTTTTATCCACCTGCCTCCATAGGGAAAGTGCAATTTTACTCAAAATACCCTATGACATATTAGCTTGAGGTGAAGTCAATGCGCTTCATTGTGGTGATTTTAATTGTTATGTAATATCGTTTTCAATAGTTTGTCGACACCCGCGAGTCCCACTTTACTGACGAGCCGGGTCGGTGAGACTTGGAAGGCTGGCACATAAAGCGACCTGCATCCTTGGCCCTCATGGTACCATGAGCCGTCGAGGACGGACGCGGACGCGGCTGAGCTACCGAAGCTTCTGTCAAACTCCAAACTCCCGAAGGTAAAATCCAATCAGAATTTAGATTAGTGGATGGAATGCACAGAGGGAACTCACGTCCACGCACACTTTGGGCCGTCGGATTTTTTTTCTTTCAGGCTCCGTGGCGAGTGCTTTCCTATCTTTAGATTCACATTTTGAGTCATATTTCATGTCTCACAAACACGTGGCTCCGTAGCCGATTAGGCGTATTCTGTGTGCGGTAGTCGCGGTAAATTTCTGGGAGGGTTTGAGTCCGAAGTAATCAATCTTTCTCATTTTTTAAAAGGGGCATTCTCAATATCAACATAATCTTTCCAGATAACTCAAGAAAAAGTTAATACTGACTTTTTAAAGACTAAATTTATTTAATTAAAAGTAGCTTCTGAGGTAATCTGCATTGCGAAAATTTTCACAGTAAACTTAGGAGCGGTAATGCCAGAAAATAAAGAAAATTCCAAAACACGTATCTCAAGGAAAGCTATTATATTAAATGTAATTAGTACTTCCAGTGACATAAGCGTGAAAAAGAACCAATCTACAAAATGTGACATTAATTTTTTTTCGTAGCGTTCGTGGTCACAGGAACAGAGAGCCAGCAGCGGATACAGAAAAAAACTCAAGCAAAAGGAATCTTGAGCTTCTTTTACTTTTGTCGTAATTGCAAATAATTAAGTAACCCGCAAAGTTTAACAAACTTTTATTTAAACTTATTATACCCATATACAAGACAAAGAGAATGAGGGCTCAAGGGGAGCCCATCAGGGATACAACACACCGGGGCCGGGAACCAAGTCAGAGACATATACACCCGATCTCCCGGGGAGGGGGCGGAGAGGAGGGGAAAAAGGAAAGAGGCGCCGCCGCGATAGAAGCCTGACGACGCCTTTGGGGTAGGATATGAGAGGAAGGCACGGGACGCGGAAGAACACCTTAACGCTATAGAAGCGAAAAGGGCCCACTAAATAGCGAAACCAGGCAATGCCATTAATTTTCCAGCGATTTTAGAGGATTCTCATATGAGGAAGAATAATCCATCGATCAAATCGCTAGACCCAAATTTAGGAATTTTTAGGAAAACATATACAAAACAATGCCATCGTATGGTATAAAAAAGTTATTATTGTGGTTCTGCAATGTTGGGCAATGCGGACGGGCCCGCAAGGGAGGGTTGCGCACCCCCCATATGTATCCGCCACTGCAGAGAGCTGGCTTACGGAGGATATAAGCGACAGCTAATTTTTCCTCTAGGAAATAAAAATCTACTAGCCTCCGTAGTTGATGATATTTTAACTAAGAGGATGTGGCAACGAACTCTGAGAAGAGCAATGTCTTCATAGCCTGTAGGGGCTAAGAAAAACTTAAAATGGTTCAAACTTCCTAACCTATTTAGGGTTACCTAACATACTCCGTCACACAATCCATCCCCAGGGACGCGCATTTGATATGAGCCTACAATCCCAAACACCGTAGGACAACGGCAGTTGTGTAATTCGAAGGAAATTATTAAAACCCTAAAGAAAAGCGGCGTGCACGAACTCAAACGTGACGATGCGCTTATATTGGTCAGACCGGACGAAGTTACTCAACAAGGCGTAAAGAACACAAAATCTGTTTTCACAGTGGACACGTCATTGCAAGCTTCGCCTAACATTCTGGATTAAGGTTACAGCAGTGCCTTTCAACCCAAGGAACTATTTCTATGTAGCCCGAGGAACCAATAGGACGCAAAAGAAAAATCGTGTTAGACCAGAAATAAATTGGGCAGCGTACTAAAAACTCGTGAGCTTCCTGCAAATTTATCCACTAGAATCAATCCCACACCCATTCCACAAGGACCCTCTCACCACAACCCGAAACCCAGACCTCCACCACTTCACCCACCACTTAAGGCCAACCCTCTACTCAGTGGCGCAGCGAGGGGGGGTTTTGGGGGATAACCCCCCCCCCCCCCCCCAGAGCTCAGACAATTTTTTAACTTTAATATATTTTATTTATTTGGATTAATATTACTAATACTATAGTGTAAGGATTAATAAAATATCCCTCAGAAACCGTAAAACTCACCATTTTTAACCATTTATCTTAATTTTTTCTAGCGGAGGGCCCTCGCACCTCCCGATTACCCTATCAGGTATGCCATACACCTAGACACCCCAGTATTAGTTGCGCCTGAAACCCCCCCTAGCCTTAATTCCTGGCTGCGCCCCTGCCCCTACTCATCCTTCCCTCTCCTTCACGCATTACAAGCGCTGTTCACACTTATTTTGGGCTCGAGAACTCAACTTTGTACGTATTTGTTGCCAACTCTAAAGCAGTAGACGAAAAATTTACACTTTACAGCAGAAGGGATTTTTTATAAATAACATTAATAGAAATGCTTATATTTAGTTGCGTATTTTACTAAACCAATGGACTTTGGGTACCTACTTTCCTACAGGAGCAAGACAAAGAGCTTTTTAACTTGCTTCATGCGTCATCTTGTCGCTGATTTTTTTAACCCACTTCCAATAGTCAGATCGGCTTGACAGTTTGCACACTTGCTAATGACCATACATTAGAAATTTCGTTCCATTGTGCTCCAATTAATTAACTATTTTTCCACATGAAAAATAGTTTTAAATCTTCTCAATAATGACCTCAGTTATAATTTTTTCGGCAGATATTTCTCTAACTGTTCTGGTTAAAACGAGTACGCAATTCACCACTAAATTAGAAAATAAAAAATTATAAAACACGCTTTTCCAGAAACTGTAAAATACATTAAAAAGTTAAAAAAGCGTGGGTGCTTATAAAGTTTACATATTATTATTATTGCGTGCAAACGCCCTTTCTCACCTATCAGGTTCTCATCACCCACGCTCTATTCTTCGAGTGATAAAAAGCTTCTTTTTTACATTTTTGTGCATTTTTTACGGTTTTTGGAAAACCATGTATTTTTAATCTTTTTAATATTATTATTATTTTTTAGTTTAAGAGCTGATGATGGTGCAACTACAACCGAAAAAGGTCGTAGAATTAATAATTAATGGGTGGAAAACACAAATTTGTGTTATTATCTATCTACTAAATATATAAAAGATGAAAAATGATTGTCTGTCCGCAATGCATTTCTGTATGGCGATACGGATTGCAGCCAAAGTTAGTACAGAGGTGCATCTCATGCTCTCAAAGTTCGTAGTGTTACATCTTGTTGTTTCCAACGCGTCGTTTTCTCATTACCGTTTGTTACGTCAACTCATACAACTTTTGTGGTTGGATATCCTGCAGGTTAGGCGCACCTCATGACACGCTGAAAGGAAAAATATAACTCAAAGGATTGTACACTTAACTATTACACCCATGTCTCGTATAGCGCAAGGGATGCGTTCCTTGGGGTCTTTGCGCTATACGAATTTGCGTTATACGAGAGCGTTTTAACATAGGGAAGATAGGGATGCGTTCCTGGTAGCATAGGTCTTGGGTATTGAATTTCCTCTAAAACATCTATATTCCCATAAAAAGCCTTAGAAAACATTATTTCTATAAATATTTATAGTTAAAAACATCTTTAAAGATAGTATTGACGCATTCAAAGACTTTTATTCACGTTAAAAAAAATTCTTACGTGCTTTCGAAATTCCGTCCTGTCGTGCGGGTGGGCTAACATCTGCTATCTCAGGGGATCGTAATGCGTTGCCGGCAGTTGATGATTTTTCAAACTAGTCTAAAAACAACTATTGTGTCACCCAGGCCCTTTTTTCGCTCATCGAAATGACAGGAAAATGCAACTTTAAATGCCATTTCATAGCTAGCGGAGTTTATGAATGATAAATCATTTTAATTTGAAGTCCTCCGAGTCATTAGCAGCTACGTGAAACAGTCTTTAAATGCCTTGAAACCTGACCCAGGTTTTCCTTCCCTGAAAATGAATGAACGAGAATGCATTCTTTTCCAAAAGAATATCGTCTCGTCAACACTAGATCTAGTTGAGGGGGAAAGGAGCCACTTTCAATAACAGCTTGGAGTTCATCAGAAAATGTTGTGGCGGCTGCGCTATCAACACTTGCAGATTCACCAGCTGATATCGCCGCACTTAAAATACCTGCTTGCCGTTTAAATTCTGGAACCAACCGGAGCTTTCACTTAATGTCTCGGAGCGATAACCACTCTCGTCTTTTTGTACTGATTCACCATGAACTTTCCGTATGTGTAGACCGCTTGGTTGAAGTTGGTGCGGCTGAGGTCACTGATATTTTAGCTTCGTCTTTATTCAGAATAAGGCATCGTGAGTTTAAACTTCCGCGCAATATCGCTTTGACGCTCTCCATTTTCAAAGCAATTGACCTCTCTCAAGTCCTCTTCTAGGTTAATGGTTTTTCTTGATAAATTCTTGATTTTTCTACACGCATTCCTATTTTTTGCCATATTCTCTTGGTTTTTACCCTGTATGGCTCTATCTAAATCACCTTCTTCTGCTGAACTGTATTCCTGAGACGCAGAAGGGCTATGACTGCGGGGAGGGAACGAAGCCATTGTGTTTAAGACTCTATAGCGGACCCTTTTATGTGTTGATGCTATTCATGCGCAACTCGGTCACCGCTCCGTGAATACCGATGACCTTGAAGGCTTTAGCGTAGACGCTCTACCTGGAAGTCAATCGCCCGGTAACCTACGACGGCAAAAATACGTCTCAAACCTTATTGCTGAAAAAAAAACTCATTTCCACTAGCCCCACGCTTAATTAACGATCTAAATTATTTATTACCATTCTGTTAAGGAGACGTGATAAATCTTCGGTAGGCCGGCTATCTAGACCCAATGACGAGTAATACTTTTGGCAATTGCGCAGCAATGAATTTCGATTAATATATAAACAAAAAAGAAGATTTGAGGCAAGAAATAATATTAATATGCGTAAATTGATAGAAATTTCGTGTGTACTTAGCGCAAGTTCACGTTTTATCACGAGAGCGTTTAAGATTTTTGATTAGGCTACACTGCGTTGCAATGTTTCCCCGAGGGACGAATTTGCGCTATATCGAAATTGCGCTAATCGAAATTGCGCTATACGAGACATGGGTGTATTCCTCTCAGTGCAAACCTTTTTGCTGGGTGTGCATTCGGATGACATTTTTGGTCTATACACATACGGGAATACCTAACGATCAATATTGCAGAGCAGGGTATAAGGAGATCTTGTGCATGGTACTAGATGGTACATACATATGTATAAGCAAAATCATTTTTTCCACTGTTTGCTGTTACATGCATATACCATCATCATGCTAGCTTTACTCTTCAGTTAAAAATACTGCCATGCGATCACGAATTCCCAGTTTCCCATTTCTGGGTGCTATCCTTCCCGAGCAATGCCAGGTGGCCATCTAGTTTTTAATATTTCCCAATTTTTCCTCAAATGTTGAATATTTCCACTTTGTCTCCCCGTAGTGTCCCCCACATGTTCATTTGCCCTTCCAAGCATTGCACATCCATGAACATGCTCTTGCCCCTTCTCTCTCTTCACAGGTTTCTTCCTCGGACAAAAATGCAACCAAGAGTCTCATGCCAAGCCGGTGTGATGTTGGCCACCGTACATATGGCCGATTCCATTACATTGGGAGGTTGATGACCCGCCGATTGCTGTTTTAGGCCATTACTTAAAGATCGGAAAGGCATTTATTGACTGCACAAGGGTCAGGCATGTAGCCCGGGAGGGCTTAGGAAGACTTCACCAAATTTTTTTTTCTCGTTCGGCGACTACCCACAACACATCTGTTGAGAAGACCACTAGCCAAGGTGGCACCTGTCTTGAGGCACTACAGTTCTCGATATATGTAGTTGCATTTCACAATT
The DNA here is from genome assembly GCF_921293095.1 of Ischnura elegans. Taxonomy (NCBI): domain Eukaryota; kingdom Metazoa; phylum Arthropoda; class Insecta; order Odonata; family Coenagrionidae; genus Ischnura; species Ischnura elegans. The sequence continues at coordinate 34,770,601 of NC_060251.1, read as the reverse complement.
TCTACTAATGAGCTATGAATCCAAATTTCAGCTGCAATGTGGTGACCTGCTTAGCAGCAGTCGATGGCATAGCCAACATGGATAGATTTTATGGGTTTTATTCCATGTATGCTCATAGAAGAGAGCCTGGAAAACTCCATCCATACCACTCTGAGGAAGCCTTCTATCGTACCTCATCAGCTTGGCTCTGAAAAGGCTAAAATTATAGACAGGGCTGGCATTAGATGAAATCTAGGCTATTCCACTAATGAGGCTAATCCTCCCTTTCACCTCCCATTTTAAGCATTTAAATTACATGAGAGATAATAAAATGCTGTGATGTATATCGATACGTAAAATGAAAAATGTTGTGATTTCTTCCAATCTTTATTTTTAAAATGGCACAGTGTTTCACTGTTTACTGTTTTTAGAATAGTGCAATTTTAATTTTGTCAACAATTTGAACGAAGGCCTCTCTTGATCTGAAGTCTCTAGGCTCAAGCCCAGTGAGCCTATTGGAAAATATGGCCCTAGTCGTGGATTTTTTGCAGCAAATAGTTATTGAATCAGGACATGTATCAAAAAATCGAAAAATACAGTATCTACTCTTAATTTGTCTAATATCATAATCCACATTTTCAAAAATTGATGAATGAGCCCATTATTTTGGTTTTACTTGATTTCTGCATCTCTTGTCATCTACGTTACATCTATGAACATCCGTCCATCCATACTAATTTCTTCCTCCCAGCTTATCATTTGCCCTACAATTTCACCCCTAGCAAGGTTTTCAGCATCCCTTCAGTTTGCTCTCCATATTCTGCCCTCTGCCTTATTTTTTATCTTCTCAAATTTTCCCTCCCCACCAACCATGTCTAATCTTTCCCCTCATTCCTTTCTGTCAATCTCACCATCTCCATTCTTCATCTACATCTACATAATACCCCGCAAGCCGCCTAAAAGGCGTGTGGCAGGGGGTGTTAGGACACCAGCCGTTTACAGCTATTAAAAAAAAAAAAAAAAAAAGAAGTGCTCTAACGAGGTTGGGACAAGCGTTTATTAAAGTCCTTTATTGTTCGGGGGAAAAACGAATTCTTATATCTATCCGTTCGGCTAAAAATCTCTTAATTTATCGCTTCTGTCGGACCTGGAAATATAGTGTGGCTCCAAGATTATGTTCTCCGTGTCGCTCTTAAATATATCCATTCTTAATTGTTCAAGCAATCTAAGCCTAGCGCGCAGCCTCCGAGTCTCCAACGGCTCCCAGCCTAATTCGCTTAACATCTGGGTAACACTGTCTGTACGCCCGTAGCGGTTCTTGACGAAACGCGCAGCCTTCCTTTGTATCTTATTCAGCTCGCGGATTAAGTCTTTCTGCACTGGATCCCATACACTCGCTGCATATTCAAGGTGCGGTCGGACGAGAGCGAAATAGCACCTTTCTTTTACTTTCTCATCCGAAAATCTTCCCACAATACGCTTGACAAATCTAATTTCTTCAGGGCTATGCCGCAAATATTCTTTATATGAGTTCCCCACGTGAGGTTCGAGGTTATCGTAACTCCGTATCTTCTTCTTACCCATATCTTGAACTGCCCCCAGGGGCACAGCTAGGAATTAAGACTAGGGGGGGTTTCAGGTGCAACTAATACTGGGGTGCTTGGGGTATTGCATACCCTCCAGGGTTAGCGGGAGGTGCGGAGGCCTTCCGCCGGAAAAAAATTGAGATCAATGGTTCAAAACAGTGATTTCTACGGCCTTCTGAGGAATATTTTATTAAACCTTACACCATTCTATAAGCAATATTAATCCAATAAGGTAAAATAGATGTAACATAAATATTTCTGTGAGCTCTGGGGGGGGGGGGGGGGGTTTATCCCCCAAAACCCCCCCCTTGCTGCACCACTGCTACCCCCAACCTCTTTTTCATCCCCTTTCTTCAGGTTGAACGCAAAGCGTCAGGTTTGGGTGAAATCTCTCACCCCCAAAGTGTTTAATTCCTGAAAAAGTGCTTGATACCTTCTCTGGTTGAAATTCTAGGTTTGTTCTGTCCCCCACTTCATCTGGTCTTGGGCCAATCTATTCACTTCTCTGTATGACATGCATGAAATTCCTCCCTAGTAATTTGATTATCCCTAAATTAATGTTGCTGGTCATGAATAGTTTGTTTTTTCTTTTTGAAGGCACACTTGGTCTGGTTGAAGCCATCTCTTACGAGTGCCAACATGCTACGGTAGATCAAAAAAATTAAATTAGACAGACAGTAGAACAGAAAGATTTAGTATGTCTTTTTTCTTAGATCAATAAGTAACTATATCAGTGTAGGGTAGGACTTAAAAATCATTTACATAGTTGAATTTTAGTGAAGCTTACTAACTTATGTATTCCTTAATGGATGATTCTGAATTTTCTTAGTATTTCTAACAGTATGTTTTACATGTTCTAGCTCCTCTAACATGATGCCATTATGCTTCCCAATCAAACAATTTAATCCAATAGTGCGAATGTTTCTCCTCCTAGGACTGGCTCTCTCTTCTTCTGTGTCCACTTGCTATCATAATTTTTGTCTTGTTCTTGTTTATTTTCATGTTATAATGAGTTACCAAAATCTCTTCCATTCCCCCCAAAATACTCTTCTAAGAATATAAGGTTTTCAGAGCCTTAAGTCAATCCTCTCAAAAAAAAAAGGCCTCGTAATGTCATAAAATATGATTCTCTCAGTTCTTTGTCGTGAGCCAAAATTACAGCGACTATTTTTAATAACCTCTTACCAATCTTTGAATACAAGGGTATTACAAACGAATTTCGCTACAAATACTGATTAATGCGTATCCTAAAAATTCGTAAATTTAATGTACCAATAGGGAATGTTTTACGTAGACACATGTTGTGAGAAGCATTCCATACCATTGCAGGAATAAGAACTGCTCTACCCAGGTAATTACTCTCATATCTTGGTTCTCTGGTCAGGATCCATTCAGGCCGGTGGTCTGCCCTGTGCACCTCACGGGCTTATTTCGGGACACATTAGCGCATTAATGTTTTCTTAGAAAAACTTATTATCCTCCAACTGGCACACCTAAGAGTATATTGGTGTAAGTATTCTCCTACTGAAATATGTACGTGTAAGATGATAACCTCACTCTTCTCGGAAAAGCTTTGAAAATTTTACTTTAAAAAAATAACATTTAGCCATTTCAAACTACAAATTTGTAAGATTCAAGTAGTTTTGTGAGAATTTTTCGGGAAAATATTCTTCTAAAAAAATTCTAGATGTATCATTCTCATGTTTTCAGAGAACTGGAGAGCAGACGTAAATGAGGAGAGTGTGGATTTTGGCATCATGGATCTAAAATATGATAATATCATAAATCGTAAATACCTAGAAGTAGGCTAGGACCATTGAAAGATTTCATTCCCTTTAAAGTATTTGTTGGTCTAAGATATAGTGCCGTTTTGCTGAAACCCTAAAAATAACCGTAGAACTTCGTTTCTACAGGCATTGCAAAATGAAAGGAACACATTGATGAACTGACATTTAATGCAACATAAACAATTTAAAAAATTAAAATTGCACTGGTAACAATAAACTGACCGCAAAATTACGCCGGGATGGGCTGCCTTCGGGGAAAAGGGTCGAGGATTATATTTGCCCAGTTGCCGAGGAAAGGGTTCCGGACCCCGCAAGAAAGGTCATTAAGGGGAGGAAGCGACTACCTGTACAGTCCCAAGCCGAGAAAAAACTCCGAACGGAGCGAAAAAGAAATTCTCAAACCCTTCGTAGAGCCAAAAGCAACTTCCCGTGAAGGAGCTCGGCGCGAAAAGGTAAAAACAGAACGTCCAGCATGTTCCCTTACCTTCACTGGACCCAGCCTTTTCATTTAATCTCAATGCTTACAGATAAGAATTTTTCGTTTGAGGTAAGTGGAATAACCAAATATAATTAGTTCTAGGAATTTAAATGCCAAAGAAGAAATGAAACGAAAAAAAAGAGAATAGATCTTGGTCTATCTCGTCTATGAGGGACCAATGGTAGATAAACACTGTTGGGACCATTTGTGCTTATTAATTTTGTAATTAAACATCCACCACCAACTTCTGCACCTCAAAATTCTTAAGCTGAAACTCCCAGTAAGACTACCATGCCAGATAGGTTGAAAGATAAGAGCCACATGTAAGGTAGTCCATGTTGAAAAGAAACCTTACAATGTCATCTATGAGTCATACATGCATTAATCTGGCCACAGTTCATGATCCCTTGGCTGCCAGCAGGGAGTCCTTGATGGTAGACCACTCACCCTTAAAGAGGTGCTCCCCAGAATCCCCAACCATGTACCACAGAGAAGTAGGGAAGGGCAAACGGGCAGGAGCACAGTATGACTACAGAATATCCTCCAGCACATAACAGGGAAAGATTGATAGGCTTTCACCTTCAGAGGAAGGCCTCTACTTCAGGCAATGAAAATCAATTACCACCAATTAAATACATTCCACCGCATACAGTGACTAGAGCTGTTTTTTTATGCTGACGCTTGTCCACTGCTTTTCTTTTTTTTTAGTTACATCCTTAGACAGCTGCGGAGGCAGCTGTCAGATGAGAAAAGGGAAGGTTGCAACCCCCTCAAGGGAGATAGCCGGAGAGAGTGGAGGGGTAGTCAGTCGGGTACTACAATATAGTCGGCGGGTCGTAACATCTTTGGCATAATAGGATAAAATTTATGGCATCTCACCTGTACTCTATTGTATTGTTTGGCAAATATTTTTATGATAAGAAACAAAAAATACTTTCATGAGCCCTTTCAAATTTATTTGAGCCTTAATCTTCCGATACTTGTAAGGTTTCTAGCTCTGCTTGAAAATGGCAATCACAGTAAACCATGAGGAAAATTAAGCAGGGGGAATCTCTAATCTGTATGGCATCCAGCCATTGTCTCTCTCCAACCCCTCAGCCATGGTGAGGCACTGCTTGTAGAATATGCTATCAGCTGACAGTGTGTGGCACTTGCAAGCACACTGATGAAGGGTTTAGAGGGGGTAGTGCAAATAAGATGTAAAAAGGAGTGAATTTTGAAGCTAAGTATGGAAAATTTTCGTTATAGTCTTAAAAAATATGAGGCCTGGTATATTTCAGAATATTAAAAGCTTTTGGACATTGATCATGCTCCTGAAGATTCTTGACAGACTTCATATATGGAGTGGAAAAATAGGCAGGAAGCTAAAAGGTAGCTAGTGTGAACTTCTACAGTAAAGTAAATTTATAAGGTTTTTCCGAAAACTAAATATGTATTCCCAGAGTTTCTCAGGACTGGAAATTTCCTGAGTACACTAGTTGCAAATCTAGTGACACCCAGCACACAATTCAACTGCTACAAATTCTGACATTAAGGTATATATTTATATATATATGTATCAAAGAATGGAACAACATCAGCTCTGTACATCAAAACATGAGTAGTCATGTTGTCTGAAAAAGTCAACGGATTCAAGATTGATTGTTCCATATACTTCGCATAAAATTCTTCATATTCAATTGTATGAGTTCTTAAAAGCAAACAATCAAGGTCAAAACATAAACACAATAATTGATAACTATGGCGTTCAAAAGATGAAAAAATATGAATCTTCCTAAGGAATGCAGAATTCCAGCTGTTCACACAGATAAGAGTGACAACACACACGCACATCACAGCACTCAGTCATCAAACTTTATGGAGTTCACTTCCACTGATATTTGACCCCCTCGGTAATTTCCCCTCTTCTTCTTGGTCTTCTCATGCCGAAAGCTTTTGCCCTTGGTATGCTTCAGATCCAAATTAGCACGCTCACCCCATGAACCTCTCGCACCTCTCTGTGGATGAAAAATTGATTCATTATCATGGAATGCAAAAAATTTTTAATGACGCAGAGATATGAGTCATTAGACTACTGATAAATCATACAAGGTACCAAAGTTACCATATTCGACGGCATATAAGATGTACTGGTATATAAGTTGCTACCTTATTCAAATGCCCAGACACAAGTAAAAAGTTTTATTAGTCCGCACAACAGCACAGTAACACCATAACTTAAAACGTGGTTTCTTTAAGTTCTCACACCAAACAAACAATCATTGATTACAATTACCAAATATTTTTATTAAGGACATTTAACTAATGGCAAGCTATTTTGAACATGATACGTAAATTTCAATAATGAATTAAATGAATGAATAGCAAGCAATCAAACTTAATACAATATAAAGCAGAAACAACAAAAACCACAGATTCAAGGAAAACGTTGCCTGTCATGAAATTAGACAATTACTTTCAAAACCATAAAAATCCTTTTTGCTATCATCATCTTCGAAAACGAGAATTTCGTTACATATGTGTTTTTTAACAGTCTTCAGTTAATCTTCCCGCAGTCGCCAAGTATGTATAATTTTTCTGTAGGTGGTGGACTGAAATGCCTTGCCGCTGCGCTGTTTCCATGCACTTTGGCGTAGTTAACCCCTCGTAGTTTATACTGAATTGTATAGCTTAATCTCTTTGTTTCCAGTAGTCATATTTTCCAGGGTATTTTTTTAAACAACTAGTACCAACACTTTTATACAGAGTATCACCGATAGCGGCACGTGTTTTGGCATCACACATAGAACGAGTAGTACAATGTTGTACTATGTGCTACTCCCCGCTTCTCCACAGCGAGCTCTGATGGTGGAGCGAGCACTAATAGTTTCGTTTACTTTTAGACGGGAGCGGTGCGGTGTTGGAAGGAAACCATCCTAGTTCTCTCTTTTGAGGTAATTTTTGTTGGCAAAAATTTAGTTAACACGTTCCGTGCTGATGACGTAGCGTCTACGTCATGGCAGCCACTACCCAGTGACTGATGACGTAGACGCTACGTCATGATTCCCTTTTGCGTTATATTCCGCCCTGAGCGCCAGCCACCACCACTCTTAGGGTATGGGAGAGGGTCAGTCACCACTCTTCGCCTGTTTGCCGTGCGGAAAGCTCCGAAAAAATGTTTTTTTCGATTTTTTCTGTTTTTCTATTTTACCCGGTTTTGCTCTGCAAGGACGTCTTTGGGGGTGGCTTTTTACAATGTATTTTTTTATTACTTTCATTTTATAATGCAGAAAACAGTTGTATATTCTCACAATTGTTCTTATACCTTAAAAAAAAACTTTTACAAATATTCAAAACGAAATAATAAAAAGATACTTTTACATTTGACGAGGATAGGTAATTACTTTATTACAAGGTATTTTATCTTTCTTTATGACTTTTAACGCAATGATTAGATTGTGTTTATTTAATTGGTTTTTACTAGAAGGAATACAGATATTTTTCCCTTGTTGTTATTTTCATTTTTAACGTCAATTAACGCTATCGTGGTAAATTGCTTATCTGGTTGCCTAATTTCGGGCATACTTCAGGTATGTGTATTTTTATCCTTACGATAACAATAAATGCTTCCGTTCTTATACTTTTAAAGTTTCAGAGTGAATTTTATTTGCTATGATTTCATCATGGCAAAATTTGTTGTTATCTCTATGTTTATTTGCTGCTATGCATGAAATAATATATTTGCATAAATTTTACAATAACTTCAGTAAAGTCCTGGTTCCACATTGCAATTTATTTTTACTATTTACATTTAATGCACAATAGCTAGACTTCCCCATCCTTATTTTCACTAGCATTTGAATTAGAGACTCATTACTTGATTTTTTCCATAATATCCGAAATACTTACAAGCTTTCTATTTGGCATCCTCCTCAACATAAAAATGCCTAAGAGAACAATTTCCACTAACCCAGTCACATGCCGCCGAACTCGGAGAAACTGATCCGGCCCGAGGATATATACATCCGAGGATATAAAATGGGCAATACGTGTCCTGAGGGAAGTTTACTAGATGGAAATATTTAACCATAGAAGAATTTCCCCACTTTTTGGCCTTATTTTGCGTGCCTGAATTATCCAAATCTCCCGTATCTCCAATAATTGAAAAGCTTGATATTTATATGACTTGCATTGCTTCAGGAGAGAGAAGTCGCTTGATCAATTCATGTCAATTCTCCAAGCCCTTCAAATCAACAAGAACCTATCTACGTTCTCTGACTCTAACACTCCTCTGGCCCACTGATTATTCAAAATTAGCCCCATATAGACGCATTCAAGGAATCAATGGAAAAAGTAGTGACCCGCTCACGTGACCTAAGTTTGGAAGAGTCTATGGTTCCTTGGAGAGCTAGGCTGGGATATAGTGAATATATGAGGGGAAAGCGCTACAGGTACGCAATAAAGTTGTATATGTTGACGGAAGCAAAGGGTTTGGCGCTGCAGGTCCTCCAACTCAGAAGTGTCTGGAAAAGGGCAGTCGCAGAAGATGGTAAACAAATGATGGAGGATCATTTTGACTGAGGCTAATCCTTTCATATTGATAACTTTTATAACAATGTAGCCAGTTCTAGATTCCATCCAAATGGGAAGCCTAACTTGACGGGGACACTGAGGACAGGCAAGAAAGTTATTCCTCTTTTGGTGCTCTGCTACGAATTAAATAAAGGTGAGGTGGTGGAGGCCTTTCATGAGTATAAAATCGGTATCCTAAGGTGGACGGATAAGAGGAAAGTGCGGATGATCATCGCTGAATTCAGTGCAAAAAATGAACGAATCTACGAAAAGGCGAGGGTGCACGCCAAGAAAGCCACAGGCGGTGGTTGAATATAGCAATTAAAATTGTGGCATCGATCATTGGGATCAAATGATGACTGACTTTCCCATTGAAAGAAAATTCATCAAATGGTACTAAAAATTGGGAATCCACCTACTGAAATCACTGTTGCTGAAATGTAATTTTTATTCAAAGAAAATTTTTGAAAAATTCCTCTCATCGACTTTCTAATTCCAGTTATAGAATCTCTTATGACAATATCTGTACCTTCGATCCCTTTGAGAAGATAATCATCCTAGCCTGCCTCAACCAAAACCAAGGGCTTATTAGGACATTTCCCCGATTATATGAAAAACACGATAGACAGAAAAGAGGAAAACAGAAGAGATGTAGGCAGTGCTTCAAGAAGAATGTCCACCAGGATACATCATATTATAGCCCCACCTGCCTATCTGATTCTCGATTGTGTCTTGACTGTTTCGAGAAGTATCACAAGAATTTGTGATGCAGAAAATTATTTACCCAGCGGGAGAAAATTATTTTTTAATGTTTACCTTTTATATTTTCTATTTCAATATTTATTTAAAAAGATGTTATTTTATGCGAAGTATTTAGAAACTGAAAAATTATTCTAAAAATGCTGGTCAATTTTTGATTTGTAAAACAATATGTTTCATTGCAACAATTCACTGTTTATACAAATTTTCCCTTTCATTTATAAACAAATGTATATCATTATAAAATCTTATCCAGAGGATATCATATCGTTCATAATAATATTTCCACCATAGGGAGCAACACTTTTGCTGGAAATATTTGTAATACTCGCAATATTTTCTTTTGAGCAATAAAACATTTAAAATCGTATTTGAATGTATCATTTCCAGATTATAAAAATAATGTTTGCTGCATTACTATTTCCATTAGTTTTTTCCAGAAAGCATTAAAGTCTGAACGGGTTTTCGCTACAGTACTGACAAAGAGCAAAGAAATGTGGGAAATATGTAGGTGTGTTGCGGGAAGGTATCAAAAGTTTGACAGGATACTTAGAAAATTTAAATTTCAAATTTTTAACAAATGAAGGGTTATTAAAAAAAAAAAAAATTGAGAAAACATGTAGCAGGCATCACAAATCATAAAATCACGTCATTAAAATAATAATAAAAAAATACAAATTTTTGCCAAAAAGTCAGCCACAGGGCATTTTCTTCAAAAAAACGGTCAGCACGGAATGTGTTAAACCTGATAAAATAATTATAGCAGATGTAGAAAAAGTTATGCGAGTCTAGACCTTTATCCGGGCTAAAAATAGCAATCAGTATTGATAGACAACCAGTGTCCTTCACGTAAGACGTAGGTAACTTTTTTGAGACCAAATTTAGGAAAAAAGTGTATCTTACCGAAAGATGAAAAGTGTACCGTCAAATACGGCATGTGTATAATTTTTCATTGAATGTAAAACAAAGGAAAGCAATTTTAACAGTAAAAATCAGTAAAATAGAATGCATTAAAAATTTATGGTTTGAGGCTTATGTCTATTTTCAAGGAATACTGTTATTGAATTGATGGTTATGTAGGCTGATGGGAGGTAAGAGGGAGAGTGATGAGAGGGAAGCTATAAAAAAACGAGCTGGAACGAACGAGAGAATTTGAATGGAATAAAGAGGATTTGGAAGAAAAAATATCTCATGTTGCAGTGTAGTATCTGAGCTCACAGAGTGAAGTTCAGGCAGAGATATTTCTTTTTGGAATCCTAATTAAATAATGAACACCATTGTTAAGAAAATACAATACGAACTTCCTAAGTTGCACCCACCTAATTTAATGGCATTTGCGAATTAAAGCCTTCATAAAAACACTTTTAATTGCTTTACCATATTAATACAATGAGAAGACCACTTGCCTTTGAGGCTTTTCATGCAACTTTGGGAAAGACTATACAATCTATCAGCTCAAAATTCTGAGTCCAAAAGGTTGAACACCTAAAAATCACAAGGTTCCCAATTGCTATCACAACTCATTATTTACATTACCAAAATATCAAAAAAGGCATAATTCTACAACGCACGGTGCCCAAAAAAATAATATAAAATATGTATTTGTATACTGAATGAAAATCTGAATTAGCCAACTTAATTACTTGACCTTAAAATTTTTCCATACACATCTTAACACATTTAGTACAGAGCACGTCAATTGATGTGCTCTGCCAGTCAGGCCAGGAGCTCTTTCTCCGCCTACGGAAGTGACTAATGTCCACTTCCAAGTCTTCCGATCGTGTGAATGGCCTTCAGCAAGCTTCCTTCTTTCAAACCATTTGTAATAAGCAGTATTTGAATGAAAGTTATGGCGTTGAAACCTCCATCTCTTCTTCTTTCTTATTTTTACAGCCGATTTTGACGACTTCAATGAAAATCGGGCCCGCATTGAATGTGTTAATAAGGTAGGTTATGGTGCAAATGATAATTATTGCAAAAAAGAAGGGAGTGGGAAAATGTAGCATATAAGAATGAATGATAGCATACTTCAGGAGATGATAAAACTACGTATATTTGGGATACTAGTTGGGGAGGTGAAGGAACCAGCACTGACAAAATTGGTGCAATATTGTATGGAATGCCTTAGTCAACATGAATTGTAAGAAATTCATCATTAATATAGCTAAGCCCTAACTCTTCCAGCTACTTTTTATGTACTTTGCAATCAGCAAAACTCCTGATTAGGAGAGAAAATGGAAACCATTCAAAATTTGCACCATATACTTCCACAAGAGCTATGATTCAAGACTGTGTAATCTGATTCCTGTAAAAACTTGAACCATCAGGCCAGTCTTGGTTACCAGAACCAATAAAATGAAGACTGATTATACATAAATGAAGACTGAAGACTGTTTATGCATAAATGAAGACTGAAGCAGTCATTTAGATTGCAGTACTTAAAAATAGAATACTATTAAAATTCAATAGCAATGATATTACTGTTTGTCATTAACCAATAATAACCAATTAGAAGGAGAAAACAAATGGAATCACAAGAAATATGAACAGTAATACCATGTCAAAAATTATTGCCTAATTGCTGCATTCATCACCTCAATCTTACCTCAAATATGCATTCAATCGTCAAATTTAATCTTCTTATTTGAAGGAGCAGTATCCATACTAAAAGAACCACTATTCCTATTAAAGCCGCCACTGTCGCCACCGCGACCACCCCTGAATCCTCCCCTGCCCCCCCTGAAATCGCCTCTACCACCCCTGAAACCGCCATCACCTCTGCCACCCCGGAAGCCACCACCCCTTCCACCCCTACCGCCACCACTATCCCTGTCTCCCCATCCTCCTCTGAATCCTCCACGACCACCTCGGAAACCACCCCCATCACTGTCTCTTCTGCCCCTGAAACCACCGCCGCCACCATCACTGTCCCGTCCCCTAAAGCCACCCCCGCGACCACCTCGGCCCCTGAAACCACCACTGCCACCGTCGCTGTTCCTGAACCCTCGGTTGCCCCATCCGAACCCTGCCCTCTTGGGCTGGTCCCAATCGTTACCCTCATCCTCTTCACCTTCCTCGCCGTCGCCCTGGAAAAAGAACGAAAAGGACCCAATTAGGAAAACAACATAGCATGAAAGGGGAACTCCCAATTACAGTATCACCGACAAAGGTGCAATGTAGACGGTAGCACTATTCTGCCGGTTAATTTATCCTAAAAAGGGGAACGAATGAACTCCGCCCCGTAAGAAAATCATCATCATCATCACCTAAAAAATTAAACAGACTGAATTAATTTCTGTACGTCAAACGAGATTTCTGAGTGGCCCTTTCATGCGATGTCGCTCCCTCATTGTGTCCTGAAAAGCCAAACAGATATTCATTACCTTAGCCTCAAATGAGTTGTCACACAACCTTGGATCCAACTCCACCTCGTCCTCTCTTACCCTCCTGAATGGCTCGCTTTTCTATACAGAGAAAGAGAGACAAATTAATGAAGTAGTTAGGATTCACCCTAGTTCTTTCGAACATTATACTATGCCAACATGAAAAATTGACGCATAGTCGCATTTTTCATAGTCTCTTAAACCAAGATACAGGAGCAATGACAGTATCACGGAAAGTTACTTGGGATTTCCACCGCGTCAGGTCACCCATCACGGCTGAAAGAGTCGATGAACGAGCCCTCCATTCTCATTAGGGCATGACAAGGCCATGCCCTGATGATGATGGATATTTATGGATAACGTATTCATCAAAACATCGGTCATGATGGAGAACTTGACCTGGCACACATCTCAAGTAGCCTTCCACAAATATATAGGAAATCAAAATCTACAAGTGAATGTAATACTAAATATAAAAACTGAAAGTGCGGCACCAACAACTTAAGCAAAGATGCTTCATCTATCCATTACATGAGCACCATTAACTTTCAATCCCTCACTTATGGCTTGGAAAAATAAATCCTAGATAAGTTAGTCAAAAATTACTGTGACCACAATAGAGGAATGCATTAAATAGAATGATAGAATAAAATGAATGCCAGCACTTGTTTCATTAAAGTTGGCTTAAGTAGACCTAATAGAATATTTTAGCCATTGGCAACTTCAAGAAGTGAAAATTGGGAATTCCAGCACACACTAGAATCAATTAACAGGAAATTAAGCATGATAAGAATCTATAACAAGCAGAAACATTTTTCAAGTAGAGGGAGAGATGATCAGAATAATAAGATAACTTAAAGATGAGAATATTAGTGTCCCCAGTACATCAGCACCACTCACCCTCCTCTCTGCAGCACTCATCTGGAAGCTGTCACCTTGAAAACTGTCATTTGAGTTCTGCAATAAACGATAAAATGTATCATCAATCTCATCAACTTAATAAAGAAGAAAAGGTCTTTCTATATAAATGAAAATTTGTAATGAGGGTATTTAGTCGCTGTGTATGACATGTTCACTGCTAAGCACATCTATTGACCTTACACCTGCAAAGGAGAATGTTGATGAAAGCACTCCGTTACTTGCCTTTTAACAAGTATAACATATATATTCCACAGAGAAATTAATTACCAAAAACGTGTCATAGTTCCCACACTTCAAATACCACTTTAAAGGAAATGAGAGGCAAAATGTCCACACTATGTAAAATTTGTGAGACACAGTAGTAATGGACTTCATTTATGATTCAAATCCACTTAATTTCATACTAATTAGCATAAATTAATTACTTCACCACTAAGTTGATTTTTCCAAACTCAATCGTTATCATAGCCAATTTGGGAGGTCAGGTGAATGATATTGGAATTGGAAAGGCTACATGGATCTTTACAAAATAGAAAAGCCGAGATTCTCAGAAAACATGAAGAAAAAATTCAGAACCACAAACGCAATACTATGAGGTCCTTAAATGCAACTATGAATCACATTAGGGAATAGCAAGTTGGAGATTGTTGCTTGCTCACAGGACCAGCCAACAGTTTGCATTTTTTCTAAGTGAACTATTTTTTCAACAATTGAGTTTTCAAAATCATATGATTAGTCACTCACGTAAAACTAATGGTGATGACCTGATGGCTTAATATCATTTGGTGGTGCAGCAGACCCCAAATATAACATTCATATGGGATCCAACATTTTAATGTAGAGATATGAAAATAAATGTACAGGAAAATCTCCCCAGGAAAGGATTTGATAACTCATTTCATTGCGATTACATGATGGATGAAATTCACAGCAAATAACAAGCTATGAGTCTCTTCATAGCAAAAAAATTCTTGATTTAATTATGAAATGCAACGATTCTAAGGAAAAAATGTTTCACCAAATGGTGTTCAAATTTGCATTTTGTGGACTAGTTATCAAGTCATGCTTTATTGAACTGAGTTCACCACATTATGATAATTGAAATGTGATCATTAACGGGTAGACAGATCCCAATATTATCCCTTCAATGAACTATCAGTGAGTGTAAGTAAGCAAACATTCTAAGACTGCAGAAAGACAAAGGCACAACAATTAATACCATGTTGGCACTCATAGGCAGTAAAAACGAAAGAAACATTGTCAAACTCGTTCATATCTGAAGTTAAATGAGAAAAATTCACACACTCATTAAGGCTTAGTACCTTGTATTTTATGTAATAAAGAAAATAGATTACAAAAAATCAACAAAAAGCAAAAAATCTCATTCCAAGAAAATACAATATCTCAACGTGGTAAAAAACAAATAACAGCAAATGGAAGTCCAGAGACAAAAACAACGGCACCATTTCACACCTCACTCCCTCTCACAATGGAGAAAATACTTCATAAATCTAATATTTAAGGCAACCCCATGCAGATAACTTAAAAACTTTTTTATCTTCTTACTTGGTTGTTGGAAAATGAGTTATTCTTGAAAGAATTTTGCTGCTCTGCAACAGCTGGCTTTTTCTGAAATAAAAAATGTTAGATATTAAACACTGTTACTTAAGAATCCAATAACAAACAAAAATTCCAAAATAATAAATAATAATACCAAACAGAAAATTAACCTCATCAAAATAATAGAGTTTAGCATCACAAGGGTACCTAGGATAAATCCAAGATTAGAGGTTAAAACCTTTCAATTCGAATTACACACACCACCTGTGTTTATAATATTTTGACGATAATTTTAAAATTCCAAAAGACTTTTCAAAATTACAAAAGAAATTTCATAATTTGAGACTAATTCAATAATAAGATGAATAATATTTCTATTATATTAAAAAATCAGAATCCAAAGAATAAATTATTGCACATACAGCCAGTAAAACATAACCCTCACAAACAGTTGCAAAATGCCCACAGAAAACAAATGCCTGGCAAGGTATTACGTCAAAGGGGAGTCAAAAATCATGTAAAAAAAAAAGCACATGGAATGGGAATCACAAGTGAACCTTTCCGCATAAAAAAATATTTTCTCAGACAGCCAGCTGCTATTTCAAAATGAGTAAAATATTATACCTTGATAGGTTGCTCGTCTTCTTCTTCTTCACTTTCTGAGCTTTCCTCCTTTTTCCTTTTCCCAGCAACTGGTACAGTCTGTATGGAGAATGCAGTCAATTTTAATAAAGAACCTTGTAGTGTATAAATATGAATATAAACACTACACACTAGTAAAAAAAACAACTTAAAATTAAAATTGATTGAAAAATGATTCAACATACAATCCCATAATGATCCTACAAGGAGTACTTTTGGACATTACATTCTTACATTGGGTTGAACACACATCATCATAGAAATAGGGGTGGTTTTCTGGCATTACATGTTGATGTATCTAATAAAATACATATTTCAGGTAACCATACCCTAAATTATTGGTATGCAAATAATAACTAAGATATAATTTTAATGCCTCTGCTTCGTTTCTGAACTCATAGACACAAACTACTTGTAGGACAATCTAAAATGAGACAACAAAGAAATATAGACATTTTTAACTTCACAGGGATTTAAAAGTCCGTACTTATATGATATATATAATTATTTCAAATTGGATCTAATACAGTGGAACTTGGTTAGTACGTTTCTGAAGGGACCACGAAAAATGAACGTACTAACCAGGAAAACGTACTAACGAGGAAAGTAAATAATAGCTGTCGGGGTTATTCCAATCAGTGAAAAAGTCGTCATAATTACAATTACTATCGGTAGTTCTCATAGGATCGCCTTCCTGAACTCTTTTCACATTTAAAATCAAGAAAATGAGCGCTACCATGAAAAACAATACCATGTGAATAAAAATCGCAATTTTTCATGGACATCCCGGAGACGATTTCATGATTACGGCGTCTATCTCCCGTGATTTATCCTATATATATTTACAGAACGAGGACGAGTGAAGCTCAGACAAGCGAAGACAAGCCATTTTTCTTTCTCACAGCGTACTCGGAGAATATAACAACAACCCGGAGTAAGTCAACTGGTTTTTTAAACATCATAAAAATTGGGCAAAATTATATTGACTTTCAAATTACGGCAACAGCCGTAGACATTTGCTTCTGGAATGATACCATTTCGATTGTAAAATCGATCGATATATCGACTGATGACACGCAAGATTATTAGATTACGACGTAATTACAAGAAAATTTTATATTAAACAGTTGAAATTTACTTTCAAAATTTGTCTAATGTCGTCTGCTTTCGTTCCGAGATCAATTATTTTTAAGCTAAGCTTCGGGTGGAGATCCTGAGGATCGTCTGCTCCCGCAACAGTAGTCAAGTAAATACGCACGACGTCGAGTTTATGGAACAGTACTGCTTTAGATAATGTGGAAATTGTCTGACTCATTTCTTCATCATGATAAGTCGTGCAATAGCTACAATTGCCCACTCACGAACTTTGTGCGCAGCAGTGGGCACTAGTGATGGGTCGATCATGAACGATTCGATCAAAAAGATTGAATCACTAGGTGAATCAAATGACTCATGATTCATTTCGTTAAACAAGTCGATCATCAATCATCAATCACTCCGACTTCCGGTTTCATATCAATCATCTCGGTTTCCGGTTTGATTCAAAATTTGGAACGACCGATGCTTAATCTCTTTTCGTCAGGGCAGAAATAGTTGTGATAAAATTAAATACTATGTTATGAAGAACTGAATACTTGTGTAATCTTTTTCTTAAATGTTTTCCAGCAGTTATCAGTATTAATAACACCAATACACGTAAAAGGAAAATATTAAGATGACTCCTCTAGGAGAACGTTAAGAAGTAGAAGTTAAAGCTGGTTATATTTTATTGTGCCGTTCATAAAATTATCCTGCAGATCAGATTCATGCATAGTGTGTGGTGTATTTTGTGTTATATTTTGATCAACTATAGTTAGAAATTATTTTATTAGTGTTAAGAAACTGTGGCAGTTTCGCCTTCCCAAATATTTTCATGACACTGCTTCCTTCATTTTTGCAATCTAATTTACTCATCTAGGAATTCACAATTAAAATAGTATATGAAATGATAATATGGATAGCAATCAGCGTTACCAATGCTCTTCGCAGATGAGGCAGTATTTATTCGATTATTCAAAGTGATTTATTACATCCATTGATTGAGTCTTTTCGATCATGATTCCTTTTGAGTCTTTTCGATCATGACTCCTTTGAGTCTTTTCGATCATAGTGATTGAATCTTGATTTGAGTCTTTTCGATCATAGTGATTGAATCAATTGATTGAATCACTTATGGGACTCGAGTCAAAATGATTGAATCACTAAAATGATCGACTTTGCCCATCACTAGTGGGCACTCCCAAGCGCTCCAAAGGCAACAGAAGGTGAGGAGCTCGGGGTGGGGAAAATTGGGGCTTCTTATTGGTTGTAGTTTTTCATAGTCAGACATTCTCGAAAAATGGCCGCATTTTATTTTTCATCACGTCACAAGAATTCAGAAATGCATTTGGATAAATTACGGTAGAAGAAAGAGATGTGGAATGAATGGAAGAATGTTAATGACTAATGATAATAAATTAAATCATGAATTCAGACGTTTGCGACCCTTAAGAAGACACTAGAGAACGAATTGCGGGTTGCGTCACGGCAAGCAATTGAGCGTACTAACCAGGAAAGCGCAATTTTTTCAAACGTACTAACCAAATTCTTTTACCTGTATTTTGTTCGGATGGTACCGGGACCGAGGGAAATCGCCGTACTAAGGAGGAAAACGTACTAAGGAGGAACGTACTAACCAAGTTCCACTGTAGTTTAAGACCAAGTCATTAAAATTGTTAAAGATTCTTAGAGTTATTGAGATTTCCTAAACACAATGCAATTAAGACAAAATACCCTAAACATAATATAATAAAGACAGCATTAAGTTTAGAGATCATTAATACTATGCTGTGATGTGTCATGGTTTTCACATATGAAGTTGAGAGCTGAATAACATACCTTAGCAGGCTTTTTCTCTTCCTCTGAGCTTTCTTCCTCCGAACTTGAAGATTCTTTCTTTGCTTGGGCCTTGGGAGTTGCCTGCTTAGCTTTTGGGGCTGGTTTCTTCTCTTCTTCATCACTGTCATCAGATTCCTCAGAGCTAGACTCCTCTTTCTTCTTGGCAGGTACAGGTTTGGGAGTTGGTGGTGCTCCCTTCACCTTAGGTGGAAGTTTCACTGCAGCTTCCTCTTCACTGCTTGATTCTTCAGAACTGGACTCTTCCTTCTTAGCGACTTTTTTCGGTGGAAGAGCAACAGGTTTCTTGGGTGCTGCCTTTTTGGTCTCCTCTTCGGAGGAAGACTCTTCTGAAGATGATTCCTTTTTAGGTGGGGGCTTCTTGGCCACAGCTGCTTTTGGAGGCGGAATGGCTGCTTTGGCAGCGGGTACCTTTGCTTTTGGCTTTTCATCCTCTGAAGAGTCTTCTTCGCTTGATGACTCCTCCTGCTTCTTCTTCGGTACAGGGGCCTTGGGAGTAGCAGCTTTGACGGGAGGTTTTTGAGGTACTTTAGCCTTCGGAGGTGGTTCTCCATCATCAGAGGACTCCTCTTCACTTGATGATTCATCTTTGCTAGGCTTAGGAGGTGCCTTGACCGCAGCAACTGGCTTTGCAGGTGTTTTTACCTGTGCCTTGGCTGGTGGTTTAGGCTCATCATCAGATGAATCTTCTTCACTAGACGATTCATCCTTCTTAGCCTTTGCTGGGGGCTTGACAGCAGGAGATTTAGGAGGAACTTTAGCAGCAGGCACAGCCTTTGCTTTCGGCTTCTCGTCTTCAGAAGAATCTTCCTCACTAGAAGATTCTTCCTTTGTTGCAGGCTTGGCCACAGCCTTGGCAGCTGCTTTCTTGGCTGGTGTAGGGGCCACTGGTTTCTTGGCTGGCACAGGAGCCACTGTCTTGGCTGGTGCTGAAATAATAAAAGGTGGACCATCGAAATAAATCAAGCAGCGGTGACAGCTCATCATGACCCTCATTTTAATTATGACTCATTGACAAGAGGTACCCAAGTTATGTGAAATGTGATAATTCATCTGCGGAGTTAATTAATGTGTACAGGCGGTCCCCGACTTTCGTACACAATGCGTTCCCGAAAACTTGTACGAAAGTCGAATGTACGAAAGTCGAACCATTGACTTCCATACTAATTAGGGGTTACGTTCCAAAAGAGCGGAATATACGTACTAAAACCTTTTTTTTCACGGATTTTATTTCAATTGACTTAATTTTAAAAATATGTTAATAAAACTCCTCAAATCATCTAATTTCTTTCGAAAATTAACGCAGAAAATGCAAATAAAAGTTTAAAAAACAAGAACTTCGTTGGCTATCGAGTGAAACTTTCTCTTGGCGTTTAAGTTGACATTCCACTTATTACGTCCACTATAAATAAAAAGACATATCAAGAAGCAAAACAAAATGTAGTTGTTGAACCCGCACTCTGGATACCTTTTAATTTTTACATCAAAATTCGACATTTGGCAGGTGACATTCGTGATCGCTTATATTTCGCATGTTATTCAAAATAGACAAAAGACAAACTGAATTCGGGTGATATTTCGTGCAATATCGTTGCTGAAGCTGTACATGAATTAAACAGCATTCAAACGAAAAAACACAATTAGAAAGAAGATCTTACTAGTTTTATTGAAAGCTATTTGATGATGTCTAGTCAACTTCTTTTGAAAAATATCTTCAATGAAGGCTTTCTTCTTCTCTTGATAAAGGAGCCTGTAGCAGGCAGTCTCTCTCCCAAATAATTCACCTAGATTAGAGTCAACTAATTCTAAGACCGTGGTCAACTACCAACAATTCCCTTCATAATATACGTTCCTATTGTTCGCATATACTGCCATTTGAAACAATTGAATGCTGGGATGCGCAATAAACATCGCGGGAATTTAAAAAAAATAACAGACCAACGTCCAAAAGTCCGAATTTAGCGTACGAAAGTCAAGTAAAAGGTGTCAATTTTGAACGTACGAAAGTGCGAATTGTACGAAAGTCGAATGTACGAAAGTCGAGGACCGCCTGTATTTCCATTTAATACAGACTCCACCAAAAGGAAAGAAACTTGTGTGTGTCATTTCATTGAATAAGTAGATTTTCTGTACTTATTACGTCCGCCAGGCTTTCTACATCGATGAAGCAAAAGTTCCTCTTCACATACGTGATGCATGGTGTAATGGTAAGTATTCATGAAACATGTACCATAAAATAATAAAAGGCCTGTAAACCTGGGAAAAATGTAGCATTATAATAACACCGCCAAGATTTTCCAAAACACCGAAATGACATGGTTTTAAAACGAATTTTAGCAGAAAATAAAACCACTTTCACGGACCTCTAATAATAACATAACTGTCCAACAATTGCATCTACCATGGATAGCTCAATGGAAATCAAATTGACGAAATATGGATCTAAAATGACAATAGCTACTTATCATTTACACGAAAATAGGCATTATTGGTGTGATTTCTTAAAAAATTTTTATGAATAAATCAGTAAATTTCTTACAAAATGATACCTTAAAATATTCTCATTTGCTTTACAGTAACCTGCTTGAAAAGTGATCATGAGGAAAACATTTTTCTGCCAAGCTCTTGCCTTCTGAATTCGTTTTGGCATTTCCTAGTCGTCTTCTCATTCAGGTTTCCATTGTAAAATTCATAGTTAATTCTAGGTTTCCACGGTCTAATTATCATCATAAATTCAGTCTGTAGAAGGCATTTCAGGCAATTGTAACAATCATCAGCCGCACGTTAACTGAAAATATAACAATAGCAACAGACTCATCAATGCAAACGCAGCAGTATCTCTGATGTCACCTATCGTTAGGAAAATTCAGGTCTGGCTAAAGGTTGCGAGTGAGAAAATGGAGGGAATAGGGTGGCAGGGAAGAGAAGTGTCAGATTTTTTGCCAGGGTAAATGAACACTTTACCTTTACCTATCTTCCAATCAGTCTTAAGGACAGTGGATTCGGGTATGGGGTACACTTTCGAGGGCTGGGAACCAAGTCCAAGACTTATACAGTAAAAACTCTCTTAAACGAAACTAAAGGGACCGAAATTTTGTCGTTTCGTTGACCGGGAGTTCGTTCCCCGGAGGTGATGCGCACGTTGCATCATTCTAGGGGCTCGGAAATTGAAGCAAGTCTGCATGCGTTATCTTCATTCTACCTTCGCATACTTCAAAACAGTGCTTATTTCTTCAGCTGCAATGCAAATCGCGGGCAATAGACCACATTTAGGAAGCCTCAGTTCGTATTATTCAATCACTTCGCGTGCTTTTTCATCGGTTTTCAAAAATGTATGCAACGTAGCGGTGAGTGCGAGGCCATCCCTTTATTCTCAATATTTGAAATAGAGTACATGTATTCGCGAAGTTTGCACTGAAAAATTAAGAATTCGATAGATTTGACCATTACTAATATAAAGTTAAAGTAACAGCGCCAATTATAGCTTCATCATGAAATTAAGATCGCTCTACCATAACGGCGCGAGTGCGACTTTCGTCGACCCATTAAAGCTCAGTGGGTGGCAGCATTTCTTTATAGTAGTCGAATCCAGAATACGCCATAGCAATATTTGCGGTCACGGGCTTCGTAAATAATTCATTGTACTAGCATCATTTCCATCGCATTCCGGATAGACAACTGCCGATAAGAAAACATCACGTCATGTCACGAAGTAAAATACGTCACGATTTTGATTCGGATTCGGACACGGCTTCGCGGATTACGAAATTTGAGTCTATTCTAGTGAACTAATCAAACGACCCTTCAATATTCATGACTTTTGAGAGACCCTGCCAGGTTTCACAGCTTTCGTCATCACTCTCCATCGCGTGGTCGCAGTTGACTGCAAACCGGATTGACAACTCCCGATTAGAAAACAGCTTGGAAGGCCTCATGCAGGAGTTCTTGAAGTAAAATAAGTCACGATAATGATGCTGTTGACTGCAAACCCGGTTTTTGCAAAATAACTAAATATGGTGACAGGTGCGACACGCTTCCAAGCTTTGCAAAGCCCTTGAAAATGGTCCTCTTCAATTTCGCCGATCCCTTACATCCATTCGACAAACCAAAAACTCCTCTAAAATCCGACGGTAATGCCGCTTTGCCGCAGAAATGACCCCTCGGTCGAGAGGTCGCAACTTAGCTATTGCAGTTGGGGGAAGAAAATAACACGCACATTTTTTATTGTTAGTCCTATGTTTGGGCCCGTGCAGCGATCGAGGAAGAAATCTACTTTCCCCATGAGTGCATCAACTCCCGCCAACCACCGCTGAATTAATCCCGCTGTCATTCATGGATTTTTCCTGCTACCACAGGGGTGAGGCATCACCATTGGCCCAGTCTAAACATGGCATGTTTAGACTGTGTCGTCTTCTTCATGCAACAATTGCCGGCCGTCGCAAACCTTTTTCTCAGGAGAAAATCAACACCGCTTCACATCACGTTAGGACATCGCTACAATCGCCGACAGACAGAGACTGACCTTTAGTATAAAGCACTCAATTCAAGTAACGTCTAGATCAATGGGAAATGTTGGCTTTCGTGTCTTAAGTGCGAATATTTTTTATCCAAGATTGCGGCAAATGCAAAAGTTTCTCCTATTTTTTAGATGATGTTGAAATAAACAATGTGAATGAAACAAGAGTAACTACTGAGTCATATATTAAAGATAATTAAGAGATGCAAATTTTGGCTTTCATCTTCTAGCGTGCACATTGTATCTTCCGTAATTTAGTTAAATTTTAAAGAAGTTATCCAAGATGGCGGCCAGTGAAAAAAAATGCTTCTCGGAATTTACGCGTTGTAATTCTGTAAAGTATCTAAAACAACCGTCAAAAGAATGCGTTCGAAGTACATAGCTCTAGATATCATATCTTTGAGCGTGTAAATATTGGGACATTGAGTTATTTACGAAAGTCAGCATTAACATTTTTCGCAATTCGCCGCGAGCCGCGAGTTGGGGTCAGCGGAAACACACGACGGAAGGCTATGGTTACGGTTAATGATGACGATTCTGATTGGCTTAGTCAGTGGAAGTCTCTGCCTCCAACGCTACGAATATTAAATTATTCATATGAAAATAAAAATTTAACCGGAAAAATTGGTTATTGGGAGGTGAATTTCACTCGATCACGCCGAAATTTCATTTCGTTGATCGGGAGTTTTCGTAAAAGAGGAGTTCGTTCATCGGGGTTTTTCACTAATGTGTTTACATAGGCAATTCGCCGGACCAATAGCATTTGTTCGTTGAACGGAGTTCTTCGTTTAGCGGGAGTTCGTTAAGGTGAGGTTTTACTGTAACCCCGTGGCATCTCAAGAGGGAAAGGACAGAGGAAGGAAAAAGGATCGGAGGCATCGCCACGATGGGAGCCCGACGACACCTCCAGGGGCAGGATAGGGAAGGAAGGGCTGGATGGGAATACCATCGTTGCTATAGAAGTGACCAGGGCCCACTACTGGCAAAACCATAATTTAATGTTCCTACAGAAAGGAAAGATTTTCCTATGAGGATGAAAAGTCCTACGATTTTCCGTAGATAATGTCTTAAAGGACCATGTGTCATCAAGGCACACAGACCAATAATTGTGCTTCGAACACACGTGCGCAGATAAATGCATGGGCAGTTTCTGCACGTGACCATGCCTTGAAACATGATACAGTGGAGCGCCGCAAATCCGAAATCCGGTAATCCGAAAATCCGCTTAATACGAAATCAAAATCAGGAAAAAACAAAACTTTATAAAATCTAGAAAAAACATGGTTAAATTAATTTTTGAAAATTACAGTATGTTTTTAGGTTGGAAAATGTAATAAACAAAATAAAACAGTGTCAGAGAACAAAACTACATTGGTTTAAAAAAGTCCGTAACATTTTTTTGTCGGAGAGAAGAACAACGTAGGTTGTGATGCTACCTATCGGATTTCTTTGCAACTACGAACTCAAGCGGTAGCCGTGCAGAGCGTTGCCGTACGGCTTACATAATGAAGTTGGTTGTTTCTCATACCGTATGGACGTGAAACGGCGTTTCGGCGATTAAAATATGTAGCTGCACGTTGTATTTAATAATTTATCGTTAAATTAATAACAGTCCGCTTAATCCGAAATATTCGCTAATCCGAAATGGGTCCGGTCCCAATTATTTCGGATTAGCGGGATCCACTGTAGTAATATCGATTCTTATTTTGATCAGTCAATCGTAGTTCTACTATCAAGTTTGAGAGTTTTTTTTAACAGTTTTATGACAATCTCCACGTAGATTTGTTTTTTTTTACCACAGCAGACTAAATTAACGGCTTATTTGCGGTTTTAAGGTTTTCACGGTGGAGTGGGAGCCCTGCATTATCATGACCAACTGATGTCAACAGCATCAATGTGAGAAAGACATTCCTTCACTGCTGCATGATGCAGCCCAAGGTTGATAAATATCTTTCCAAACACGGTAAGTCCTCAACACATGAACAAGATGCATTCTGAGACCTTGCTTGTAACTAGATAAACCTAAGCAAAGGATTGAAAAGTTTGTTTATCCTGCAAAATGCAACACTGCATTGCAATTGTGCAAAAAATCACATTTGCAACAAACTGATAAGCTCTGATGATGCCCTTGAGCACAGTGCATGAAAAGAACTTAAACGTGGCATAAAGATTAGGATGTAGCATAGTGTAGACTCACGTAAATGCCATTCTTGTACGTGGAACTTCATAATAAAGTTCTTTTTGTAGCCCCTGGGACTGAGGTTCGCAATTTTGTAATAACGAAAATTTAACACTAACATTTCTTGAACTATAGATTGGATTAGCCTTTTCCTCAGGACCAACGATTTGCTAAGTAAAAATGAGAACTGTTAAGGTGGCTTACAGGGTAGTATGTACATGTTAACAGCTTCATTGGGGCCCATCACAGGCCAATTTCAAAGAATTTGGAGGTGATTCATGTTATGTTAATAGTGCAAAAAAGAGGTTACTTCTTCCCTTTCCCATCAATTTCCAGCATTGCTGAATTTGGAAACTAAGCAATAAATTTCAGCTCTAGCAATAACTAACAAAGAAATATTTTTGTCTACCTGTAGCCACTGTTTCCACATAGAATTTTTAATACCACTTATATAAATACTGAAAAAAAGGGCAAAACTATCTAGAAAGTTCATTTCACCTTTCTTTTACCTCACAAAACTTGAAAAAAGGTGAAATCTGAGTGCACATGAAAGTTTACAAAAAATTAACTTTACTTTTTCTGCAAGTTTTGTTTCACTATTCTAAGAACTTTTCCCACAGTAAGAACTTAGACAATACGTGAGGTTTTATTCATGCAATGAACAGCTATATTAGATTGGTTTTAGCAAAATAATCAAGACATAAGTTACTTCCCCAGGACAATTACAGTAAAACCTCTACGTAGTGAACCTCTTTATAACGTAAACCACCACACTTCGTAACCACCCATACGGTACCGTCAGATTTACATGTAACTTTATGGGCAAACCTCTCACGGTTCGTACCTCTTTATCTCGTAAAACCTCCATTTATCATAGCAAGGAGACACCACCGAGATGGCCTACAAGAGACTACCTCCACAAATTGTACTGAGACAACTAGAGACCATTAATGCAGCCACAATTACATACATGGATTGAAATTTTCAGCTATATAAGTTTCACACTTATATTTTATCTTATACACCTTTAATATGCTGTAATTTTCATGTACACCATTAGTTATGGCCATTCTATTACATACGAGAACATATCTAACAGTAAATAAGAAAAAGGTATCCAACTATTCCAAGACTTAAGATTTTAAGTGATTGTAGAATTAAGACATAACACATCACATATGTCTGGCCTGCATATTCATGCCACGAAATCTGACTCTTCTGTCGTGAGCCCGGGACGTCAATTTGTAGCAATTCTGCACATCACTCCACGCGCAACAATGTTAGGTGTAAGAGACAACTTAGCAGCTGATATGCTGTAGAGCAATGAAATTTTTTACAGCCGCCACCACATTCCATTGCAGTTTGCCCAGCATTCTCGCCAGTAAAGCACATTGTTTCACAGACCCAGCATTTTTGTGTGACCTGTACAACAGAGTTTTTCTTCGGATTCCTACGTGCATTGTAGTTTGGAGAAAGGGAATTCGACGAAACTCTCAAAAGCACACTCAATTTATAGTCTAATTTTAGCAGTAGTCACATACTTATTTTTTATTATCTTTAGCGAGTCATATGCTATAAAAATTAGGAATCAATTTTCTAAAGATTTTATAATGAGTATTTACTATTATTACGGAGGCTTCCGCAGTGTATTAATTGGTGATAAATACTTCCTTGCTACCAGAAAAAAAACTTCCTTTCTTCTCGAAAAAAAATTGCTTGTACTGGAATTCTGTAAACTCATGGATGACAGCATCTATATTCCAGAAGTGGTTGCGTAAGATTGACTTTTAAATGGGTATGAGCAATGGAAAAGTTGTGCTCACTCTTGACAAATTCACAGGCCATAAAACTGAAGGAATAGTGTTGAGAAATATAAAAATAGTTTGGTTGCTGGTGCTTAAGATTAGCACCATAACATTAACCGAAATCAAGAGGAATATCCACCAAAATAATTTAAATTGCCCAATATGAAAAATGATTCTATGGCATAGTATTACGAATTTTGAATTTATTGATGATACTCATCCAATTGCTGAGGAGATACCTTCATATGCTATTCTCAGCAGTTTTCACCACGTCTGATTGTGAAATTCATCAATAGCTTTGAAATAGCAACCAACTACATTAAACAATTGACTAAGAACCCGATCCAACAAGACTCCAGGAATCAAACTGATGATAGGCAGCAATTAAATCAACATTTGCTAGGTTATAAGAGGCACCCTCAATTATTGAAGCAAAATTTATTCAAATGAAAACTGAGAATTTGATGGCATTCAATATCAGAGAATAATGGGGTGCATAGAGGAATAGTGTCCATAAAAAGAATATTATTTCAGTTTCTCTTACAAGATGGCACTTGAAACATTGCAATCTTAAGCACATGCTAATTTATACCTCACAGCACCTGAAAGTGTAAATATTTTCTTTGTCACTGAGCCACATGTAGATTTGGCTTCATAATTGGTCAAAATAGACATCTTCATGTCTATCGTGACCTAAAAGCTATTGAGGAACCCAGCCTTAATCATAATAAGTACCATATTTATCATATTTTAATTTTTTTCACCTAACCCATTCTGTCATACATAGCACATTTTGAAAGTGAAATGGGTGATGATGTATGCATTCCGAGGCCATCAAACAAATATTGGCGATTTAATAAAAACCAACCGTCACTGAAAAGATTAAATGGAGAAAATCAAACAGCTAACCTTTGGGAGCATCCTCTTCAGAGCTCGACTCTTCACTACTACTCTCTTTCTTGGCAGGAGCAGCCTTCACTGCTACAGCTTTTGCAGGTGCACCCTTCGAAGGCTTAGGGGTTGGTTGTGGCTTTTTCGGCTCATCGGAATCACTCTCGGAATCCGAACTGCATGAAAAGAGCTTTTCAAGTCATAATGTGTTTCTTGTTCGGGTGTAAATAGAGCACCTAATCACACCGTTAATTTCACCCATAAAAATGTACAGCATCACATATGCCATGAGCGCAAGCATAGATCTATCAAGGGGAGGAATACCCACTCGCCTGAATAATACAATTGGGCGTGCGAGTGAAGAAGATATTTTTCATTGCAAGGCACTGAATGAACAAGGACTATCCCAGTAAAATAACCAAGCCCATGATCAGAACTTACATATTATTAAGAGAAAAACGCTATGTTTAGTGATAACTGTACTTAAAATTACTATCAAGTAAGTAGGTAAACAAATTATTTATTTATATTCCTTAAATGGCCATTACAACCTAACCTTTAAGAAGCCATTGTTCAAGTTTCCTCCGAACCTCTGACACTCTACCCGAGGTGAAAAGGAATGAATGCCACATAAAAATTACAGATAGCAGTAGGAGATATTAAGTCCTGGTACACAGTCATGAAAACCTTAATCAAACTGCGTTCGATATAGCTCGGGCAATCTTTAAAGGAGACGTTACTCGGTTAATTTTCGCAATCCACCATGAGACAAATGCATTCTTACATAAACTTGTACATGCTGAATTCCGATAAATGGACCCTCGCAATACGAAACGTCATCTGGTCTACAAATGACGGCATTAATATAAATAAGATTAAATAAGCAATTAATGAGTTTCTATAACCAATACGAGATTATCATAATTGAAAAACATCGACTCAACTCAGAAAATAACATAATTCAACATACCTATCTTTCTTCACCGGCTTGGCAGGGGGAGCTTTAGCAGTCCCATTTGCAATCACAGCTTTCTTAGCTTTCACGGTGTTATCCTCCGATTCTGCGGAATGAAGAAAAACATATAAACACTGCACTACTAACTGTAGTTAATGCCTTACAAATCACCACGCATAATTACCGGAACTACTTTCTTCAGAGGTATCATCTGATGACTGGGCTCCGGCGACGAATATTTTTTTCTTTGACGTCCTGAAATTACAATGCCTTTATTGGAGGAGGAAGTACATATTTCAAATAGATAATTGATAACGGAAGATGAACTTACGCAACATAATGATCCACCAATTCGTTTAACTTGGCACAACCTTTACCGAGGGATTTCTGAAATATGAAAACATATATTAGTATGACATCAAAGATAGAAAAAATAAATTCACACCCTTAGGATTCCAGAATAAGGATGAGTTTCACAGATGATGACCGACAGTTATAGTCAACAAACATTTTCAAACCATCGCCCCGCACCACGTGGAGCGTCGATTGATAGACAAAACGCGTCAATAAAAAATAACTTCATCACATGTAACTTACCGGCTTCCACTTCTTTTGATATAATAACGCAATAGATTTGTCTATCTGGCACAAATAGTCGTGAACAAGGGCCGCAGTTACATCTTTTGTTGAAGCCATAGTTTTGTTAACACCACTTCGAAATAAAATTCCTCAATATGTCTACCAACGTCTTCCCCAGCTTCTCCCCATGAGGTCAAGAAAAGGATGCGCAATTCGAATTCATTTGTTTGGCATGGATGAAGTCACGGATCTGGCCAATGGGAGACAAACATAGTTTTAAAAATATATTTTGATAAGTTTTCAACGTTTTCAACATTTCATGAAGTTTCTTCCCTTTAATTAATTATCATGTTCAGAGAAGTAACGCTTCGAATTATTCCTAAGAAATTTAATATCTGAAATCCTGCAGAACGTGAGGAAGCCGCGTGGTAGACGTCCTTGCAGACAATTCAAATATGGAATTATTATTGTTTTCATTGTTTTGTAGTATAGTCAGTGCATTTGTGCCACTTATCGTCAGATTTGTAAGTTTAAAAACTGTTATTACTTTCCTGTGCTGGTTGTTATGAGAATCCGCTCAGTTCGTCGTTCCGTTAATGTGTTGTTTTACTCATTCACTTCTCTCATTACTACATTACAGACGATTAATTATGTTCATCGGGTCTCCGCGCATGAAGTTCTGTTGCAAAATGAAGCATTTTCAATAAAAAAGGAAATGGACGGAATTTCAATCGTAGATGAGTTCGCGAAGCATGCAAAACTTCAAAGGAAATTGATAAAAATCAAAGATGAATTGAAGAAATTAGGTAGCATTGTTGGCTTTTTAAGGTAATATTTACTCAATAATAATGAGTGCTCATTTCTTTTATTGATATTTCAGCGTCCGCCAGGCTTTCAACATCGATGAAGCAAAAGTTCCTCTTCACATACGTGATGCATGGTGTAATGGTAAGGAGTTGGTAATTTATGGGGTACCTTTTAAAGCAGAATAAATGTTATGAATTCACAAGTTTTCAAGCGGTTATGGCTTGAGTTAAATCATTAATTAAATAGTCTTTTCCCTGGAAAGTATCTGTCGTGCTACAGATATTGTAGTACCCATCCACTCATACATCTGTAAATGCTATATCACTTACCATCAATCATATAATTGTTGAATTTGCTTCCCCTATTTTAGTATACATATATTCGTCGACTGTTGTCAACTCTCACCTCCGGATTATGCTTGCCATTTTTATTCCTACCCTTTGTAATTTTAATGTATTATTTTTGTTTCTTATATGCAGTCCTTTCTATAAATTTACTTTTTTGGCATCGTCGTGTTAATAATGAAGGTGATGTCTATTATCATCCTTGAATTACTTCCCACTAAAGATATCACAATTTCTGTGAACTAGAATTGTACCCCATCAATATTCTTTCCATTGCTTTAATGTTAGCTCAGCTCATAGTGTGTGACGAGCAATGTTGTCTTAACGTTGGTTTGTCTTTCATTGGTTGTTTTTATTATGCGAGGGGGATACTTTGTTTTTATGCCAATTCACTAAATATCTTGATACTCCTACTTACTGGAAGGCTATGTGTGTATCTCGATACCTCCACTGCACAAATGCTCAACAATCGCCCACCAAATCGAATCCACTCATCTAATACCTCTAGTAGAACTAGAACGGATTTGATTCGGTCGGTTATTGTTGAGCGTTTGTGCCGGGGAGGTATCGATCTTGCTCAATGTGCATTGTTAGTTTACTAATTGCTGGGACCCTCAGGGACGAGTGACAGATTGTTGAAGACCATGATGCACTGTTATACATAGTTATGACAAGTACTAATTCAGCAAACTTAAAAAAATTGATTTTATCAGATGCATTTGATTTTCAATAATTTTCTCCTGCATAAGAATTACTAACTTCTATTTAAGCATCATGGTATTTTAAACAGATTTCTAGCATTAATAACAACAAAGTTAGTGACCACAAGGTACTAAGACTATAAGTCCACAAGTCTGTTATTTTTAACGCTAAAATTTCGTTTAAAAATTGCTTTCGTGCAGAAAAATGAAGATTTGATTTCAAAGTATGAAAAATCTATAGTATGCAACAAAATATGTCATTGCAAAAACCATTGAAAATGCATTTGTTCTTCGCCAAACGGATACCTCCGGTGAGGATGATCATTAATGAGTGGGAGGGTTGGGCTTAATTTCCAAGGAGTGGCCCTAAGGTCTCTCTAAGCTGGGTCTCAGACTGGGCCTGAATGCACCCGACAATTGCTACCTCAGCGGTCACTTTCCTTCCCTCGCTTGGGCTAGAGCTGACGTCTGGTTATTTGCGTTGAATAGTCCACGACAACTATACCCGACATTAGTTCTTCTGCGCATGAAAATGCCCATCAGCTCCACCTTCGTTCAGTGGGGAAGGGTTAATGAGCACTAGGGTCGGCCCTAGCAGGTGCAGGGCTAGGGGCGAACCTTCAGTGCGGGGCCCTTCACTTAAAATATTAAACTCTATACCCCATCTACAAATACGCCTTCAACTACCTAGCCACGCCCGCTCTCACTCATGTCAAGTCCTCTCACTCGTTATCACTCACACGACGCAGTACTGTACTGACAAACACAATTGCACAATAAAAATTACTGCATTATTATTCCTTTTTCATAATATTATTTTTTGTCTAGCACGGACTTAACAATACAGTAATAGTTGAAATTGCGGTTTCAAAACTATCGTATATTTTAATTTTTTTTCACGACGCGGGGCCCGGGGCGGTCGCCCTGCCCTAAGGCCGGCCCTGATGAGCACTTTGTTATCCCTGATCTTATCGAGAGATAAATTGTACTTCCAGATCTGTTTAATTGGAGAGAGAGAGAGAATAGAGGTATAAAAAATTCTATGTCTTCCAATAAAAGAAGATTAATAATACAGAGCTGCTAGTTCGAAAATAAAAAAAACTCAGAAAGGAGAAACCCTATTCTCCAACATTCTTAACCCCTTAAACCTTCATCTACTGGAACCCAAGAAATCGGCAGGGAGACCATTCTTACCAGAAAGGGTCCTGTTAGTAAATGTTAATTATAATTATGAAAATAAATTTATTGTTCAGCTGGTCTGGTGACATAAAACTTATCAAATGCTGGTGGAAACACACAATCAGGGGAGGATTTCAGCTCTAGCTCCTTAGCACACCAGAACATATCGTCAGTGTGGTGCAGCAAATATCATTTCTACTGATGATTTGGAACTTTTTTTCTACAGATTGGTTTAAACTTATGTAAAAATATTTCCAAATATTCAAGCTATATCTGCTCTACTTCCAAAGTACCTAATGCCATTTCATACCGCATAAAGATATTTCACTTTATTTTTGTTGCCATTATTTTTTTTTGCTTGGATTCATGGAGTGATTTGTCCAAATATTCATCAAGAGTTACTTAAATTGATGGGGAATTTTGAACTTTTTCTTGATAGCCAAAATGGGGTTCTTTGGTTGTCTTTCCTTCTTTAATATTTGTCGGACTGATGAAGATTCATATTATTACTTAGTGTACACCTGAGTAGCTTTGAAGTTGACTTCTGAAGTAATCCCATCAGGGATTATAATTTAGAGCTTTATCCAACTAGGTTAAATGGTTTTGTTTTGCAGGGTTTACTTTTGGTGTGCATTGCCTGGTTGTATAGAAGTGTTCCAGTGATAGTTTTTCCCCCTGAAAAACTTTGGCCCCTGACTGATGTTATAAGCTGGCCTACTGGAGTGCCTGGTGGAGTCAGCATTGCTGTGTGGATATTTGTGACAAATAGAGTTTCCAGAGCACTTGCTGCCTATGTAACTAAGAGGTGAATTGTAAAATTTAAAAATTTTTCTTGCACAAGAAATATTATCCTATTTTAGGAAATTCGATCTCATTAGACTGTTATCCAGTCTGAGGCTTATATTTCTCTGTCAAGTTATAAAATCTATGAATGACATATTGTTCTCTCAGCTGAGCTGGATGAGATGCATAACACAGGATAAGGGGATCCATCTAGCCCAGATTTGAACTTATCCTTGGAGAAATCAGATATTGTGGGGATAAACTTATCCTCCACGTTTATTATCCCTTTTTTCCACATAGCATATTCTAAATTCTATGTAGTAATAGTTGAAGTGATAATCCGACCCAAGCATCATTGTTGTGTCCATGGGTCCAATGTGGGCTATGCCGGTACGCACAAGTATATTAAGATTTTTGGCGAATAAAGCAAAACATCCCGGATTGTCATGGATATTAATGGAGGAATCATCGACAGTGATGTGATTTTTAACGAATGCGAGGTATTAGTCATTGCAAATCTCAAGTTCTAGGGTACCTAGCGATAATGGATTTCGAATTTGTGTTTTTAAATACCATAAGTAAGGTACTTCACCAGTCTCTGCTATAATGTGATAAGGCTAGAATGGAAGACTAATTGTGAAGACTAATGCGGTGTTGACTTTCGATGGTGAAAGATTCAGTACATCATATATCATCATTTGTATTATTATATTGCAGTACCCCAAATAGCATCAAATATCGCAGATGCATCTCACGAGATATGATCTTATAGGCATTCAGACCTCTCTGAGTGGTCATACATGCCTCGTGATATGTCTCTGGCATATTTGATGCTATATGGGATACTGAAATATAATAAAATGCTATGACAAAATATAATGCATTGAATCTTTCCTCATCAAAAGCCAATTTATGTTCATCATCATCATCACTGGTCAACAATCCTAGGATTGGTTTGCCGCAGCTCTCCACTCAGTTCTCCTATCAGCTAATCTTTTCACACCTACGTATTTCTTTTCTTTCACATCCACCTTTACTTGTTCCATATATTTTGTTCGAGGTCTTCCTTTTCCATTCTTGCCTTCCACTTGTCCCTTGACAATTGTCTTCATCAGGCCATCATGTCTCAAGATGTGGCCTATAAGATTGTTCCGTCTTCTTGTTAAGGTTTTCATGAGGTTTCTCTTCTTTCCTACTCTTCTTAGGACTTTCTCATTTCTAACTCGGTCAATCCATTTGATCTTCATCATACTTCTGTAGAACCACATTTCCTCTAGGCCTCTATCCTTGCTTTCTCCGCTGCGGTCATTGTCCATGCCTCACTTCCTTATAGGAGCATACTCCAAATGTAGGTTCTTATAAATTGTTTCTTTACTTCCATATTTAAGTTTCCCGCTGTAAGCAGGTCTCTCTTTTGGTGGAATGCTCTCTTTGCCTGGGCTATTCTGCTGATAATTTCTTTCTTACTTCTCCCGTCACTAGTTATCTTGCTTCCCAGTTAACCGAATTCATCCACCTCTATCAGTTTTTGCTTCCCTATTTTAATGTTAGTCTTGACTTCTTCTCTTCTGCTGCATGCTAAAATCTTGGTTTTCTTCGTGCTCATTTTCAGTTGATATTTACCCATTATGCTACCCATATTAACCAGAATATTTTTCAAATCCGTCTCTGTTTCTGCTATAATGGCTATGTCATCGGCAAATCTTAACATGCTAATTTTTTCTCCATGGATATTCACTCCCAATGCCTTTTCTTTGATTTCATCAATGACTTTCTCAATGTAAAAATTGAAAATTACAAGCAGTGTGCTCCAATCCACGTTGTCAAATGCCTTCTCTGAGTCTACGAACGCTACGAACGTTGGCTTGT
The DNA here is from genome assembly GCF_921293095.1 of Ischnura elegans. Classification (NCBI taxonomy): domain Eukaryota; kingdom Metazoa; phylum Arthropoda; class Insecta; order Odonata; family Coenagrionidae; genus Ischnura; species Ischnura elegans. The sequence goes on along the minus strand of NC_060251.1, from coordinate 34,735,413 downwards.
TCTTTTCCATTCTCTTCTCTATGAGCAGTCTCAGGGCCCATATTGTTTCCCTTGTGCCTTTGTTTTTTCTGAATCCAAATTGGTCCACATCCAAGTACTCTTCTGCTCTTCGTTCTATTCTTCTATAGATGATCCTTGTCAGCATCTTCGACGCATGTGTAGTTAGGCTTATGGTCCTAAAATCTTCGCAGTTCTCCATTCTTTTCTTCTTAGGAAGAGGGACTATAATGTTCCTCTCAAAGTCCTTTGGTATCTCACCTATCGAATACATTTCACTAATGATTTTGTATAGCTGGTTCAACGTCTTCTCTCCTGAATTTTTAATTAGTTCTGCAGGAATGTCATCAATGCCAGATGCTTTATTTATCCTAAGGTCTCTTACAGCCGCATCAATTTATTTTATTACATTATTTTCACAAAGTTCTCATGAATCTTGCGTGGTGCCACAGCAATCGTACGCAAAACAGCCGGCAACTACTGGTAATTACGGTGTAAGGATAGGTGTATCTCCAAAAATGAGGACATTCATCTCCAATTTATCCCCAAATACGGCGTGGATTCTTCATACTTTATCTCTGCATCCAGATAGGTTTCGTCACAGCTTATATGTATAATATCCTTGTATTTAGGGATAAGGCAAAATCTGTGCTAGCTGGGGAGGAAGAGAGAGGAAGCCAATGCCAATTTCAGCAATACAGTACTGTGACACTACCTCCCTCAAACACTTGAAATCATATTTGGTAAGTTCCGTTCGGGAAATGCTGCGTTGGTATGTAACATTTTTTGCTCAAAGTTTCACTCATCCCACTTGGAGCGTTATCAAGAAAATGAGAGAGAAACGATCTCGTCCAGATCTTATATAGGATTGGTTATCCCGTTGTTAGCCCAATTTGAATTTCCCATGGAAGGTGATAGCCATTGGGCAATAGATTGCGCCAGGAACCCGTTCCATATCTGGCTGAGGTTATATCCATCCTCCCAATTGAAATTATTTGGCCTTTTGCTATTTCAGTGGCTTCGCACATAAGGCGTGGATGGTAATCTTCCATCTTTGCCAACACCTGTGTATGGTTAAACATGTTAGAATGTTTCAATCTCATTCTCTTGAATACGCTCCCAGTAGGAGGAGAGGAATGTTGAGGGAAAAAGTTGTCCAACGCAGCATTCCTGAAAGGAACTTAACAGATAGATATAAGAAGCTGCAAAAATCTTCAGAGGAAACTTGAAATCATAGTGAAAATAGATATTGAATGTAGAAGATTAACTTATCCCCAAAATATCCTAGGGTATAGCCAAATTTGTGCCAGCCTAGAGGGTAATTTCATACAAATGATGTACAATTTTAATAGTGTGCTGTGATCTTTATATACCCTCAAGTTATGTATTTTATTGGGTTTATAATATTAATTTCTTACTCTTTATCTTTCAATCAATTCTTGATATTTTGCAGGTTTTTCACTGATGCTCGAAAAGGAACATCATTGATGCCAGGATTGGGAAACTTAGGGAAACTTTCAGCCATCATTCAGAACGCTGCAAATGAAGTTCACTGACTTTTTTTAATGGTAAGTCATTCACCTTAACTGTGATGCATATAACTATAACTACAATACACAACTCAGGCTTCACTTCATTGTAGTTTCTTAGGTTTACAGTTTCTCAAATTTTTTCTATCTGTCAGTATCGTCATGTGCAATCTCTACCAATGGTTTCCCCCGATGGCTAAACACATTGTGTGAATAAATATTTAATTGAAAAGTACGCACACTTACTCTGTACCTCACTACAAGGATTTTTGCTGTGGAGAAGTAGAGCAGCATTTATTCTGCTATGAGTCTAGAATCGTTTAATGTGTTCAGTCAGCATACTTTTTGGTGTAATACTAATATGTACAATGTACATATACCATTTTTTAGCCATGAATGATTCCCCTTTATCTCCTCCCATTGATGGAAGTATTTTTGTAAATATTGCATATGCTGATACTTGGAGCAGGACGCTGATATAGTTTGTCCACTCTGGAAAAAACTACTTTAAGTATCCACACCTTAATAAGTTTCTGTGCTTTTTTTAATTAGCATGGCGAAAAATTATTATTTGGCTCAGGTTTTTCTGGGGTAATTAAGAACTAGATGGAACACTTCTGTATAGATTTTTCTCACCTTGGTGTGATCCTCACCCAGTGATTCCAATATATTGACTGTAAACAGCTCAGTTGGCAGCTTTTCGAAATAGGGCTCACCATTGACTTTTTTGGTGCATTTCCATGATGATTATTTTTTTCCATTTCACGTAACCCTATCCTATGTTTCTGCAGTATCATTCAAATAAATTTTGTATATTGATTGAAATTGAGTTAAATACATTTTTAAATGTGAATGATAATGTGAAATTGTTTAATATATTTGACAGAAAAATATTTGAACTGCCATAAAATATCCAATATTGCTCAAATATATTTTTTTGTCATAGCTATATGGAGAATTTTTTTTATTATAGGGTATTTCAGGGTACTGAAGCATCCCAGGGATACGATTCCTCACATTATTTGTGGAATATTATAGATTTGAAATTTTTGAACTGTGTTCTAGTTGTAAGTCCTGACCCACTCTTCATTCCAGTTTTATTTTGAGACTCATTTTCATTTTTTTACTGGTGGTTCTTTTTACTCTCCTGGTACACAAAATTCTCTTCAGAGTGAGTGAATTTTCATCTTTGAGTGCAGTGTTGTGCTGAATATCATTAGTGGTACTGTGAATTATTTACCTGCATATATGCATATTTTGGTGATGTGCTGATATAATGTATGGAAACATCCCAATTTGTAATTGTGGAGGTGAAACTTGACTGTGTGTCCAGTGCCTAAATTTGTGATCTCTTCTTCGGATATCTCCCATAATATTTCTGGTATGACTCCCATGTGTATCTACAGGTAGGGGACCTGTGGCTCTAATTTTGACTTCTTCAGACCACAGAGAGTGTAGTCTTGAATTAGGACTGAAAAAATGAGAATCTTTTTGTTTGGATCGGGAACTATCTCTGAACTGTGAGTCATGTGAAAAGTTGTTTGAATGCCAGAAAGAGTATTCATGATAGGTGAGTGTAACTCCACTGAATATCTAAGAATTGGAATTGTCTGAATGTCTTTTTACTTGCTCAGCTGTGCATACATACATACTTTGGTTTAACAGTGGTGATAATTTTTAATAATACAGTCAGCTCTTAGTTATTCAGTTTACAATTTATGCGGTCTCTTTTCTCCTCTCTGCACACCCATTTTCAAAGAATATTCTGAAGGCAACAATGATCAAACTTTAACAAAGTTCAATGCATCTAAATACAGGAGTGGATCCAGGCTTTCTTTCTGGGGGGTCACAAGGGTACCTCTTAATACAAAATGAACGCAAAGGTAATGGGACTGTATAAAAAATCTTACATATTTTTTAAGAGACTGGGGAGGGGGGCACGTGCCCCCTCCAGATCCGCCTATGTCTAAATATGTATGTAAATGTTACATCCTAAATATTTTCCACATTGCTTAGTAAAATGTCCATATTCCTACCACATTCATCATATTCTCAATTATCCTTTTTTTCAATTATTCAGATAATTGGTGTGAGAAGGCATTGCCTTGAAATGACCTCGGGAAACTTTGATAGGTGGCCAAGTACTCAACCCTCTAGGTTCATTACCTACACAAGGCATTTTCAAGTGGTTCCCTTTTGCCAAACATTCAGCTTCAATACCTTCAAAAGTTACTTCGGACATAAATTAATCTGATTTCTATGTGATTAAACTCATTTCTATCTGTGATATCTCTCCTGGGTTAACTTTCAGTGAAACATCTGTATTGCTCATTATTTTATGTCGTCCCCAATTTCACTCAAATTGTTACATATTAGGTCCCTGTCAACGACTCATATGAGCAATGTTTCTACGGTCCTCTATATCCTCAAAATTACTTTTTTAGGCATACCCTTACGTGTAAAGTATAAGTTTCAGTCTATCATGAAATTTATAACAGAGAAAACTACTACAGTGAAACCTCGATTTTACATTCCCCCATTATACATTTTCCCCGATTTTGCACAGTTTTTATCAGGTCCCAAACAATACCGCCTTTAGGAAATGATACTCTATTTTACAATATCCTCAATTTTGCACTTTTTGCAAGTGGTCCATTCAAAAGTGTAAAATAGAGGTTTCACTGTATTACTTCCTGATGCCCTTTTCATATGCAGAAGATATCATGTTCCTAAATAGTCAATTATCAACGATGTGATCTCAAACTTATTTTGTATCTATATTTTATGTTTGAATTTATGATTATCATGATGATAGGTCATTAGTCCTTACCGATTTGTTTAACCACTCAGTAAGCATTCAAAAGTTCCTGCCACACTCCAGTGCATGATATTTTCTATTGTCCAAGATTTATGTGGTTCACTGCATTTTAAATAATCAGTCCTTAACAAACTCTGACCAATGAAAAAACCTGCCATGCAGCTGTAGCTCAGGAAAAATATGTTTCCACTGCATAAGCTATTGAAATGGACATAATTTTTTATGTTATGTAATGAAATTGTTGGATGCATTGATGGTCTCTGGATGAGCATTCCTTAACTCTAGTTTCTCTCTTATTTTAATGCTCTTTGCTTCAGTGGGTATGTAGATGGATCATTTTTTCAGGGGAAAACGTTTTTAGGGGAGCACATTCCTAAATTTCTTTTACTGATTTCATTCAGTGCTTGATGTTATCATATGAAGCACCTTTCTATTTTCAATAAATCATAAGTCTTTTTAGTCAATAATAACCATTTTTTTAATAAAAAGCATTCCTCTGGTTTTTAAAAGGTGTGATATGTTATTCAATAGTTGACACACGTGTAAAACTGATTCCACTTTGCATTGCAACTGCATTGGAAAAACGTTTATACATCTGTTATCTACAAAATACTCATAATCTTGGAAATGAAAATTTAAAGTTTTACCTGTTTTAGTGCAGAGAAGTTTGTCAATTGAAATGAGTCACTATATTTTGACCCATTTGTGTGTGTGAGGATATGTTTATTGGAGTAATTAGTGCTATTGGTATTTTGTCTTGACAGAAGGATTGTATTGGGATTTTTATCCTTTTTTATTTCTTGGAAATTTCCTCTTTAGTGCCACATATATGAAGAGCTATGTTCTGTACTTATTTTCTTTCTCTGTGTACTTATTAAGGTTTGGTATAAATCAAAAATTTTATGATAATTGTGTGATTTTTCTCATCAGGTTGAAAACATTGAAAACATGATTTGCGATTTCTAAAATATTTTAGTGACAAGATTTTTTGCAATACTTTGTGGTTTAAAAAGGTAAGTATTGACTGGCTTGTTTATTGTTAATCATTTGTCATCTGCATTGTTCCCTAAGAATGTGAGTATCCATTTTGGACTGTGAGTTGTATTTTGGTTACTGAATTAAATGTAAAGGAGTCTTTTAAGTTGTTCCATTTCATTGCTAAATGTTTCCCTATCCTTAAAACGTGATTCTGTCAGGTTGGTCCTTTGTGTGTTAAATAATTTGAGTGTAAGGGGATTGTGTGAAAATTGTCTAGCTCTTTAAACACTGAAAGCCATTGATTCCATTACACACTCTCTCCTCCCCTGCTAAATAATACTTATAACCACTGCTGGATCATTTTTCATCCACTTGATTTCTCTTACTTTTCCCTTTTAATTTGGCTTGCATCTAAATGGCAAAGTTTTCTCAAATTCATCATTGAGATCATCTACCCAACATTTTCAAGTAATATGTGTAGATTATACATACAATTAGCAGATGTACTCAGTGAACCCCTTGCAATAATCTGCAGTACTTGCTTTCAGTCAGGCTCATTCCCAAAAAAAACTCAAGATATCGAAAATAGTCCCTATTCATAAAAAAGGTGATAGAACCTCACCAGCAAATTACCGCCCAATTTCTATCATTCCTGTTTTTGGCAAGATAATTGAAAAAGTCATTAAAATTCAGCTCTACAATCATTTTCACGATAATAATCTATTTACACCCTCTCAATATGGCTTTCGTCAAGGTCGTTCTACATCTTCTGCCATCAAATATGTGGTCGATAACTTACTGGAGGCTTTTGAAAATAGATCCTCTCTTGTTTTAACAGCTTGTGACCTTTCTAAAGCTTTTGATTGTGTTTCCCATCCACTACTCCTGAGAAAATTACAATATTATGATATCAATAATACTGAATTAAAACTCATGGAGTCCTACTTAACAAACCGCTCGCAATGTGTTCAAGTGAATAATTCACTGTCTGCCCCTATTAAGGTAACACATGGTGTACCACAAGGATCAGTCCTCGGTCCTCTTTTATTTTTAATTTTGATAAATGATCTCCCACACCATCTTCCTTGCACATCAGTCTTATATGCTGACGACACTACTCTCCTACATGATCTAAATGACCCCACCTATCCTTCGGATGTTATCCTTTCAGTGGCCGAAGAATGGTTCTCAGCAAACAGGCTTGCCCTTAACACAAATAAAACCCAACAAATGGTGTTCTCCTTAAGCCCTACTCTGTACCACACTAGAAATTTAAAGCTACTGGGCTTTGACCTTGATTGCAGACTAACATGGGATTGTCATACATCCTCTACAACTGCTAAGTTATCAAAAGCCATATTCCTCCTTAGAAAACTGAAAACACTCATTCCTGCCAAACATCTTCGAGCAGTTTACTTCGCCATTTTTCACTGCCACCTCTCCTATGGCATTGAGGTTTGGGGCCATTCTTCCTCATCTAAAGAGTTATTCATTCTACAGAAAAGAGCCATTAGGATTATTACCAATTCTAACGTAAGGGAACACTGCAAACCACTATTCAGGCAGCAAGGGATTATGACATTGTACGGTCTATATATATTTAAATGTTTAATAAATGTAAAAGTGAATATTGACAGCCATAAAACTGGTGCTGATGTCCACCATTACAACACAAGGCTCAAACATAATCTGTTACAGCCCCACTGTAGGCTGTCAACTACAAAAAATTCTTTTGACCATGTTAAACTTTGCATGTTCAACCACTTACCTCAAGAGGCAAGAAATTGTACTTTGAGAAAGTTTAAAAGTGTTCTTCACTCGTGGATAGTGACTCAAGCTTTTTATTCACTCAATGAATTTCTGGAGAGCAATACTCTAAATTGTATATTCTAGATTTAGTTTTTCTTTGACGAAGACTATTACATTGTATTATGTTTAATGTTGAATAAATTATGATTATGATTATATATTCTTGTTGAAAAAATTTTGAAGCTAATTGTAGCAGATTATTCATAAGATAAACCAATGCCTGTGATGCGTATGAATTACTAAAAAAGGTACCTTATAAAAATATCGAAGCGCTCAACTTTTAATATTTTATTTGACTATTAATTAGTCAGGGTATCTTCATAGGATTAAAGTGTCCTTTAGAGGGCCTATCATACCCAGGAATAGACCCATACTACCTCAGAATGTCATTGCTTTTTGACCACGACTGCTTATTCAACAAGTTATCTTGTCCATATTGTAGCTAAACTCAATTCACCATCCACTACCTGATAAATGCCCTTGGATGTTTTTATCTTAGTTGTGAGGTCAGCATTACTTTTAAAGAATATTTTATTCATTGTCATGTTCAGTTCTGTTACTCCTCCTCGAGAAGCCCAGGATTATAGAATAAAGGCATCATATCCTTACTTTTTTTCAGGATCTTCAGTCGGGCATCTATAGGTGACCTTTCCATATATGGCATTATAATACCCATCGTGTCCTTGCTGTATATAGAAAATTTTTTGTACTCCCTGTCCCAGCCACTTCAGTCACCTTTGTTCTTCTTTTCTTCTTCTTTCTGGATCTTTCGGGTTATGTTGCTCTGCACAAGTAAATGAACTTGACATTATTTAGGTACATTAATTCCTTAGGCCTTGAGGTGAGCTAGGTGATTGGCTTTTTCCTTATGTTTTTTGTACAGAAATTGTGTGCCCTCATTTTTGGGTTCAAACAATGAAATGATAGAAAGTTGTGCATAAAAATCATCATGCCATAACTTTTCTTGTGGTAGCATGGTTGGACAGGGGTAGGAGCGGTTCACTTATGATTTCAGCACCCAAGATTCAAATCTGTGGTGAAGCCTTTTGGGTACCAACGAGCGAGAATCATAGCTATGCCCAGGTCACCATACCCTGAATGTATGGTACTTCCTTATGGTAAGGTACCATGGTAAAGTACCATGAAAAGCCCTGTTAGATCGTCATGAAGGTGCTTTCAGCTTTGAGATAACCAATTTCAGCATCTCAATGAGAGGTTTGGTTTGTTATATTCAAGGTCTTCAGCCACCATTCTCCTTTAAATGAGGTCATCTGCCCTCCCCTTGGTCTGGAGGATGGTTTTCCTAATTGATCTCATCTGTTAGTTTGCTTCTACTAGCCAGGAGAGAGAGTAATGGTTAACATAACTATTGAACAGAGTGATTGCTTTATGGAAGCCCTCTTAGGCACTTGCAACTCTCTATTTGGTCATTCCCTTGAGATTTTAGCCAATTTTTTTTGCTGTATTTTGGTATTATTTTGGTTACCTATTCTGATTTTGATTTAAGTAAACAATTTATGGGAAAATAAATTCAATGGTGAACTCACAGCCTTTGCTGATGACATAAGCACGGTGATACTCAGCTCCTAATTGGAGTTGTGCTGAAACATTTGTTAAAGAGGATCTATGTTTCTTGCGAAACTGGATTGATTTCAATGGGTTAGAGTTAAGTGAAAAGACAAAGTTTATGTGCTATGTCATATGTAATACAAGTATTTTTAATTGTAAACTTATATTTCACTATACAAATTGTTTCAATTGTGTCTGTAACTGTCCTTTTATTGATAGAGTGAATGAAATGAAATACTTGAGAGTAATTTTGGACAGTAATCTATGCTGGGATAAACATCTACTTACTATAAACAAATGCCTCAGTAGTGTCTTGTCCAAATTTTACTACCTACGAAACAAATGTTCACTTCTGGTTAAAAAAAAAAACATTTATCATGCTCTTGTTCATTCTAAAATTTCTTATGGTATAATCTGCTGGGGCAATGCACACATGAGCACATTTCAGTGTGCACTTGTTTTGCAAAAAAATAATTAGGGTAATATTGTCTAAAAATTATTATGAGCACCTATTTCCATTGTTTTTGGTCCTAAAATTGTTGCAACTAAGGCATTTGTATTTATTCAAAGTGCTTAAATTGTTTTTTGCCAGAAGTGGAAATATGCCGAGTGGATGTGATAAATATAATTCAAGGAGTGAGTCATTTCTTGTAGCAAACAGACCTAAGTTAACGTTATATAAATGCTGTTTTCTTTACATTGGGCCAAAGTTATTTCATTTACTGCGCGCTAGAATTTAAGAAAATCATCTAATGTAATGTTAAGACTTGCTAAAGATTGGCTTTTCTCGCAAGAAATAATTGAAAATTTATTTTGTTGTTATTTATTTAAAACACTCATGTATCATTTACTGCTTTATATGTTTTTATTGATGTACGTTTTGTTATATGATGGTGGCTCAATTCTGGTCCTATGACCTTAGAGACCACCTTCTCTTTGTTATTTTTGTATTCAGTTGTAAGAACAAAATGTAGGAGTAAATAAATTATTATTATATTATCCGCCACACTCAGGGATCCCACTTTGCTACTGCCAATACTTCCTTCAGAAAAGGGCCGTGTAGGTCTCCCAGCAGTGTTTGCAGCCTCATCTACTTCTATATACTTTATGGCTGTTGCAGTGGTTATCTGGAGAAAAATCTTCTCATTGGACGGGCATCCCTTTCTATAGGAATAGTAAACCTTTTTATACTAGTATTAGTTCACAGAATGGGCTCCTAAATGGTGGGATGAGATTTTCACTTCCCAAACCTTCCAAACTTATCCTAACTTGAAGAAGTCATAGTGCACTCTGTGGCAGTACGCACTCTTCCTCGTTCTTTAATTCTATTCCATAATCCAGCCCCCTTCTAGGATGGAGGGAAAAAGAGTCCGTGACTTTTAGACCTGGCCTCTTGAGGTGAAATCCCGTGAGGTCGTACTTCGATTCTGCTGATCCATTTGGCTTGTGCAAGCGATTAGAAAATTCAAATCATTTGGATAGGGGGTAAATTATTGGGGGTTAAACAATGTTTTGGTTCTCCAGTCGGGTTTAAAACTCAATTGTTGTCAATGTACTGAAGCATGTTGCTCATTGTCATCAGAGCAGTAAGGATGGCTAATTTGAATTGAATGTATTGAAGTAATTTTGGGTTTTTTAATATTGTTATCCTTCGCAGTAATCGCTTAAGATTAACCTGGAATTTTGTAAAAACTTCCCTTAAAAATGTGGAATTTGCATGAATTTATCTGCCTTGATTGACTGGACACCCTGGATTACTTTGGCATTTTGGAAGTCAATGGCGTGTCCCGAGGCTGTATGCGCGCCACCACTGACTTCAAAGGTTGTGCCAGTCAAATGGTACACTTGTGGTCCTGTATTCTTGTTTTCACGGAGCGTTCGGGTTTCGCCGATGTGTGTATTTCTTAGGGCAACCTTGGCAGGGTATCTCATGTACACCCAGAACCGAATTTTGGATGTGGGTGGCCCGGGACCCAATTTGGTGGGAGGCCTCCTGTTTAAAGGTGTTGCCATTCGTGTTTCCGACGACACCGCTTGGCGTGCCACTGGTTGCTTAACAACAGGGGCGGATCCAGGATTTTTTTTTTTTCTTTTCCTGGGGGGGTACATAAGGGTCTGATAGGTCTTCTCGTATTTCAGATTAAACAAAATACAACTACTGCTGTGTAAAATATACTCTTTATTTTGATAAGAAAGTTATCAATGTTAAATGAAAAGATTGAGACTCTGTAATACACAAAATAAAACGAGCGAAATGATTACCGTATTAAAAATCTTGTCTATTTTATTAAGGCGGATTTGTGGGGGGGCACATGCCCCCCATAAATTCGAGTTCGAGTTTTACATCGTCTGAGATTACCAATGCATGCATGAGGCACGGGCTCAGGGAAACATGTCTTAATGATCACCTATTAAAACTGCCTATGGTCGGAAAGTTTCCTTTGTTTGATAAGGTATTGATAATCCTTATTTAAGCCAAGCGCTACCTGCTAGCAGGTTACTCTGCTACCTGCTAGCTGCCTGCTTCGCTGCGGCGCTCATATCCTCCGCCCAAGGTCACCCCACTCGGGGGCATCGGGAACCAGAATGACGTCACTCGGGCTTTTCCCAGCATTCATACTTAGCCGTCGCGTTTTCGCGCGATTGAAATTTTTCATTTAATCGCGAAAAATAGATATCGTCATTTAAAAATCTAAAAGCGTGTAATGCGTACTCCAGGAGATATAATCTTTCGATTTATGCAATAAAATAATAATAGGAAACCACCCTGTTCTCAAGGTGTCGATGAAATATGATTGGAAAGGTCTTAGACTGTGGAGTAGCAAGGAATTTCGAGGGGGTCCAAAAACCAGGGGAAAATGTTTGAAAAACAGGGTTTTAAGCAGTGCGTTTTAAACTAATTGTAACACGTTTCATAATCGAGAAACTTTATCATTCAAAGAAATCTTTTGTAAGTTCATAGTTTTTCAATATCATGTTTTCTTTTATGAAGCAAAGTACTCGTGTTTTTATATTTCGGGGTAAGGGGACCGGACCCCCTCCCCTCGCTACGCCACTGGTCGTAGATGCTGATTTAGCAAAGACTTGGTGATTTGGGAATGATTATTAATTGCTAATTGCACCTCCCAATCCAATTGCTATGGATAATCTAGCGTCGTTGTTACCCTTTTAATTGTAGATTATCGTATTTTAGCTAATCAAATTCCATCAATTTTTCGCGTGTCATATCTGTCGTATCAGCTTTGTAGTCTAGCAAGTACTTAACTTCATTAGGCCGTCCCCATCTCCCGGCATTACGTGCGGTTTGTCGAGTCGTTTTATTACTCTTCCATGACCAATGCATTCTTGAAGAGGTGAAAAAAGCTACCTTGCATATTGAATGACAATGCTAGAATGGTTTCCCACGCGACTCGCGAGCTTTGTAGCAGAAAGAGATGCGCGTTCTGATATCTTAGCGGTGCTCCTTCATGGGTACGACGCTCATCATCATACGTTAATGAGCTGGGACAAGTCCCGGAAAGTAGTGGGCATTCTTCTCTCGGTTGTTGAACTCCTTAGGATGCGTGTACATATGCCTCATAAGTACTGAGTGTGTAAGTATATCTGTATTTTCGCGATTCATTATCCTTTCTTCCCTCTGCATTTGAAGTTGGCTGAGAGGTATATTGCAAACATTAGTTTGCCGTAAGGGATTGGTCGTATTCTGGTGGCGTATTATTTAATTGTTCACGACGATTTGTATGACTCATGCTGTTGGATTCGCAAACAAGTCCGTGGTGATGGAGTAGAGTAAAAGGCCGTAGCGTGCCGTGGGGGTTGTCGAATTGTTTAAACACCGAAATATTTGGGAGATATCTGCATAAGGTGAAACCCCTCCTACTGAACCCACTGGATATGCATTTCCCCAAAAAATAAACCCCTAAAAATATTTCTCGATGCGGCGTTGATGGCAAAGCCAAGGGGCGATGGTTTTGAATCCCTCCCTCGCTCAAAAGCGCTGGCGGATTTAGGGGGGGCACAGCGGCATGCCCCAAGGCTCCTGATAGACGAGATTTGTAATACGGCCCCGTTATCATTACGTTCGTTTTGTTTTGTGTTATCAGTAAGAGAGTTAATTGTAGCGGGTCTTTGAAAAGAGTTTCTCTTCTCACCGAGATGGAATGACGCGAAAGTCAGAACATCATGAAGGCCACAGAGAGGACGCCATACAAATATGAAGAAAATCCGAACGGCTTTATCCATAATTCATCAGAAGTTAATAAGTTAATAATAAAAATATATAAGCTTACTATGCATAAGTAAAAGAAAACTGTCTTTATTATTTATGTAACGAATTCATATTTTCTTATTAATAACTTTTATTATTACAGCTAATTAAAATAAAAAGTATATTTCGCACATTAATTGTTGTATGTTGTTTTTAATCTCAAATATGAGAAGACCGTTTGCCTGTTAGACCCTTGTGCCCCCCTTTCAGAAAAAATCCTGGATCCGCCCTTGCTCAAAGGGGAAATAGATTTTCCGTCCTGGCCACTTTTGGTTTGGGTTCCTTTGAAGAAAGCACTGAGGTTTTTACAAGAAATAACGCTAAAGCCTGATATTGACACCACTTATTTAATATTATTTATTATTATCATCCATCACAGTTGTAACCTATGTTTTAATTATTATTCATTGAAATAGCTTTTAAATTAGCTTAAATTAGTGCCGCTGGGGCCAAAACAACGATAGAAACTTTTTTCTTTATTGATTCCAAATTGTAGAAATGAATTAGTGAAGCATTTAAAGAGCGTATTATTTCGCCTGTCTGCATAGAATATTACATTTACATTCTACCCCGCACTCCGCCTCAATAGGCGGGTGGTAGGGGGTGGATAGGGCACCAGGCCTTAACAAATAAAAAGGAAATCCTCTAACGAACTTCCGCGAAGCATTTATTAAAGTTCAATGTCTCCATTTTTTAGGTACTACCGCGTCGGTTGTTGTTGAAAAGAATGATGTAATGTTTTTGCGCGAAAATATAAACTATTTGAGTCCCGGAATATAATGTACTTTAACCATAAATCAAACGTTTTTATCATCATATTTCAAGTTAGAAAACGATATCATCGTGGGATTATATTTTGGCAAGTACCCTTTGTTCAAGAATGTAAACACCTGCGCCGATCTTCCTTTCCAGCTCGCTAAAGTAAACCCCACAATTTGGTGGATACGTGAGTCAAGGAGTTATAATACCTGGAATTACGAAGCATTAAGTTTTTTCTTGGCCAAATAGTGGGTGGGGAAGAGAGAAAAAACAGCCTCTGCTTCCATCTTCGGTAATATCTCTCACTTTACTCAAATGACTTGGGCCGTGACCTCGAATCATACCTATGTTCGTAAGCAGCCCACATCGTCATTTTTTTGTACTGAACGTTTTTGGGGTATTATTCTCCATAATTTTCGGGTGTAGAAGTACGTAAGAGGAAATCCGTTTTTCAGCTAAAACTCATTTCACGTTTCCTTTCGTGAGTCCCCAGTGGCAGTCATCCTTTTTAGAAGGAAGGCTCAGTACTGAGATTACTGGTGCCAGTGAATGCACAAGCATTAGGAAAAATCTGTGTATCATATACATCTTTACCGTATGATTTTGAAATAAGCATGATATTGAATGATCAAAGAGAAGGTTTTTAAATAAAAAACTTTGTTAATTTCACAAGTGATTTTTACTAACCTAGGTGACCTGTTTGTCGCACAGCGACGAAACTGGTCGTTAATAAAATCACATGTGAAATTTACTAAGTTTTTTTATTTAAAATGAAGCAATTTCGCCAAGTCACGCCTAAAACCATCAATTTTAAAAGTGAAAAGTTTATTCAGTTAGCGTCTTCATTAATTAATTAGCCACCGAATTCAGTGGATTATTAAAATTTTAGTTTATCCCGATCAGTCGCATTTTTTGCTTTATTGGTCAGAGAAAGAAATATTTTCAATTTTTCTGTGATGTATTTCCTCGTTAGCAAATTTTCTATTGCAAAGAAATTCAATAAATCACGTTTTTAGTCGTAAAGATCCTCCCCCATTTAGCTATCCATCGGTAAAGTAAAATCGTTCTTTATGCATGACCAAGTCGTCCTCATTCGTAAATAAAACAGTCAATATTTGCATAACGTGTCAACTAAGATTATCCTGAAATTACCATAAGGAAAAAACATGATTAAATTCTTTAATGTAAAAAACTGAACGTGCATGAAATTCTGCTCAGGCCAAATTTCACTGGGTCTCGATGTCCCACTTTCTTGTTTTTTTTTAATTTCCGTGTACTGCGACGAATGGGAAGAATTTATTAATCTTCATTACTTTCTTACACAGCTCATTTTGACCATTGCATCATTTTTATGTATTAGATAAACGCAATCTATTGCCAGTACCAAGATTTCGAAACCATGATCGGCAGGCACGTAGCCACGGGGGTGCTTTGGTGCCACCCCCCCCCCCCCCCGAAATATTTGCCCTTGCAGTGGCTATCCGTTATACACTTGCTGAGGACACCTCTTGACCAGGACCAAATGCATATAAGGGGGCAGTGACTACCAGTTTTCCATTTTGTTCCATTTCGTTATGTCGGCCGAAAACCAATGACGAATAAAACTTTCAGAATTATTAAAACGAAATGTGTAGCTGATTTTATGAAGTGCATGGCTTTCCGATTCATGTGAATGCACTACAGAATATTAGTATCTATATTAATTCACATTATTTACACCCATCATAGACATACGCATAGACATCTCGTGTACCACCTAACACCCCCGAAGGTAATTTCTGGCTATGTGTCTGATGGCCGTGTGTTATTAAATCTATGTCGAAAGAGCATACTAACAGTAAGTATTTTTTGTATCGAGCGGTAGTATGTACATAATGTTTTGCTTACTTTTGTGTAACCCTTATGAGGAATTCTCGAACTTCCCACGAGGAAATACATGGATTAAATGCCAATGTTTCTTTAAGTGTCTCCGCCATCGCCATAGAGGCAGGCACTGATATTTTTTATGCGAAACTTTTGTCTGTCCATGGTTATTAGTCATTCGATAATTGTTTTTATGCCGGACGAGTAGTTATATAGGTACCAATGGCCGATTTTATCAAGGTTGCTAAGGACCAAGGCCATAGCCTATGTGGGTTGAAGGGTTTAAATCTCACCCCAAATTTTTAGGGGGTATAATATTGAGTGAACTCCTTATTGAATGAATGTTGAATGAACCCTCAAAATGCACTCTCCCTCCAAACGAGCTCCCCCTGTCCTCCGAAAAAATAATTGCTTCCTACGGCCTTGTTAAACGGCGACGTTTCCATTGAAATTTTTATCCAACCCTTATGAATACGTAAACCTCGTGAAGAAGAATTTTGATTTTTAACTTCCACGTTTTTCACGCGTGCTGGAAGTTGGAGTCCTCCCTTGCGTGATATCTCCAAGGATAAAGTGCCTCCCCGGGAGGCGGGAAGCCTCAAAGAAGATCCCCAATCGGCCCGAAGCAGGCCCTCATCTTCGACCTCTTCCTGCCCATGCCATTTACCCGTAGGCATCCTACCGAGAGCAATTTCGTTCTATCATATTTCGGGTGCTTTAAGGTCCCGAACCCGCTGATAGACCCTCTACCCTCATAATTTCCAGGAATTCCCAAAAAGCCATGCCGTCGTGATGCAAACATTCTCAACTGCCTGGATTGCAGTGTAGAGACCAAGGTGCGTCTATTGCCATTATATCCATCCACCCCATGCCGCACTTTTTGAATCGCAAATCTATGATGATCAGGAAAAATAGGAAGATCATTCCATTTTTTTAATTTATTCAGTGGGAATATTTTCCAACCTCTTAATAACAAAACTTAAGGATTATCCTCTGAGAATAAATTTATTTATGCGCCTCTGAGGATATACGCATTTGAATACATTTGGAAGTCAATTATATTTTCGAATTTTTTCTATAAATCTCGTGATTTTGATTAGACTTAAGTGAAAAAGATTAACTAAGGGAATTATAAGTGGCACTGTGATTTTTAAATAAATTGATTCGTTTTCTACAAATTGTTCATTATTACGGACGTTTTATGCAGGCTTGTGGCGTCATCAATCAGGAAAAAAAATATTTATGCATATAAGGGCCCCGATTACGCTCCCTTCTGGGTCACCTGATGTCACTTTAACTGAATCAGAGCTAATTCCGTCCAGAACTACTTTTTAATTGCGATCATTGAGAAAGTCGCCTATTCAGTTTCGATTCAATGTTGAATTTGTTGATCCTCTACGAAGAGAAACCCGAAGTTTTTTATTGTATTGATTTTAATATTTAACGTATTTCGAAATTTAATTACTTCGTTTATGAATTTACCCCTGTGGCGGCGGGGTGAAGCCCTTCCCTATAAAAGCGAAGGATGCTAGTTCGAGTTCCCCCAAGTACTGAAATTTACACCTCCTTGGACAGGGTGATTTGTCTAATTTCCATTTTTTAAATTTAACGTGTAATTGGTTTCGGTTATGTGATGCTAATACATTATTATTGCCCAATTTTTTCTCATGAATTGGTCGCGATTTCTTTGTACCCTATCTTTAACCTCACTGCGTATATCATCTTTAGCCTTCTTCTCTTTTTTCCTTCCGCTGTTCTCTCGACTGCTGTATCTTAAATCCACTTTCCTCTTAAAGTATGCCCGATCCAATTCCCCTCTCTCTGTAGTACAATTCTATATAATGTTCTTTCCTCCCCAACTCTTTCCAGCACCTCATCATTCCTCACTTTATCCACTCACTTCACTCTCTCCTGCCTTGTCCACACCCACATCTCAAAAGCGTTGATCCTATCCTTTGACAGGCGGAGACAACTTGAGTGTTTGGGACCAGCCTGTAGGTAGAAAACCAGTTGATTGGGTCTTGGTCTCTCCTATAGGCTGTATAAACTTCAGTTGAATATGCAAGTGGTATATAGCGATTAGCATTATTTTGTGTAGAGAACAGAGATAACTACCTCGAAGTACTTAGATTTATCTAGTCACGGGAAGTCTATGACCAACATCGCCCGTTGGACAAGCCTCCCGTTATGTGTTTTACAACGCCGCGGAGGGCCTGTAAAGCCCACCTGCAGGCGAGGCCACGGCGACCACTGCGAGGGAAACGCTTGGACGTTTTGATCCATCCGACGCACGTTTCGGATATTTGCAGAAAAAAAAGGAATTGACCGCGCCATGGAAATGCCGGAGGATGGGGAGGTAGTAGGAGGTGGGGAGTGCATACCGAACGGGCCTTGACGTCAGATCCACGTGACCGCGGTGGAGAAAGAAGATGAGGAGAAGAGAAAAGAGGAGAGAAGTGGATGGAGGTGGAGGAAGCACTCAGATCCTTAACCTTTTCCCCGTGAGATGTGTGTGTCCGCTTGCTGGAGTTGTTTCGTTCATGAATGAATCGTTCGCAATGAGTCGTTCGTTGGCACCAACCGAATTTATTGGATCACGTTGTCCATAATAAATTTTTGCGCTATCTTTTTACTTAACGTAAGATTGGTTCTTTATTATAATGAACCGAATGTATTGAATCACGTTTTTCTATCTAGCTGTCCATAGTAAATTTTTGCGTTACGTTTCTACTTTACGTAAGATTGGCTCTAGATTATTACGATCCGAGTGTATTGAATCACGTTTTCTTTCTAGTGGTCTTTAGTAAATTTTTACGTTACATTTTCCCTAAACTTAAAAATGACTAGATTTTTACCTCCGAGAAATATGTTTAATGTTTTAATTAATTACGATGTACAGTAATGCTTCATCATGACCAGGTCCTTCATCATAACCAGGTCCGATAGAAGCGATAAATTAAGAGAGATATTTTGCCGAACGGATAGATACGGGAATTCTAAATAATCGCCAATTCGTTTGTAGGTGTACGCCCTTAACGCGCGCTGCTTTGCTTAGGGTAGTGCTACTCTTTTGAGAGCAGTGGTTTATGGTGCATTACGAAGCGTTGGCTCGAGAGTATTGGCCTACTGGGATGGAGTTTACAGTTTTAATCAATAGGGACGTCAATAGTATTAATAACTATCAAACTTTCTCTGTATTGACAGTGATGTATTTAAGGTCAGTCCTTTTTTAGTGAAGCAAGTTGGGAATTAGCCAAAGTTATCAACTTCTTTTTTCACTTTATCTCATTTTTATTTGGCCCATTATGATTTTCTTTGTATTTTGCCTTGAAAGGGCTTTTTCTTCTTAGGCCGTAACCAGAAAAATATTTCGGTGAAGTTCTCCTGTGGTTTTGGGTATGGTCAATCGGGAGGAGGTACCCTTAAAACTGGATCCTGAAAGCATTTAGGGGGGATTTAGACCCCTACTGTTTTCTCTCTACTCGCTGCGGACTTGTTTCCGGTATTACCTCTTCGAAGAGCCGGATCGGTAGCATGAACCTAATTACTAGATTCCTTTTTTACTTTTCCTCAGTTTTATTCCAATTTTATGTGACCCATTATGATTTTCTATGCATTGCGTCCAATAAGGGCATTTTCTGCCGAGGCCATAGTCATAAAAATGTGTCGGGTGGGAAGTTCACTTGCGGTTATGGGGATGGTCAGTCGGAGAGGGGTACGCTTTCGGTACTGTATCCCCCAAACATTTAGGGGAGGAGGTTTTGGACTCCTGCTGCGGGTTTGGACGAAAGGTGGGTACTGTATGAATGAATTACAATTCCACATATACAAGGGCGTACCCAGGATGAAAACTAGGGGGGGGGCAAGTCATGGTCGTTCAAGTCGTAGTTTAGATTTAAGCATGGAAAAAGTGAATGAAATCAACATTTTAAGGAAACTGTAATAGCTCTTTATTATTTTCGAAAAAATAT
Organism: Ischnura elegans; assembly: GCF_921293095.1. Lineage (NCBI taxonomy): Eukaryota > Metazoa > Arthropoda > Insecta > Odonata > Coenagrionidae > Ischnura > Ischnura elegans. Next base: position 34,715,853 of record NC_060251.1, on the reverse strand, counting down.
TATTTTCCTGAAAGACATTTGCGATTTTTGCTTCTGGGGGGGGGGGGCTACTGCCCCGTCCTCCCCCTCGCTGGGTACGCCCATGCACGTATAATTATATTTCATCATCACCGGCCAACAATCTTACACCGGTTGTTTCCTTTATTGCCTCTTTTTTGAAGAACCGAATCACTATCATGAACCAAATCGCACGAACCGGTTCATCAAAATGAACCGAAGTCCCCCACCACCAGTATGTGTTGGATGTTGAGGCCAAGAAGTTGAGCGGGGGAAGTAAATTGTGGAAGGGGAAATTGGAAGCGGGAGAGGATCTTCTTCTCCTCACCCTCCATTTCCCCTCTCTTCGTGTCCCGCAGGCCACCGCTTCGAACCCCCCTCTTTCCTCTTCCCACCTCTACCTCCTCCCCAGCCCCACAAAGTACCGCTGTCTTTGGAGCTCCTGTCAGTTTTGCGGCCGATAGCGGTGAGGGCGGTGTTCGGAACTACGTATCGAAAAGTATCCTCCCACTGCTCAGCCAGCGCGGAACTTTGAAGGAGAAGTTCGCTGGAAGAAACTCTGGAAAGTGTCGGTGCCCATCCCAAGGATAACTAACATTTTAGAAGGTGGATATTATTGGAGAAGAAATATTTTTTTGCTCTATGCGGTTTGTTAGGGAAAAATTGTGTGACGGTGTAATGTCCGGAGTGGTTTTCGTAAAGTGATACAGTTATTGGTCGATATTTGTTTTATCACCAAACGTTCGTGCGAACGCGCATATTTTATTTCATTTATTTTTGTTTTTCGCAGTTTTTTTCAATTTTTATTTTTCCACTTTATTTTCGTTGTGTCGAATAATATTTTTTTGATTCTGCATAGTTTCGCATAACTAGATCGGAATGCGACATTATTATTGGCTGTAAATTATTGAAATCTAGTATCATTGGATGTGCCATTTGTATGATGCCTTGGTGCAATAGGATGTTATTCTCACAAGCGATGTGTGTTTTTTATTGTTTTTTCTGAAATGTATGTCTCTTGATTTTTTTTTGGTCTAACTGTCTTAACTCGTAGAGTACCTTAAGCAGTAAATTTTCTCCCTCATATACGCTGAGGTAATTGTTTTCTCGGATGTTCCTCTGAGGATGGATGTGATGTTCGTATTTTTCTCGCTCGATTTCTTTCCACCACAAAAAGTACAATGCGAATTTTTTGCTTGCTTTTTATGTTATGCTCCGTTGCGACTGCCGTTGTGTGCTGAAACAGGAGAGCCAAAGAAGACTACGTTGATGCTTGAAACCCTGCTCTTCCAGGAAATTTACCTTGAAGAATAAGTAGTAGAAATGTCTCAATTTCTGTTGGTGAGTGAAGTGATACATTCATTTTTTTCAAGTGTGTATCAGTATGTGACAAATGAATCAACAGTCCAAGGCCGAGAGTATTCTTAATTCCTTGAGTACTCTTGTTTCGTTATATTTTGTATGTGATTTTACCTGCGCTCCTTACTTCATGGCGTTGTAATATATAAACATAGTGCCGTGAAGTCGTATTACGTTTCGCAGATGACTATGGACCATCATTGTTTGGGAAATTATTTCACAATTTTTTGGACGTGATAAAATTCTTCGATTGTTGGATATGTAAATAGGGTAGTGTCGGTTAGAGACCATATTATTACGAGGGATCGCGGCCGCAATTTACTGAAATGTGACCGATTGTAACGGAACCCGCTGACAAATAATGATAATTACACTGCTATTTTAAATACATCAACTGTATCCTATGATATATAAAGGTAATGGTCACGCAGCTAATATTTTTTTTGTTACTGATGTCTGGAGTTATGGAATCGTGGTTAGTAGGTATATTAACAGAGGTGCATTGGTCTCAAGACGGCGCTCCGGTAGTGCTTTTCGGAAATAAACGTCTTGCATTGAATTTGTTTCCTCGTCTGTTACGAATTCACTAAGTTATAACGCGTTAAATTTTGTTGATTTTTTGACAAAAGTGGACATTTTTAAAGATAGAGGAGTGATGGAAGGATACTGTTTGTGCTTATTGGTGGAGGCCCCAGTTGCTTCTGTTCTAGTGCTCTGGTACGGACTGATGTCTGCGTGTGCACCTGAGTATTGCTATTTAGGAATTGACGTCTGTGATGTGTTGTTTGGTTTTCCCGCTCCACTGTGTTCTTGAAGGTGCCAATATGACGCGCTTGGCGATGTTCCTGTTCTTGGCACTTGTAAATTTTTACGGCCTCATCAGTGGTGCAGTGCTCCAAAGGTCAAGGACGTGGCCAGCCTACGATGCGCTGGATCTACCTGCTGGAATTCTCTCAAACTTAGTGATTTAGAGCGTGCGTTAAATTCGATTATTTCGTTGTGATGTAACTTTCCATAAAAATATGTGATTTCTCGGTTTTAACGACTATAATTTCCAATGCAAATGAGTTTCTTGACCTTGACCTTGCCGATAAGTGTGTGCCGATGCCAATTTCCGTGAAATCGGACAGTTCACGGACGCTTTGTGGGAAGAAACTTTCGTCAAGTAGACCTTGGTAGTCATTTAAGAGGGTCTTTAAGCTACACTCCAAGATCCGTAGAAAATGCTCTCGCTAGGTTGTGGACGTCGTGCGATTTCGTGTATTTATCGTATTACTCTAGAAATCTCTCATAGTTCTTCAGCAATTGTAAAATGTATTTGTGGACGCGAACGTTTAGAAAATTTAAAAGGCTATCTTGATATCAAGCGGCTGTGACCTTGTGTCTTACAGCTCAATTTTTATCTTTGACAATTTCCTGTGTCATTTTTTTATCAATTGAATGCAGAGTGAATGTTAATTGCTTGCTCGTCGGTGTACACGATTCTCAGGCGTTGAAGTCTCCAGGATCACCCCATAATCCTCTTTGAATTTTACGTGGATGGATTGTTTTTTTGGCGGCAATAAGACAAAAAAACACTGATTATTCAATGCAAGTAGCACTTCAGTTTGTTAACCATCATCTGGTGCAAATGATGCTTACGCTTACTTAGTACGTGATGGCTCACGAGGGAATGCCTACGTGATGAGAATTCAAGAATTAATTTTATCTTTGAATACTATTTTTCTGTGCAACTTTTCATTCGCTGGGTACTTTTAACTTATTAAATTGCGTATTTTTTTCGATAGCTTCGATTTACTTAAGGCTATATATCTACATTATCAGGATGCGTTTCTGCGAAAAATTCTTATTCTCGCCTCTGCCATTGTTGTTATCGGTGTAGTTAGGCAGGGATCATGTATTTGAGAAGTTTGATCTCTTAATGGGAACAGTAACCAGGAAATCTGAGTTGGAATTCGCTTACCAACTCGTAAGTGCCCTGTTCCGTACCATCTGTCTAGGGGAGGGGGTTGCCGCGTGGAAACTAGGGCGTCGTGTCGGGCATGAGGTAGAAGACCTTACTGAGATCTTTGTATCCCTATTGCGGTATTGGAAAATTATCAAGGGATTAACGTGACTGGAGTCATTTGTGGAGTATTTGATAGTGATTCTCTGGAACCAGTTGTGTCACAATTGGTGTTACATTGTCGAACAATCAGGTTTTTTAACACTGGTTATCACATGGTTCTGAAACACAATGGAGTGGTCAAATTTTAATATGATTTCTCAGAAAGAACTCAACAATGCGTGGAATGCTCCCCATTTGTGGTAAATTCTTATTTTAAATGTATTCTTACTTGCAAAAAATGCTAATCTATGGATATTAACTTGGGAGTTTAAGATAGTGCTGTAATGCCTCCTGTCCATTGCCTCCATTAATGTATGGCTTTTTGTGTTATATTTATTCTTTCTCTTCCAACCCTGTTTGTCAGTGATTCCCAGGTTAACAATAGCTCTTCTAGTACGTAGCTTTCGATTTAATGATGGTTATAATCTGTTGCTTTTCAAAATTCTCCTACTTTCCACGCCTTATCCTCCATATTTCAGGGTCAATTATAAGGAACAAGTGGCCCATTTGTTTAAAATCCACTCATTCGTTGAAACAGTTATATTTAGCTTTCCATCATGTATGCGTATACTCATTCTTTCTTAAATTATACTCTCCACTCGAGCGAACCAAGGAACCACTATGCTCATATCCTTGTCCATTACCGTAACTACCGCTCAATACATCCTCATGACTTTACAGTTTCCGCCTCGGTTATTACTCCGAGCAGTGAAACAACCCATAACCACCTCTTTCAGTCAACATTTTTATCATCCTGGAATTCTTACGCTTCAATTTACACGGAAAAATAAGTGTGGAGACCAAGTTGGCACGCGGATTATAATATCGGTATCTTATCCTGAGAGCTCACGTTTTAATGCTGGGTGTTGCAAAGCTCCACCGACGTCTCCTAAGTGGATAGAATTCATTCTCCTTCTTTTGAAAGGAGTGCTTAAATGCGGACCCATAGGAACTATTCCTTAAAATATGTGCAATTTAGACGATAGACATCCAAATTGTGTAGAAACTAATTCCACCACAGAACTCGTTGGTTAACGCTTGTAAACTATGAAATATTTGTAGTTTCAATCCAAATAATGTTTTAAAAATATGATTGAGAACCAAAAAATAAGCAATTTTGTGATTGAGAATAACTGTATACGCTTTTATTATATTTTGAAAGGAATTCCGTGGTTTCAAATTCCTATAAGCACAACTAGTGGCGTAGCGAAGGGGGGGGATTTTGGGGGGTCCGGACCCCTCCCGAAATATTTGTACACAATTACTTTGCTTCATAAAAGAAAAAAAAACATTGAAATAGCATGAATTAAAAGATTTCTTTGTAAAATGAAGTTTTTTTTATTATGAAAAGTAATAAAAATTAGTTTAAAACCCTCTACTTGGTACCGCTTTTAAAAAATTTCCGCCCCTGGTTTTGGACCCCCCCCGAACTAAATTCCTTGCAACGCCGCTGAGCACAACACCTATATGCAAATACAAAACTTCGTCGAATGAAAATGTACCATTGGTCTCTACTCGTGCAGAATTACAATTAAAACTTATGTTTTAATATTTTTTAATGTTATTCTTGACCTTTAGATAACAATTGAATGGTTTCTATAAATCTTACATCCGTTGTAATTCAAATTGCCACCCATTTGATAACCTTAACTTTTATTACATTATCCTCATCAGGCCTCCCGTGGGATTAAAATTACAAGTTTTCATTCCTGTACCAGATGAAAAATAGCACACGCTCTTCTTTCTTTTATTTTTCCTAAAGCATCTTTCACTCTCTTCGAGATTTCTTGAACAAGGAACGTGCAATAAGTCGTCATGAACGCTAAAGTGATATTCATGACCATTCGAGACGATCTTTCAAGAGCAATTGTTATACATATCTTGAATCTCATTGAATAGCCTTTCACACTGTTGTAGAAAGCTTGAATAGACGTGAAGATCGATAACAAACATGTTCCACAAAGTAAAAACGTCCTAACGGGAGACCAAGGGAGAATTATAATAATTTTTCTACGTACAGGAAACAAATTTCTTTTAATTTCTTGCAGTGCCGAACATCTCTTCTGCTTCATGAGGTGGTTCACTTAACATAAACACCTCTGCTTCCTGTAAAATTTAATGAGGGCGGTATGATTTCAATACCCATCTCATCTCCAAGGATACAAAACCTTACTGATTGATCGAAACGCTTCAACACCATCCGAGATTCAATAGAAATTAGAACAGAAAAAGACGAATTTGACGGTAATGAAGTGATTCATGAGAATTCATGACAAAATATCCGCAGTCGTGACGATTGACATGACGTCATATCCATTCGAGAAAGCTTGTTCAGCGACTCTTGAATGGAATTTGACGTGAATTTGACAGTCCGAAACCTCCTCAAGAACTAATAAATCATGCATAATAAGAGAGAAACTTTTACGGAATTGGTGGTTATTTGTGTGGGGGATTTGCATGATTAAAAAAACATTTCATCGTTAACGTAACCGTTAAAGTGCACATTTCCAAAATACCTCTTTTCAATCCCAAAGCTGCTGAAAATATGGCAAATTACAGTTTATTGAAATAGGAAAGTCGCGGTGATGGCGTTCGCCAATGCACCGTTGTTGTGATTTCCTTTCTGTCATCGTTATATCCGACAAAGACTAGGGACAGACTGGATTCATAGCCACGATAAGAGAAATTAAGCCATGGGGAAAGAGGTCGTTTTTCCCCGAGCAGGCGGATTTTCGTTTTTAAAAAAACAGTTGCTTTTGAAATTTATGTCTTTAACGATTTTTTTACAATATTTCAGTATGGAATTGCTGCAATTCTTTAAAAAGACAGTTTATTTGTTGTGCTTGATTCAAACAGACTTTCTTTCGTAGCAGTACAGTTATCGTTTACAATGCATTTAATTACACTGCCACGAAGAAGTCATAAAAATCATATACTTATTGTGGACATGATGTCTGGTTTTTGAAGATGCAGTGAGCAGGCTAGAATATTTTTTACTCTATGATTCCGTGAAAAAAATTTCAGTTTTACTGGTAGTATTCGGTAAAATCTCTTTGAATTTAGATGGCTCCGAAATATTTTTATTTCAGCGTTCGTACTTCCTTTTCCTTGGTGGTCGAATTCCTTGCTCCCTGGCATGGGTGTCGCTTTGACTCATCCTTTGTAGTTTCCGCCTTGGCATATCTCGCCAGAGGGTGTTGAGGAACTAAATTGCCCCACCGCCGTGCAGTCATTCTGCTCCAACCTCCGCCCTCACTTCCGGTTAGCTCTTGAAGGGAAAGTAAAGCGCTCATTCTTTTGTTTCACGGCTCGCCTTTTTGACTTTTCGCCTCACTTTAAAATGATGCATAACTCTCGCTCGACCGGTCGAATTTTTCTCTATTTCTTGACTCATCACATGTTTTTGTTTTACGCTATCATCTTGGAACTTTACCTGGTAACATGTAGTTGATTGTTGTAGGAGTGTAGCTACGATTTCATCTAGGCACTCGAAAAGTTAGGAATACCCGGATTAGTGGGAAAATACTTTGCGTTATTGAAATGATTGCAAAAATATTACGTTAGAATGGTAATTGAGTGCCTCTCCTTGAGCGCTAGATTTCCTTGAGGAAAGCAACATGGAATTCTGTTTACTACTTACCCTACTACTAATTAATTACTTACCCTTATATTCATCTGGCTATTCCAGTACTCGCAAACGAATTGTCAGACGAGTGCATGGGAACTTAAGTAACAAAGCAATTATGACATGATTAACATCATGACCCGACTAACTATAATTCGACTGTAAAGGTCACTCTCCTCCCGCTAAATAGATAAAATATTAACAATGTTACTAAATAGACATGAAATACTCCACAGAATCTAAAAATTGTATAAAATGTTTAAAATGCGATAAAACTTAATAGGTCGACGACAAAAAAGAAAATTGGTGGTAAAATCTGATACATCCTTTACATCTATCAGGGTACTCAAGATCGTCACGCTTAGACCTTTTCAGTAATCAACTTTATCTACAATTTGGAGAATCGACTTCAGACCATACCTCTGAGGTTAAAATTTCGTATATGAGCTTTACTAGGAATGGGAACTACTGGAAATACCTACCGCTCAAAGTTTGAGCGACGTGATTTTGCACTCAAATAACGGGTACTTTTGCACTTGCAAAAAACTTGCATTGAGATTGGTCGCTTCATTTGCACGGTGGAACTCCTCAAACTAGAATGTCTCCATTTTTTGTTTTACCGACAATAGTTGATTACTGTCAAGGTGATTCTCTATGTAGCTACTCTGAGCAGTTCAAGATAACAGCGCAAGTTTTCAAGGAATTATACTTCATTAAATCAGACCGAGAGAGCGGATGTGATGTGTCCTCGTCAGAACTCTCCACCGCAACTACGAGATTCGTAGTACGCGATTACTGATCCCAAATTTTCGTGTATATTGCTGTAAAAGTTGTGCTTTCGTAGATGGCATCCTCCACCATGAAAGAAAGAAAAATTAGGGCACATAGAAAGCAATCACCTATATTAGAGGAGACATAGGCAGCTATTTAAACGGGCTGCTGTTCCATTTTCATTCAAAAGTTGTATTTTGGCTTTAAGTGTGCAAGTAACGATCTAAGTCATAGATTAAGGAAGAATATTTTAGATTTGTTGGGATCGGTGATGGTAAAGATTATTCTCTACTAACCTACTGGTGTGTGCATTTCAATCCACTTAGGTAGTTTAGTTTATTTCCCCAGTCTTCCTCACAAAAGATATTTATATTAGTCACGGTTTTCGGGCGCTCCTCCGCGTTGTGTTGTTCACAACGTCTGAGGAACGCCCAAAAGCCTTTTCTCATATGGAGAAATGCCGCCCAAATTTTAGATCCAAAAGATATATTAATGTGTCTTGAATATTCAATATGTCAATGATATAAAGTAAATGTGAATTTAAAATATTTAATGAATGTAATTCAATTGTATGGTGCAATTTGCGTACTAATATTCCGTTCTTCAATTAGCTCGTAATCGTCCTCTGGCATGCACTCCCGGGGACGGGGATAAAGCACCTAGCAGGTATATGGTCCCCCAACCTTCGGTTTGGTGAGTATAGGCATTCCACCACTGACTTCGAGCATCAAGCTACCCAATTTCGAAGACGTAGCTCACATTTGAACAAATAAGTCTACTTTCAAATCATTTTACAGTTAATTGGCTTCCGAAGAACCGTTCTTGTCCCATTTAAGGTGGAACTCATCTTTTTAGACTCGTCTGCCCTGCTCACTCTGTTTCGGTAGCGGCTATTGTGAGGTTCTCGAGATTGCCGAGGTGATTTCAACTCGTTATGAAGCAATGTGATAAAATACGGCCTTGGATCTTCTGACGCGAGGCGCCAAAGGCTCCACTATTAATCAGCCAGTCTCAAATGGTGCTCTGCCATATATAGAAACGCCCTCGGTGCCACGTCCAATTATGAATCGGGGTGATAATCGGGGGTAAATATGCCGTTATCTGGATTCGAACCAGGGTAGTCGGCGGAAGAAATCCAAGTTCATCGGCATTGTTGTTGGCAGACATCCTTCAAGGCATTTTTTTTTAAGAAATAAGCATAGATGGGCCTGCTGCTAAGCTTTTCCGGGCGAGCGCGCCTACAAGAAACGATGATACCGCGGGAAAAACCAATTACTGTGATCGGAATTCGAACCGAGATCTACTGAATCAGCGCCAGATGCTCAGTCACTTAAGCTACTATGACTCCTCTTTCCCTACAGTGGAATTTTGCTACAGTTGGAGTATTAATAAGTTTGTAATATTTGAGGTATTTTTTTACATTTTCGGTACTTTACGCTGTTTTTTTTTTAGAGAACTTTGAAAATGTGGCTAGACAAGTTGCGATTCTTCCGAATGTAAATGTTTACCATTCTCTGTACTTCAGAGGGATTAAGGTTTAAACCTTTTGTATATTTCTCAGATATTTTATATTTGTGTATAATTCTATTTAATATAGTTTCATTGATTTAACCTTCTTCTTTTGTCTTTGTTTTACGATAAAAATGTTTAGTTTTCATTTGTTAAGAATCAAAATATTCCTAATGTTTTGTTTTGAATAGCGCTTTTTTATTTTAAATTAATTAATGCCTCCCCCATATGGCCCACCATGACCCACCACTAATTTTACCCTTGATATTTAATGGCTATCCTTTTTCCACCAGTCACCATCTAACAACAAACCACTTTTTCCCGACGCGTCGCCTTGAATGGTCCCAGTTTTTCTTCCTGTCATCTCTCATTCATCCCCCTACCCCTCTAGAACTTGTTTGTAGTAGGAAATTAGGAGGTACCCTTTATAACGGGTGCAGTAGTAATTGCTGAAATCTGTTGGGTCAGTAAAAAGACATGTGCAACATTTAGAGTTATTCCTACTCCCATCGTGGTGTATGTCGTAAAACGAAGCTCTGTGTTGCAAAGCACGCACCTTTGAACACTCAATTGCTTGCTTTACGTTCACTGTTCGCAGACAGATGTTATTTATTTCACTCCTTTCTTTAAACTTGAATGATTTGACTTAAATTGATATTAGGGTCGTTGGGTTGGTTTCATTTTTTTAAACTTGCTGTTTATATTTTTAACGCAAGCAATTTAGAATCGCTATGGAGAGGCCGCATTTTTAATAAATAATAATGGCATTATATTTTGTGAATCTCTCGCAATCATTCATGAAGTTTAGTTCTGTAATCCCGAACGAAGTTGCGTAATAGTGGTGGGGAATACTTGCCTGCTTCCTGCTTTCCGATAATATACTAAAAGACATTGCGTGTCGTCAATATGTGCACGATTATTCGCTATGCGAAACAATTTTATCATCAAGTATTCCTATTAAATTGTGAATTGAATTGGATTTGTTTTCACTTCGATCACCCATATATCCTATTTAGGTCATGAAAACCAAGTGTTTGGTATGTGTGGGACTTAAAGGCTTTCGCTGAATGTACCGTTGGGTCGTGTTTGCCGTAGCGTTGTATCGCACGTGTCGTATCCACCTTTATTAAATGTTTACATGCTTAAGATATTAGTATTGCGATACTTAAAGGATTAGTATTACGATGGGGAGTGGTTGATAAGTGGAGGACGCTTTTCTACGGACCGAATGGGTCCTAAGTTCATATCAAAATTTAGGGGACACCATTAACTAAAATTTGGTGACTATTTTCGAAAAGTTGGGTGTAATAATCGTAGGAACTCAAGGAAACGAACTTCCCTGTTAATGTTTGGTATCCATCCTTAAAATGCTTACGTCCCCCATTTATTTAGGCATTGGAAATTTTGTTGAAATAGTTGTTAGTTCCGGAATTTTCTGTTGAAAAATCGTTCTATAATCGGAATTTAATCAGTAGAACTGTCTGATATCTTAAATGATATTTGCTCTATAGTACTGCAGATTATCTCAGCCTTGTAAGTTGTTAGTGGTCCGCTCAATTATTTATTTTTTATCTCTCATCTCCTTAGTGCGTTATTTGTTATTTATTAGTTTTTTTATTTGGATTTTTTGATTGGAAAAGGGGAAGTAATAGGCTAGATTCATTCAGTGAGTTTTATCAGTCAGTTACTTTTTCGTAGCCAGGGTTTATATTTGGCGCTCTCGAGGAAGAAGGATACCTTGCCGTATCAGCTGATATTGTATTAAGCACAACCGTTTAACATCTTTGGTCGGGTAGTGCTAACGTCCGTTTGCCAGTATTCAAGTTAGGCCCTCCCAGCGTTCCAGAGGAGGCAGAACTCCCAATCTGATTTCCTTATCATTGGATTTTGCACTAATTGTATCAATTAAAATCATCGCTGGAGGGATGATTCCCCCCGAGCCTATGTCCTTTCTCCGTCAAAGCACCTTGGTAGATCAACACTGGTAACGGTGATTCGTGTCATCGTACCTCTTCTTTTAAATGTTTATCTCATTGATTAATGAGATACGTACTAGTGGCTGATGAAGAAGGGCTTCAAGATGGAAAACAATCGGGAACTGAAGGAGCTAGCTGGAGAAAGAGAGAAATGGAGGATTTCAGTTTGACGATCTTAGGATCGCAGCACTTACAATTAGAATGAATGAATATTTATAAGCATTAGTATGGACTTTCCGATCTCCTCTAGCGATAAAGAAGGGCACAAAGATGATGATCACCAGGAAACAAGCTTAGGAAAGGGAGATTTTGAGGGAATCAGTATAACGACATCAGGATTTCAGTTCAGCGAAGGAATGAATTTTAATAAAAGTTAAAAGCAGAGGACACCCTGTCTCCTAAAAATTTGATGCACACTATATCACTCCCGATGGAGGTAATTCTGGGGTCTACGTTCTGGTCTCCAAGAATGGAAAAATTGAAGTGGACAGAGAGGAGAAAGGACCATGAAGTGCTGGACATGATGGATTAGGAGAGGCCGCAGGATTTTTCCGGGGAGATCTGGGGGGCAGAGTTCCCCCCTGACCCCCAACGAGCAAGAGCGAGTACTTAAATAAATAAAGGCATACTCAAATAACAAAGGCATAATAAGGCTTATATAAATATAGGCAAGTACATAAATAAATGAAGGCGGGTTCTGGGTCCCATTGCTTCTCGATACTCCCGCTGCCTAGGTGAGGGAATCAAGGCAATTGAAAAACGGGGTGGGATGAAAGTAGTGGTGGCTCCGTGGATCCGTATAGCCGCGCGGAAGTTTTCGTCCCGTGACTTCTTGTGCGTGCCCACTCCTCCTCCCAGGGCTTAAATCACTCACGCACGAACCTCACCCCCTCCCCCGTGAGTCTCCGCACCCTCTCCCCACCCTACCTGCTCCCCTTCCATCCCACTCCCCACCCAATGGTTCCAGACCATATAACGGGATTATAGCTTCTCAGTCAGTGAGGAGAGAGGAGGGAAAAGTAGCCGACTTCTCCTCCTCCTCCTCCGTGTGGAGTGGAAGATGGTTCCAGTCCGCCGAGATGGAGAGGTGGGTAGGGGAGCCGTGCAACGGAATCACCACCACGGAGGATTTTTTCCACAGGCATTTCCGAGAGGCTGTATATCGCGCGGGGCATTTCCTTGCGCATCGTAATGCGCGATTCGCAGGCGGTCGAATTTATTACCCTTAGAGTATTCATTGCTCCAGCTCGACCGGGTCTCTACTTCGTGATGTGTTTCTCGTTACCAAATTGTGCTATCGTTTTGCAGTATTCTGGGGATTAAAAGTGAACTCTTACCGGCATAAACCTGTATTTTAACTTGGAAATTTTATTTCCTTTGAAAATTATGTGTCTTGTGATATTTTCTCGTACCTTAAAAAGAATTCATTTATCCTCGCCGCGTCGATAATAGCGTATTTAAAGTTTTTTTCATCAGGGTACTTTAAAAATTAACAAAGCTATTATCACACCCATATACTGGCAGGGGCCACCTATCCAGGCGGGATTCGAACCCGCAACCTTTCGGATGTTGAGCAAGGACTATACTCCACAGCCACCAAAGCCAGTTATTCATTTAAAGTAAAGGCAAATCGTGAAAAAAATCTGTTCCACGTTACCCTGAAGTTTTCAACGTGATAACTTGAGTTTTTAATGTTGTTTAGAAGGGCAAAATATGACCTGTAGAGAGGGAGTGATACATCCTATTGTAAAATAATACATTAAGTAAAAATAAATTCACAACTCCAATTTCTCCACCTTACAGCTTTGGGAACAAATGGAAAATAATGGAGCTTTGGGTAGCTTCAGTGGTTAATACCAGTGCGGAAGCTAACTTCCTTAAATTTAAATACAATGTTAGTTTCAAAAAAATTATCAATTTTTTATACATTATAAAATTTCTCATAAAAAATGACACGTGACAAAAAATTCAATCATGTGAAGTAACTTGAAGTGCAAAAAGAGAAAAAAATACATCATATTGTTGTGTGCTATTCCAATATACGCTCTAATTTACATAATATCCGTTCCCTGTTCCTCCCGTTATGTCCTCATCTGTCCTCCTATCCTCCACTTTCTCCTCCTCCTCTACCGTTTCCTTCTGGCCTTTCTCTGCTCTTTTCTCCATCATTCCCTTCTTCCTCCTCGTACGCCTCTCATCACCTCACGTCCTTCACCTTTCCCTTCTTCTTATCTCGCACTGCATCACGGGCGCGCGGAAAACATTCAGGCCCCCAGGCGGAAAAATTTAATACGCCAAATATACGGAATAAGAAAAAGGGCAAACCCTTTTTCATAAATTGTTACAATCTCTCCTGCAGTCAAAATAACTGTCTGGGGTTTGTGCGAGAAAGTAAGCTTTTCTAACGTGTAGTAAAATCTGGGTGCTTTGTTTTCAACCTTCATGGAGTAAACCTTAAATTTCTGTATGAACTCAGTGGGTACAATGAGCCTGTTTTGTTGTGAAGGAGCAGATTATTCGAATGGCAATTTCCCTCAGAAGGAACTCTACTCTACACATACCATTCGATAAAAATGTCATGTGACAGCTTTCATTTGCCATCTGATTCAAGAGTTTTTGGTCGGGAGTCTAATGATGTGAATTTGTCTGGCCTTTTCGTCATATTTGAAGGACCTCCCACCCGTAAGTGTTTAGCATGACTTTCGATGTTGACTTTTAGCTCAAAATTCCGTCGGTTTGACTTCCTTTTCTCTTAATTCTCTGGAAAACTTCAGGATTAAGAGTGTCATTAGCTTGCTCCTTATTTTTTGTCGAATTGCTTCACGATTGTTATTTTCGTGGAATATTATTTTTCCTTACATGGTATCTGAATTGATTTTCTAAGATTAGTTTTTTTATTTAATTTTCGTTGTTATCTTGCTATTTATTTCTAACTCTCGCACCGAAGTTAAAGTTTCTCTATGATTTTTTAGCTGTATCTTTTGTTGTTCGTTTTCTTACTCGTTGAGATAACTATAGCCTACGACGTTTGAGTAGGACTCTTTCGGCCCAAATTAGATGCAATCTAGAGGAAGAATGATCTCATAGAAGTATTTGGGTAGGGTTTGTAAATCTTTGTTTTTATCATGGGACATTGCCCGATTTAAAATAAATATTTATTCTAGACTTCTCTATTTACTCGTACCCAATTAACTTTCGCTTAAAGCAGAGTGGCCGCGTGCATGTTTAAGTCCTCGTTTTCTTACCTTTCAATCTGGAATTTCCCTACCGCACCTGCCCATCCTTGCCTCTCTCCACTGATAATCTCCGCTTTTTTCCCCTCACGATGTTCTCCCTTGAGAAATCCACGCGCCTCCTTCGCATCTGCCCAGCTGTTACGATCGGGCCCCGTGACCTTCCCCTTGGGTTCAACATCTCCGTCTCGTTTGGCGGGCGTCGGCCCGGGCCCCGAGACGGTGATTTATTTCCTTTTGCTCGGTTTAATGACCGGCAGAGCTCCAAATAATAATTATTACTCCGAGTACGAGTTTTTTCAATGAATGGAAACTCTCTTTTCGTCTACTTAGTTTCAATCTTCCTTTCTTTGAGGTTATAGAGAAATTAATTTACAGCGATATCAAAATGAATAAGTGAATCCTAATTCTGTGATTTATTGACCAATTATGTTATGATGAGTCTCAAAAATTCATTTTAATTATGGCAATTAACAATGTATCAATATCTTCTCTTGACTTCTGCCTCGCTTTTTATACATTTTTTGTTTCTAATTCCGGAGTAAATGAAATCCTATCACTACCCTCAATATAAGACTTTCACTACCAAGTTTGGGGAGAGCTCTACCCACCGATCAAAACCAAACTTCGGGTGGAAACTCTCGAGTTCTCGCTATTTTAAAGAGGTAGTTTCAGCTCTTTACCCCATGCTACTGCGATGTTTAGACCCATGTAATTGATATTTTACCCACTTCCTCTGTTATGGACCAAGTGTTGAATGTTAGCTCTCATGATATATGCGACTTGAGAATGAATTCGTTGAGATAGCTGTAGCCTAAAATGTTTAAGTAGGACCCTTAGCGCTCAAATTAGTTGCAATAGAAAGAAGGAACGATCTCATTTTCCGGAATCGGAAATCGATTCCGAAAATTTTTATAGGAATTAAGAATATGTCCGCAGAAAAATATTTTAGCTGAAAGTCAGATAATAAATTGAACTGTGATATGTATAAAAAATCGGTTATCGATAGACTTCGAATATATTTTTGTCCTGCGTGGGCCGATTATAAATTTCTATAGTGATTTTTTTAAATCCTCAAGACAAATTAAACGAAATAAGCTGTTTGGACTCGTTGTTTCAAGGGGAGATGGTCATTTCGTAAATGAAATATGTTCATCGCAGATAGACAAGCGTATTGAAGTAGTCAAATAAAGTTTTCGTAAAATGTCTAATAAGTTTCATTTTACTAACCGTTTACGCTGTGAAAAGGATGTGCGCAAAGGTTTATTCGTCTACTTGTTTATATGTAAATTGTATAAGTGGTCCCTGATCTGGTACTCTCCAGCCTCCTTAGTCTTGTTTTCCCATATTTTCGTGGTAGTAAAATAATCACTCCATTAATTACGGAGGTTGGAGCTAGTTTACTTTTATCCGTCGCACCCATATTGACTGCATTGAGACCTATTTTAGTAAAAGTTTTACACGCTCATTTCCCGGTGAGGACATTCATCATGTGTTGATGGTGATGCGTTCGGAATGACAGTGATGAACGGAAAATCTATCGCATATATTCATGATTCGTCATTCGCTCAGCACTTCTTTGTGGTGCATTCCAACACAATTGATATCCACTTCGGTGTGCTGCGTAACATCATCGTCATCAACATTTCCATTGATTGAAGATGATTTTTAAATTCTTCTGGGTAATTGAGGAATCAATTCATCCTATCTGGCTGTCATATCATCCTTCTTCATTAAGTAGGAGATTTCGTGATCGGCTCCTTGGGCAACATGCGAGGTAGGTCTTCGCCGATTACGGTGAAGGAGACGGAAACGCGAACATCATCGTCGTTCTCTTGTTTTCTCTCGTTGAAGCACCGCCGTCTGTTTATTCGTGCTGTGTGCATTACGGGATCTCGTCTTCAGAGTAGCGGCGTTCGCGTTTCTCTTCTTTCCGTTCTCATCCCTCCTTTCCTTAGCATTTATCTCTCCTTTCTAGTTGCCATTCTCAGCTTAGCTTTTCCAGGGAATTGTTGAAATGCTTCAAAATCGACTCAAATCGATTGTCTATTCGATTCAATCTGTCGGCGAATCGAATTGTTTGGATTTTGAACAGTTGAAATGTGGCAGATTCCTTTTCGTAACGTAAGATAAGGACTTTCCCCATATTATGAGGAGTGAACTGAGTAAATGATCCTTCTTATTATGTGAGTTCCCCTAATTATTAATTAAATAAATGATCCTTTCGAGAAAGCTCCCTTACCATTATAAATAATTTCCTTCGCTGTTATTAATATTTTCATCTCCTGCATCAAGTTTTATTTTTATTTTGCGAGCCGTTAAAGTGAAGAAGTAAAAGTTTATTCGCTTTGGAAATATTATCGTGGATCGTTTCGTAATGTTTGCGGTGATTGAATTTTCTTTTATAAATTTATTGCTGTTTTCCTCATTACATTTTCTCATTTTCTCTAGGAATTTTTCATACTTATGATTTCCCTCTGCCAATTGTGATGTTCTTCATTTTTCATACGAGTTGTACATTACGAAATATGTGAGACCACCTCTGTCTGTTTTTCTTTTAGACTATTCACAACCTTCATAATGAAAGTAAAAGCTTCGTTAAGCTTCAGACCTAATTTTAGAAGAACAGACCCCGCTTTCTGCTCTTCGTGCGCTTATAAATGGGCTTGCGTACTATTTATTAGCCTTTAAAACATTGTTGTGTTATACATTTTAGTCACGGAACGTAAGAAAAAGTTCATAATATTATTCAAGCCTTCTCAAAACATTTACTGCACACATGGCGAAATATATTAAGAAAATGTTTTCCTTACACAAGAAGTATGCAAAATAATTAACGTATTGAAAAAAATAACATTACTAGCTTTTTGCGTCAAAAAATGTATACATATGCATGGTGATATATTGAAATTTACTTCTTAACGTGCGTATAGACGTTATAAAGTAAATTTCAATGAAGACGAATGAGTTGGTAATTTTCCTGTTCGCCATTAGCCAAACACATCATATGGTGTGTAGGATGGTTATATTTATATATATATTTAGCTATTGAAAAATGCCAAAGCAGTATTCTGAGTCAATTCTAGGAATGACTGAGTAGAACTGATTTCTAAGTAGAACGGTCATTTGGCGCTGCTTCGCAATAAAAGCATTTTTCCCCTGTATCATCGTTCCTCTTGCCAAGTGCTTCCAATAGGTACACACTCGCCTTCCATGTCGTTGACGGATGCTCGGAGCGAAGTTGACCAAGCGAGCGATATTTTTCGGTGCTTGGCTACGGGAGTGGCGGCAGGAAGATGGGAAGGAGAGGGGTCGGTCGAAAAAAGTTAGAGGGGGGGGGGGGGAGGGCGCATTATGAGAGGGTTGCTGACCTCTAAGGAAGAAGCATTTTTATACGACGCTCGTAAGGAGGAAGAAGTTTTGAGGAATGGAATACGGTTCCGTGACCGTAAATACCATACGGAGTAGTTTTTTTCGTAGGGCATCGAAGTGCTTTAATTACAATTAGGAATCCACGTAGCTCATTTAGATTCCATCTTGATTCGGTATCGCAACAGGACTGTCTTGTTTTTTTCTATACGCCATCGCCTATGTTAGTCTCAGAGGTAGGCAAGGAAGAGATTTTTTTATTCAGTTCGGACTTCGCATGGCCAATCTAGGAAATATTTATTAACACGAATAATGTGCGAGATGTAACCCTCGAAGAACTTCGTATATTTTTATTACATTGGCCTTTGCGTGTACTTCGCATCATATTCGTTGCTCCTAATGTTCGCTACCCTGAGGAATAGGGCTCTTAAATACTCGAATTTCCTTTTTCGTCAATTTAAACTTAGTTGGCGTACTTTCTTAATGTCCTTATGGTCTTAATGGAAAAAGTATACTTAACTGTAGATAATAAGGCATCTTAGAAGGCGTAGAACTTCCTTATTATCGGAAATATCTTGGAAATTATTTTTATGATTTCCTGGATAAGTCGTTACTGATCATTCAGAAAGTGCTAATATGCTTCTTACAAAAATCACCAAAGTATATCTCCGGAAAAGCATCAAATCCTTATTAAAAATCGTAGATGTCTCAAATGGAAGGTTTGACTGGGGTTGATTTCACATGATGCTGCCGCTCAAGAGGAAACGCGCTCTAAACATTGATCACTGATAACTCATGACAATACTCGTTTTCAGGATTTTATACCAAGATTCGTGCGCACGTGTTACCTTCCTATTTTTCCTCCGAGAGAGGAAGTCTAACTTTACGATCGCCTCTAGTAAAGTGAATTACTTCTTGTCATATTTATGCCGAGGATGGGGCAAAAGACGCGTACATGTTAACATTCAGTGTCAAGGTATTTTTTATCTATAGACTGTGGTGAAAGTCTCACTTCACTTCTCATATCAAACAAATTTCCCTCACAAAGGGTAACAGCTGGATGAAAACGAGATTGAATTTATAATCCCACATGGAAAGTACACCTTCCTAGTCATTATGGACCTAACGATGATGTATATCTCCTTCTTCCTTTACCGTAAATTCATATAGACATTCTTTTTCGAGGGTTAATAGTTGTATGGAAACGTCATTGAATATACAATTCACATGAACCTTCGTTTTGAGGGAATAGATGATCCTATGCTCTTTTCCATCGTTAACGTTGTAGCGTTTTTTATGATACATAGTGCATTTTTTCCTGCATCGCATATTCACTTATTCCCTGAGCAATCCATATCTTGTTATTTAGCAGCTTCAACAGTGCCCGTTGCTACGTTTACAGGTTATAAGTTTTAAATAAGAAAAACGTCACGAAAAAATATCGGTCGAGCGGAAGTGATGAGTAGCTGCTTTTAGAAACAATTTTCAATTTTCCTCTGATTTTCCTCATGCAGGTGAACACATATGGTTAATAAATCCATCGTGGGAAAGAGCCGTAATAGTTTTCCGTCAAAGTCAGAAAGAACGTGAGCAGTCACGTGTTTGTGAGCAAACCTATGGTCGTGCGGCAAGAAAGAGTTAAATTCTCAATGCCAGTTCGTCCCAAGGTGGGCTTTATGGTCCAGCCTATGCTACGGTACACTTACCTTAAAAAAAAACCTTTGTGTTCATCGTATATGACCCTCCTGACCCAACCCGAAAGCAAGCGTTTTAGGTAAGTCTCAACCCGCTTGGCAATAGATTTTCGCGTCATGACGAAGTCCGGAGATATCCTCCGCCGTCCACTTTGGTCGGTTCATCCTTCGAGAGGTTTATGACCTTGACATCTTCCGTGATGACTTCCTGTTCCCAGCAGGTTGGCGAGGTGCTGAGTGAAAAAAATGAAGCGCTACACCCGTGTTTACATTCCATTCGGGCACTTCGCGTGTTGCTGCCCTCTTTAGAATCGTTTAAGAAGGTGTTTCCATGATGTCATCCCCGTTAAAAGTATATCTGTCGCCTGTGCTGAGGCCAAAATATAACGGAGTGCCGTATAAGTTTTCGTCAGTCATTGTAGCCGCGGTAGACTCCTCATTGAGAATAGAAAGAGCGATTTTTTCGCCCACCCTTACCTATAAATACACCTACTTTTAAGGTCGTTGGACATTATGTCCGGTTCGAGGCCTAAGCAATTATAATGGCAGCTCGGGGATCTAATTAATGTTTCTCTAATAAGTGACACTTTCAAGTTGATTCACAATTTATTTCCAAAATAATTTCGAATCATAAATATTGGTGAGTTTAGTTTTAATTATTAATTAATCTCAATGGCGCAGTCTTGGAGAATATTAATTATACAGGCATTTTGTGGGTAAACTTTTCTTGGGATTCCCACCGGGTTAGAAACTCGATTTCTGCCGACGTTTCGAACTACGACTCGGGGCTCATACTCGGGGCTGCTAAATATCATTACAAGGAAATATCGGCAGAATTAGAGTTTCTAACCCGATGGAATCCCGAGACAAGTTTACCCACATAATTTTCCGGAATAGCATCAAATCTCTATACAGACAATTCATGTGTCATGTAGTCGAGATTCGATTTATATTGACAACTATTAAAAGTAAAAAAAAAAACTCACCTATTATCTGATGTCAATTACAAATAGAACGTGAATTTTGCCTATATTTATAAGCGAATTTTTTTACAAAAAATAAGGACCATTTTTCCGCCCTCTTCTCAATTTCTTTTTGATATTGCCGAAATTCTTCTTTTAAAGTCATGTTGACAACTCTAAAAGGTACAAAACTCTTACATATGATGACAATTACAAATAGAACATGTATTTTTTCAGTATTCTTGAGTATGCCTCGGAATTTTTTTATACTTTTTCTCCTAATATCGGCGAATTTAGGACGCTTTTTTTTCCAAAATTTGAGGACTATTTTTCCACGCTTTACTCATCACATCAATGTGGCACAAAGTTACGCCACAAAATTGCTATGCAATCTAAGTGGACTTGAAGTTTTTGGCATTTAAGTTGACGCCAAGTGTGACTTAACCGGTTACATTCTTCTCAGTCTAGCTTTTTCGCATAAAATACAATGCTTTTCCGTGTCATTTTCTCTTATTTCCGTTTCCTGTTCCTTGCGAGCGAGGAACGAATTCATCTTTTTGCTCGACAGAGGCCCTAAGGGCACCCGTCCGTGTGATGGATTGCATTAGTCAGACGTCGCTTTTTAAGCTGCAACTCTCAAGTGTTTCAAGTGCGATAACCTTTACGTGGATTGCCGGGTAAACGAGTTTAAAAGTCGAATCAGATTTCGCCTACGAATATACAAATGACAGTTCAAATGTAAAAGAATGCTAATCAGGCTTTTCACCGCATGATGTTTCCTATTGACGCTGATGTTTGCGTAAACGAATTTTCTATCAAATTTTTGGCGTTTTCTCGGTGATGTCATAAAAGGCACAACATTGTCGTTCACCAATTTTATGATGTTGCTGATTGTGATATCGTATGAAAAATTAAGAGACCTGAACCATTATTATCTCGATTCGTCGCCTACTCCTTAAAAAATTGATGGCCTCAACCATTTCGGAGATAAGATGACGTCATGAACTCATATCGAGTATGTCATATCTTCTCCACTACTCTCCTACCTTTTGCATGTTCCTCGCACGGTTCGTTTTTGTTTACACTCTTCTTAGCGATGCCTTACCTCAGATAATAACTATCCGTGAACGAATTAATTATCAGGACTCAAATGACATCACCAACTCAGGATAAGTGGGCGGCAATATTTCCATTTGCTTATGCAATGCGTACAAGGGAGTGGCTTAATTTTACTTTTCGTCGCAACTTATTTTTTTCTTCAATCTTCTGAATTCTTTGAATGAATCGCGATTTTGTATCTCAGTTCACACCGAGAGTGATCAGTAGTTGAGAACTAAAGTCGTGTGTCGAAGCTTCGGCGTCGATATAAAATATGCGTGGCGCGATAAACGTTTTTGTGTCCAGTTTGCGAATTGAATCTCCCTAAGCGGCGTTGGTGATAATGGAGGTGCTTCAATCCTCTGGCGGTACGATCTTGAATGCTACCCTTGTCTTGATAAGAATTCTGGCACAGTAATGAAAAGACACCGTGAAGGTGATTGGCAAGTCGTCTGGAAAAACATCGCCGTGTTTAAAATACGTCGCCCAGTGCGAAGCGCGATGAACGTTTATGCATTCAGTTCACCGGATTAACATTAAGTTAATATAAATAAAGTTAATATAAATATTAAGTTAATATAAATAAATAAAGTAAATTGGCTAATTTTCGCATTTTAATCCTTCACTAATTCTTGCATTAATAATAACTGGAATTGCACCGACTACAAATATGACACCAATTATCATTTGTTTTTTTTGTAGTACTTCTTATCCACAGCAACAGTTCCTTTGCGTTTTCTGGGAATATCACTTATGAACTTCTCCTTTTTCTTGAATTACTACTTCTTGTTGCAGAGTTTTTTTCATTCCATTCTGTGCGTTAATTCCCACTCCATTCAAATAGAATTTTCTTTTTCATATGCGAAAAGCATCATGTCACTCGAATGAGGATATCATGATAATAAGGTAAAGGGATTTCATGCGTAAACGTGTTGCGTACATTTCTGGGAAAGGCTCCTCATAGCGTTCAAAGCTCCTCATGTAACGGTTGTTAATTTCGGTGTGATGGCGGAACCGATAAATTTCCTTAGCAACGCACCTATACCCTTGAAAGATCCAAAATAATGGGTGTGAATGATTTATATGAGTTACCATAGCAACCACAGGGTGGAATCTTGGAAGGTACCTATATCACCCCACAACCAACACAATGCACTTGCCCGGCCAGTGCTGCGATGTATTTTGATGCAATGGGCCCTGCCACGAAACGAAACATATTTCTTTACGTGATTGTGATTACGGTCGTCATGTACTGCTTCTATGAAATTAGTGGATCCATTATATCTCTTGGCGGTGTTTCTACCGCATAAATACCGATCGATGGTTTGAGATGTGATTCCATTTGCATATTGGTGCACATGGATTATCGGGAGTCGTTTGCTCGTTATTCGCGTATTCCGAGAATACAATATCTACACAACGGCATTCCCTAGAGGATGTATTTCACTCTGATCAAATTAGGGTCGTTCTATTAGACCAGCGGTTCCCAACCGGTGGTACGCGTACTTTACGCGTACCTCTTACTATTTCGTCGAGTAACCCGTTGGGGGGTAAGTCGAAACCAGTCGGGGTAAGCAGAAAATAATCGCAAATGGCGGCTGACTATGTATCACTTAACCAAGAAATACGAGTATAGTAGGAAATACGAAATACTCGTATGTATGCATATTAGATGGGCTATTAAAATCAAAGTTTCCATGTATACAAGTAGTTGCTAAAAGTGTCACCTACCCGTAGTGAAATTATGCAATAAATTGGGAACGTTATATATAAATTGGGGGTACAATATTAGTTACGTACATGTAAAGGGGTACGGGAGGAAAAAAGGCTGGGAACCGCTGTATTAGACCATAATCGCGATTAATTGAAAGAACTCGATGGATGGAAGAGAAATCTAAGATACCAAGAAAAAATTCCCCTTTCATTCATTTTCTCATGATTTAAAAATAAAGTTACGCGAAAGTTGCAGCCCATTTTTCATGCGTTGGTGACGTAATCAAGGTTCTGGTTTATTTACTCGTTCAGAGGGAACCTTTCATTGAGAGGGGGGGGGAATCACTCACAAGAGTAGAAACAACAACGAACCACGCAAGGTCCATATCGATGCCTCCACTGCATAAACGCTCAACAATCGCCCAACGAATCAAATCCGCTCATCTAGTGCTATGAGGGCTATCTAGATGAGCGGATTTGATTCGGTGGGCGATTTTTGAGCATTTATGGAGTGTAAGTATCGATATATAGGGCTGAAGAGTAGCGAAGAATAGGACCAATCAACATCATGCAATACGTCATATCTTACATTCTTGGTTATCAAAAATTATGATAATAAAAACAGAATTTACGCATTTTTTTCTGGTTGTGGGAGCTTCCATCAAGTATTCATTGCTCCATACAATGCACATACACTAACAATATATAACAATAGCAATACAATCCAAAAACAGTTACATTTAAAGCTGAAAAATAAAACGGTTAATTATAAAATAAGTCTATCCGTGCAAGGTTGGGATCAAAAATGGAGTTTACCGAGAAGAGATAAAGGTATGACAAAACACAAAAATATGATAAAAACGCTGTGGAAATACGCAAGTAATAAAAATATGAATGGAGGAAGGAGAACTTGCCATCAGCCATCCAAGAGAGTGCAGCGATTAACCGCATAGCTTACGCTACCTGCTGTTACAATCCCTGAGAGATATGGGGAAAAAAATGGACGTAAGTGTTTGCGACCGTTCATAATCAACTATTGACTATTTCCTGACGTAAAAGGCCATGTTTGTGCTGCTTTCGGGGAAAATGGTTAATAAAAATAAAACAAATATTTTAAGAACTATTTACTAAGTGCATGAGTCCTGCAAATTGTTCGAAATAATATCCTTCTTGTAGTCCTCATAGGTTTTAATGAAAATACTCCGATTTTTAACTACTCTGCAGTCTTCCTAATGTCCATAGAGTCCTAGCCGAAATTTCTATAAAAAAAGATTATGGGATCTCTTAAATACTAAATTTTGGCTGGGTAAATCGGTTGTTTACGACCCTGGTCAATCGGTAACTACGGACCGTATTTTGAAGTTGCGGAACGTGTCAATTATGATAGTGACCTTCAATTTTCAGCTCTCCTCATTTGGGCGTAACCTGTTATTTCACTTGACCTCTTATTGTGTGTTGTTCGAGAACGTAAAATCAGCATCTTCGGAGCGTTTCTTGGCCTCGAAAGCCGTTGATTAAAGGGGCGGAGGATAAGAAGCACGTAAAAGGAATCGATTTTACGATATGGCAGTCTGCAAACACTTTTTTTCTTTGCGACATATCGTTGAATATTGCCCGCATGTCATGATTCCTCGTTCATTGCTTTTTATCCGCCACTTTTCAATTTTAATCGACTCTTGCTCGCGATGGGTCGAATGCAATTAACGCGTGTTGTATATTAAAGGACTCCATTTCGCTGGGCATTTGGACTATTTCTTTCCGCGAGCTGGGCTGTGACCCTCATTATAAGATAGCCATGGTGTGGCCAATCCAAAGTTATTTTTCAATGCTCCTAAAATACGCTATGGCCTAAACTGTTGGAGAGTCTTTAAATATTGGTCTATAATAAATGCTTGTGCATGTTTCATTTTTGTGTGGTAAATGACAATCTGATTTAATTATGCCTGACGCACGCCTAGGCAACTTACCCTCCAATCAATATATGGATTTGTAACTACAATTAATGGAAAAGTTTTATAGGTACTATAAAAAAATATAGGATTTTAATCAATGTTTATGCATATTTTAAAATCTATATTTTATATATATATTTTTAATTATTATTCATCCTGTGCTGTCGCCTTTGAGGCACCTTGAAGAAGACGGTTGGCATGTTGTTGACTTTTCGCTTCTCTCTGAAAAAACAATTGCTCTCATATTATCAATTCGTATGCCTACCGCAGAGAAATAGCTTTAATGGCTCTTTTTCCCAAGTATTTCTGTACTTACTTGTAAATTATGTTAGCACTGATTTCAGTACTTTTTTTACTCGTTACCTTCCCTTTTTGAAAAGCGCCGTAGTTTTTCCTACGCTTTTTTCTATTACAATCTGCTCATTCGCTGAAAATGCAGCTTTTGATTCAATGTTTTACGGACATGATATTGCTTCATGTGTGCAGCAATGAAACACCATAAGATGCATCAGTGGCTGGCTACCTCAAACCGAGTGGCTTTGATTGGTTAAATATTGTTTGCAATTTATAACCACTACCTTTCTTTTTATTCTGAATTCTGATTTTTGTTGGCATCGGTGGCGGTGGGGTAGAATTATCTCCTGCCAAACCGAAGGTCGCGGGTTCTAGTCCCGCCTGGGTAGCTTGCCTATGTCCAGAATATGAGTGTTCGTTATCGTTCATTGTCAATTGTTGTATATTCCCCGTTAGAAAAGGGCTACGTTTGTGTTTTTTCGGGGCAAATGGATAATGAAAAAAATAATATTTTTCTTTAAGTGGACACCTAGATCATTTTTAGGGATAAATTGAAGTGCGACAAATTAATCAGCTTAATTACATATGATGGAACTCTCGTATCACAATGAGAACGTGCTGTGTTCTTTCGTAACCAGAGATATAAGGGCGCATTGTAACAGCTTCGTCACTTGGGTATTTTAAGTTAACCTCCTCATTTCCTCGTTACCCGCCTCAGGGGTTTTAGGTGACCCCCATTCTCTCTGAGTTGATAGTGTTGTTTATTAACGACCCCTTATTCTCCAAATCGAGATTTCACAAGTCTTACGGCGCGCTCGGAACTGCATTTTACTCTCGTAGGTAAATGGAAATCAGTGGAGTGCCTAAATCAGCAGGTAATGTGCCAAGCAGTATTTCACGCTCAGCAACCGTTAGTGGATAGAACTAGTTTTTCAGGTGTCGCGGAGCGGGTCTCTCTAGTGGTCACACGTATGCTCCATTGATTACAAATCTCGATTTCAGCTCTTTCTTCTCTCAGTAAAAGGCCCAGTTTATGCTCGTGAGAGTTTTTTTGTGCAACTTAACCTCTCCTAATCGGATGATTTCGTGTTTTCAATCCTATTTGGTTCAACTTTTCGCTTTAATTGCTTTTACTTCTCTACAGATGCTTTCAAACCTCTGAAGACCTTTTAAATTTATAGTGTCCTCAAAAACCTTTTAATGACTGCATAACGTTACACACTAAATGGTGTTTTTCAGCAGATATTTATGATTTCGCTGTTGCTTAATGTCTTTGCCTCTCGTTTCTTGATACCTTTTGGTCTCATATTGGAATATATGGAAGTAGAGGTATCTGATTTTTTCTTTAACTTTTTAATTTTTTAATTTTTCTTTTTTATTGGTGTTCCATTTACTATTCATTAAATCATTCTTTGTGACCAGGTTCCATTAAAGAAATGAGTGCATCTCTATATCAGTATGAAATATAAAATAATATTATTTGCATTCCTTGCTGGAAATGATACCTTCGATGAAAAGAGAATATTCTTCTTCCTCAGAATCATTTTAATCTTACGGAATTATCCTAGCCGGGTGAGAATAGATTGGTTTCAGATTCAATGAAATTATAGGCGTAGGTGCGTGGAAAACTCCTTGGAAATAGAGCCTCCCTCATTCCTAGATATTTTAATAATGCCATGTTATAATACGATGTGACTAGTTTTTTAAACACTGAATTTTTAAAACCGTTTACGGTAAAATTATCAAACATCGAAATTATTTTGCATGATTTACTTTGATAGAATTTATACCCTTATTCATTATAATTTGATAGAATGTAAATATTTATATTAATGAATAAATAGTACAATTAATTCAATTTGTTTACAATTATAATCATTCATAACAATTTACGTTTTCAGCATGGCCACAGTTTCTAATTTTTTTAAACCGGATATATTTATATAATATCCACTCACTCTCTTAGTGTTTAAACCGTAAGGTTTTTTTTGGGAAGGTGGGCGTAAAGTTCACCTCAGGGTAAGGCGCAGACGTGCAATTAACTTGCATTCAGGATAGGGGGGTCATTTTCGTTCCCTGGATTATTGCGCTTGTGGAGGATTTTTGTTTGGGGGTGTCCGAAGGCTTTACGCGAGATTTGAACCCGGGGCCCCTCGGTAATTAGCATATCGCTCTACAACTAAGCTAGGTACTGCACTCCGTTTTCTTTTTAAACATTTTTTCTAGAAAATTCCGCATTATTACAGGTGATAACTCAGTGTTGTCGAAAGTTATGGAATAAAATTGTGACTTCACTGCTTCCGGCGTGAAAAATAATTTCATGATGTTTTCGAAAGCTGGATCCACGTATATTACGGTGGAGCACTCTATCGTCGCATTATTGACGTTTGGTCACCCAACGCGCATTTAAATGGGTTTACTGAAGCCGCTTCGCCGATAGGCGGTATAATGTGCATTTAACAGCAAAATAAGCTGTGTAATTACTCATGTTGACCAAACATTATATTCTTGATGATGTGATATATGAATTTCATAAATTTTTAGTGGTATTCCTCAAGATTTCTAGTATTACATAGCAAGGGTGGATCCAGGACTTTTCTGGGGGGGGAGGGCACAAGGGTCTGACAGGCAAACGTTCTTCTCATATTTGAGATTAAAAACAACTTACAACAATGGAATATTATCTTTATTTTAGAATGAAAGTTATAAATATGAAATTAAATGATTGAGGCTCCGTAACACACTAAATAAAGCGAACGTAATCATAACCGTTTAAAAAATATTGCCTATTTTTTAATCTTCTGGGGGGGGGGCACGTGCCCGCCCCCCTTAAATCCGCCTATGTTATATGGTAAATCTAAATAATGAATCCATCACTCTTACCTCATCATCGTGCTGCGGACATTTTTGTATACTTATTAAATGCTGAGGTCTATGAAATTCGCCCAAATTGGCAACAAAATTCAAGCTTCAATGGGACGGACTGGTGTTTAATGTATGCATTTTCCTTGGTTGAATCGTAGACGCACACCGGAGTGCATGCCCTCCGTGATTTTCTTTAGTTAGCTCAGGAACGTGCAGTGCTGTTCCACGTTCTCTTCGTCGCTCACCTCAAGTAGGAAACGCGTGCATCGTGCCAAGGGCATCGCCTTCCCTCCATCAATGTCAAGAGCGCGGAGGTCAGGGTTGGGGATTCTGTTTAAATCAATCTCGTCGCTGTAGATAGTCCGTATTGCGCTTCTTGGCTTCCATTATTCCCGTGCTAGGCCTATCGGAAGCCAGAAAGGCCACGGAACCTGGAGAGAACTCCCATCGCTTAGAACAGCGTTCCTATTGCCGTGGACCTGAAAAACGGCTTTTGATCCTTGGCCCTTAAATAGCGTATCCTTGAATGCATGGTAGACAACCCATGCATCGATTGTGTACCGGAATTGTCCAACTAGGAACGGTTTTTTTACGTGGACCGTTAAGCGATTCAACGGGCAAACCATGGAAAACATTCACTCTGGGAACTATAATGTTGCTCTAGAATCGTGCTTGGTAGGAATCATGGTGGCTAGAACACGTGGAGCTGATCAAAGCGCCCTCAGTGTAAATTCGCGTGAAGCCTACGGTAACCTAAGAGTGGCCTCCCTCCACCTTTAGTGCGTAAAATTCACTTACTTGTGTCTTAGCCAGTGAAATCAGAAATCGCATCGGGACGAAGCACTGAAAATCAGTGATTATATTGTCTTCTTGTAGATACTACCTCGCAAGCCGCCTCAGGGGGTGGATGGCGGTAGATGCTAGGGTATCAGCCGTTAACAAGGAAAATAAAATGCGCCAACGAAGTTACAAAAACCCTTTATAGTTCGGGGGAAAATGAAATCCCATGACTGTCCCTGTGGCAAAATATCTCTCTTAATTTGTCGTTTATGTCGGACGTAGAAATATAGTGAGGTTCTAAGATGGTATTGTCGTTATGAAAGGTTGGCATTCTTAATAGAATACTTCTTATTCCTATTTCTATACTTTCACTATTCTTGATTTCTCAAGTAATCCAACCCTAGCATGTCCATACTAGTCTCTAGCGGCTCCCAGCCCAATTCGTGTAAAAGCTGTGGAACGTTTTCCATCGAACTTTAAAAAATTGAAATATCCGAGTTATAAGCGCAATATCTCAGTAATTAGGCGACTGTGTGAAATGGAATGAACCAGAAATGAATAAAGATTGATGTATGCGTTTCGTCGATATCGTCAGCTAATCCTCTTAGCGTTAACATTTTTTCGTTCGGCTTTGTGTGACTTCGGTTGTCGACTGTCTAAAACGGTAGCTCCACTCTGCACGCTGTTTGTACTAGGAATCCTCTATGTATGGAACTGAGAGTCCATGCTATGAAAGAACGGAGTAATGAAAATGTATATCCTAGAGCATTTTGGGCTCTCATTCGTGTTGCGGCCTTGTATTTTATGCTGTGAACTTTTTTTTTCAGTGAGAACGACTGGGCTTGATGTGACCAAAATGTACAATTTTTAATCAAAAGGCCAATCGAAAACTTGACGCCATTCATTGACTTTATATAGGTATTTTTTTGGGTTTTTGGTAAACTGTATATTTAAAAATTATATTTGCTAAACTATATATTTTGGTAAAGTCAATACCTCCTCGTGTGAAAAAAGCTAAGGAAATCCATGCCACATTTTAAAAGAGGAATTGTGGTACCTCACGTGAAAATTGGTGCTGATGGAGTCATTGGCATGAAGTCAAGGGGTATGTATATTTGAAAAATATTCAGATTTTACGACCCAGTTACATTATGTTTCGGCCTATAAGACGACTGGTAGTATAAGACAACCTCCAATTTATCGAGCTAATAAATATATTAAGGCTTATACTCAAGATACGGCTTTTAAATTAATAATACTTGTTCAGCACTGCCCATGTTGCTTTCATATGGTCACTGAGTGCGGCGGAGACACAGTTGCGGGGCTGTTATTGAGCTCCCCCACCGAATGCGGCGACCACAGGTAGTCCAGCTGGCAACTTCGAAAACCGGCCCTTTGTGACCTGACCCGGCGTATAAGACCACCCCTGACTTCTGAGAATATTTTGTTACGTTAAAAAGTCGTCCTGTTCGCCGAAATATACGGTGCATTGATTAAATATAGAATATTCTGGCATCTCACCCAAATCTCATACATACTTTTGTTGGCCCAGTTGCTTGTGAAGCAGCACGGTTTTTAAATGAGTTCTTGAAGAGGAAAATATCCTTTTGTAGGAATTATTCAGGTATGAAAGATTTTATTCTGCTAATCTCTATAGTCACAGGCTCAACTTCGTGGAAGTTCATTTCAATAAATAAAAACGAACAAACTTTGTATTAATCCACCAATTTATGCAGCAGCGTCTTATTTTAATCTTTTTTCATAAAAAATTAATCTTTCTATAATTTAAATTAACAAGTTATAATCAACATCTTCTCTGAGCGTGGTAAACAAAAGTCAGCGAAGTATCGTCAATGTGTCATATTGATTATCTTAATCTATGGTGGGAAAATGATCGCAAGAGGATAAATTGGTAGATTGGTGGATTAAATGGTGGATAAATTGGTGGATTAATACAAAGTTTGTTCGTTTTTATTTATTTTTATTCTGCTGTTTCTTTGAGTCTTAATCATTTTCATCTAGTTTCGAAGTACGAAACTCCTCCTAGCCTCAAAGGTGGCAAATTATATTATTGTTGTACAGATATATTTGGTTTATGTATTGACTTTAGGGGATCAAATTCATATTTTTGCTTTTACTTCAAAATGTGAACTCCATTCTGTTTGATCGAAATCATTTCACTTTGCTTATTTCACAGATTTTATACATTTATGAGTTTTATTGCTTTAATTGCGCAGATACCAAAATTAGGGAATTTAGAATTTTCATACATGATCTTAATTCTTCAAGTACGCGAAATACGCAAAGTGAAATCGTTCACACCATTGGATAATCCCACAAAGTGACGAAGCAATATTTGCATTTGCGTCCTCAGTTATTTCTTCAGAACCTTTTTTGCTGGTGAAATTATTCTTTGCAATTTTTGTTGAATAATGCTTGTGATTCGTAATACCTAATACCTATTGATCTAGGAGTTATTGGTATAAATGCTCGAAAACGGTCTTAAAATTCGCGAGTTCAGTCTGAACTTCAATGTAGAGCTCTCTGAACGCCGTCGAGGGATTGAGAAAGGAGTCTCCTGGAAGTGATGCAGTGTATCCTTGTTTATTGTTTTCCTCGTTAGCGCTATCAGCAACCCATCTTCACAGTGGTAGTTTTGTTTCCCTCTTCTTGGGAGAGAAGTGCTGCAAGAGCGAACTGAAAAATGACGATTAACAATGGGAAATCGGTGTTCTTCGGTGAGGGAAAGAAAATTCTCTTCGCAGGGTGGTGAGTCATTAGGTTAAGCACCGTTCACGTCAGAAGGCAGAGCCATTTCTCACCATCAGTGGAGATTTGAGACCAGGATAACGGTGTTACCCTACCTCTTAGGGCTAAGTTGGTGAACTTCCTTTAACTAATCCAGTTACGCTGGATGCATAATGCTTTTTAAAGGATTATATTTGAGAATATTACAGATATGACATTATCATTTTATGATTAAAAAATTATTTTAATTTTCGAAAAGAATGTTTCTTATTGATGGCGTTCTCAATGTTAGATTTTGGAATTAGTTTCCTCCAAATTAAAATATTATCAGTGAAGTCATTTTTTACTTTTTGCGTTGAGTTATTATTTGAATATTATTAAAAAGTGCAAAGCTCATCGAAACCCAGGTGACCTTGCTTAATCTTTTAGAGATTTACGTTGAATGGTACTGCATTATGTTAGCCTCCCCTCCAAAGAAGTCAATGGTTCCGGGTTAAGTGAACGTTTTGCATCTATTTATATATGTTATGTCATGATCTACTATTAGAGAAAGCATGATCACCATCCAACCATGATGACTAGAGATACGTGAAAATCGCACTTTCATTTTTATTTTATCGCACTTTCAATAACAGTTTATCGCATTTTGTAGCGTGTATTTTTGTATTTTCATAATGAGGTAGATGAAAGATAAGATGTAGTGAAACACAGTTATATGACAAAATACAGAATATTTTAAATAATTATGTTGTAGAACAATAATAAATTAAGGAATAAGACATAAAGTGGCGGAGGTGTAGCTTGCCCGCGCCCACTTGTAGTTCGCGGCTACGTTCCGCGGCTACGAGTTCCAGCCAACTAGCAGCTGGCCAGTCGCTCACATGCTTCAAGCGGTGAGTGTCAGCGTAGCATTTAAACTGCACTCGGCACAAAATGTGCGAATTTTGCCGTCGAAAAGACAAATTTGCGTAAAAAGATCATAAAAGTCCAGTCATCGCATCTATGTCGCATTTATTTGCGCACATCGCATCTATATCGCATTTGCGATTTTCACGCATCCCTAATGATGACCATTTATAATCAACAGTGCGTTGAGAAATACTGGTCGAAGATTCCCAGCTTCAACTCCCGGATGAAGCCTTCAGGCATCCCAAGCAAAAATTCTGGAATTAGGAGGTTAATGTGTGTTATTTACGTGAACGTGGGTTGTTTGGATTGAACTCTGTTCTCACCTATCCACACTAGCCTTCGAGGTCGTATCACTGAGTGAATATCAGGCGTAAACAGTGGCGGATTCATAGAGGGGCTAGGCCTTTGTAAAAAACTAGCCCCATACCAAACTTCGAGTTCGATCACTGAGTGAGTTACGGTCGAGGTGACTAATGTCTGGCGTAAAAATCTTCCGAGAGAAAATTATTCGGTCCGTATTCACCGAGTGTTGACCTCGCTTTAGGCGCCAGATGTGACATGCCCTTACCTACATTTAAAAACAGAAGCTGACATCACTCCCTACGGACCGGTTTGTACCACCGAAGGCCTCCTCGTAAATATATGCCCGCGAATAAGATCGCTATAAAAGCTGGTTGTGTTATCGTATGTAGCCGAGTCTGGCGGTGCAACAGCTTCTTATTTTAATCTTTTTTAATAAAAAAATAAATCTTTCTATAATTTAAATTAACAAGTTATGATCAACATCTTCTATGTGCGTGATAAACAAAAGTTAGCGAAGTATCGTCAATGTCTCATATTGATTATCTTAATCTATGGTGGGAAAATGATCGCAACAGGGTATAATGTGCAATTTGCTCATTTAACCTTTTTCAACGAATTTTAATCGAAATACGAGACGATATCCTGAAGGCACATATGCCTTGCATCGCAGAACACCAATCCTAATACTTAAATGCCATATAATTGAATTTGGCCTGAATGTGGGGCATCACAGGATAAGCATGCTACAAATCGTTACAAGCAATCCACGATATCTAGCTACAATATAACAGCGGGGAGTCATCTAGGTGTACCATAAAGCATACAGTATTTTCGTCCTATATTGTCAAAATGCAATTTTGCATTATGCCCCTGTGTAATCAGTTAAATTTCGTCATTAATCAATTTTTCGTTGACTTATTATGCAATTTAATTCCTACTAAAATCGAGCTAAGCATAACAATAGCTTTAGAAAATTATTAGTCGAGTCAAATAGATACCTTTTTGACGCGTCACTCATTTCTAAGAGAAGTTTATTTTCAATATTGAAATGCAAAGAAATTGGTTATGCAGTCACAATAATTAACGCATTCCATGAAGTCACGCCTGAGGCAAAAACTTCATGGTCGGTATTGGGTAAGGATTTAAGAAAAGCTTGGTTTTTGCGAGTACCTAATTGACTTTTAGGTAACCTAATGAAATATCTAAATACCTTGATTACTAGGTTTTTATATCAGGAGTGGCAGGTACAATACCCTATGTGTAAACATTTCTCCTCATAATTCACGTCGCGACGTTTCCGGATGAATTAATGTTTTTAACGTGCTTAATCACAAATCAAATTCACTGGTCAACCGTTGTAAGAATTTCTTTAATATTATGAAGACGTCATTATATTATTATTTCAGGATTAAAAGGTGATGAATAATTTAATAGAGCAAATATTATATTTAGCTGATATTCGTTGCGCTCATTTTTATTTTGTATTCTGCACCATGTGGGTCCTAAATTCTGCCAGGGTTGTTCTGTCTAACTATGAGACCTATTCTGCAAAGGACGCAAATTGTGTACACATGTAAATTCGGGTACAAATTTTCCATTTTCAAATATATTCTTTGGAATCGTGATTGTGAATGTATATGAATATTTAAAAGTATCTTCACACCTTTCTCATTGACCTTCACATTAGCGTACCCGCCTAATGTTATCTTTGTCCTACGTATATATTATTGCTTCGTGACCAAATATCACTTCTCGAGAATAACAATTATTATTCTGTGTTGTTTTATACTCAATTTTACGACTGTTTTGAATTTCCTTCACATTTTTTTATTTTTCCGTAACAAACATTAAAGATCAAGGGTGGGGAAGTATAGTTTTTTTAGCACGCTTTCTCATACACTTTATTGCTTCTTATAATGTTTCTTTGCGTGCAGTTACACGAGCAATATGGTCTTTAATCATTCCTATTGTGATTATTCTGTTCGTATACACATCTTGTACTTGGCTATGATTGCTTGATAAATTACGAAGAGACGATTCCTTTCAGAACGGCACGTAGAAAAAGATTTTAGAATAACTCTATATTATCATGACCGACAGAAAGTATCAAATTATAGGATCAATAAAATTAGGGTATAGGAATCCTTTTTCCCTCGAAAAGTGAAGGACTTTAATAATGTTTGGTGAAGATCAGGCAGTAAAATCTCTCTCAACGCGCACCTTATTTTTTTCAGTCTTCTCCTACAGCATTATGATCGAAAAATTAATTTTTATTTATTGAATAATTTTATATTGAATATTTAATTCAAGAACCTGTCAAATGGGCTCATGTACTATTTTTTATTATTGTCTATTTGGTCAGTTTTTAAAAGCTAAAGAGACCCGTATTTTTCGTTTTCCAATCCGTCTCCTGCTTTACGAGCTGCTCGCGGCGGAAAATCTTTCTGGCTGGAACCCTTTCGCAGAAAATTTGATGACGTCACGCGATCCTGCCTAGCGGGTCACCGCATATAAGCTACTCCTTGGATTTGTGCAACGTTCTCGCGTGGTTCTTTATTGTTTGCACCCTCGTCAGATATTCCTTCTCTTTATTGTGAACAAGTAAATGAACCCGGACTTTCATAACGTCAACAGCTCATGAAGCGAGGACGGAAATATTTCACGAGTTGGTGATTTTTCTTATTCAAAATTACGAAAGAATGGGTGAATGGTTCAGGTTTCTTTTCATTATATGTTAATTTTCCCTACCATATACCGAATTATTCTAATGAATCGTGATTTATCATCATAATTTAACCCCACTGTATCTATAGGTCGGACAGAAACGTTAAATTAATCGCAATATTTAGCCGAACGGATAGGTATGGGAATTCTTGTTTCCCCCGAACAAGTTTGGACTTTGTTAAAAGCTGTGCGGAACTTCAGTTTACGATTTCCCACTCACAGATTTTTATTTGTCAATGACTCGTGTTCTAGCAGCCCCTGCCACATACCTATTGAGGCGGCTTGCGGAGTAGTAGGAGGATGTAGATTTCGGGTCCGAGTGAACGACCCCATTCGGAAGGCATGCTCGGAGCCTCGCTGGGCAAACATTGACGATATTTCCAAAGCGAAAGGTGCGTCGTCGTTTCCGGGAAGGTGATAGAGGGCTGGTGACTAAAAGATCTTCAGAGTGACGGAGACTTGGGAATCCACCGCGTAGCGGTACAGCGGCGGAGGGGATTCAGTAGGGGGAGGAGGGGTTGGCTCTCGTAAGTGGAGGAGGGGAAGGAATGAGAGGGAAAGAGTGAAATGGTCCAATACCGTAAACTGTTCCAGAAGCCATATTCGCCGACTTTTATCGTGTGGCAAGACTGATTACGCGCTTTTTCAAAACCGTTTACAGTCCAATGTACCCATTTGGGAACAGATTTATAAAAATTCATGAAAATAATATTTCTCATCTGTGATAATTTTTACAGCTTTTGTTATGTAAATAAAGTATGGAAGTATTTTTTTAAAGTTAATTGTATGACTGGGGTATACAGTTGGTCGTCAATTATGGCTTTTCAAAATTGGTCATTTTCATCATTAGTTAGTAGGTATGCGTTTTATTCCATGGGCGTACCCAGCGAGGGGCAAGGGGGGGGGGGCAGCTGCCCCCCCTAGACGCAAAAATTGCAAAAGTCTTTTAGCAAAATCAGTACTGAATTGAAACGAAATTATTCAACAAATTTTCTTTAAACCCACGCAAAATGATAGATATTAGTATAAGATATGTAACTAAAATAAAACGATTTTTTCAAGGAAATAATCTCATAAATCCCATAGCTTTCCCCCCCTAGACAATGGCTTTCCCCCCCCCCCCCCCCCCCAGTTATGATCCTGGGTACGTCCTTGGTTTATTCAATATTTTTTCCTACATTCGCTCTCCAGTAACGAATGCTCATTTGTTCAAAACATCAATATGTATAATACCTTTTTAAACTTAGTTTTTTGGTCAAGTGTTATGTTTATTTTTCAAGCATTAGCAAAATTTTGTGGGTCGTTCCCATTCGGGAATATGCTTGAAAACGCATTTGAACAATTGTTGTTCGGGTTTTCTCTCATAATATCCCTTAATTAGCTGTAACATAAATAGAATATGCAAAAAATAATAAAAATCAGTTTGTAAGTTAGTTCGATCTTTAAAAGGTTAACTTGCTCAGTCTGTTTGTCTGTTTCATCGGCTAAATTGGTTTTTAACACACTTCCCACAGTCGGATCGGCTTGAAATTTGTACATATCATTGCTTCTGATGAAAATACAATGTAAAACAATTATACATTTGAAATCATGTTCCATTTTGCACTAATTAATTTACAAAATTTCCGTGAGGAAAATAGTTTTAAACTTTTTCAATAGAAAGCTGTAGTTTTTAATTTTCCTACTACTCTGGTTTAATAAATTACATGATTCGCCACTAAAAATGGAATATATTGGAAAATACCCTTTTTCCAAAAACATTTTAACTGCTTGAAGAAAAGGAAAAAAATGAAATTTTCATCTATCGGAGAATACAGCGTGGGTGCTTATTAGGTTTAGATATTAATATTTCGTCCAAATATACATTCAAAATGATAAAAAAGTGCTGCCTGCAATTGAAAAAAAATAAATTGATTAAAATGGAAAATAATACAAATAGATATGAAATTTATTCTTTGGTGTTTCCACCCTCGTGAGCGACTCCTTCCCTCAATGTTATGGCCCGTCCTGAACTAGTAAATGAATCCGGAATTTCATGACAACTTTTCATGAGTGGGCGGCAACTTTTCACTAGTTGGTATTTTTTTAACTTAAGAAAGAATAGCTTAATTGGTATGCTACCCCGCAAGCCGCCGCAATAGTAGGCGTGTGGCAGGGGGTATTAGGACACTAGCCATGAACAAATAAAAATCTGTGATTTGGAAATGCTCTAACGAAGTTCCGCCTAGCATTTATTAAAGTCGTATACTTTTTGGTGAAAAACGAATTCCAATACCTATCCGGTTGGCAAAACATCTATCTTGATTTATCGTTTCTATAGCACCTGGAAATATAGTGGAGTTAAAATATGATGATAAATAGCGCTTCAATATGATAATTCGGTAGATTGAAAGATATCATGTGATGAAAAAAAAATAAATTCAATTATTTGATAAATACATGTAAATCTGAGTAATTTCTGCTATTATAAACAACTTATTTCCTCTGACGAACAAAATTCACTAACTCATTCTTGACTGTGTGGTATTCCGTTTTAATGTTTCTTAGTTCACTTTTACTTATACTACTACTAGTAGTGGTATAAGT
Source organism: Ischnura elegans (assembly GCF_921293095.1). Lineage (NCBI taxonomy): Eukaryota > Metazoa > Arthropoda > Insecta > Odonata > Coenagrionidae > Ischnura > Ischnura elegans. The sequence goes on along the minus strand of NC_060251.1, from coordinate 34,677,279 downwards.
AAAAATGAGCCATCCAAGAAAACTAATTACCTATTCATCATAAAAATTGCGCTCCATAATTATTATTATTATTACGTAACTGGCTGGTTGAGATGAACGTAGTTTACCGATACGACTGCAACGTACCTGTGTCGTGTCTAGTAATGAATAGATTTTTATTCACCCATCAGGCTCTTCGACCCTCATTTCTGATCAACCTACCCTATGGAAGATTTTCCAATGCTCAACATCTCGGTAATTACCGTATGCGTAATGAATGAAGCTTATTAAATAGTTTTTTCTGTGGACTATGTTGTCAACCGGAAACAAGCTACACATGTTTTACCTCTAGCGTGCCATCATCTGATGTGCTTCCTAAATTGAATAAAAATTGTAATAGATCTTAACAAATACTCCGCGTTATCTCTTTTACAAGCATATTTTAGTTGTTTGAAGAAAGTATTTTTTTCGTTATTGTGATGATATGTCACTTTTAATTTTTCTTGCATGGAATGGGAAATGATGCCACAGAAATGTATGTATGCTTTGATACTGTACTCAGGTAGAATAAAATTACAAACGTTCCTTAAACTAATGTAACGAGGACACAATTCACCTCTTCTCTTCGATTATAAAATATTCGTTACATTTTCTGGAATTAAAGGTGCAGAAGAGATTAAAATTTTGTTTTCTTAAATGAAAGGGCGTTAGCTAGATTTCCTCAGGCTTTCGCTGCGTCTCTTGGTTTCCCTCGGTCTATCACGACAGAGATAAGAAAGGGTATATCCGTCTTCTGATGAGATGCCGTGGCAAGGCGATGCAGGGGAAGTCTAGAGAGGACTCTCTTGCTGGTGTCGGAGGGATGAAGATGCCATCTGCCGGACCAGCAAATTGAGCAAGAAAGAAACGTTTGTCATTCGGCCTAGCGGCACATTTTAACGGTAATGCGGCATTCTAAGCTGCCTTGTAAGCGTGCATGCGAGCGTTGGTAAACCTACTCCGCGGCATTGGCTCGGCCTGTAATATTTGCTCGTAATGGGAACGGAGGGACACTGCGGGTACACCTGCCATGTGGTATATTTAGTATTTGTCTTTCTTTGCGGCTAATCGAAGAGTTGCCAGTGGAGGTTTCTTTGCTCTCCGCCTCGCTCATCTTAACCCTTTCAGTCATAGTGTCCCTTAAAATGGACGTGACTTTTAAGGGATTTTAACCTCCCAATGTGCATACTTGTCCACAATTATGGATGTAGACCAAAAAATTTTTCTCATTATATCTGTTCAACAATCCTAAGTTTAGTTTAACGCAGCTCTCCACTCAATTCTTCTATGAGCTTCTATCTTTTCACACCTACGAATTTATTCTCTTTCACATCTTTTTTTACCTGTTCCATGTATTTTTTCAAGGTCCTCCTTTTGCGTTCTTGACCAAAAAATATGATTCGCAAAAATAGCCAATCTTTTTGGCAAAATAACACCATAATTGACTCCAAATAGCAAAAAGAATAATTTGCATCAGCGCAGAGAAAAAATGTCCGACTGAAAAGATTAATTTTTGCTGTACCGACTCCATAAGCTTCGACTGGCAAGGTTTTTACAGCTTTTTATCATAGACATTTGAAGGTTAGTTGGTAATAATCGGTGGTAAGGTCGATAGCCTTGTTAGTAGAGCGGTTTGTGGCTGACTGAAGGGCCTCAAGTTCAAAGCCCGGCCCTTCGGACACCCCTTAACTAAAATCATTGAAGGGTGAGGTGGTCTAAAGAAAGAAACTGGCCCCCATACCCTGAGTGCTTGAAATATCCTGTCTGTGGCTATAAATCCATAAGTAAAAATGTAGAAGAAGCTATAATTTTTTTTCTTGAACGAAAGGATGTTAACTTGATTTCATCATATTCTCCTTGCGTCTGCTTTTGGTCTGGTTTTCCTCCGTCTATAGAGACAAGAGGGAATAAAGGGTACATCCGTCTTCTGATGATATGCAGTGGTTAGACGGTGTAGGGGAAGTATTAGAGGACTCTCCTACTGATGTCTGTTAGTTGGTGACAGTCCTGTGACTTATTCTGAGGTAATCTCTGCCCTCAATTACTCAAACCAATCTTCGGGTTGAATCACTGATTGAATGAGGTAATCTATAGACTCGATTCCGATAGTTTACGTATTTTGAAAGTCCCCCATCATCGATGGTCCGTGATTTTTGATGGTCATCGATCGTGAATGGTAATCATTTTTCAATGATATCGGATGGCAGTCGATTTTAGATGGCATCGAATTATCGATAGTCGCCTACTTTTGATCGTAAACTGTAGTCTGTAGAATTTGATTGACTATCTCTCTCGGTTGTTTATCGAAACTCGCTAAACCATCGACTATTGTTAACTCAATAGAATACGGTAGCTCAGATGACCATTAAAAATCGGTAGAAATCGGTAAATTATTGCTAATCTACAAGTCATCAACCTCCTGAATAGTCTGTCATCGACATTTAGAGCCATAATCGTATAGCGGATGACCAAAATGAGTGAATGTGGTTTCGATTCATAGATCCATCAAACGAGCCTTACCCGGCGTGGGTAAGTGTGTGAAATTAGCTTTGCGGTAGACCGGAAAATAGCCTATTTGCGATCTTCCAACCATACGCCATGCTCTAAATACGTTTTATGTGTACATGGGAACGTGAGAGAGGTGTTCTCAATCATGAGACTGTGAATGCGTCAACATCTGCGCTCTATATCGCGAGCAGTCAATTTAGTCTTCTTTTGAATGGAGGATGGCTGAATTTGACGTTGTACGTTAGAGGTGATCTATGTGATGCAAGTATAGTCATTTTAGATCTACTTAGGGCCTCAATGTGAAATATTTCCTTTCTTTCCTCGGTCAAGCAATACCTGATTAATTTGTAATTCATTAGTCATTCAATTTCCTTGTACAATTAATTATTGGTTTGCGCATTATCATGCCATATTTCTAAATCAGTGCAGTCAACCAATCAATCAGTGCAATGACTCAGTCGTGCATATTATCACTACTCAAATACATGCGGTAATAATTGTCCTATTATGCTGCTGATATGATGAAATGGATTAGGAACCTATGTGAAAATCACGGAAGCTAAGTTAAAATGCAGGCGATAGTAGAAAATGCAGGCTATACATCGAAGTCGTAAGACCGTGGGGATAACCCTTTTTCAGTCGCACCATTGAAGCATGTTGACATTAGCCTCTACTTGCCGCCTGCCGGGAATTAGTTGTAAATTTTATCGAAACCTCAAACTAATTGAGATTATAGCCCATAAACGCTATTGAATCAAAAAAATTGAACATTAATAGATTCTTAGAAGAACATTTATCTAGATAGATGCCTAGGACGGTTACGGAAGACTTTGGATCCAAACAGATTTTAATCAGAGCTAATCAGAAAATGTTTTTTTTTATTATTTTGATTCTGTTGTAGCTCATGATGTAGCATGCCTCTTAAATAGACTTGACCAGTTAATGTATTTTTTTCGCGAGCCCTTAGATCTCCTTTAAGTTTTATCAATTAAATCTGAAGTAGATTCTGCGCCGTGGTTATGCTTGTATAGTTTTCTTAAATACCATTTTATGCATTTTGGGTCGACTGTGACTCCTCTTTATTTAAATAGAGTATGTTGGCTTCAGAGAGAATATTTAATTGCTAAGAGTTCAAATTGTGGTGCATTTTTGAGCCTCTATTTCATTTTCGTCGTTATAATTTTTTATCTTTGCCTCCGTATTATATTTTTGTCGAATAGACTTTTGTATTATATTTGTATTATATACTGGGTAGCGTGACCATCTGAGCCTTTATAATATTTTTCCTGTTTGCATAAGATTCCAATTTTATAAAAGTTTCTAGAAATTATAGTGTCGGAAGTGTAGTAAAAGCTCAACTTTTGAGCGAATAAACTGTACCTATATATGATAAAACTCACCTCCAACCATTGACTGAATGATTCATACAAATATTTGGGGTAAACGAGACGAAATACGACAAAAAGTCAAATAGAATCGACCCCCTCTAAAATCGTCTGAAATCCTAGGAAAAATTGTCGAAACGCTAATTTTTTTTATCCATTGCAGTGTTGTCAGCTGCATCTATTGCTCCACGTTATGGGGCCTTTTGTGGTCAAATGTCGGTATTGCGAAAATGCCATTCTTCGATTCTAGACCACAGGATACTTCGAGAAATAAATTTTCAGATCGATTGGAGCACATTTAATTTTGGTCAAATCGTGCAATTTCACTGGGTACTGTGTCAATAACGGAGAGAGATACTGTTTTGCGTCGTAGGGTACAACAAAAATTGTAAGAAGTGGCATAATGATCAGGGAGATCTTGGGGGTACAGAGCCCTCCCCCCTCAACGAGCTGATGCGAGTAATGTAATTAGAAGAGCATATTTTGGAATTTTTGCGAAGATTAACTGATGAAATTTACTTTGTTGGTGGAAACTCTTGCCATGCTGTGATGATTACCCTCTTTATTCTGGATTACCTTTGTTACCTCAGAGTATGAGGGTCATTCTCCCATAATCGTACAAAATTATGTCCGTGGGCTGCCATAAAAAGTAATAATATTAAAACTAAACTAAACTGGCTTATTATTTTATGTGCCATTTTATTACTTATAGTGACAAATTAGTTAAGAAAAGAATTTTATTTCCCAAATTTAATGTCCACAGACTATGATGTCCCTGGACGGTCCCACAGATTATAGTTTGTTGTATTAACAACCTTTACTATATCATTCAGTATAAAATCTATCAAACGAGATACAACAATATAAAAATTCCAAAATAGTATTTTTGGGTAGCTTTTATTTCATATCATTTATTATATAACACAAAAATACAATTCTCCTACCCAAAAAAGCAATGTCCGCGGGCACACAGGAAAAAGGGGGAATTATTCATAGGAGATGGTCGCAGCTCTGAACAGCCAGTTTTTAGAGAAGGGGATTGCCAGCTGTATTGGGTTGCTTGAGTTTATACTTGATTTAGTGAATGTTTTAACGGTGGAAGAAAAAAAATAGTCCAGTTTTTTGAGAGATCCAAGATCATCAGTCATGTCCGTGGACAAGTAAAAAAAAAAAGTAAAATATTTTACTAATTACAATTGAGATGTCTTTTATGGCCATAAGATACAAGTTTAATGTAATAAGGACACTTTCCTAACCTATTTTCAGTCCCAACTATAACTTAATTTAGAGGAAATCGTCATGTCCATGGACACCTCTTGGACATGGACATGGACTTTTCTTCCTCATAGGAAAATCCGCTAGCATTGGTAGAATATTAATTGCTCACGCTTGGTTTCGCTAATAGTAGGGCCCCCTTCGCTTCTATAGCGTTGGGGTGTCTTTCCCTCGTCCCGTCCCTTCCGCTCCTATCCTTTCCCAGAGGCGTCGGCGGGCTCCCATCGCGGCGGCGCCTCTATCCTATTTCCCTCCTCTCCAGCCCCTCCCCGGGTGATCGGGCGTATAAGCCACTTGCTTGGTTCCTGGCCCCGGTGCGGTGTACCCTCGAAGGGTTCGCCCAGAACCCTCATACTTTCTGTCCATGTACATCGTGTCCGTGAACTCTGCAGTCCACGGAAATGACAGATCAGACAGGATGGATACACTATGACTAGTTACAGAATGTCCAATAGCAAATAAAATTGACTTTTCTCGTGAGTAAACACAATATTCCTCTTCTGCCGTGTCTGTGGACATATACATCATGTCCGTAGACAGCACAAAAGTAAAAATTAAAAAAAGTGTAAATATTACTAACGATCTCTGCCACACACTTCATTAGCATGTATGAATGATAAAACATGAACATGAACTATTTCGGTTCTTATAAAAACAAACTTTTTTTATTTTTGCCTGTAGAAAATGTACGTTTTTGAGAGAATGAGCCATGAGGAGGGATGTGACGATTTTCATCCACGACCATTTCCCCTCCCTTCGCTTCGGATGATTTCGAGTTCGCCACGCGTTGCAGATTTTCTTTGTGCGTAACGGTTTTTCATCTTCCGCTGCGGTTTGGTCTGAGACCACGGAGACATGCTACACCCGAGATTTTTTTTGCCATTTTCTTCGCGGTAACTTTTTTCATCGGTGTTTTCGGAGCGCTCTAGGCAAAAGCATTTTGTGTTATATTTGGGGGAAATCCTCCCAATCCGAGGAATGAAAGCTAGTTTTAAGATAATGAAACAAACCTTTTTCCCTATCCACCACTAAATAGAACTTACGAACAATTCTCCAAATGGCAGCGATAAATCATTTGATGGGAATTATGTCGGTTGCTGTCTCACAATTGATTTATTACCGTATGATTATGAGAGACTGATGAATCATGTTATAGGTCTCATTTTTATTACTCATTAGAAGGCTTTATACATCTTTCTTACTGGAATATAATGAATTTAGAAAAATTGACGTTTTTCTAACTTAAATACTGTGTTTATCTTTCGTTGGCATGGAGTGAACATTACCGTTAGATAACATACTCATAGTGCATTGCCAATATGTCACCGTCAAATACATTGAAGATATTTGGTAAACCTAATTCATTGGCAATGATAAGTGTGTACTCCGTAAGAGGGTATGGAAAAGGTAAACAAATAATGTGCTGCAGCTCCTAAAATTTATTACCTGAGGTAGTAAAAATGTGTAATTCATCAGCCTAAATTTCTATGAACAGATTCGAGCCGGGGCAAATATTAATTCTTACAATCGGAGCTCTTTTATTCAATTGATGGTGCAGTATAATTTTGGAATCCATTTTTTAGACAATGACGGCAATTAATAAAAGCTTGTTCTTGTATTCTTGAACGCTTTCACGAATTATTAGGGACATCGTGTCCATAAAAAGTAATTGACACTTCGGTTAATATTATTATTCCCGTACCCTCTCACAACTTGGGATTTATTGGCTCATGTCTATGACGATAATTCACAGAAACTGAGGTTTTAACAGTGATTTCAGTATTGTAAAGGCTCGTATCAGGCTCAAGTTTAAAAAGAAATATGTATCACAAAGTGGCACAGGCAGAGTTTTACCCTTATTGATGTTTTAGTTTTCCATTAACCAAATTTAGTGCTTACCGCGCCTATACAAGGTTTGATTCTAGAGAAGTTGCAACTAAGAATATTCTACCAGGTTTTTTCGTTCGCTTCGAAGGGTTTTTACTGACTACATCTTTGCACTTCGAACTTTTAGGTTTAAGACAACTTCCTCATTGGTGGATCACTCTGCGAATTTATCTCCATCCTCCGTCATGTAGCATATTTGTTAGACGCTTTTAGATGGTGTGAATCAAGTGATTTGAAATTCTAATAGTATTTTTTTAAACTTTAAATAGGTAACCGTTCTCCTAGAAATAAGGAGTTGTGATGCACGGTGTTTCTTTTCATGCGGAATCTCTTTTTATCGTGAAATAGATTTATCTACTTTCTTTTTGAGAACGAGTTTCTTCCTCGCTCGTAGTGTCCTGACTGTCCTTTTAGTCGCGGAACAGCAGTCCCATCTTTTCTTTTATACAGCTGGATTCCGAACAAGGGTGGAAGTTTCATGAATAATGAAACGGAACGGTACTTGCGAGGAAGAAACGAGTGGTCGGCTGCCGATGCGGTGACGTGGTGAAGACCATCATTTCCGAATTCCCCTTCCGAGAGAAAAATTTTGCTTTGTGTTCTCTTTTCCGTTGGACGCACGGATGCGACACTTTCCAGTGGCGTAACAGGGTGGTTTCCTATTATTTTTTATTGCTTAAATCGAAAGATTATTACTCCTGGAGTGCGCATTTCACACTCTTAGATTTTCGAATGACGATATCTATTTTTCGCGATTTAACGATAAGTGAAAATTTTCAAGAGCGCGAAAACGCGACGGCTAAGTAGGAATGATGGGAAAAGTCCGTGTGACGTATTTCTGGTTCCAGCTGTCGGCGTGTGAGGTGACCTTGGTGCGAGGCTTTGAGCGCTGATACGACGCAGGATGCTAGCAGGTAGTTGAGTACCCTGCTCGCAGGTAGCGCTTGCCTTAAATAAGGATTATTAATACCTTATCAAACGAAGAAAACTTTCCGACAATAGGCAGTTTTAATAGCTGATTATTAAGACATGTTTCCCTGAGGTCTGTGCCACATGCATGCATTGGTACTCTCAGACGATGTAAAACTCCTATCTTCTCGTATAAAAACTAGGTCCCTGTGACGTCACATGGAGTGGCATCGCATGGGCGCCAATATGGCCCTTTTCAACTTAGGTTAAAATTGACCATTGCCTTTCGTCTAAACTGGGATTTCTAAAACCAAATAATTTGTATATAATGAATACACTAATGGTGGGTAACGAATCGCAATCAATGCATTTCATTTTCTTTGATGAAGGAAACTACCCTATTATTGAGGGATGAGGGGTATTCCCCCCAAAGTCTCAGAGTAATTAAAAAAAACATATTTAAAACTATGTGTAGCTTTGATACATAATAACTGCGTCCGCTTAAAGTGTCAAAATGATGTAAAATGTATTTCCAGGCATGCCAAATTTCAAAACATTTTCCGGCCCCCCCAAAGCCTCAGGGAAATAAAAAAATATTTAAAACTATTGTCTAGTTTTGACATATAACAAATGCATCTTCTAAAAGTTAAATTTTATGTGTCAAAAAATTGTATTCATTTTTTCAACGTTGCGACGCCCCCCCCCCCCCCCCTTGCTTGGGGAGGTCACCCCCCAAACTCTGTCAACCTCCCCAAAAGCATATTCCTGATTACGCCACTGAGACTTCCTATTAGAGAAATCTTCCGATAAATTCATCAGGATTGAGAAAAAAATTCAATGTTGTTTAAACTCAAGGAGGTGCCATTTCCACTATCAATTGAGGCAACTCCTGTATTTACAAATCGTTTTGTTCGTCGAGGGAATAAACCCATTGTAATGCCATTTTGTCATGAATTTAAGTGGATGGCGGGTACTTTCAGGGCCATCTTATGCCTTTTTTACTCAAGTTACGAAATTACTTGAAATTCATGTGTACATTTTCGCGGCGTTGTTCACGATGACACGTTCCTGCTTTCGTCTTCAGGTCGAAGGTGAGTAGTGTTGATTTTTCGCCGCCTAATACCGTCCTTCCCCTGAGCGCTGATTGGTCAGTACTCTCTTCCTCACGTTGCTGATTTGGTATCTATTATCTCTGTTCAAATTAGGTGTTTTTTGAATTTCCAGGGCTTCCCTGATCTGCGTTGGACAGCATCGGCTCTCGTTTGCCGCTGTCTTCGCATTATTGAAGTCAATTTTGTGACCAATCAAATTGCTTTCTTCGAGTTGCTCTTTTTATCGTGCAAATTTTAGTTTTAGAGGAGGGGATATTTTGCGACCTTGCGTTCATGTATCTCCGCGCGCATTCGTTTAATTCCCGTCTTAACACGATGCATTTTGAGATTCTCGTTCGTTGGTGCTTGAGGTGGTGCAATGACGTACTTCATGTAATATGGGCTCAAACATTCCTACTCCCCGGTGATGTCACGGCGTATTTTCGTCGTGGCCATCTGTTTTCGTGGCCTTTAAAATTATTCATTTTTTTGGTGCATACTTAAATCCTGGGACTAATATTCCTTAAACTGAAAATGTGTTCGCTCGAACTCCAAACTTTGAATTATGTTGAACGGAGTATTCCAACACTGATTTTTAGCCATTAATTTAGCCCTATTAATATTGGGACACAACTCTTTTGTTTAAAAAATATTTTTTCGCGTATGAGATCCTTTCAAAGAAATATAATGGTATTAGTCATGAAGAGCAAATTTATGGATTTTTCTACTCTCTCTCTCTCTCCAGCTGTTTAGGCCAAATATAGCGCCAAAATAATTTTTCTAACTCGATTATAGTTTTATTTTTTTATAATAACTATTTTCGTATGGGTATGCTTTTTAATACTTGCCTGAGGGAAGGCAGATTTTTCGAAAAGAATCATTGGTATGATTTAGGTAACGTATTCTATGTTAAAATATGATTTTGGGATGCCCAGGAGGATTCTATTTTGATATTTCAGTATCTGAGCATTTGAATGCCTGTCGAGTCGTGTCAAGTGTTCCTTATTGATGTCGTTTATCTTCAATTTCGAAGTATTCGCTTTACTATTCCTGAATATCACCCATAAGGTTCTCAAACACTATGCTGTGGCGAAATATCCCAAATATCTATTTTGGTCTCTATGTGCAGTTCTTATGCTCGCCGATGGCAATGTGAAATCAAATTTGAAACTAAATTTGTTGATAACAATATTTTTTAATATCTAAAATGTAGGATTTATATTTTTCGACCAATGATGTATTGGAAAGAAAAGAAAACGAAAGGTATCGATTGCGATTCGTTACCCACCATTACTGTATTCATAATATACAAATTATTTGGTTTTAGAAATACCGGTTTAGACGAATGGCAATGGTCCATTTTTATCCTCATTTGAAAAGGGCCAGATTGGCGCCCATGCGATGCCACTCCACGTGACGTCACAGGGACCTAGTTTCTACACGAGAAGATAGGAGTTATACATCGTCTGAGATTACCAATGCATGCATGAGGCGCAGAGCTCAGGGAAACATGTCTTAATAATCACTTATTAAAACTGGCTAAGGTCGGAAAGTTTTCTTCGTTTGATAAGATATTAATAATCCTTATTTAAGCCAAGCGCTACCAGCCAGCAGGGTACTAGGCTACCCGCTAGAAGCCTGCGTCGTATCAGGGCTAAGCCTCGCCTCAGTGTCACCTCAAAGGGCGGCAGCAGGAACCAGAAATACGTCACACGGAGAGATATCCCGATATTCATACTTACGCGTCGCGTTTTCGCGCGCTTGAACATTTTCACTTTTCATTTAATCGCGAAAAATAGATATCGCCATTAAAAAATCTTCGCCTCGCCTACCAAACCTAAGGTCTAGAATTCGAGTCTCGCCTGGGTAAATTGCCCCTATCCAGGGAATAGATGTTCGTGTACGACTAATTCTTAGACGTTATGAAAACCCCGATGTAAAGGCCAAATAGTGCTATTTTCAGTGGTGTGGCAGTAAATAAAAATAAATAAATACTGATCTTCACAATTTTATTCCTGACTTTTGGGGGAAATGGTGACCCGTCTCATAATATATACTAAATTTTCAAAATTGCCGTCTCACGACACGCCTTGATGGCTTCAATCGCTTGGGCGTTAAAACTTCCTGTCCAAAATCTTTTCTGGGGCAAAACCTCTTTTTCTCCAATGAAAAAACAAAACTTCCGTGATTACATGGTGCAGATGTCCACTCGTGTGGTTGGTCTGGTTGGCATAATGCTTTTGTGGTCTCGAGACACAAGAAGTTAGAAATTCTCGTAATTTGAGTAGCACCTGTTGCGTGACAGTTGGGTGGTGGGGGAACTGTGCTTGGACCTTGGAAATATATGGACGACTGGGAGTAAAATGAATCAGGGAATGAGAATACTATGTCATAGCAAAAGCGCTTCAAATTAAGAAACTGCTTTGCAATATATACCTCATGTACATTGGCTATTTCAGATTCGCAACTCATTTCAGTCTTGGCCTTTTTCCTATATATTTTTGTGCGATATGATGTTTTTGGTTCCTATTGTCTCCTTATATATTATTTTGGTGTGGTTTTCTTCATGGGAAATCTTTGTTAGACAAGGGGAAATACTTGGGGAAAATAAAAAGTATTAAAATCGATTGTCAAATGGAATTCCGATTTTTCCGAATGTTTCGATTGACGGAGTAATTTTCGTGTGAAATTTTGTTGATAATTATTGTCTTATTAACACTTTCATGAAGAGTATACATTGACGAAAAATGTGATATAAGAAATTTTTATGTATTTCTATTGAAATTATGATGTAAATGGCAAAAATCAAAATTTCCCTGCCTAAATTTATTAATGCGACATCAGGTGCCAGCGGTATTACATAGGGCGAACTCTGTACTAACATATCAAACATTCGGGTTGGAGTGTGGTTGTCTTCTGAAGAACTAATTACAAGACCTTCAAGCCACGAGAGTGATTGTTTGTTATGTGTCAACAGAGAAAAAGACGATTCAAAGTAATAAATATATTTACTAGGATGAGCGCTAAAATTTTGTTCTCTTGTGTTGCAATTCAAAGTAAGTTGCTTCATTTATGAAATATGAGTTGTGGACTCTAAATCGACGTACGAAAAACTTAAAAGCATATCTATTTTTCAAAGATACTTACCCGCTTATATGGGATTTGAGGAAGGATTACTTGAAACATCTTTTATAACCGCGATGAATATGAGACGAAAATTTAGCCGTGGGATCGTGTTTTATCCCTAATTGATTTATGTTTACCATTTTTTGTCTTTTTTATCTGATCATAATTCTCATTTCCCATGAGCACTCTCTATACGGAAATAGCATGCCGATAGATTCGCAGCTAGTAATTATTCTTTGGTTTTACCTCGCCAAGCAGACGACCCAAGTCTCGTTGCATGCTTTTTTTGCCGAATAAAGAAGTTTTCAGTGCTTGTTTCATAGCCTACGGAGGGATGGGAAATATACTGGGTCGTTAACTCTTGACAAAAACGCCACAGAACTAATTACCAAAGGCCCATTGAGCTGAGAACGACCCACTTCTCAATAGTTTGTGGTATTCGTCTTCCTCTGAACATAACAGGAATATTTTTTTCAGCCCTAAAGGCAGGAGGAGAAGCTACAGTAGTTTCCGTTGATTGGGACGCTTAACTTTTTCTAACAATCTAGTTCATAGCTTTGATGTTCACCACCTCAGATTTTTTCATTTGAGAAAATAGGTCACAGTGTACGAGAAGGAAAGTCAACAACATGGCGTATCTCTAAGCAATATCGTCCGTTCTTTAATTTGTTTACGTAGCCGTAACGGAAATAGTTAGTCTTGTTTTCCATGAGCCCATATGTCGTTTCCTGTCTACAGTTTTCTGAAGTGAAGTAAGTCGAACTTTTTTTTACTGTCTGCTCTTTAGAACGGCGAAAGCTTCTCACGACGCGTTACGAATCTTAGCGTCATCAAAAATCGGGTCAAATTACTATCAATTATAAATATTAATTTGACCTATTGATGATGTAATGCGTCGAAAGGCGACGTTAGTAACTTCCGCCATTAGAAATAGCAGACTGAACAAAAAGTTTTATTTACTTATTTCAATGAATTTTGCTGTTCCGCCGTAGCTGACCAAATACAGTTGCATATTTTATTCGTTATAAATCATTTGCTGAAAAAAAAATTTAATAAAATTTGACCCACTAGAATTTTTTACTTTGAAATTTAATACATTTGAAGCAATTAAAGCTATTGGATGAATTACGACGAAAATCTCTCTATTCCCGGAAAAAAAATCATCAACGTAAACTTGCGTCGTATACAAATGTAGAGCCGACGGAACTGTCCCACTTCATATTACGTTCTTGGATTTAAGTGATGAATGATAGGTATTAAGTGTCGGTTTAAATATTATTTTTCTACGCTAAACGTCGTGAATTTCGTAGAAGGAAAATTTCCCATACTCCTATTTTAAAACAAGGCACAAGATTGCCCTATTTCGCAGCATTATTTTCTCTCATTCTTGGTAGTGACGCGATGCAATTGAGATATCAGCAAATCCACTAACACAAGCTCGAAGGAGGTTTAGAAGTGATGATACTTGAAGGCTTAAATTTACATGAGTCTACCGCAAGTTACAGTCAGACTGTGTGTTAAATTTCAACAACATGCTAAATGTGAGGAAAACTGCCTATATTTCGCTGGTCCCTTATAAGGGAATAGTTCCTCCATAGTGACCGTTGATGTTTTTATTTATTCTCTTAAATTTACCTCTCTGCTGACAAAAATAAAAAAGTAGTTGCCTCTAGTGTTTTACAAAAAAGGAGATTTACATGTTGATATTACAAATTATATAGCCTCTCAGGTGCATGTTAGATGGGATAGAAACTATTTTAATATGATTGAGGGTACCATCAATTGCTTTATGGAATGTCGTTTGCAATTATTGCCGTATAAAAACTTTCAAGAAGATTATATTTTGACGAAATATGTAATTTAAGCAAATAATTTATGCAACTCTATCGAAATTATGATGCAAAATGACAAAAATCCAAATATGTTTACGCTCTATAAGAAATTATTTCATCTTTAATGAAGGCAGATGTACCCTTTGATGAAAGTTAGTTAGGTGATCGTTAGTTCACCGTAATAAACATAACACGATTTAAATAAACCGCGACCATTCGATGCTAGCAATGACTGTACCTCTCATTTCAAACTCATATTTTGAATTTTTTCTGGGTATGTATAGGCAGGGCTGGACAAAATACAAGCCGAGGAGAATTTAAAATACAATATCGCTGCAAATGTATTTGAAATGCAAAATACAAAATACCTTTGACTTGGGTGTTTGAAAAACCAACAACAAAATGGTATTTTCAACACCTTTTAAAATACAAAATACATTTGTATGGAAACTAAGGGATGTAAAAAAAATATAACCTGCCTTGGCACATTATGGATAGTTGCAAACGTGAATAAAACGATTCTATCGAAAACGAAGTAATCTCTGAACCATAATGTTACATAAGTATTTTCAGAGCTACTTCAAAAGCATTTTACTAATGTATTTTATTATTTTAGGATGGGAAAATACCAAAAAATATGTGTATGAAATACAAAATGCTAGATACGTTCAGGTCGCGTACAAATGCAAAGACAATTGTATTTCAGATACGTATTTTGAAATACTTCTACCTGAAATACTGCCCAGCCCTGTGTATAGAGTAGTGATAAATTACTCAGGAGTTAGAATCTCGACTGTCAGGAACGCCTTCCTCGCTGTTTTCTCTCAATATTCTCCCGTTTAGAATTTCAGGCACGTCGTGAAAAGTGATGGTCGACTCAATCTTTCGGAAATTAGGTCAATTCTAAAAGCGTGGGCGTGAGGTAGGCATGGCTTTCGCTTAACATCCGCACTGTACAGCTATGCGGGCTCCCATTGTTTTGAGTCCTCCGAAGCCTTGAATGTCGCCTGGCTTGACTACCTAATCCGCTATCCAAAAAGGGAGGGGTTATTCACTGCCTAAGGTCCCATGGCCCAAGAAAAGGTTTTGGTGAAATGGTCTCATTTTTCTTCTCTGCTTCATTGATTAGGCCAAATAGACTATACCGGAAGCTATCTAAATTTTCGCCGTTCTGCATCTCATTGATCCCCTAAATTCACAATGTCGAATGGTGATAAGCGATGCAACGTTTTCATTCATAAATTTGGTATACGGATGGTTAAATATTCGTAAGTTGACAAATAAATATTCGCGAAATTGCCGTATTCCTGAAATGTTTGTGACGACATTAAAGGACACGATTTCTCCGTTGAAATTCTTCTCTGCATCCCCCTTCCTTCTCAACTTATTAATTAACTTAATTGCAAGAGGGAAGTAAGGATTAAATGCCTCATATATTCCACCGATTACTGTCTAATTGTTAGTAAAAAACTTATTGATAAAATTTTTATTTTATTTTCAAATTCGATTTTCGTTGTGAAGAAATAGTTTAGTGGACGAGCTCATTGAATAGTATACTACTTGTAACATCCATATAACAGAAATGAAATTCCCCATTTTCCTGGCTGTTTTAAGATTCGTTTTATTTTCCAGCAACCCATCCTTCTGATGCCATTACCACCGGCCTCCTCACACCCCCGTCCCCTTACATTGCCGCGGATTACTCTGAAATTTCCCGCCTTTTACACTTCCCGAAATATAGTACCTCCATACTGGGCGTTGATTTTTGTTCTTATTCTCAAAAATTTTTCTTATTTTTGAAATTATTGTCTTGCTACTATATATTTGCATTGGCCTGTCTCTTTTCTATAGCATTTAAGTTCATTCTTTCGTATAATTTGATGAAAGTCTTCAATTTTACTGTTAATTATTGAAAATAAATCACTATCGTATTTTTCGCTATCGTTTTCAGTCACACGAAATATTTCGGTGGAAGTATCCGAGAAAATATCGTGCGCACCCCGTAGTGTCGTATGAAAATAACCTTGCCTGTATCAAGGACCGTTCCATTGAGCATTCAATTGGCGTTTAAGTCTCACGTTCGTATTTTATTAATCGTTCGTATTGGCGAACGCTACCCTCACTGTGACCTTGGCGTGATGGTAGGGCGTCGGCATTCTCTTGATCCTTATGGCTCAGCTTAAGCTCCTGGTTATTACCACACAACCCTTGTCCTCTAATTAATATTTCTGATGGTGTGGAATCCATGGCTGGAAGGGTATAGTAACCTTTTTTTCACCTTATTTACCTTTATCCGTCGAATTTATCAACCTTTCCTGGACACGACTTAGGTATGTCCTCTCTTTAAGTGTCCAATGTATGATTTGAATCCATGTCCCTATATCGAATTGCTATCAGTATAATTGATAAATCTCAATTGTTTTCCATTATGAATGGCTAATACTAAAATAACTCCCCACTCATTCACTCTGTGATTCAACCCTGATGATGGTTTGCATTAGCAAGGGTAAGGCTTACCTGTGGCGTAACTAGTAATATGCTTTGGGGAGAGATGGGATGGTCAGGGGTGGCGACGGGGTAGGGGTAAGCGGCAAATTTTTGAAAAATGGCATGCCTGAAAATACATTTTTACATAATTTTGGCACTACAGATTTAACTTTAAGAAGATGCAGTTATTACATGCCATAACTAGATAATATCTTTAAGTATTTTTTTTATTTCTCTGAGGCTTTGGGGGGGGGGGGAGGGAGGAAAATATATATTGTGGTACTTAGAAGGTAGAAGTAGGTAGGTAGGCAGAAGTCATTCAAAGTGGCCAAATGGGAGGCACACAAGTTACAAAATTATAGGCTATGTAGAGGTAAATTGCGTAGATTTCTCTTAATTGTGTTAGTCAATGAAGGTTTTTTTTTAGATTCGTCCCACATGAGTTCCGCAGTGAAATGGAAATCAGCTTTCAAGTTTTACGTAAGTTGCTGATGATGAAATGGAAGTTATCGAATTTCAAAAGTACCTACCGTGCAGATAGGGGCACCCTGCGCAACCAGGTTGAATATTAATTACCCGCATTGAAGTGCAGTTTTGGTCCGTTTTTATAGTAAGACTTGGGGAATACCAGTTATGCCATTGGTATGGGCGATTGATTTTTTTCCTGCGCCTAATTATCATCTTACGTATGAAAGTGGATTTTTTATTCCATCATTCAAGACAATGTGAAATAATCCAGTTTGATAAACTATATCTCTGAAAAATAATATGTTTATTATTTTATTCTAATTTCAATTTCGGTTAAACATCAAATGAATGTACTCGTTTTGATATTCCCTCAGTTGCATATTATTTTTTATTAGTAATATTTCGGTTCTAAAGTAACCATAAATGTTTGTCTTAAGGCCTCTTATGGCTTATAGATGTAATATAACTTTACGGTGTCATGAAAAGTATCCCTTGTGAAGCTTTCACGAAAATATATTTCTTGCGACAATGTCTGGATAATTATTTCCTGTAAGATATAAAAATAATTATTTCTATTTAAAGGTAATTTATCAAATAAATGCCCGCATGTCACATAGCTATTTGATGATGCTGATCAAAAAGTTTTGTTTTCAATTTAATCTTACAATCGACATTTACTTTTCGATACTTCCACTGCAAAAACGCTCAACAATCGGCCACCGAATCAAATTCGCTCATTTAATAGTCCTAGTAGTACTAGATGAGTGGATTTGATTCGGTGGGCGATTGTTGAGCGTTTGTGCAGTGGAGGTATCGTTTTTTATTTGAAAAAATGTTGATTGCAAGCCTGTTTTGACGGTCATGATTCTGTATAAAAGCCATAAATTTCTATTCAAAAGAGATTAGCCAAAATGAAATCATTCATAACTTGCGGGTTTTTCTCGTCAAAATATAAATCAAATTTCCCGCTTGCTGTAAACAAGCATGGGAACGACTGACCTCCTACCGTGAAACCACCATGTCGTGTTATATCTAACATTGGCGACGCATTCCTTCCCAGCAGCAATAGAAAGTGTGACTAATCTGGGCCGCACGCCTTTACTGTTTCCCGGAGTTTGAGGAACTTTGAAGTTTCGAGTTGAAGCCCAGCTTTAGAAATATATCCAATGAGAATTCCAGATGTATAGAAATGCCAGCCAATTTAGTGGACGGCTGTGACTGCAAGTCTGCCTATTTTGACCTCTTTGCATGCAGAAAAAGTTATTTCTATGTTAGTGATGACCGCTGAATGCTTATGGTATCTGGCCATTTTTTATAACTAGGAACTTATTGAGTGGTCTGCCAATTGTGAGGCCCCTTTTACACACTGTACATACCAATACCGTAAAAAGAGATATGCTATATTGATTTATGCCATAGAGATATGGTACATGTATTTGCAAATAGTTTAATAATTTGATGAATTTTTTACAGCGTGTTAGTGTAATATGGACTTTTGAAATATTTGGTATATTATCGTTCCTGTCGGACTTAGAAACTGTGAAACTAGAAGTGATGCTGTCTGTGTCGTTCTGAAATATAGAGTAATAATCCAAATAAAAATGAACGAAAAAGTGAGAAATCGCCTAATTGAATATTCCTGAAGTGTCCTATCAGGAGCAGTCGGCTCTCATCACCGAAGTTACGCTTTGCTTAGGGGACAAACTAATGTTTAGAGGTACCAATGGCATACTAAGAAATCAGGACGGGAAAGATTTAGAGAAAGAGAATGAAAAATAAAATCTTTCCCTATTTAGCCCAATCTCTCATAAGTTAGAAATAATACACTCGAACGTCACCCTAGTCATGAGTTGGTGACGTCATTATTGTTCCGGTTCAAGGAAAATCTTTCATTCAAGCGAAGGAATCGCTAGCAAAAGTGTGAACAACAATAAGCCACGTGCGGCCGATACGCCAGGCCTAGGAGCAGAGGAGAAGCTGTGAACAGCTAGGCTGAAGTTCGTGACGTCATCAACCTACCTGCGGAAATGGTATACGCCATCGATTTTTCGCTGCGAACAGATCAAGGAGCAGGAGACATATTGAAAAACGAAAAAAACACACAATCGAATAGTGAATGAGATTGATAAACAAGCCTATCAGATATTATCGTCATAGCATTTTGGAGAGTCACACTGTATGCCAAGCACTTGGGATTTCTTCCTATGAAAGCGAATTTACGTTATAGCCTCGTCCTCAGATTATCCGCGAATCTCAAGGCGTCATATTGGCAAAGTGGCACCCCTTACCGGTCTCCGAGGCGCTAAGCGGTCCAACCCACGTTATACGAATCGGGAGGAGATGACCTGCTTGCCACTGACCCATTCAGCTCTTGTCTCGTACTCTCCCCCTCCCTCGCGAAAAAAGGGCCATTGGGTTTGGCGGCCGTCCTTATGTCGTGTGTGAAAGTATTAACGGACTGTTTGGTAGGTGGGGAGGTTTTGGAATCCGCCTCCTTCCTACGTGATTTGTCTGCGCCGGTCACGGCCTCATGCTCTGCCTATGACTCCCTCCTCTTCTCTCTGTGCAGCGTAAATACGGGCGAGAATACACTTGTCTCTTCAGAATCAAGTTATTTTTGCTTACCTCCGCATATTAACATTGAGTAACTGGCAATTACGTTGTTGAGTTTAAATGATATTTGTTCAAGTGAGAGGTAACTTTCAGAGAATAGTGGAAACGAGCGTCAACAATTACAATGTATGGCAGTTAGGGCAATAATTGTGACAACAATCTATCAATTAGGTCAACAATTGTAATGACCGTTCAATAATTGAATATTGATTTATGAGCATTGTCTAAGCTTCGGTACATAAAAAAATTGTGTAGATATATATGTTATTGCTTCTTCCATGTCTAAGGGCCCTTTCGATGTTTTTTTACATTGCTTGAATGAGTCCAATATGATCATAAATGATAGAGTAAATTGGAAAAATTGTTTATATATTCACTCTTCAGTCACTGTTTCTATTAAGTGGGAGTATTGTTGTATCACCCGTGTAGTAGCTGTGGTTTACAGCTCGAATATGATAATGTAATCACCCGTGATATTCAACTTTGTTTGCTGTTGGTTTCGGAATGATTATCGCAGTTATCTTCCTTCTCTGTGGACCAGGATTAGCTGAGTCACTAATTAAATCTAAATGTGCTGTGAAATTTATTTCTCAGAATTGTTTGCCTCTACACTATCAGTTTCATCAGCAAATAAAATAAATTTTCCCTCTTCTAATTTTTTTCAATGTAGATACTACTTCCGCTCTCGTCATTTTACTCCGCAACCCCACTCTGATAAATGGAAGTGATGTAAATAAATTTTTGATGCATCTAATTCCTTGTCGGAGATTATCTATTTTACTACTACTCAGTTTCTAATCCCGTGCGAAAGACACAATTCACTTCTTTTTGGTGGACCAGCAAAGGAAAACTTGTTTTTGGTCTACTCAAACTTAGAATGACAGCCTGAAATTAAGGATCGAACAGCAAAACGCAGGGTGCGGAAAAGGTTTTAGTTTGTACATGAGAGTTTGCTACAGATGTTGTAATGATTCTCCTAAAATTATTTATAAATATCTTCATTATAAGGTATGAAATTAAATTACTTTTATCTGATTTTAATATAGTTTTATGAGATCTTATTTCCTTCGTATTTTACTCTCCTACAAGGACGTCAAAATTAAACATTCACTCAAATGGACTGAAATTTATACCAGAGACCCTCTCATGCAATGATTCCCTATCCATAGAAGGTTTTTGCTCTGATACGTAAATTTTCCCCGATTGGTAGAATACCCTGAGTAATTCTCTTTATGTGAGACGCCGATTCTCGCTGAGCAAACTGGAAACGTATTGTATTGACAATGACGCACTATCTTAGGAACTTCCCTGATAATCTTCCTTTTCGTCCATCACACTTTCTCCTGTCTTCTCCACGCCCACATCTCGAAGTCGTCCTATCAAGTCTCATACCCTTCCCTCCCTATATTTCTGTGCCCGAGCAAAATAAATAAAACCGCCTAAATCTAGCGGTGCAGCGTGCCGTTACAAACTGGCAATCATTTTTCTTAGACATCCTAAGATAGCGTCCATTGTTAGGATAGGTATCTATCTCTTTTTGAGATGATTTTTCACCTCCGCGTTTTCCAGCCATGAAGTGGTACGTGATGCACCTGCATCCTCATCAGTAGTGCTCATCAATCATGTGATAAGCTCTATTTTGTTAATGAAATAGTTTCAGGCCTAAGTCTGAGGAATTTTATTTTTACTTTAAATAATGAATTAGTGAATCCACGGAGAAAATTTATTGCATGACCATGTTTTGTCTAATGATAGTGCTTATGCCGACGGTTCGTCATGCAGCTTTTAGCACTGAAAAAAAAGGTTTCACGTTACAGATGTAAGTAATGGTCCTTTACCATCGTTGAATAACAGCACGCCTTAAATGAATTCTCTAGTTTCTTGTAACTTAAATAATTGTTTCACGTTATAGCTGCAAATATTGGCATGTTGTCCTTGTTGAGAAACAGTAAGCCTTAGCTGCGTTTATTTTCTTAAAGCTAGAATGAAATGGAAATATTTTTTGAGTTTTCTCACAAACGTTTCCTTGGCGTTTGGGAAAAAGCTCGAATAGTGCGTCTTAATAATATATTTACTGTTTCTTTAGATCATGAATTCAGTATTGAATCATGTTTTCGTGCAAAGATAGTAGATCAATCGCTGCTACTTCTTTAAGAGCGTTACGCTTTTCTAAAATGTACTACCTAAAATTTCACCTATTTAAAGGACCATAACGTTCACGGACTTGAGTGTGAAAAATGATCATGACTTAGGTTGTGGGAATAGGGCGCTGGACTCGCTCTGATTGTAATTACTCATCATGTTAATTGTGACAAATTTACATTTTAGCTCATGGTCTTTTCCCTGGGAAAGAATTTGGGTCGTGAAGACTGTGGGGTATCATCATTTCCGCAGTCACTTCGCGGGAATATATGTTCTACGACAATCATATTATTCATCCTGGAAAGGACCATCGCTAACGTGTTTTGATACGCACTTTCTCTCCAGTCGTTTTATACCTACACGGAAAAAGTAGGGTAGAATGCATGTCCGGTAAGGATATCCGCCCAACTGAATGTCTTCAGTGACCTTTGATGAGGTCATCGAATATCAGCCTGTCACGTTGATTTTCTTGGCGTGGGGTCAAAATTAAAGGTGATCCGATACCAGTGACCGATAGGCATATCGGCTGATTATAGCATATTGTAACATTGTTAGGCCGTCTAGTACCGTCCAAAGGCCTCTTTACAGCGTACATTAACCCGTACGAGTTAATGTCTAAATGTATGAACGCGTGAATGAACACGAAAATGCACCGTGTAATCACCCAACTAGTGCGAATACATGAACGGAAAATAGAGCCTGTTCTAATTTGGTTCATGCGTTCGTACGTGTTCCGTTGCGGTCCACAAAAATCATTCACGCAAAAAGGCATTAACTCGCGTTTGTGTAATCTATCGTGTAAACAGGCCTTAAAAGTTATTTTTTCACACAAGCTCTCTTAAAACTGCGCTATGCACATGGGAACGACCGCGCACGCGTGATTTCTAATGGAATTGCCTTTGTTGCGTGGGTCAGTGACCAGGAAAACGGTATCGGACGTTTGGAAACGAATATCCACCTCATCGTATGCCATTTTCTGATAATTTGTCGAGGAAATGGAGCGTTCATCGAGTTTTTGCCGAATCACTCTGGAATTGCTGTTAAGTCACGCCAAAGCATTTATTCTCGAAAACTTGAACTTCTGACATTGCGTTAGCTCATAGGGGAAGGAAACTTGGAACTTGGAAGTCATGGTCACATTGCAGGATTTTTAGGCACGCTGAACAGCAAACAGTAAAAAAAAAACTATTTCCTTATAATGGGCACGGGACCAGGTTATACACCCCTCCACAAGATTGATCGCTATGTGTAGACCAAAAACGTCTGGTGAACTCATATCCCAGCAAAAAGGTTTGCGTCGAGAGGATCATAGGCGGATATATGGGGGGGAGGGGGCACGGGGGCACGTCCTTACCAGATGGTACCAGACCCTTAAAAAATATGCAAGATTTTTAATACGGTCCCATTATCATTGCGTTCGTTTTATATGAAGAGGTATCCTTGTGCCCCCACCAGAAGAAAATCCTGGATACAGCCTTGCTTGTGCCCCCTCCCCGGAAAGAAATCCTGGATCCGCCCCTGGAGAGGATTAATAGATAATAGTAGTATTATTTCCGTTATGTTTTCCCTTTGAGCGAGTGAAGAGTATTAAGAAAAAGCAAGTAGAGAAGTATAAGGCATGAAACGAATTCGCTAAACTTGTTTAGCATAAAATATCGCCCCAGTGAGATGAAAACTACATCAATGATTTCATTGTTCTATTTTGTTTGGAATTACGGATTACGGTACTACACTCATGTAATCGGCCCCAGACCGAATTTTATGTTGAATCTTTTGCTGATCTGATTCCCGTGATGGTGCATGAATTTTCACTAAGTTGAAGCCGGATCTATAGATTTCATGATATTAGAAGGTTTCAACACTCGCTTGCAAATGAAAACCTCCTGCTCAATTCGTGGGTCATGGTTCCATTTGTCAGTGAAGACTAAGGGATAGCTATGGTATTAAGTAAATACCAAAGAAATTACTCGAGACTTACCAATCTATTAAATTAAGAGAGATATTTTGCCGAGCGGATAGGTATGGCAATTCGTTTCCCCCTAGCAATAGACTTCGATAAATGCTGTCAAATTCCTACTTTTCATACAATTTTTTCTTGCGAAATTTTTATATTTATTGACTTTTATCCACAGTATTTGATTTATTTACAGTATTTGAGAGCCAGAATAGCGTCGAAATCTATTTTCGGGAATACAATTTTCTGGGGGAGGACCCCCGAATAACCTCGTGAGATGGACCCCCAACGGATGGAGCCCCAGGCAGGGCCCCCTAATCGAGTAGCATAGGTTCGAGATTTTGAAATGGGGGTTTTCACAGAGATTTCGGGGTCCCTCCGGGCAGTGCTGTAGTTGGGAAAAAAATTAGGCGGTACTCACCAAAATTTTCCTACAGCTGAACATGTATTATGCATTGATTGCCGCGATTGAAATGTTTAACTCAAACTCTTATATTAGTTCTAAGTTGTGACACGAGATAACTCTGAACAAGTAAATAACCATTTCCGAATTTTCTTTCTGAAATCCATTGAACAATTTCAGTAGGGCTATTTTTTACAGATTTAAAAAGGTACTGGTAAAGGCAGGGGCGCCACTAGGAATTAAAGCTGGGAGGGGATTTAGGTACAACTAATACCGGTGTGTGTGGGGGTATGGAATACCCACCAGGATAAGCGGCAGGTGCGAAATAAATGAATTGCGGAATTTTAAAATAAATGGTTCAAAATGGTGAGTTTTACGGCTTTCTTAGGGATATTTTATTAAATCTTACACTATTCTATTAGCCATATCAATCCAATTAAGTAAAATGGATTAAACTTAAAAATTTTCTGAGCTCTGGGGGGGGGGGGTTTATCCCCCAAAACCCCCCCTCGCGGCGCCACTGGGTAAAGGTACTGAACGTCGTACCGGCCTGACTACAGCACTGCTTTCGGGGTGTATGGAAAATACCACAGGACAAAGGGAGTCCTCCCCCGAAAAATTTTGGGATTTATGATGCTGAAAACGTGATTTTTAGGACTCAAAAACAGTAATTATGTACGAGTATTCATTAAAATATAGTGTATATTGTTTATAAAATAAAGTAAACGGAACCCCCCTCCCCCCCGCCGTGGCTATAATCACGCAATTACCCTAATCACCTTAGAGTGCCCCTGCGCGAGATGCATCGCGTGTAATTCTTTGAGAAACCTATCCCCGCGGCTCCCGCTCCTGACAGGGTCGTCTGCTTGATACCCATCCCGCGTGCCAGTCCGATTACGCGATCTGAATGCGCCATCGTCGTCGTCATCTGTTAGCTAGGTAGTCTTCCTCTTGCCGCGGACTCGTCCTATTCGGCGGCGCACTCGTTCTCTGCTATCCCCAAAGGTGTGACGCGCCGTATCTCTCTCCCAATGACCGTGTTCACGTCCATCCGTCCCCATGACCCGATAACCTCTTATAATTATTATTTGTCTGTACACTGGGAAGCCTCATGCTCATTAGGCGGGAGAATAAAAACAGTTAACGGTGATCATTAACCACCCATCCCCCGCAAGGTCGTTGGAATTCTAATGGGCTCGTCCGGCATTCTTTTTTGCTGTTGTCGATAGTGATAGAGTTTGGAGTAGGGTAGACCGGGGCACGTTTACCCAGTGGACGTTTTCCGAAACGAGTTACAATTGGCGCGCCACCGGTCATGACACATTGATATTTATCCCATGAGGATGTATTCTCATAAGATTCTGAGCGTCAGCCGAGCGTCGTTCTAGCATGAGGAAAGCGTAACATGTTTTCTGTCAGTATGAGTAAATTTTGTGATTACTTTATTAAAACTTATTATGAGCTAATGATACTTAGTTGAGGATAAACAAATGTATGAAAAGTATCAGAATTTTATCCTTTTTTTGGGAACTATTTGTATGAACGAAAATGTTGTTAGTTTTCGTTGCACGCTGAAAATAAAGCCAAATATGGCCCAAACCCGTTCTACCCTATATACAGGGTGATTGAGGAGGAATCTGCTATTCCTCTTGAAACTTTCTATCTTTCCATTTCAATCTTATAGCTTAATTAAACAAGAGCATTAAGCGAGTATCAAAAAGACAATTGCGTTATCTTACCCATTTCGAGATTAATTTTTCAGACAGTTATAATCGCACATTTTCGTCTAAACTTAATTATTTAATATGTCCTTAAAAATCCAGAGTATTAAATAAGCTCAGTAACTAAGGAGTTGCGACCCCATGTTTATGGACAAAAAATGCTTAATTTCTCCCCTACCACCTCATGAAGTATTACAGATTCCTCCTGAAACACTCTGCGAAGAGATAGGCGGTTTCCTGTTTTGTGACCCCTTGCCCACTTCACGACTTATTCGTGAGGACAAATCGACGGCCTTAACTCTTTCGCCGAGAAGTTGATGACGTAAGCTACTCCTCTGACTTGTCCGTCTTCCTCACGCGGTTATTTGTTTTCTTAACTCCTGTAAGTGATTCCTTCCCTCAGTAAGCGGTTCTCCCTGAACGAATTATGAATCGGAAATCCAATGACGTCACATACTCACGAAAATTTTACGGAAACTTTCGCGTTTTTTTAACTTAGAGAGAATGGCTGGATGAGGAAGTTTTTTTCGTCTTAGCCCTAAATTTTTCTTCCATTTAATCAATTCTTCTTATTGATTGCGATGATGGGTCCGAGTGAACGACCCCAGTTCGGTTTGACCCCTTTGCAATTATGTCCCTCATCTTCTTAAAGCCGTATTACTCTGGGCACGTAATAGCACAATCTGATGTGTGTACGAAGGCATAATCAAAATTGCGTCGTGTAAAGCGGTGAATTGCTAGTGCGCATGGGAGAATGTATGGACGTGATATGGCAAAATAGCTCCTGCTCTAATTTCATTCGTGCATTCGCTCAAATGCACTACATAATGAGAAATTAATACTGGCTAACAAGCGCTATAACGTGCACAGTTTTAAAATGGCCATTATATCTTCAAACACAAATGCAGTTATAGAAATCGGCATGGCTTTTTATTTCGGTGCCCTTATTGCGAATCCAATGATGAATATAGTGTTCGTCTGCCTTTCAGCTATTCTTTTTGTAGTAATTATATCATAGTATTGGTATGCAGAGCCATTTCCTCGATACTTCCAAGTGAAATAATTGGATGAAAATATCCGAACCCAGCGTTGCTTTTTCTAGGACCTGAAACAATTTTAATTATGTTATTTTTTAGCGTATTAAATTGTTCGGACTGTTTAATTATGGTTACAATCTTTCCCGAAACAAATTTCGTGCCTTGCCTCTCCTGGACTTCCTTATCCGGTCACTGTGATTAGGTATAATTGTAGTTTGGTGCAACGAGATAAAACATGCATTCTTCGTCTGTCTTCTTCAAACCCAATATCAGTAGAGCCCAAAGAATGAGTTTTTGTTTCGGTGCCCTGATTGTGATTCTAATGGTGTAGCAAGTCTTCTCTGGCCTGATTTTTTTCTTCAGATCACGACTCGGTATGCGATTCAGCAGCTGGTCGGAAAGAGCTCGTTGCTGCTGATTTTTGTACGATTTAAAAAAATAATTATGAAGACTCCGCATCGAGGTAAAATGGAGTAAATTA
Organism: Ischnura elegans; assembly: GCF_921293095.1. Classification (NCBI taxonomy): domain Eukaryota; kingdom Metazoa; phylum Arthropoda; class Insecta; order Odonata; family Coenagrionidae; genus Ischnura; species Ischnura elegans. The sequence continues at coordinate 34,649,942 of NC_060251.1, read as the reverse complement.
GCCCACCGCGAAGTGAATGATCTACGTTTTTTTGGTTGTGAAATGTGATAAATTTTGAAAAAGATTGCGCTCTAGTGAAGCATAAACATCTTCGTAATCATCTCACCTCTTTTAATTCCTGAAAAAATGTAGCAATGATGATTAACTATGATCGCAAACGTTAAGTTTCATTTCACCTGCTTTTCAAAATGCTTATACTTTTCGATCGTGGGAATCGGGTTGGTGTGGTGGCTAGAGTGCTGGCTTCCCACTCCGTGGGCTCGGGATCAAATCCCTGCGGTGGCAGAGGATTTTCAGAGAATTTCCCTATTTCATTGATGTATGGAGGACATTTCGAGCGCAACACTCCGTCCGTCGGATGGGATGTTAAGCCGTGGTCCCCTTGGCACCTTTCTTTAAAAGCAGGCTAATGCCGACGCCGTGTTTCTCTACATCCTTTCCTGCCTATCCTTTCTTTACGGCGCAAATGATCTCTGCTGTCGGTCGCCTCCTCCAAATAACATACCCTTTTCAATCCTGTATTTATGGTTTTTCTAATATGCCTGGGGAGATCCTCTCAAATGAGGTTGCCAAATCACGCGTATTTTCTGGGAAGCCCAGTATTTGTATAGGTATTTTTTTAATGTTGGTTTAAAAAATTCACGAACGAGTTATCAATCTAAACTTCTCTTGTTACGTATGTACTCTGAATGTATTTAGTGAATTAATTTCAGTACCGTTCATAACTTCAAAAAAAAAGTATTTTTAGTGACATTTTATCTAGACTCTGATCTTTAGTTTTTACCCTAAAAAGTTGGCCACCCTCCTGAATACCCGCTCGTCGAGAGTATTGCATACCACAAAGGCGCTTCTCAATGCCGTGAATCTTCCACCCCCAAGCAATAACATTAATTTTCTCCAGCCTGAAGAAAGCGAATTGAGATCTCCCGAGAATATTGGGATGATTAGGGGAAATGAGACGAGAGGATATACCTGGATATAAGCCTTCTTTTTAGTGCTTTAGTAGTTGGAAAATTCAAAGGAATTATCACTCTCTTTGTTCTGGGTCATGTTCCCTTTTTGCTCTTCATGCTTTACAATAATTTTTTATGCAATATTTTTACACTAACTGCCACGAAGAAAGGAGAAAAAATTTATTTGAACAGAAAGGATCTCTGAAAATTCAGATTGTCTGAGTTTCAGCCTCAGTTAAGGTTGTAATTTTCCCTTTTTAGTGTGTTTACAAATCGAACATGGATTATAATCATCTGGATTTATAACCTGTCGGGATATGAATTCAATCGCCCAAATATTTAATCAAAACATCAGTGGAATTATTACTTGATTTGGACAAAATATTTGCAACCATCAAGCCAACGTGCTATTTACCATTTCATGTTACTTACAGGCAGTGGCATAACTAGGAATATGATTTGTGGGGGATGAGATGGCCTAGGGTGATGACCCCCCCAGGCAACCCCAGGAGGGGTTGGGGGGTCGTCACCCTAGGTCTGAGAAAATTTTTGAAAAATGACATGCGGAGATATGGATCATTTTGGCACTAAAATTTAACTTTAAGAAGATTCAGTGATTAAATTTCAAAACTGGACAATTGTTTTAAATAACTTTTTTATTTCTCTGAGGCTTTGGGGGGGATCTATCCCCTCATTCCCCCCCCCCCTCATAGTTATGCCACTCCTTACAGGTAATTATGGTTTACTTTTTGAGGTTCTTAAAAGGATTAAATTTTATGATTTAAAGTCCTCTCAAATCTTGTCCACACTACATCTCATCACTATCCATTGCTTTAGAAATCATCTCATTGTTTATTTACTGATCACTCATGACGTAAATATTATGCTATATATTTTTCTCTTTCTTTTTCCAACTAGACCCTGTCTGCCTGTTTATCGGCCACAAGGAGGCAGTGGATTCTTGTCTTTCCTCAGTGGAAATGGATTATACTGGTGTCGTTATTAGTACTGTCGGTAGCAGCTGAAGAATTACCACAACAGAAGTGCAGTGGGGGTCTGAAATACACCTGGGGAGATGCTCTTACTGACTCACCAGATTGCATTGGACCAAATGGATCACCGTACCCCAAGTAATAAATTTTATCATTTGATTTTCTGTTGTGCTCTTCAAATGCTATTTATCTAAGTAACCGCTCACTTACAGCATTTCTGCGAATTTATAGTAATGCTATCAAGTGATTCAGACTTAATTTGATGCACTTAGTTCATGAAAATCTACGTAACTTATCAATGTTTTGAGATGTTCATTTTAAGGCTGCGGTGAGTTGGGGGGTCAAGGGGCCTAAACTTCCTTTGAAATATTCAGAAGACATGGTCGTAAACAGTACCCTCTCCAACGCAAACCCACTTCCTCCCCCCCTAATTTTTCATTGCCTACCATCTTCACTAATGTTATGAATTTTATTGATAAAATCATATGCAAAAAATCCTTTCTTTGCTAATATTAGGTTTGTTTTATCTGTTAATTTTTTCATGGATATTATACTATTTTAGACAGTGCTATTGCATGAGCAAGCCTTTGAAAGATCTGAAAGAAAATATAGAATATTGTTTTTCATCCCAATGCATTATTGAACAAAGTGTGTATTTTTCACTGACCAGACAAGATAGGTAGATGCTTTTGGGACAGTAATTATGGTTCATACAAATATCTTTTCTCGCATGGTCTAAATATAAATTTCATAATGTTTCATCAACCATGGCTGCCCAAGAAATTTGGGGTCTCTGAAGATGTTTTCTATGTAGTAACGGATGCAGAAAAAACTCAAGGAGAGGGTGCAATAGATATTTTGAGCTACCTATGCTTTTATCGTAATGAAAAATAATCAAGTTACATGCAAAATGTAAGATAGTTTTATTTAACAAGTTGTGTACTGGGGTATTTAAATATAGAGGAACGATATACCTGGTTAGAGGAGTTGAGATTGAAAATATGTGCCAATTTGGATGATCTGCCTTTGGTTTAAGCATGGTTAAAAAGCTAATGTTTTAAATATAACTTTAACATATCTTACTTTACTTTCATAATAAGTAACGAAGAAAAACTGAACACGTACAATCAAAAATCTTTATTATGCTTTAAAATTGTTTAAGTGGATGCACCTAAACGACGAGAATTCTCACCATCCGTACACAATGTGTTAAACTGATTATATGTGTATACAAGATAATGATATCTTATGATATAAAAAAAGTTACAATTGTGGTTCTGCAATGTTTGGCAAGGGGGGGGGGGGCATGCCCCCCATATGTATCCACTGCTGTTTCTTTGGGGCCTTATCTCCTACCTTTTACCCCATCATCCCTAGGTGGCAGATGTACAAATGTGTCTTATTATCAGCTATTCCAGCCAAAAAGTCCTAGTGGCTGCTGTCTGTGTCAGAAGTTCTGACTCAGAACCCTTGTATTTTTGATGACAAATTTCTTCCAAATACTTTAGAAACCAAAGGTTTGAAAATGTTTTTCAGGAGCAAGCTAAAGTATCCTAAATGTGGGAGCCAGTGGGGTAGCCAGGAATTTTATTTGGGGGGGTCCAAAATCAGGGGGAAATTTTTTGAAAAACGGTACTAACAATAAGTAGAGGATTTTAAACTAATTTTACCACTTTTCATAATCAAAAAACTTTATTTGTGAAATAAATCTTTTGTAAATCTTTGATTTTTCAATTTTTTTTCTTTTGTGAAGCAAAGTATGGTTTTTTTGTGTTTTTAAATTTTGGTGGGGGAGGGGGTTTGGACCCCCCAAAACTCCCCCCTGGCTACACCACTGGTGGGAGCTAGGAGGAAAGTATCCCAATTTCTCCCCTTTTATCATGGCCCTGACTGGCATACTATTCAGCTAGATTAACCCTAGCCAAACTAAGCAAGTGGCTGAGTGAATGTATTTCTTTATGCAATTAATTCTAAATTCTCCAATATGAAAGAGTTTGAAAGTTCTGAAATTCCTTGTTTTATGCCATAAAATTTGACAACCATCCTGTCACAGCAACCTTGAAACTAAGGTGGTACCCAGGATCATAACTGGGGGGAGGGGGGGGGGCAAGCCATGGTCTAGGGGGTGGGGAAACCAAGTGGTGACATCAGTTTATGAGATTATTTCCTTGAAAAAATAGTTTTATTTTAGATACATATCTTATACTAATACATATTATTTTTCGTGGGTTTAAAGAAAATTCGTTGAATGCTTTCATTTCAATTCAGTTCTGATTTTGCTTAACGACTTTTGCGATTTTTGCTTCTTCCCCCTGCCCCTCGATGGGTATGCCTATGCTTGAAACCATCAATTCTCAGCAGTTTTAATGTATTTGTACCTCAATCCAGATGATGACTTGCTTTGTTATAGCTACATTTTTTCTTGAACTAATAAATCCTAAAATAAAAAATTCCTGGAGTTTACTTGTTATTAATTTTTCGGTTAAGGCTTTAAATATTTTTTGTTATAATCTAAAAAAGAAAATGTGGATCTAGATATGGGAAATGGGAAATTTCTCTGCCCTTTTACTACCTAATTGGTAAATTTTTTTCTTAGCAAATTATGTAACACTTAGAAACTGGGCATCATCTATCGTTGACATTCCAAATTTACTCCCAGTTGGAAGCTCTTCATTTGGAAACAAATTCTTAATCAATCAAAAAGCATTAAAGCTGTCGCACATTTGTCTTTAAACTCTGCCATTAGCTCCTAATCATGTTATACTTGTTGCGGTGGCTACCCTGAAGTTCCTTCCTCATCAAATTTTGCCTGGATTCACCTCTTATACAAAGGTTAAAAATTACTTTATTTAACTTATTAATTATTTTTGGTCATATTCTCTGGGCTCTCCTGAAGTTCCTTCCTCCTCAACTTTACTGCTCTCAACTCTCTTCTAACAATTAATTCTTAGACATTTTGAAATTGTACAAGAGCTGGGTTAAGTGTATGATATAATATTTTTGGTGATTAGTGTGAAAATTGTATTTTTTCTTTCAAACAGGGGTGCTGTAGCAAGAGCATTTAAGAGCCCCTCTTCACCGTCATCCCCATGGTCATTGCCAAATGGGGGATCTTACCGGACAGGCAGGGCACGGCAAGCAGGTGCTGCTCTGGATCCTAGCATCACACAGAAAGCCCTACTTAGGGCTCATCGGATTTCTAATGGAATGGAATCTCTACCCTCTCATTTTTCTATGCGTGATGGTATGTTGATGTGTGATACGCTATTGCTCAACTATTTAGTTAACATCATAATGTGCAAGCAGGAATGAAAAGTCTCATTTGAGTCCAATTCATGAATGGATACAATAACAGGTTGAGATGAAGTCTGAGAAAATGTGAAAATTGTATCTCCACTCTATAACTTCTAGAATATTTTTATTATTTTAACTGCCACCAGCCACAATTATGTAATGTAAAACTTAATTTAAATAACTAAAATTCCTTAGGTTTCATTCCATTTATATGTACTACTTATGCATTTATGTAAATGATGATTTGAAACAACTAACCACCATTGCTCAAGTGCATGGGCATCAAACTCAACATAGTGAGAATGTATTTACATGCTGCCGCTCGACTGCTATGTACATACTACAAAAGCCTCTCTCAAATGACTGCAAAATAGTATAACATTTTGACTCTGTGCATTGAAAATACTCCCTCAAGAGCTACATTAAAAAATAAGCTGAAACTTTTTCTGTTGGAAAAGAAAGGTACTAGAGTGTTAACAACTTTTTCAAGGAGTATTCCTATCTCAAAATAACCTGATTTCTTTTCTGTTGCATGTGTGTGTCATTATTGACTTTTTCTATACATATATACCTCGTAAATTCCTTCTTGAAATCAACTTGTTATTTTCTAGAGATGCTTTCTTTAGTATATGTACTTGAAATTATTTCTTTAAAAAAATCAATAGTATGAAGTGGCGGATCCAGGATAGGGACAAGGGGAGGGCTTATTGGGTGTTAAATTCCAGCAGAAGTGAGGGTCGGAAAAAGATTACCATACTATCTAGTGTAAATTGGATACCCAAGGGAACCCTATTGGAAATTTCTTATAAGTCTTACAGAATTTCTTATAAGAATTCTGTAAGACTTATAGGATTCTATAAGTCTTACAGAATTCTTATAGGATTCTATAAGTCTTACAGATTTCTTATAGGATTTTATAAGTCTTTTAGAAATTCTTATAGGATTCTATAAGTCTTACAAAAATTCTTATAAGAAATCTGCATTTCTTATAGAATTCTACAATAATGCTGTGCGGGTCGCATACCTTTTAGATTTTTATCCAGCAGGCGTGTCACCATAACTTATGTTGGCAATTGATAATTATTTAAGGAATTCTACATAAGATAATTTTTGGAAATTATGTATAACTCTTTTTTAAGTAATGTTCTGCTAATTTCCTGGTTTTTTCAGCGTGGTATTTGACATAAATGGTTCCAAGAAGCGGAGGCTTCTTTAATGCGACTTGTTAGTATATATATCGCTGAGGGCACATGAAAAATTGTAGACTTAAAAGATCTGTCTGTTTCGAGTCTACAGATTACTTGACCGATGGAAGTTGGGCCATGAATATGGGCCATGAATAACCACGATGTATACTACGATTGCATATGTTACAGGATACTGTTCACATGGTTCCCTAGCAACCTAACAACCAAAACTTGTTAGGTTGCTAGGGATTGCTTTTATATGTTAATCATTCACTATGTCTTTGTGATAGAAGTTTAATAAAATAAGTCGTGTGCTTCTAACCAAAATAAGGCATTGACCTCATTTGGTAAGTATTAAAAAACTGGCTTTCCTAAAATTATGTTACCTTAAACAGATAGTTTCGTTGAATTTTAAACTTTTCATCATTAATTTAGATAGACATGTATATTTTTCAGATTGTGGCATATCGAACATAAGAGGAAGTTTTAATGAAAACAGTGTTTTAATGGACAAAGTGAGTGATTTAGTCGTCTCTGAAGAGAATGAGAATGAATTTGTATGAGTATGCCAACATCTGCACAGTTATTATTTTATGGAAAATACATCAACTATTATTCTCAATCAGTGTTTCTGTGATTCCTATTAATTTCCCTAAATCTTGCACTTATTGTTAGCCATATTCTACATATCCTTTTCTCCAAAATGGCATTAAATTCCATTTTGCTTTGCTTATTTCTTTCATTATCGATCCAAATCTGCATGTAGAGGTCTCATTCTCTCTGGTATCTTAAATAAACATTGCTCATATGCATTTTATTTATCAAATTTTACTCTTCCTTCCCATATAATTTCTTGAAGTACCTATCTCCAGTGGAACTTGAATTTTATTTCATTTGCTTCTTCAATTTTCCAGGTTAAATCATATTCCATATTGCAATTCCTGTATCTTTCATTGCGTAATGATTGCCAAAGTTGTATTCAATTATCAGTCCATCATTCTAGGCTATCGTTGGTTTCATTGATTTTAGTTTCTTTTAGCATGTGGGGACATTAACCCTATACAGAACCCATGCCCTGAAAGACCTCTATGGTATCTCGCCTTGTCTGGCCAGCCAGGTGAACTTTACAGAGCTTCAATGTCCTTTTTGATGTACACTGATGATAGACATCTACATTTGGTTCATGGGAAATCATTAGGTTTTCTGTATAAGATATAGGCGTCTACATATGGATTGAATTAGGTATAATGCTAACTTTGTACTCTCAGTAGGGATGTAAATCTTATGTAGCTTTTTATAGAAGTTTGCTCAAGTGTTTTAAGCATGTTGATATGATATTTATAATAAATATTTCCATCAGAAAATTTGTTATAAATAACATTTTGTAACTGATAGAAGAAATTTTCTTATAAGAAAAATTCTTATAAGAAATTTTCTTATAAGAAATATGCCCAATTTCTGATAAGAAATTTTCTTATAGAAAAATTCTTATAAGAAATATGCCCAATTTCTGATAAGAAATTTTCTTATAGAAAAATTCTTATAAGAAATTTTCTTATGAGAAATATGTCCAATTTCTGATAAGAAATTTTCTTATAAGAAATTTCCAATAGGGAAGGGATATAGATCCGCCACTGGCTGTATGGCTATTTTGTAACTTATGACTTAACTGGTACCTTATATTTAAAATGTTTGGAATACATACTCCCTTCAAATGGAAGTAACAATGGTCCATTGCATGGTCACCATTGTCAACATTATTATTCACCGAATTCGCTTGTTGTGTCAATCTCAATACCTATCAATACTAAAAATATTCCAGGTCGTGCCAGCAGTTTAGGAATGAGCATCAAGAAGTCGGAACCAAGTTGCGGCTCTACTCCTGCTCGGCTTTGCAAGACTCGATACAATACCACAGCCCCTATGTATGGTGTGTCACTTACTTCTGGCCAGCCTGTTACCATTGTTCAAAAGTTCCCAGATCTTCTGCAGCAGGTTGTTTTTGAAGTGTGCGAGTGAGTATTTTCATAACTTATACATACATTTATATGTCTACAGATTAAATAGGAAGAATTAGATACCATGCCTTTCTTTAGATATAAGTTATATGGTTTACTATTCATTTTGGAGTGTATGTCATGAACCTAATTAGCATATGCATAGCAGCTAAAACATGGTCAGTTTTCCTATGCAGTAGCAGTTGTAGCTTAGGAATTAGAATGCAGACCAGGTCATGGGCTTCGAGACCATGCATGCGTGCATGCCACTTCAAGGGTGGATCCATGGTTTTTTTCTTGGGGTGCACAGGGTCTAACAGGCAAACAGTCTTCTCATATTTGGGATTAAGAGCAACATACAACAATTACTCTACGAAATGTACTTTTTATTTTCAAATAAAAGTTATTTATATGAAAGTATTAATAAGTTACGTGCATAATAATGGCAGTTTTCTTTTGTGTTACCCTCAAACAGCTTATATGTTTTTATTATTAACTCACGATCAATAGCGGATAAAGCAGTAGGGATTATTTTCATCTTTGTGTGGCTTGTTCTCTGTGGCCATAATGATTATCTGACTTTTTCATCATATATCATCTCAGTTTTCTACGTTCTTTTTTTAATTTTACTAGAGATATAACTTTTGATACCTGAATTTACGTGCGAAAGAAAAGATTTTCAAGTACTCTCTACATTTAATTCTATTGCTGATTACGCGAAACAAAACGAACGCAGTAATAATGGCAGGGGTGGTCTGGCCAGTTTGTCTGGGCGGCAATCGCCATGGGCCCCACAACGCTTATGTCTATCATGCAGTGCAAGTGAAAGGTAGGGATTACTTGAACCAAATATTTTTTTGCAATTAAAAAATTCTATGTTTTCATTAGTTCCTTTATACTGTATGCATACTCATTGTAATAAGAATAAATAAAATAACCATGAGAAGATAAATGAGAATCCAATACTTTGAAAGGGTTATTCGAAAAGGTTATTATAGAGGTTTTATAGATTTCAGAGCACTTCAAGGAAGAAATTCACTAATAATAGACAATAAAACCATATTGCATTGTTAAACGTTTTTCACTTTTCATTGTATTTTTCTTACGAAATTGCTATTCTTGTAATAAGTTTCACCTAGTTTTTAAGAGCCAGAATAGTGCCAAATCAAAAATTTCCGGGCATGTAATTTCCTAAAATTTTCCATGGGAGGACCCCCAAATACTCCTGTGAGGGGGTCATCAATCATGAGCCCCAGCCGAGGGCCCCAAATTGCCCCAGACCCCCCTGGATAACAGGGCCGTATTAAAAATCATGTTTATTATTTAGATGTCTGGGAGAGCTGTGGGGGGGATTATCCTCCCCTTTCCTAAATCCATCTACGTGCCACTGCGTTATGGGCATAGCTAGGGGTGACCCATGAAGATGTTGGGTATCCCGAAAGACCCCTTCCCCCCAGAAAAATTTGGCGAATTGAAAAATCAGTAATTTCACTACATATAGTATGGAAGTGTCATCAGACATTAGACTTCATTTAGTTCTTAGAAGGTTTACCTAATTTTAAAAATTGTTAGTAGGACTGAAACACTCTTAAAGTGGATATACCCTCAAGACCCCCTTAGAGGGTAGGTGTTACTGTGGTGATCCCACACCTCCTCCTCCCCTCCCCCAACCAAAAATGTCCTGGCTACACCCATGCACTGCTCCCTTCATGTTTTTATTTTCCTGTTTTTCATGGCATTTATTGGTTATTATTTTTCATGTTAATAATATTATCATTTCAGGTCCAATGAATGTGATGTTGTCAGAGGAGAATGCACGCAGACGTATGTTCCCTATCTATTCTTGGTCATCCCTCTGGGACCAGTGACCCTGACTGGACAAGATTATGTGCTAGTGGAAAGTGGGTGTGTTTGTCGTCCCAAGTATGCGTCAACTGTGTCGGAGCCTAGTGCCATTTCAGCGATCCCTAATTTGTGACTGTGAATGCGTAGGACATTTTATTTAACATGAGATTTAAGAGGCATGGCCAGTTTGCTGCCTGCATTGTGATTGAAACTGATCATCTGGAAGAGTTTTATTTTTCTAACTTTTCTGGCTGATGCATGTATGGATGCTGCCTTAGGAGTGTGGAACACCATCACCTTGGGCAATAATTTATGAATAAAGTCAGTATCATTGTTCCATCAGAGGTAATGAATGGACATTATGGATCATCATCAGGTCTTGAGTTTCCTCAAAGTATTTATATTTCATTTAGACCATTATGTGTTGTCATTTTTCATCAGAATATTTGTGCAGTACAACGCATTCATTTGAATCATCTCTAACAATTGATAATTTTTAGTGTGTGCAATATTAACTGTGAGTTTACAATTTCCAAGGATGATTTTTTTATCCCGCTTGAATCTACTACTGCACTACTCTTCTAAAGAAGTTCCTATCCAGCTATCAACACTTCTTGTGGGAGTGCAGTCAATGGTAATCATATCATCACTTTCAAAATGCAAAGCATTATGATGTTCGATGATACATACTGCATACTGAAGAAGCATAGGAAAGTGCTGTAAAATATTTCTTAAACTGAACACTTTTTGGACATTTTTATGAGTGGTTCATTCTCAATGGATTCCATATTACATTAAATTAATTTTGTCATTTTGCTGTGATTGACTGCAGCAGCATATTATTTATGTGAAGCTGTATTTACCAGCAAACAAGCATGGTACCTAGTGTGGTATAACATGTTGCAATGTGAATTATATTTATCTTTATTACTAAGCTAATGTACATATATTGAAAATGGATCATTGACTACAGAATGATTACATTAAACATGTCTTCATTATGAAGGTTATCCTTGGCACCCAAAAATTTTACCTCAATTTTTGTGAGAAAGAAATCTTTCCCTGCTAATGAATCAGTGATGCAAATACATTACGGTCTCAGCCACTATGTATTTTATGTTGACGAAGTCAGTGGAGGGAGTATACACTATCAAGTTATCACCATTGCATACATAAGGGGGACCCTGAGGAACCAGGCCTCTCCTGAAATGAGGAAAATCTTTAGAATTTAAGCTGTCAACTATTAATTACTATGAGCTATCATAGTATCTTCCATCATCTATTAGTGCTTTTCTATATTTTATTTTAAATTTCACATTTATAATAAATATAAAATATCATGGAGTTTGCTCATTTCAAATGACTTAATCTAACCTTGCATTGATCAGCCAGTCAGGTAGAGGGGTGCAGGCTCTAGTGGATGTGTCAGACAAACCTAGCCAGGAATATGGTATGAGGATTAATCACAAGGAGACCAAAGTATTGTGTTTTTTTTGTAAAGTATCGCAAGCAAGAAATGTGAGGTTCATATTAAAAGTATATGGGTAAAAACTGGAGCAGGTGGAGCAATTCAACTATTTATTATTTCGATTATAATCCCCTTAGTAAAACAGAATTATTTTATTTACTTGCTGGCAAGGAATGTGTCAAGTTAACTTTGACATTTACTCTAGTCTTAAAAAAGAGCTTAGCCTGGACTGTCTTGCATGCATTCTGAATAAAAGTTCTTTAAAAAACTGAACTTTTATTCAGTTTGCTTTAGCATTGAACAAGACAATAAGTGGTGGGAAAAAGTTCTTGATTATTTTTTAAATATTCTTCAACTATTAGCTAATATTAAGTTAAGAAAAATGTTATCCACGATCTTTAAGTGTAAGCTTCATATCGCAAAAGCGCAATTATTGCCATGGTCTTGGATGCAATTGAATACAGCCCAAAGGAACAGGAGATTTCGTCGAACTCAGGCATGTATACGCCGTGACCAGTCAGAGTCAAACTGGAGAGGAAGGCATTTGTAGAAGTGAAGGCAGCAGGTGAAGTGGAAGCAGGGATTAAGGAAGTAGAGATCGTATTAATCACAACCAGGCACTCTCCAGCGTGGACAGCCTAGAACCGCTGTTGCACGATGGTGCGATCACTGCATTCTCAAGAGCTCCATGTTCCTGGAGGAAGAGTTCTCGGGTTTTCAGCCGGGTCCAAGGGTTTTTCAGCACCAATGTTTCGAGGGCAAAGTCTGCCATCGTCTTCAGGGTGAATGGATTTAGCCAAGATGTGTCCATGTGTTAATCCATTCATCCTGAAGACGATGGCAGACTTCGCCCTCGAAACGTTGGTGCTGAAAAACCATTGGACCCGGCTGAAAACCCGAGAACTCTTCCTCCAGTCTATTCACCAGGGAATACCTTAGATCCTTCCTCAATGCTCCTGTTTTCCAAGCTTCGCAGTGCACGACTGCGCTCCATGATCACTGATCCACATCCAGTAGCATTTGCAACCCGGGCAACTTGAGGGAGACGCAACTACATGGCTTGGTGCCATGCTGTGTAGTTTCCGACAGCGTAGTTTGTAACCATTCATGCAAACCCTTTTTCTGCATCAATGATCTCGCAGCCATGGATACGTGGTTTTCAAAACCAGGTCTTATATGGAACAGTAGGAATATGAGTGCAATCATGTTATCACTGCTGAAAAGATCATGGTTAGGCAAAGAAAGCTCTCATGAGTCTGGGTAGCACTCTAAAATAACAGAATAAGTGCATTAATAATAAATTGGTTGTTTTATGTTAAGTATGAGCATTACAAGAAATTAATGTAAAAGTTTGGGTTATCCGTTTGTTCCGATTATTAGTGCCATCTCTCCCCCCCCACCTCATTAGCCCGGATAATTGGGAGTGTGCTGTAATACAAAAACTTGTTGTGCCATAAACCCATCTATTTACAGCACTTTAAGACTTGCAAGAGGTGAGTGGTGGTTAGGTGATTAGCTTACCTTGACTCCCAATCTGAAGGTCGCAGATTTAGGTAAGTCCTGGTACCTCCAATTTTTGCATTTTAGAATAAAGTTTGCAATATTTTTTAGAAGTATAAGTTGTAGTAGCCAATGCTAAGCTACTAAAACTCCCCACCTCCACTGTAGGGAGGCAGAAATTTCAACAGAGGGCTGTTATGGCGGAGATTTAGACAACTAGTCCAATATCAAATACCTTACCTTAAGTTTAGAGAGAATTTTGCAGAATCAGCAAAATTCTCTCTAAATCTTCTATCCATCTAAATTCTCTATCCATCCTTGAAAATTCAGCCTCACCATTAACCTTGAAAAAGACAACAAGACATGATAAATTCAGCTTTTTTTTCCATATATATAGTACAAGATGGTGGGAAATTGGATAGGCTCCATAGGAGTGAGCAATAACAAGTGAATGGTAGCAGACAATTTCTCTAATAATGGGCGTAAAGTCATTTGCTCTAGCAATCAATAGAATATTGTCGGAGTTCGATTCATCCTGAGGAAAAGTGACGGCATATTGCCAGCACAATAAAAGAACAATCCTAATCTAGATAAACTGGGTTCTGACAAACTCAGTAATATTTGATTTAGGTGTTCATACATGGACATAGCCAGGGAATGTCGTTGGCGGGATACGGGACTTTAACCCCTCAGCTGCAGTTGCTAGTTTGCAAATCTTTCACTTGGTGCAGGAAAATTTGCCAAGGAGGCCACATCGTTTTTTCTGAAAGTAGGGTCAGAGCAGTCATAAGACCCTTACAATCCACTCCTGACCCTTAACCTGTGGGACTGTTGGAAGGACTCCTCTCAGTAAAGGACGAATTAGTGGAACTTCGGATAATTTTGTGAAATTTTTCATCAGCCAAACTCTACAAAAACCTTTTTACAGGACGTTTCACTTTAATTTCTGTTAAATTTGAACCCAAACTCAGCAAGTCAGTGAAATCATTTTATATTTACTCTCACTAGTCAGAACTCATCTATATGCATCCCATTTCTTGTATCCAGTCTCTCCAGTGCATTGATAGGATGATGGAAGATCAGACTACATTTTACCACAAGGGATGAGGTAAGCAACTGCTAACAAGCGAGGGAGGGACAGGTTTGGGCAAGAAGGGAGAGTTAGCATTTGTCCCATTCACGAAAGAAAGAGTTTTAACCACAAAGTGAAGACTGACCACGGGGAACAGGTCAGAAATGGTCGTTTTACACTCTTGTTTTTCCTACAGCTATGTCAAATCCAAAAGGCCACTCTCAAAAAAACTGCCAATCGGAGAAGGTATGATTTATTTCCACTGTAAAGTGAAAATAATTTCAACTCCTATAGTATGGGGGTGTGGATGTGCAATGAAGGTGAGGGTTCATTTGGTAGACGTGGGACTTGAAATGAAGTTTTTTCGATTATGAAAAGTGTTAAAATTAGTTTAAAGCCCTCTACTTGGTACCCTGTTTTTCAAAAATTTCCCCCCCTAGTTTTGGAACCACCTGAACAAAATTCCTCGCTACCCCACTGGGCTAGGCCCCCTTGAAATCAGGTATTGGCTATTCATTGGTTCTCATCTCATTGCCAACATATATAACCAATTTTGGGATGCCATCGGCCAATATATTGGATGGTTACTGGGGATGTGTTAGATAAACTATGCAAAGGGGCATTGGAACTATTTTTATTTAAGTGCAACCAGGGGCGCAGCTAGGAATTAAGGCTAGGGGAATTTTAGGTGCAACCAATACTGATGGGTTTGGGGTGTGGTATACCTGCCAGGGTAAGTGGGAAGTAATTAGGGGGCCTTGCCCCAGAAAAAAATTAAGATAAATGGTTGAAAATGGTGAGTTTTATGGCTTCATGAGACGATTTTAATAATTCTTGCACTATCCTATAGGTAATATTAATACAATTACGTAAAATGGATTAAACTTCAAAATTTCTCTACCTCTGGGAGGGGGGGGGGGGTTTATCCCCCAAACTCCTCCCCCCCCCCTCACTGCGACTCTGAGTGGAATCATATGAATAGGACCTGGAAAAAATATTGTTACAGCTCTTGAGTAAAATGCCTGAACTTATTTTGCATGTAGGATGGGACCAGTCGCAGTGCTAAGGATTCAGGGGCCCATACTGCAAACATTTCCTATATAAGCTATGTTTGCATAAATGGAAATGAATTAAAGGCCTCCTATTCTAAAAACCATCATATGATTTTATGATTAAGAAATTGTAGTTAACGGCATCATAAGAGTTGAAAATGTATTCAATTCTATCATATATATTAATAATTATTTTAAAATATTGTCATTTTTTGGGGGCTTTAAAATTAGTTGAAAAATCAAACTACATAGGTACTTATATATTGAAAAATATATGTTACAGAAAGTTTTCTCAAATACCTAAAATTATCTATCGAACAAAGTTTATTCTTTGAGTTTGCCGTGAAAAGTTCTTAGCTGTGAAAAAGTGGAGAAATCTCCACTTTTTCACAGCTAAGAACTTTTTAACCACTTTGTTGATATAGATTTTCATAATTTCTTCATGTTTGATGCTTAATAAAAGTTACTCAACCAAGCTTGAGTCATGGTATTCCTCCAGTATGACTTAGTTAATTTAAGTTTAGAAAAACTTCTTTCGGCCGCAGTTGTTGTAGCAGGTTATAGAGTCAAATAAAACTACACTATGGTTCTTGATTTACTTAAGCTATATTTCATTTCATTAATCATTGAGATCCTCTGAAACCTTACAAACTTATATACAAGTTATTTAAACTGGTTATTACTTTTTCCCTGCTCATCACGGGGCTCCACGTGCTGCTATGTCTGTGGGGAACTCATCGCCACCACTGGATGGGGCAGATGCTACCATTTCACTTATAGAAACAACATATAAGAAGTTGACAGCATTTTTGGGTGAAAAGAGGAAAAAATCAAACTAGAAATGGGGAATTTCATACTGGTTGACAGTCCCTGGGGAAAATTCTGGAATAGCACCTTACTTATCATCCTGCCCCCCACTCTCAATCATCCTCCAGAATTGCATGGAGATCAGTAACATACAGTTTAATTAAATCTTGAAGAATAGCCTGGTTTATCAAGACTTTATTAGCAGGGATTTGAATGTATCCTGGGAGAAATCAGATCTTTTGGGGATAATCTTATCCTCCTCATTCAATATCCTTTTTTTCCACAATGTCAAACGACACTTTGTGCTTCGGGGGGGAGGGTCCAACAGGAAACACTAAGTAGAGGGTTTTAAGCTAATTTTAACACTTTCCATAATCGAAAAAACTTCATTTGTCGAATTAATCTCTTGTGAATTCATGAATTTTTAATACATATTTTGTTTCCTTTTACGAAGGAAAGTAATAGTGTTTTTTTATATATTTTGGGGGGGTCTCGACCTTGACCCCACAATTATAGTTGCTTTGAGTTTACCTATGTGAATCCTTGTTATTTCACTGGTGTTCATGAGTTAAAACCGTAGATTTTTTGTTTGTGCAGTAATACTTAAAGTAATAATCCGACCTAAGCATCGCTGTTGTGTCCCTGGGTTTGATGGGGGGCTAGAAGGAATTAATCATCGTGAGGGCTGTGACTGTGGAACGAAAGAGAGGAAATAATGATTGCCAATGTCAACATCAATTTCAGCTCAAATTTGTTCACATAGAGAGTAAATAAGGCTGGCAATGAAGGATCTTGTACATATATATATATATATGTATATATATATATATATATATATTGTATATATATATATGTATGGAACACATTGTGTTCCATATATGTGGGGCAGAAAATGGATAATGAGAAAATAGAATTGTAATAGGCGTAGGCGCTTAAGTTGTGTTGAGAAATGCATATGGTGAGATGACTAAAGAGAAGAATATAAAAATAACAAAGAAGGAATATAAAGAGAATTAGATGCAAAAAAAATATTGGAACAAATTACAAAAGAAAGTTATTTTGGTTCTGTGATTTAGCTTTTATGACTGGAATTGAGTACAGCGCTTGTTTATAATAAATTTATGATGAGAATCGAAATAGTTGTTACCGATTTGAGGGCTTTTCCAGACATCCCTGTGAATTAGTTGGTTCATACTGAATATTTGTAAATAAATTTTGGTAATTTTAAACAAGCTCGAAACGCCTTATTTACAGTTTCCGATTTCTACGACTATAATTCAATAAAAACCAAGAGGTGCTCATCTTTTAGAGGAAAGTTTCAATTCAGATGAAAATTAAATAAATATGAAATGATTGGGGCGGTTGGTAACGAAAGTTAACCTTCCCGGGTGATAACTTGTTCCATCGAAATTCGATTGAAAGTATCGATTTGAAATTCTTCAGAGTTTATTTTTTACATACGTATGTACTCTTGTTGAAGTTTAAGAAGATAATTTATGTTTATTTTTTAACATAATCTCTCAAAACGCCAAATTTCGCGGATTACAGTAATCAATTCGGTATTTAACGTTCACTCAACGGAGACATCATGGAGTAGCTCTGGCATCCATGATCGCCCTCGAATTGGATTTTGTGGAATTTTAGTGAGTGGTGTGGCGATTTGTTCGCGTTTGATGTAGATAGATTTCTAAATTTCCTTATGATTGTGAAAATCGTTGATCGTTGTATGCAGTAAATTTTTCATCGAAGTAATGCTTTTGTTTGAGGTTTGTATGAGTGCTCGTTAAGAAGACGATCGACCCTTATATGTTACGATATTGTGTTCTCTTTCCCGACTCTATTGTATGAAAGTAATATCCTGATTGTTTCATCCATAACTTATTATTAAAATAATTGACGATAAAGAGTTTATTATTGGAAAGAGTACTTTTCGTTTAGTATTGGTGTCGTTTTGATGAGTGAACGTTGTTTGTCAAAGAAGTTACGGGGTTACGGTTCCCTCTCGGAATTTTTGTAGCCATTGCACTACTTAGCATACGTATCGTTATAGACTGATCATGAGGTTGTATTCACATTTAAACTTGGGTTTGGTATGCTCATTGTGTGCCTGCAACACTTTCAGTATGTCCAACATGCGGAGCGAGACTTGATTAACGAAAAGATGTCGTGGTCCGTTTTCAACGTGCGGCTCTGGGCAGGAATTTAAGTCAATGGCATGGAATGGCACTACTTTTGAAGCTAGTATTGTTTCGGAGAGATATATAATGAAACAATGGCGCAGTATTTCCAGATTTCATTAGATCAGCTGAAGCAGCTTTTTCCTGATTTGGCAACAGTAGGAGAAGACAGTGTGCAGTATGCACTAATTAACCAGAATCAGGAGCAGCAGCTTAATAACATACAGATAAGCAATCCACAAGTTCAGGATGAAGGAAGGCAGGGTGCTGTAGCTAACAATTGCATATCTGTGGTTAAGGCAGAGAACTTGAATGGGCAGTACTGCTTGTCGGTCAAGGATGCTAACCCAAGTCCAAATAAGTAAGTACCTCTCTGAAGTAAATGATTGAAAGATGAGTTGGGTGGTTCGTATTGACAAATTGATCGGTTCGATATGTGCCGTAGAATTTGAATGAGGTTGAATGTCAAAACTATCTGAATAGATTTGTATTTACTATTTGTGTTATGTCGGGTTTTTGTCATTGGTTATGACTGCATGTTTCACCAGTTTCCGTAGCCGAAACCTGAGATTGCTTTGGTCATATTTGTCCTTATGAATCTTAAAACCTAGCAAACCATGTACATTCACAATCTCTCTTGCTCACGTTTTTCATTCGTGTTATTTTTCCAAACGAGTTGTGACTGTGGTGATGTTTGCACACCTCATCACTTAATTTACCTTTATGCCTTCTCCACGTTTTGGTTTTCATATATTTCTTCCGAATGAATGGTTAGTTATTCAATTTACCGTGAAACATTTTTTCTCATTCCTTCACAGTTTTTTTGTGCTTTGTATATGATAAGCCCCATGGCTTCACACTCGGCATTCAAACATTAACTGCCGTAGTAGCGGAAGAGGTATTTCGTTTTCCAGTTTTATTTTTTTTTAATTTTACTGGTGGCCACAATATCTAATTTACGATCGTTTTAATTTAATGTTTTGCCGTGCAGTGGGATCATTGTATCTTAAGTTGATGGAAAAAATTTACCGGCCAAGTATTTGAATCTTGTCTTTATTAGATGTGCGTTTTCTTCAGCCTAATTCGTGTATTCATTACGTCAGCGGCATGTATTTAATATGCTGCTTCTGTACTAACGTTTGATCTGTCGTAGTAGCCAAAGAATAGTGATCAGGAGTCCATGAATGCTGAGTTTTGTATGTAACCTAAGAAGTGAGTGGAAAGGAAGGCTTATGCTAACTGTGGTTAGGGTCTCTTTGCTTGCCTTATGAGTGCTCTGATTATTATAATATATTTACTGCTCTCCTCCTTTAATTATGTACTGCAATTGAACATTTGTTTACATCTTCTTGTGCATGTGCTTAGGTTTTTTTTCAACTTGCTGCATGCATATCCATCCAATTTTGTAGAAAAGCCACTTTTCAATTAGTCTTGCGAAGTGTGTACAGTGAAGACTTAATGTCGTTTTCTGTATATTTACATGATTTTTTACTACATTTTTTAAATTTAGGTACTTTTGGTATCCACTTATTTAATTATTGCTTCATAAAGATTCATAACTCAAGTTGTGGATTACTGAATTTGGAACTATCTTAGTTAATTTATGTGATTAGTCTATTGAAGTGGGAAAAAAACTTGGAGACAAACCTACGCACAGATTCTGAAGCAGTTTCAATGATATTTTTTCCTCGTATGTTCCTATCTGGAAATGATGTTCAACAGGCAGTGGTATCTTTGTGTTCTAGGCCACCTAGATAGATGAAGTAATTCGTTCAAACCTCCCCCTGGTGTGTAACTGTGCTTTAGTTACAAATGGAGTCAATACCCATTTACATTACTTTCTCTTACCTTTCACCTATGTAATAAATAAGCATGATAGTTTTTTTATATTTCCAAAACCTATCTTTCCTGTCACTGTGGGGCCCTTAGGCACCCTGCTGGCTGCCCAATTTCAGCTACAACAATACTTTAGTAATATGGTAATCATGAAGGAAAGTGTTCATAGAATTATCAAATTAATGAAGCTCAAAGAGTGACACATTTTGTAGGTAAAACTCATCGGTGAATAAGATGCTCTTATTAGATTAATGATGTAAAGCATTTTTAGGGGGTATATATTTTTTTCTCATCGTGACAAATTTGTGTATAGGAGAAATCGAAAGAGAAATTAGAATTAATTTTTGGTCAGTGTTTAGTGAGTATACAGCATTGATAGATTTGTAATCGTGGTTTGAAGGAAAGTTTCCTGCTGATACTTTGTCTTTGATGTAAAGAAAAATAATTGTTCAGTGCTCATAGGCTATTAAAATAACTGAAATTTAAGAGTTTTATGAATTCAAAAATTTGCCAGTCTTTTGAATGACATAATGGTATTTAAATACTTGGCTTGGTTCAATTCATTTTCTCAAAGGATTGCTGCTTGGAGTTTAACTGTGCTGGGAGTGAAGCTCATGATTAGCTAAAAATAGGTGTTCTTTTGACTCATTCACAGGTTTTGATTTCATCAAAGATCATAATGTATCATGATGGCCAAATACTAGTTATTTATATGTTGAACTATCAGGTGACTGCTTTTTTTATCCGTCCTTTATTCTTTTTCATTGCAACATCTCCAATACCCTATTTCCTCCTGCTAATTATTGGTAGGTAATTTGTTTTGGTCTCTTATTTATGAAGGCTACTTTCCCCATTTTAGTTCTTTTATGCATCACTAGCCGGCCACCAGGTGTTGCGTGGGAAGGATAGTACCGAGAGAAGGAAATTTAGAACTTGGAATTCATGGTCATATTGACCTCTCAATTGGCTATTATAAAGGAACATGAGAAGAAACATGATTTGTTGGAATGCACATTTAAAAGGACTGCAAGGTTATTTGTGGGCCATTTACCTGTGAATGGTGAAGTAGCGAGAAAAGGCAGTATTGGTATTGGAAGTTGCCAAATTGGCCTTCATTTCGCAAACAGCCCACACAAAGATGTACAAAGTTGGCAGAGTGAATGGGGATTTTAATGGAAGGTGGAAGAGTAAGCAGAGGGTGGGGAATGGGTGCTAGGTGGCACTGACAGCACTTGCAGAGTTCGGTGAGAATGATGCAAAGGACACGTGGGACAAAACCAGAAGTAGCATCACAGGCTTTGGGTGCATGAGATGTCCCTACGCACTAACTTTGGTTGCAATCCATGCATGGAAATGCATAGCTGACAGACAAACAGAGATCCTCTTTCAGATATATATTGATTCATAATTATGTTTGTGATGTGCTTAGGTGTTAATTCATTTTTTTTTCATTTTTAATGAATGCAGTAGCACTCCAGTGGTTCAAAATCCAACTATTTTATTGCTAATTATTCAGGGAGCTCACTGAGGAAAATACTTTTAAGTTTGAATTCACCAAGAGAAGACAAAATGAAATACAAGGGTAGATCATTGTATGCTTACTAAATCCAATGGATGGCATGTATGAGATAAAAGCAAGTTAGATTTTTAGATAGGAGATTCAAAAGGGGTTCCAAATGGCCGTAAAAATTTTGACACCACTTTTCAGAGATATGAACAAAAACTTCTTCACCAGAATTCACCTTCGGCAGTTAATGGGAATTACTTCCATGCTAGAGACTACCATAGACACAAGCACACTACCCAGAAGTATCCTTCACAGAGCTGAAGGGACTCTGCTAAGGATGCCTAGTTTTGCCACAATCATACTCACAAGCACTCAACACAATCACTCACACAAGCACTAGGTAATGAATTTCTGGTAAACTGCTCGAAGAGAGCTTGGTGAGGATAACCTAAACACTAACACAAACGAACGATGGTGAAAATCGAATATGTATTTCAGCTACAGAGTAGCCCTCTTCAGTGAGCTGAAGGAAATAAGTTCTTCCAACAAGTAGTCGAAAGTGAAAAGGAAAGGGAGGACAACCTAGCTTAAATAGGAAAGGAATTTAAAAGGGGAGATCAATGGAGAAAGAGTGGGGGTGGCGTGTACATGAACAAATAGGTATGAAGAAGAGGAAAGAAGTCCGATATTGGAAAACATAGATGAACAGGAAACCAATGTCAATAGGACAGGGGGGAGGGGAGCTAAGGTCATTGGCAGGAGGGAGGGTGGGGGAAGTGAAGGGGACTCAGTGAGCGCGAGTATTGGAGAAGGGGGAGGTGAGAGGAGGGAAAGTTTCTCTACATGTGACTTTCCGTTTGCCAATCAGCAAACAGCAGGTGTAGCCTCAGTCAGTCGCTCTCGGACCTCCGTCAAGTTGACGTGGTGAATTGCTTGGAGCAGTGTTGCCAAACCTCATACGTTCTTCTTGTATGTCTTTAATTCACAGTGCTGACTCATTCCACGTGGTAGCTATGTCGTGGGCTTCTTTGAAAGGATAATCCTCAATACCTACCAAATGAGTGGGTACATTGTGTCGACGCCGGGGACAAAATACCTGTGGCCACCCATGATGTACTCATTTTCAGTGGCAAACTAGGGTGGCTATGTACGTTTGGAGTGTCCGGGCCCTCACGAAAGCTCAGCCACGGACATAAAGTGAATAGGCTATACGGCCTCAGGACATGCGTATGGCTTCGAGCGATTCTCCTCTGAGCGAATGGTCATAAGTCAGGCGGTAGCTAAGGCCTAAAGGCCGTAATATTTTGACCTGCCTAGGAGGCAGTCATATCACGGGCCATACGAAATAACACTGCACGCTTAAGGAGTTATATAAGAAATTTATGAAGTGTCATCTATTATATAGCAATTATTACAAGAAATATATGAATAGTGTGCTAGAGCACATGCGGATTCAACAGGCATTGGCTAGATATATAAAAGAAAGATGTCGATTTCATATGGAAAGGAGGAGGAATAGGGTAGTTTCCTTCATCAAAGAGAACAAAATGCATTGATTGCTTTTCGTTACCCACCAGTAGTATATTTATAATATACAAATTATTTGGTTTTAGGAATCCCAGTTTAGACGAATGGTAATGGTCAATTTTAACCTCATTTGAAAAAAGCCAGATTGGCGCCCATGTGATTCCACTCCATGTGACTTCACAGGGACCTAGTTTCTATGCGAGTAGATAGGAGTTTTACATTGTCTGAGATTACCAATTCATGTATGAGGCACAGAGCTCAGGGAAACATGTCTTAATAATCACCCATTAAAATTGCCTAAGTTCTGAAAGTTTCCTTTGTTTGATAGGGTATTAATAATCCTAATTTAAGCCAAGCGCTACCTGATAGCTGGGTACCCTGCTACTTGCTACCAGCCTGCGTCGTATAAGCGCTCAAGTCTCGCCTCAAGGTCACCTCACAGGGCGGCAGCAGGAGCCAGAAATACGTAACACGGACTTTTCCCATCATTTCTACTTAGCCATCGCGTTTCTGCGCGCTTGAAAATTTTCACTTTTTGTTTAATCGCGAACAATAGATATCGTCATTCGAAAATCTAAGAGCGTGAAATGCGTACTCCAGGAGTAATAATCTTTCGATTTAGGCAATAAAAAATAATAGGAAACCACCCTTTTGTGTAATCCGTTTGCATATGATGATAATATTTTCATTCTGATGATTTTTTACTAATTGGTTTCGACAAGCTGTAGGTATCCTGAAATATCCACTCTGAAATGTTTTGTATTTTAAGGTTCTTGTTGCATTACGGTTCACGAGGGAGGAAATAAGAGAAATGTTGGGCAAAATATTTTTTTGGCAGTAACACAATCTTCAGTAAGTTGATGCATAAAGAACATATGCCATCCTCAAATCAAGGAGAGAATTATAATTTCATATTGATGTTAGAATTTTATACAGCTACCTAAATTTAAGCCCCTGATAATAAATTTCATAAACGAAACTTAAAGTTTCAATTCCATCTGTAGATAGTGTGTATTGGCTAGATTTCTAAGGCTTTTGGGCGCAATTGATTGCACCCATAAGACAATAGTTACACCATTGGAAGGAGAGGAAGAGGGTTAGAACTACAAGGGGATCTCACGTCCTCATTCTATTCATTACATGTAGAATTCATTAATATTATAAATACTGCACGGTATTCTTCTGCTTCTTCTCATTCGTGGTTTTTGCTCTTATCTCTTTTCGAAGCTCTCCAGCATATGCCGCCAGACCAGTGTTTAAAGAAAATCCAAATTTATCTTTTTATAAGAGTCCACTTCCCTTAATTACTATAGAATTAATTTTTATCCACATTTAAACCACCTTCTAAAAAATTAAGTGTTTAAAAAAAGTGAACCGAACTTATAGTACCAAATATAATTTTTACACTCGCCTGCAGAAAGAGCGTTAAGACTTTTGGCTGGGCCATACGATATGGCCTCTTTGGAGTGGAATAGGTATAGGCCGTAATTTTGGGTCAGGCCATACGAAACTTACTGCCGGCCATAGGTATGGCCCCGTTTAGCAGAATAGCCCTGCAGAAATGTGAATCTTTTTCTAAGTTTTTTATAAAGAACATAATGATCCACTCTTTTGGCGTAGACTTCTTAGTAGCTTATTGTGTGAATACATATATGTATGGACTTGTTATTGTTTTGTTAGTGAGTTGTAGGTATAGTTGTTTAAAATATAATTGGCTATTTTTAAGTTCCTTAGTTTGGTCACTTTTCCATGAAGTATTATGATTGTTGATTCCCTTTTTAATTACTTTTATTTTATCATATATTTTGTGCATTAGTTTTGATTTGTGTTGCCTATGAAATATTGCCTGTGTTATTTACGGAATTCCTTTTATGCCCCATGGATTTTGGTATTTAGGGAATTGAAATAATATCTCCAGTTAACTCAGAATTCTTGTCTATCATCTCACTTGGGATGAAAAATCATGTTTTGAGTGTGATTTATGGGTTCTGTTGTTGGTTTATTTTGAGGAATAAAGTTAATAAAACAAAGGTAAGGTACATCTTACTTGGTCCTCATACCTACTTAATACCTTAAGCTTTGTCTTGCGTAATCGTTAAAAGGTGTTGAGTTATGTCAATAAAATTACTTTGTATGGATAGTGAATTTATTTATGGCAGTGAAATTTTTTACCTTGAATATTGAGTTACGGTAGTTGACAACTCCAACTTAGTCAGTGCTTGTGTGCTGGTACGCTCAATGTAGCAGTGCATATCGATGGCTAAGTTCTAACAACACGTGTCTCGAAAATAGAAATTTCAAAAGAAAGAGCAAAAAATGATTTATTTTTTCTAATTGTACGCTAAAAGTAAAGACCAAAAATTCATAAAACAGAAAAAGAAGCACGCATTTGCCAACAAAGAGTTGTTTTTTGCTTGAATTTTATTTTTCACTGTTATTACACTTTCTTTAAGATGCTTGTGTCAGACCAACCAAATTTTGAGGTACGTGTTGTTAAAACTTAGCCATTGATGGGTCAAATATACATTTTGGCAAATTCTCCTTAGGTAAATGATGTGTTTTTATGTTTTTCTGTCACTTGGGTTACAGCTAATTGAAAAGAACGGCAAATTTTTTTAAATTTTTATGTGAATTTTTATTATTTGCGCAAATTGTTATCATTAAATTATACCTACCCATTGCAGTAGGTTTACTTAGTAAGAAATTTCATGAATCACCTCTGTCTGTTCCCCCTCCCACAATTAACTCACTGTTCAATTTTCTCCATTCCCTTTTATTGTATGCATAAACCCTATTCTCACATGCATCCCTCCCTACTTTTACCTAACATTCTTTGCTCTTACACAGTTACTAGCGTCCCCTCCTTGCTCAGTACTCATTCCATCTTAACCCTAAGTCTTCCCTAAATGTCCTGTTAAATTTTTCTCTTCTCACCCTCCATGTCTATGCATTTCCTCATTCCTTTTATGCCTCTCTGTTCGTTGCACCTTTTTCATTCTTCTGTAAGCTTACATCATGAGAACATCCTATTTTCTCTTCCTCCTTGGACAGATGTTTGTTTCAAGCTTCATAGACTCTTCTCTCTCCTTTTCTTCTCAGTCTTACATGATGATCCTCTCACTAGCCCTTTCCAAATCATACATGCTTCCCTCGCTAAAGCTATTTCCTTCCTGATATCAATAATGCTGTGTATGTTTTCCGGTAGTGTGCTGCCATATTAGTTTTATCTTTCTACCTGTTTCATTTTGTGACCTTATTCTGAGTATTTCTATTTTAATAATAGCCTCAGATTCCTTACTCTTGAAATATTGCAAACTATCGACCTTAGTCTTATTATTAATCTTCATGCCATATTTCAATAAGTTCACATAGTACTTTTGCTAGTGCCTGCAAGAAATTTTCTTACCAGGTTATTTATGCCTTTTCATCTGTGAAACTCACT
Organism: Ischnura elegans; assembly: GCF_921293095.1. Classification (NCBI taxonomy): domain Eukaryota; kingdom Metazoa; phylum Arthropoda; class Insecta; order Odonata; family Coenagrionidae; genus Ischnura; species Ischnura elegans. Next base: position 34,623,286 of record NC_060251.1, on the reverse strand, counting down.
GATTTAAACATCAATTCTTTAATTTTAATTTCAACATCTAGCTCCTCTGTTGCCTCCATTAAAATGCACAGCATTTCTACTGCATGGATGTAAAGTACCGACAGTGATATGGGGCAGCTTTGTTTTACCCCTCGGCCAATAATTGCCCACCCTGGTTCTCTCTCAGATTTCTCTTACTTCTGCAGTTTTAGCTACATACTGGTGAATGATGTTTAGTTTACACATATTTTCTGAAGAATTACGATTAGCTTTACTACGTCCAGTCCTTCTAATACTTTTTAAAAACCCATGAAGCTATCGTGCATGCCCTGGTTATATTCTAGATTCCTGTGCACAAGAGACCTTGTAACCACTTCTGCATCACAGGTTGAGTTCCCTTTCCTGAAATGTAACTGAGTGTCGCCCAAGTTCTTATTTATCCTCACCCTTATTTTTCTATTGATAATTTCCAGCACTACTTTCAATAAATGCAATATTAGGCTATTGGTCTCAGTGTTCTGCAGATTTCTTCTTTTTTTAGATTTTTTCTTCTTTTTTCAGAATAAGATTTATCCACACAAAATCCTCAGACCAATATTCTTCATCGCATGTCTTACAGATAATTTAGAAAAGTCTACTACTCCATTTTTCCTAAATACTTCTGAAGTTCAAATTGGATGCCATCAAATGCGACTGCTTTTCTTGACCTAATATCCAGAAGGGCACTATTTTTATGCTTAAAATCCCTCCTTAATTTTCAATCTTTCTTGCCTATTATGTATCGCTGTTACTAATACTCCTTCACATATTTTTGCTGCATCTTCTTAACCTCATCCCAATTACTGAATATCCTGCAATACTTAATTAATTTTTGGAGTGGATAACCCCTGTTACTTTTTTACCTTTTTGTATTATTTGCTGTGATAACCATCTTTTCTGAAACTTTTCTTGCTAATCATTTCCTTGTGCACCATTTTCCTTTTTCACTATCAGCAAATCATATTGACCCCTTGATTTTACTATTTTTGTTCTAGTCCTCTGCCACCCTTTCTCTAAAATTTTTGACCCATAACTCCTATGTAATATTCTTTACTAGTTAATGAAATTACAAAATGAAGAGTAAAGAATTTCTAGGCTTGAATCTTTCTAATGAAATGGCTGCTCAAGAATTGTTTTGTCCATGAGACCTACGTTGTTAATGATGGTGTCAAGAATTTTTATCTCATAAATAGAAATTTGCTAGTATCTGTTGCATTTAGTGAGAAACTATTTTCCAAAAGCCATAGTTAAAAATCCATTTATTAAAGATATTATTTAAAATATTTAAGCATTTGAAAAAACATTGTGAAAATGTTCTTGAAATATTTTTTCTAGGACCTTCTGAAACCGCTAATTAAGTATTCTCCCCCTTGCCATGATTTGTGGAACACTATCCATTGGTGTGAGGTTTTTTATTACCATTTTAGAATTAGGACCCAATTATGAGTGAAGCTATAATAACTATTTTTTTTGCATTGATTGTGTTTATTTTGGTCTCATTTTATGTATGGTATCATGCCAACTCTTTATTGTGAAAACTGTGTGTGGGCAATATGGGGTGTACATAAAGGTGTCTCATTTTGCCTCTTATGCTTGACTTCTTAGGCATAAACTGGAGAACTTGTCTTCCTTGATTTATATGCAGTAGGTGTAGAGAGACAAAACTGCAAATTTGTGTTGCAGGTTGTAGACTGCCTTTGATGAGTATCTAAGGAAAATAGGATTTTTCTTATATTCAATGGTTTCCGGCTAAACTTAGTGCAAGTTGAAGTTTGCAAATGACAAAACGACTTTGTTTTCCTCCACAGGTTTTTTTTTTGGTACAATATGTTTCAACCCCAAGAGGTCACCTCTAGCCGGTTTCCCCCCCTCCTAACACCCACTTCCCCCCCTCCAACCTTCCCAAGGCCCTTCTGGGTATAAAGTTACATGACATGCCAAAAAATGTTTGTACTTGAAAATTAACTCTTGAGGTTGAAACATGTTGTGCCAAAAAATAAATTAGTGGAAGGAAATGTGGTTTTGTCATTTTTGAGGATTTTAATTCCTCATAGGGAATGTTTCCTTTCGGTGGAAATAGCAAAGCATGCCTCCAATAGAAGTGGGCCCAGCCTCCCCAATGACAGTGCATATTTTTCCCCATCTCCTCCCTTCCATCCCTATCCTCTCCCCAGAGGTGTAGGGGGGATTGGGTTGGTGTGGTGGCTAGAGTGTTGGCTTCCCACCCGGTGGGCTCGGGTTCAAATCCTGGCAGTGGCAGAGAATTTTCAGAGACTGCCCTATCCCTGCTTGAATGTTGTGTGGAGGACATTTCAAGCGCAGCACTCCGTCCGTCGGATGTAACGTTAAGTCGTGGTCCCCTTGGTGCCTTTCGTTAAGAGCAGGCTAACGCTGATGCCGGGTTTCTCTCCACCCTTCCCTCATGGCGCAAATGACCTCAGCTGTCGGTTGCCTCCTCCAAATATCATACCATACCGGAGGTGTAGTCGGGCTCTCATCGCTACTGCAACTCCTATCCTTATTTCCTTACCTGTCCTCCATCTTCCAAGGCGTGTGGGTGAAAAGCGAAGGCTTGTAGACCCGGCCCTTGGGAGAGTAACCCCGCGAGTCTGTCCTGGGTCCTTGATCTACCTGCATCCACCTTGAGGCACTGATTTAACTCTCTGTTTGATGAGAAATGAAATATAATTGGAATTTTAAGGTTTTAATGACAATATTCACCACAGCTGCCAACTCCTTATCAAAAATTGGTCTTTCCAAATAATTATAGGGATTTTGTTTTTGAAAATTAAGACCTAAATTATGTCTGAAAATTATCAAGAAATAAATTCATTTAATTGGGTTACTGGTTGTTAATTTTTGCAGTGTACATATTTCTATTGGCTTAGAGAAAAAAATGACAAAACAAGGGGACCCTGTGAGCATTGAGGTGTAACATGTATAATTATGCATTGTATTTGATTTTAATTTTAGTATCTTGATGATGTTATCTTATTGCTTACTCTTAATGTTTCAGTGTATATGTCCTAGAAGGTGTTGGCCCTGCAAGTAATTCTTCAGCTGTCATTCAAGCCAATGAAGTCAGTCAGTCAAATAGGCAACAAGTTACTTCCACCACTTCATTTTCTTCAAAACCAGTTCAGACCATTTACATCACTACAGCACCCTCTGAGCCTGTTGTTCCTAGTGTGACGTATGTCAGTGTTTCTGCTGATGAAATAAGTGAACTGAGTGAGACGTCTGGTATACCTGGCAACTCACCCCAAAAAACTGGCTTAGTACTTCGAGAGGCAGTAGTCAATTCATCTTCCCCCACGAAAAATTTGAATGTAAATAAGGAAAATCATGCATCATTGGAGCCGAAAGAACAAGTGGAATTGGAAGAAGTTGCTCAGGAATCAGTGCTATCCAGTTCTCAGGTACAGATGATTCAGAGGAGTGTACCGAACAGTGTGAACCGTCTTGCTTCTCAGGTTGAAGCTAAACTCCCCTCGACCCAGTTGATTGCATTATCTGTTCCTCAGCAAAGTGTGTCCGTATCACCCTCCTCAGTTGTGCAACAGGTGCAGTCAAACTGTCGGTTGTCGTCAACCCAAGTATCTCTTCCTGGCGGACAGTCAGTATCTCTTCAAGAGTTCTGTCAAATGCAGCCGCAATCCCAGACCCCAGTTAGGCAAACAGTGAAAGGTGTTGGACGAGGTGAAAGCCCGTTGCATGTGAATAGGCCATCACCAAAACCAGTGAAAAGGGCACCAAGGCGTGGGGCTGCGACGCCTCGGCCCATGAAACGTGGTTCTCCTGTGAACAGTGTGCCTGCTGGCAGAGTGATCGTTTTAGATCAAAGGAGAGACTTATTAGAACAAAATTTATTGTTAGTGAGGGATAGCCCACTTCCAGGTGAAATCCTTCAGGAGCCGGAACCTCCTCAACTAATACGCCCAGGGTCGAATAGGTGAGTTGGAACTGGTAATTTTATGTTTGTATGAAACCCCATATTTGCCAGATTTTTTTCCATTTAGATGCCTGTGCCATCAATACGGTTAGGTATTATAGTGCATCCATAGTGACAAATGATTCTGGATTTATAATGCCAGCCCAAATTTTATGTGAACACCTTTCCATCCTTATGACTTCGCTTAGTACTATTTCAGTTGCTAAACCTCTTATATCTTATTGAGAAACTTCAGTTGTATCACATAAGGAGTCCTTCAACCTGGCCTGAAGGGAAACATACCATACAGAGCTCAAGCCCGACAGTAGGGGATCGTAACAAAACCCTGTAGGGTGAAAAATCTGACTCGCCTGCCTCATGTGGCTTAACACCTCTATTTTACCTAGCCTAACTCAAATGCTAATGGTCCTTTTTGCTACACTTGACCATAAGAATCACGTGTATAGACCCTGCTGTAAAGTGTGACTCCATCCATAGCCAGATTAACACACTTGGAGACCTGTAGACTAGTGATGGAAAAATGTTGGTCAAAATCGATTTTCCGAGCAATCCATTTTTAACGAAATGAAATGAAAAGGCTTATTATCAACTCCAAGCTTTAAAATGGTGATTCTGGTTATTTTTGGGCATACCCTTGTGCTTGGAAATAGACACCTTAGTTTAGTGTGACAATTTTGCACCATTTCCATTATATTTTATATTTGAATTTTGATTGTAAGGATTATCTTGGTAATGGAGCAAAGATTATTATATAACTAATACTATACCGCCACCTTCTTTAGCTCTCGTCTCCTCACCCACTTTAACCCCGCCCTCCCCTGGCTGGTCAGATACCTATCCTCACAGGAAAAACCCTCGTCCCAAATCAAGGCTGCCCCTTTCCCCCTTAACCCCCCCCCCTCCCCTCTCACTATTCCATTCCGTGTTTAACCCTCACCCCCGCCCTTTCATCCAGTCCTTTTCCTTTCCGATAGATGCCCTCACTGTCACTTGAGTACTTTGTGTATAAATGTATGATGCATGCAAGATCAGTCACCTGACGATGTAACCAAGTTACGAAACCCGGGTCGTGCCCATAATTAAATAACAGTGAACCTTACAAAGTTTTATTTCCTTACTTCCAAAGATTATTATAGTGAGCAGGCTTGTGACTCTTTATATGGTGATTTTTTCAATATCAGTTTTCTCTCAATAAAAAGTTTTGAAGGCTCTTATCTTCCTCCTTACATAGTACTTTATTAATGTTTCCATCTCATCAGGCATAATATTCCATGTCAAACTTTTTGCCAGCCTCTTCTTTCATAACACACACAATCATCATCTCATCAACTGTTAACCTATTCATAAAGATTTTCTTTCCCAGTATTATTCTCTTCCTGACATCCTTAAGTACTGCTGTCTTTGTCTGCTGTCTGCTTAATTTTTCGACTGTCTAACTTTATATTGAGCCTCAGGATCCTTGTTATTCAAACTTTTCAAAATCAAATCAATTTGGTCCTCTTGTGGTTGATTTTCCTTCTGTATTGATCACAATATTCACGTCATGCACCCACCAGAAATCTTTTCATACAGGCTTGTCAATGCCTCATCATCCATGAATTTCCATGAATCCAAGATATTTTTGGGGATCATGAACTGGACTTAGCTTATGTGAAAATATTCAGAATTATTGGACCCTTCACTTCTCTAATCAAATTGTTGTACAATCACCTAAGCCTTTTCCCATGATATTGACGATCAACGTTTTTAGACTTAAGAAGGCAGGTTCTGTGAAAATTGAAAGAATGCCTAAAAAAATGTTGAGGCATTACATTTTGTAGTTCTATCATATGTAGTCTACTGAGTATCGACTCCATTCACAAATATCCTGCTCCACTTCGGCTGATTTTTTCATAATAATCGGCATTATTTTCTTTATTTTATTTCCTGATTGTTGACCAGCATTTCCATCAATAACTATCAATTCATTCAGCCTCTCAATAGGAGTGATCACTGTAAGTAGAAGAAATATTATGAAATAATTAAATGTCACTTTTGTCTGCTGGAAGAATTGGTCTGAGATATTTGTATAATTAATCATATGTGTCAAAAAGTCGTATGAGGGATAAGTGTATAACATTTTTTTTCAATAAACAGTGATATTCTTTGGATTCTCCTATGTTTGTAAAAAAAAGCCTATGTATTTTCCAGTGATGTATGCATAAATCATTTTGGAGCTGCAGAAGAACCAAGGCAGGTTGTTATGCTTGTTCCTGGTGGGATAGGAGATCGTCAAATGTTGACTGTCACCGTGCCCACAAATGATGTGAAGTCGGGTGGGACTCCTATCTCCAGTCAAGATATTGCATCTCGTCAAAGTTCACGACCTGCTCCTAAGCCGCGAGTAGTCAGCACCTCCCCTGGCAATGTTATTACTCAACCAAGGTTGGTTTGATTGCATTATTTTAGTTGATATTATTAAAAATTTTCTTTCCCTGTTGACATTGAAATTGTTGATGTGAGCTAAAACTATTTCAGTCTTTTAATGTGGATCTCTGTGGACTCTTCCCCCAGACTTTTGTCTTTTTATTTTGCCTTAGTAGATACTGTGTATCTCTGAGCATAGTCCCCCTTTTTTCCCGATATGTCTGGGAGAAAATGATTAATTCCTTAATTCGAGCACAAGCGACATGGTGCCTAATTAGGCCACCTGATCTTCACCATCAAGGTATAAGTTATGGCTCAGCAGATGTAATCAACTGCTATTCAATCATTTTCGAAAGGTCAATTGGAAATATTTTATTGTTAATTGGAAACCGTGAGCTACTTCGGTCATGTTCAGTTTGCAATTCACTGATTTTGAAGGTGTGATTTCAAGAATTCGAAGTGCGCAGGTTGCAATCATAACAAGTCTTTCTAAAATAAGAATATACCTACAAAATTCTTCTGGAACTTGTTAACCATCCAAAATTGTGAAATGAATTCAGCTGGCCATCTTTGTATTACCATTTCCTTTTAGAAACAAATCTGAATCCCTAGACTTGATGTGTTTATTTTCCAACATGTGCCACTGCAGCAGATGATTGTTGTTTCCCACTAGTTGATTCCCACATCGTTTTCACTCCTTTTCTCTGAAACATGTGGTATATTTGAATTGCTTTTTTATGAGAGGGTTAATGTATGTTTTGGTTTTATATAAAAAATCCTCAGAAATGCTCTACTTGTTAGCTGCTTCTATGATTAGACATTACCATGAAGCTTATATTTTTATCCAACGTTGATAGAGTTAGAAGGTATCAACTTATAAGAGCCTTATTGTCAGTACCACAGATTTTATTTTTGAAAGTTTTGCTGAATTTGAGTGGGAATGATTATTCTTAATATTGACTTTGGTTTTTATCTTTTACTGAGGGCAAATGAGGTAATTTTTTGTCATATTTTACTGGAATGGCAAGTAATAAAATTTCATTTTTTTTTAGAGCTGTCAACTGTGAGGGAACTTTTGAGCAAACCAGCAGCAGCTCCGGCAGTTTTGTTACTACTCCTATTTTGACTAAACAACACATGGAGGTAAGTTTTTAAGCTTTATGATGTGTCTTATAGCTAGGCAGACTGGCATGGCCATAGTGAGCTGAGCGTGATGCCAGAGTCCAGTAAACAATACGTTTGCATGGTGCCAGTTGACTGTTTGTCCCAGTTTTAGAAAAACACATGAATCTCTCTGCACTTTTTTCTGAGTACAATTTTTTTTTTCATAGCAATACATATTAATTTCATCATAAATCATGTGAAAGATTTGCACTGAATAATTGACAGGTTTAAAGAATGTATGCATACTGGAAGATGCAGCACAGTCTTCAAAAATAGGGCTTATTACTTTTTCATCCTCCTCATCTACAGCAATTTCTACAGTATAAGATTATTGTTCTCACTTAACGTTCTGGTGCTACCTTAGCCCCAACACTGCAAACGCTCGAATTTATTATCACTTGAACATATCCAATGGCTGAATCACCGTATATGTATTCCAGACCTTAAGAATGCTGAGTAAATCGGCGTCAAATATCTTCTGTATCTATCCAAAATGCTAACTTCACGTATTCTAATATTGTACCCATTACACATGAAAAGTAATGAGTAAATGACAGTGGTAAAATGAGATACAAACTGAGCTCCAGATTACTAGTGAACGAGATAGTTGATTTAATGTATGTTACATTTCAATGTTGTGGCTTCTCAACTCCGCGCCATGACATCTTCATTGCCGGAGAAGAAATCAGCAACCATGAATTAATCTACCGTCAGAATGTTCCCAAAATGAGCCTCTATGAAGTCAGAGTCAGCAATCGCAAAATGCGTACACCGTAAAATATTAAAAAGCATTAAAAACTGTTTTTGACACACCCTTCAAGTTATGAATCAGTAGCGTTGCAGCTGTTTGTTATGGTCGTAACTGTTTGTTATTGCCATGGAGTGAATCTGCTTACTCGCTTTCTGACGTTACAGGGCATTTTTGTAGCGCGAAAGAATTTAGTAATTTTCGCAAACTTCAAAGCTCTGTAGCAACAAGAATATTGAGAGTAATAAAGTCATATTTTGCATACGTTGATAACTTTAACTTACTTATCCATGCATGTAAAAAAATGGCTATTTTAATTTTATGAGAGCAGCCCATTGTCAATGAATTCTTGTGTAATGGCATCATTCTGTGTGTACCATACTTCCAACTTATGGTGCTCATATACATCATTTGTTGATTTGGTATTTGAAGATTTTTAAAGGAGAATCATAGGTAACAAGACTAGAATCCATGATTGGTTAGGGGGCAAGTTGAATTGGAGATGGTAGAGATAGGCAGAGGATTTTTGCCGTTTTCCTGGATATTCAGCGTCAAGAGGGAAAAAGTGTCGGTCTAGGTATCTGAGAGAATGAAAACCTACCTAATTATTCTGTAAGTCTTCTCAAAATCTTCCTTAAATTTCCCACTCCAAAAAATCGACCAATATTATAAGTGGTTATTCTTCAATTTATCAGTGGTTGAGTTTAGGTACTTGGTGGAATAGTGGTTGTCACCACACTACGCAAAACTATTGAACAGATCTTCCTGTGTAGCGATATAATGTGGTGTCTACCACCGACTGTGTATTTCTAGAAATCTGAGAATTCCATGGGACCAGGAAAAATGTTCATTTTTAATCTGAATTTCCTAGCCATTTACTTACGTACATTTCTCAATGGACCCTCTAAATTTGGTCCAAGAAATTTGAGTGTTAATAGTGAAAAAATTTATTGGAAATTTGACATGATGACTAAAATGCTTGAAACTGATTGAGTCAAAGTTTTGCTAAAAGTCTGAGGAAGTCTATTTTTATTTCATATGCTTATTTTTACCCTTTTACTGCCACCGGGCCGATATATCGGCCCTCACTGGTTGACCGAAAACTGCTAGGGGCCAATTTATTGGCCCAAATTATTTCACTTTTTTTTAATGATTGTGGCCTTCTCAACGGCTGTAATTCATGTAAACCCCCATTTCTATCTATGGTTATAAGACGTAAATATATCTTAAGAATTGGGAAAAAAATCTAGACATATTAAATAAAATTAAGTAGCTGAAAATTTTTAAAATCTGAAATGTTGCTAATTCCGGAAAAAAAACCTTGGCAGTCTTCGTACATCCCACCTGAAATGGGCTGGCAGTAAAAGGGTTAAGTTACTTAGCTGAATCTGGTGGAACTGTTCCATCACCTGGTGAATAACATGCAATTTTCCTCTTATTTTTAAGCAAGTTTGCAGTGCAACATCCAGTTTTGATACACTATTCAAGTGTTGTTTATTAACTGTAGTCATTATATTCAGAATGAGATCAGGTTAAGGCATGTTTTTGGATCCACCATTTTTCTTAAACTGAACACCCAAACTCAACCACTGACAGGTGGGTATGTATGATCACCACCATTATTAAGTGGATTTATGAGTAGCAGATAAGAGGTTTTTGGGACCTTGTAGGTAAGTCTTTCACTTGTTTTCTTTCCTAAAGCAAGAGGATGATGGCTTGTGAAAAACCGTCATAGAAAAGGTTTTATTTTCTTGTGTTTATAGTTTAAAAACAGTTAACAGGCACAGTAGTGAAATTTAATTCACGAAGGTAGTTAGGCAGCTTCTAAAGCAAATGTATTCAGAATTATGGACAAAGTTAACTGGGAATACATTAAAATACATAGAGATTGATATACATACTGAATTCCAACAACGGTAAATATATTATATGTAACTGATAAAATATAATTCTTTGGTCATTTAACGGACCAGTCACACGAAATATGCGGCAGTTAATGCCACCAGCAGTCAGAGCTCACCATTAGCTGCTGTGGAATACAGCTTCAATGATATGAGTGATATAATTAAATCTAATTATTTGTATTAAGGGTTATATTGAGGATTTAAAAAGTAAATAAATTATGTATCTCTCAGAAAAACATTGCAAAACACACCAGTAGAGCCATGCCATCTGGTGGCATCTTGAGATTGCAACCGCGTAATAGAACATGTGGAGAAGTTTTTAGGAATTCCTGATGATACTCTTGTAAAATACTGCATTTTAAGCTGTGACTGGAGAAAAAGAAAAATTTAATGCAAGATGCTGGCCATGGCCATTAATACGTTGCAGACCATTTCGGATTTGGATGCCAAAATTCAAATCCTCGCCACCATTCCGAGCCAGTTCCATAGTATTGGCTTTATACGATTGTTTCTCAATGCCACTTCCGCAGGCCTAGAACTGGCAGTACTGAGAACCAGGTACTGAACCAACCCATCCATAGTAAAATCTAAATATGCCACTTGTTCTATTGTAACTAACAAAATACCTATAGATATCAGCCATAGTGAATTAGGAGAAATTTTCTGTGATTCATCAGTGCTCATTATAATGGACTTACCTAATATAAAACTCTTATCATTTCCTTTTGAAGGCCCACAGCTTGCTGATTAACCTAATGTTCCTGGAAATCTATTACTCACTTTGCTCCTAGAAATAAATTGCTTGAAATATATTTAATCATATTTTACATTAAATAGTTCCAAGGTGAAGAATGATCACAGACTTTCCCAGCATATAGAATCGTGGAAGGTTACTCGGGAAATTCACCGGGTCAGGTTCTCCAACTCCATCTCGGCAGACCTTTCAATGCACGAGTTGTCCGGGGCATGCCCTGGTGACGATGGAGTTGGAGAACCTGACCTGGTGGAATTCCCACAAGGTCCAAGGTGATTGATTTTTCATATCCATGAGACCTTGTTTTGACTTTTTGTGTTCAGGATTTTTTGATGAGCAATAGGCATCCATTTTGCCTGATATATTATTACTGTGGTAGTGGAAATTATTCTTTCAATTCATGTGATGTGATGGGATACTACCTGCGATTCCAGGTACAGTCCTGGACAAAAGTAATACAGCAATGTTGGCATTATGAGTGTGGCCCTTTCTCAAACCCATGTACCCATATCTACCAGGAAAAATTAGACTTCTTCGAGCAATATCTATGAGCAGCTGGAGGTCCCTTACCTCACGTTTTCTTCCTCAGCACCAGTTCAGGATCTTCACTGTGTCAAAAATAATGCATGAAAATGTTTGCATGCTTGGTGTGACAGATGTTGGAGAAAAGTAGCTGTTAATTGCTAAGAAATGCCCATTTCTTATTTCAAGGTAAAAGATGGAAGTGTTTGGTGTTGTAGTAATTTTGTCCGTGACTGTACATGTGAACTGGCCGTAGTCATTTCAAATATCTAATTATGCTAATTAATATTTTTGGTTTTGGCAAATGATTTAATGCTTTTAAAGTTATAAGCATTCTCTATGCTCATTAGGCTCATGTAAAGAACCATATGGATTTGGTGTCTCTTTATTTTTTTCATTTTTGCTGGCACTTTTAATATTTCAATTCTTTTGGAAAAAAATGCCATCCACAGGATTTTTAATTTTATAGTTTTCATTTTTATTTTATTTGATGAAACATGTTATTTTTCCGGATATTTGTCATATGTTCAAAGTTAGATTCCTGTTGATATCATTGGCTCACTGAAGTCATATGTTTGTAGGAGCGGAAGTTGGTGCCTGGAAAGGTAGCTCATTGTCAATATTGTGGATACCATTCTGAAGATTTTAACAGGTGTGACAGATGTCGGAGAAAAGTACCCGTTAATTGCAAAGAAATGCCCATTTCACATTCCAAGGTTAAGGATGGAATATCTTGTCAGGTGAGTAACTTACTACTCATCCTGTAATGGCCGAAGCTTATGAAATGAAAAATATTCCCATTGATTGGTTTAGGAAGAAGCGTCAGTTCTGTGTTAAATACATTAAATATTTTGGAAAAAAATGCAAAAATTGTTTGAAAAGTAGAGTCATTGAACTGATTGTATTATTTTAATTAAAGGAAGCACCACTTCCCCCTATCTGTTTTGGAAAATATTTATTTTAGGGAAAATAATGTGTTTCGTCTTATTTTTAATCATTGTATTTATCGTGTACCTGCCGTAATTTACAATTTTAGTAATTGTCCTGTTTTTTTAATCAGTTATTGCTTATAACATATTAAATAAAGCCAATCATGTTCTCAAATTATTTTTTCCGTGTAGCTAGTTTTGGTGATTGGTTCTTAACTAATGGGAATTTTTGAAAGTTGATTTTGTCTTAGAGAATAGCAGATCTAACCTTTGGCATTGATGGCTATCATATTCCTTTCATCACTATTTCTTAATCTTTGTGCTGAAGAAATTTTTGGACCTTCCACCAAGTTAGGTTGTCCTTAGTTGCCATCATTTCAATGCATGAGTGATGTATCAGAATGTTGGCCACTATGGAGGAAATGACCTGGCAGGAAACATCAGAAGAAAATTTCAACTTTTGTCCTAGGTCCTCTCCATGCATTCATTCTTTATATATCATTATTTTTTCAAAGTTTATTAAGCTACATGTTTTGATTGCTTCATATTCTCTGGAAATGTTATGTTTCTATCTCAGAAAATGCATGTCGATGTAATTTATTACTAAAGAAATGATTTGTGAGATGTTAAATTTAAATATTTATTTACTCCTGCTATAAATTAATGAATTCAATTTTAATTGCACTTATGTAACGACCTTGGTGTTATCTGAATTTCTTCTTTATTAGGCATGGCTTTTTTGTCAGAGTTTGAAGATCCGTTGCTAGATAATCTTGGTAAATAATTGGAGAAAAAGATAACTACACATTTATTTGGTTGCTGCATTGTGGAATGGTATAATGCCAGAAGACAGAGATTCACATGAATGTGAATGATTGTGTTTTGATGTTTGAACCTGGGCTCAAAGTGTGATGAAATGTGTGAGACCAAATATTTTCCAAACTGAGCATTAATTTAGTTTTGACAGTTGATGTGCTGAAATCATAATTTTTCGCATTTTTCAATTCACTTTAATGGTCAATTGAAGCCAGCTTAATAATGCTGTAGTTCCTTCGAAGTTTCACCAATTATTCTTCCACAATTGCAGGATTAAAGAGGAAGAATAATTAAAGTTGATTTTAATTATTGAAAAATTGAAATGAGTTAGCATAAATCCAGTGCCACATTGCTGTATCGTGGTGGAATACATGTAATTTTTTGTTCTTAGGTCTTCATATTTTCTCATCAAGGGCACAGCTCATTGTTTTTTTCAGAAATTTTGTAGGAAATTTATGATTACGAGAAAATGGAAGATAATATTTGAATGTATGTATTTTTATAGGCATCACTGAAATAGTCAATTTTCATTCATCAGAAGTAATCTTGCTGCATGCCAGGCTCTGTTAATCTTGCAAATGCAAATTTTGCTCTCAGTCACGTTGAAAAATTTTTGTCAACTTCTTTGCATCACCGTGGGCAGCTCTTCTTTAATATAATTTTGCTATGTTTTTTGCTTAATTTATTGAGTGAAGACTGCTTTTTTAAGAAGTGAACAATTTCTATACCCAGTAAATATTCAGAAAATTGTTTTGAAACATAAATGACTTTAAAGACTTCTGTTTCATAAGGTCTGCATTTCTCTGTATATTTGGCCAGGCAATTTGTGTTTAAAATTATGTAATTCATCATGATACTGAAAGAGTTACATATTTGAGTGATTATTTTATGTTGTTAAAACTATATCTCTGTTTGTGCGTGAATTAAAGAATCACTCAAGATACTGCCTCACCATTTGAGTCGTAGGGTATCATGGAATGACTTCCAGCTCCGTGGGCATTGAGTATCTTTTAGGCAATCCATGAGATGTGCAAAATTGTCATGCACGGGGAGAAGATACTAAGCTATTTTTTCAGGGTGCAGTTGTATGGGGTAACTGCACAGTTTAGTCACCATTATCTGCGAATATTCTGTCAACTTAATACGTTGTTGGCTCCCTCAGCCTTCTTATTTTCTCTTACAATTCTATCTTTGTTTCTCCGTAGATAATCCCTCTAGCGATCAGCCGTGCCTTCATCTCCTCATTTTTCGTGCTGCTGAATGGCCTGAGATTTTGGATGTAATGATATGTTGCATTGTCGTACATAGCCACAGAATTCAAGCGATTCCTTACCAACATTTCTTCCATTCCACAATTTACATGATTCATGTTGATTTGCTAGTCTCCTGTTTTTAGTCCAGATTTCACTAAAAGGAGGGCTCCCAGTATGAATCTCATTTCTCCACCTGGGAAAAAAGTATGCATTATTTGAAATGTTCACTGTATTTTCCTAACTCTCACCAAATGAGAAATAACATTTGGGCAATTCTTAAAAAATTCTGGCCCAAGTGAACAATAATGAGTCGCTGTCCTTTTGATCTGGAAGCCTTAATTCCTCCTTCATCTCTGCTTTTCCATTGGAAAAGTTTTAAGAGGGATGAAAGGATGTTTGTGTCATCTTTAAATAACAGCCTCGCTCTATGCTTATACTTTTATACCTTATATACTATGTACACCATCCATTTCATCTGAATATGTATCAATTTTTTCTTGTAAGGCATATTTATTATTTTCTGTTCTTCTCCACCTAAAATAAAAAATAAATGATGATTAGATAAACATGCACATTGAAAAACATTACAAAAGTAAATATTTGTCTTCATATTACCTGAATCCAATTTTCTTCATTAAAATTTGAAGAGAAGCTAGTTCTGCATTGCACGATGAGTGTTCCCTAACGATTGGCAGTAGTGCATAGTGTATTAGGTGTTTTTTCTCTACATAATGGAAGTTGTGAAAAGGTATTCTAATGATCTGCTCATCAAAATCATCTACAGTGGATTTTAGGCTATTCTGCGGTCTTTTCTTCCTTGAGACTCAAAAGTGATTCT
Organism: Ischnura elegans; assembly: GCF_921293095.1. NCBI lineage: Eukaryota > Metazoa > Arthropoda > Insecta > Odonata > Coenagrionidae > Ischnura > Ischnura elegans. The sequence continues at coordinate 34,607,982 of NC_060251.1, read as the reverse complement.
TTGGATCTGCTGGCATTGTCAGCTTTCTCCGTTCCAATCCATTTTAAGGATCACATTGTAATACCAGCTGCAGACGTTGCACGCTAGTGTGCACTCATCTTTGGAATTCGTATTTCTTCTTCTCCTTCATTCTGCATGAACTTCAGGGCATTAAAAATTATCTCACGTCCCCGCCTTCAAAGAATTATCCCACCCCTACTTTTGAAGACATTGTATCTTCCCTAAAATTGACAAAATGCCTAAAGAGACCACCAAACCCTAACACCAGCAACCCTTTTGCTACAAATGATGTTTTAACAAGTCATAAATTTTTCTATTTAAGCTAATGCACAATGTTATAAAACAGCCTCAATTTTTCTGCTTGAACGAACAATGTGTTAAAAAGGCATTGCCACTAAGCTAGCTCCAGGCAAGTGTAAAACGTATGTGTCATAAAGGCCTTCTCCTTGCAATGCCTTAGGTACCCTTTCTCAGTCCACGGCAGAGGATTATCCTGACCCTTTGTCGTAGTGCATGCCACATTCACATCAGGGGTCTGCGATGAGTTGCTGGTTGGTGCAGTGGAATAACAAACTTATAAATTTTTGTGTAATTGGCTAATTGAGCATTATACATACATAAATTGCTTATATTTAGGTCTACAACTACAAATTTCAATCTGAGCTCTACTGTTCTTTTAATCACAGTTTGTGTGTTAGGGAATCTCCAAACAAATTGTTGTAGAGAGCTTAATATTGATGGCAGAATTTCATTTAAAATCTGTAAAGGTATTGTAAAAACTAAATTAATTTCAAATGAATTTAATATTGTTGCTGTAGCAACAATGATTTTAGAAAAACCCTCGCAGAAACAAATACATAGTTGACTGTGACAGTATGCTTTTAAGGGGTCCCCACGTGGGAAAAGGAGGAGGTTATCTGGGACCTGTGCCGGAGAAAAAGGTTCGAATCCCTCTGGGCCCTAAACCAAGTTAGGGAAACAGGTACCGAGGATTCTAGCGTAGTGATAGGTCCGTACTGGCAATACAAAAAATATTTTATGGCATTTGTTAGTGAAGTAGCATTTTCTGACATGTGGCCCTGTTGCAAAAGGATTATAAATAAATATAAAGGTTTATAAATTAATCTAATGGGTATAATACATATTTTTGTTAAAAAAATTGAAATGACACAACTATTAGAAATATTTATCTGCCTTTGATTGTGGTGCCCAACCTGTGTGAGTGTGAACCCATGTGCAAATAAACCAACCAAATTTCAAAACCATGTGTTTGCCATAGTCCTCAGGCAATGAGGAAAGAGTGATGAAGAGGTAAACAAAAATGGAAACAAAAAACAACTTCACTGCTCCAGGGCCAAACTAATTTTTCTTCTTAGAATTATGGGAATGACTTGGTTCCTTTACTTTTCAGTGGTGTTGTATCACAAGTGTTTGGTTGTATATTATTTCAATTTTGTGAAGTCTTTTTGTTGTTTCTTGAGTGAATTGTGCATTTTGAATCTTACGGTTAAACTAATGAAGCAATTTCTGTTACAGAAATTTTACAAACAAATACGAGAAGGAGGAATGAGTGACAACAATATGCCCAAACCAGACCGCAATATTAGGCCAAAAAGGCCTCGTAAATTTGAAGAGCCAGGTAATATATTGGCAGGACTTCTGTCTTTGGATGTTCCTTGGTTATTTAAGTTAATGTTACGGTATATGTCTGAATATAGTCCCCCCTTTTTTTTTTCCAAAAATGCCCGTGGTAAAAGTTAAGGGGGGGACAATATTCAAACACATTTTTTTAACTTTTCCCGAAACTGAAGCCTCAAAATTAGGGGGGGGGACTATATTCAGAGGGGGACTATATTCGGAGAAATATGGTATTATTGGTGCTATTGCATTTATTTTGAGTTCAGTCATGTGACACAAAGTACTCATTTACAGTAAAGTTTACAATTAACAGTACTTATTTGCTTTTCATGTCTTCCTTATTAAATGAAATTCTTCTATTGTTGTTTTGTTGTGAGTATAAGTGAACAAACATGGATGGCTCATAGGTTTTCAACTACTCTTGACCAGCTTGGAAAATACATACATATGTAGTTTTTCTGCACCACAATGGGTTTTGAAAAGGAGCCTTTATAAATCTCTGAAGTAACAGACTTAGATTTTGAAAGGGCTAGATTTTAATGTGGACTTAGGTTGGGGTTTCATCAAATCAGCAAATGGGCTGTGATGGGCCATGTTGCCAATTTTATCAATATATTTTCATGTATTATCTCTTGTAACTAAAGACGTAAATAGTAACATAAGCCATTTTTTCAGTAATCCTTACGATATCTTCTGATGAAGATGAGGAAACAGAACCAAGAAATGATGACAGCTTGAAGGATGGTGTAGCCAACAATTTTGATTTTGAAAATGGTGGCTTGCTACCTTGTGGTATGGAGCTTGTGCTACCTCCCTTATCCAGTCTGTCAGCTTTTGAGAAAGAACCTGTAATCAAGGAAAATCCAAGCAGTGAACCAGCTCCTGAAGAGGATCGGAACATAGCACAAGCAATAGAAGGTTTGAGCTTTTCAATTTTTAATTAAGTGAAAGATTATTTGTAATAATGTAATAGTCTACTGATAACTGTGTGGATTCTTCATGAATTTTGGGCAAAGTTCTTTATTTCACTCCAATTAAACCATGGAAAAGAAATTTAACATAGTAATCATAGGAGTTGAAGTTTTTGCATGTAATATTTGAGTGGCATGATTGATGCTCAATATTTTATTGCAAAATATCGGTGCTGAAATTACTAGATCGTTATTTTTCTGTTTAATTACATTTTGAATGTCCTAATTTCGTATCATATGTCAATTTTGTTTCTACTTTTACTTACTGTGTAAAGTATCTCACTTGGTGGCTAGCTTTCTGTTGGGTTTTTTGGTCAATCAATCAACCAAGCTTTTCTCAATGGGGTTTTATTCGGTGACGTCGAATAACACAATGACATTACATGACACAATCAGGTGCTTCTCCTCCCGCGTCTGGCTTGAGTCCGCCTTATATATGCTCGGTCGCTGGATACCTGGAATGAGAAGGGAGGGAGGGAACCTTCCCAGGGAAGGAGGGGAAAAACCCAAGAGAGGGAACGAAAGAGGGAACAGGATGGGTTCCTCGACACTCCCTGTGCCTACCCCAACACCCTCCCATTCTTAATCATAACCACCGTCTTAGCTGCGCAAGTCCCGCAATCCTTCTGCAGTCTGATTATCCTCCCATAGCGACTCCTTTGGACTCCTTCATTCCCCAGGTCGATTGCCGTCGACGACTGGCCCCCGTCCTCGGGTCGACCGTCTTCACTGTAATGTTCTTTATTTGGGGCGAGGACAAGATATGTTCGATTCCTCCGTAACTCGCCCTCATGTGTTCTGATGTCATAAGATCGCGGCTCTGCTCTCTTTCTCACCACGGTCCCATAGCATTTCTTATCTACTAACCAAACTCGATCTCCGGCCAATAGATCTGCCAGCTCCCGAGTGAAATGGCATAGATCCAATTGGTATTTTTCTTTTGTTTTCCTGGTCCGCTACTTCATCCTCTGCTCTCTCAGGTGGGGCCATTTCGGTTCCAGCACCTTTTTCACCATTGGTATATTTTTCCGGACCTTACGCCCCTATTAACAATTTCGATGGGCTGTGACCGGTTTCCAGCGGCGTAGACCTATAAACTAAAAGTCCAAGATTAAGATCTCTCACCTTGGCTAAAATATTTTTCTCAATTTTCACCCCAGCTTCCGCCTCTCCGTTACTTCGTGCATGGTAGGGGCTGCTGGAAGTTAGTCGTAAGTTGTAATCCTTAGCAAATTGTTTAAACTCTCCTCGAAATTGTGGACCGTTATCTGTTCTCTCTTCATCTGGAATGCCAAATCTAGCGAATATCACCTTTTCCCAATTACAGCTGCTGCTGCTGTAGCAACGCTACTTCCGGGTATCGTGAAAAATAATCAATCATTATCAGATACTCACTTCCCTTAATCGAAGCAATATCTATGTCTACCTTCTCCCATTGGGCATCTGGAAGGTTCAGACGGAATAAGTGGTTCCGCTACAATCATTCAATGCATTCTTTACACCTAATTACCATCTGTCGGATTTCAAGTGAAATTGTTTGCCACCAAATGGAATCTCTTGCTCATACTCTACACTTGACTATTCCCAAATGTCCTCGGTGCAATCTTGACAGTATTTCTTGGCGAAGCGACCGCGGGATTACTAATCTCTTCCCTTGCATGAGCAATCCGTCGGTTTCCGCCAAGTTGGCTCGGTATTCAAAGAAGTCCTTGGCCTCTGGACTGACGTCTCCTTTCCGCTCTGGCCACCCTTCTTTAACATACTTTATCACTTTCTGAGTGATCTCGTCTTCTTGCTGCCTCGTGCAAACCTTTTCTACTAACTCGTCTGTCATGGGCACCTGGGAAAAAACTGCCTTTACGTAGTGCTCCACTTCATCTCTTACTACATATATAGCCTAATTCTTTGAAATTTCTTTTCTAACTTTTAAGTCATTTAAATATGTTTGAAAAAAGTTGCCAATGGCTGATGTAGACAAACTGATGCTTTTTGGCCCAGCAATATCTTTGATATTGATGTCTTATAAAGATATGTTCTTGGTGGTAATGAATCGCTGATTATGCTTTCTAGGAATTCTTTTCAAAGCTATGTATTTCTAGTAATTGAATATATTTTGCTTTGTAGTTAAATAAATATATGTTTTGATTTTGGTTGTTGAAAAAAGTTAAGATTGGGTGAAGTTTTATTCTACTGAATGATCACTGTGAGCATTTGCATAAACATGGCTGTAGTGAAATAAGCTTTTAAATTTATGGAAATAATTTTATCCAATTATTTTCTAACTCTTTGATTGAACATATTCTATTGTAAGTGTCAAGTCAAGTCAAGTGTAGAGCACGAGAATTGATTGAACGAAACAAAGTAATTTTATTTTGTTTTATTCTATGATGAAGCAATTCCATAAAGTAACGCCTGAGACCGTGTCTTATATTGTATATATAATAACAAAATGTAGGAGTAATAAATTATTATATTAACAGACTCTTATAAAAGAGTGAGATTTATTGTTTCACACAATGTAATATTCTGTAATTTAGCTTATGTTATAGCTTACCTATATGCTGATTATGCCTAAGTATAACCTACATTGAATATTGCCTGTTAATAACTTTTTTTTTTACTTTCAGAAGGATTACAAGAGTCACAAAATGGTATGCCAAGTGATGATTGCCGGGATAAAATACGCCCTGTGTTTCTCACCTGTAGGACTGTTAGAATTGGGTCATATAAAGCTATTCCAAAGGATCGTGTTGTTATTTGCAAGCAAGGAATTAGGATTCGTGTACCTGATATTGAAGATTGTAAGAATATTTTTATACTTTGTTTTTCCTACATTTGCAGTTTGATTTGCAAGTGATTGTTGATTTTTAATAAATTGTGTCAATATCTGATGTTCAGAGTGTTAATGGTTTTTTAATTTGTTTTCTATTGTTTAATAGGCTCCAAATCGGTCACTGTCACTTTTCCATTAAGAGATGTGGTGAAGGCTCTAATACATTTTGGCAGAGCAATGCCTGTGATATTCCTGTATACAAGTTTTCAGTGTGGTGTTAAGCTTCGAAATTGTCTTGGAATGACTTCGAAAAATGGGCTATATTATGATCCATGTGCTGTAGGTGAGTACAGCTGTTGTATTATTACCGGGTATTTATATGTATTTCCTATAAAAAATCTCTTTGATCTCAGTAGCGGTGATAGAAGTGAGAAGTAAGCTCATTGCTGTAGATAGAAACAGGTAATAATGTGATAAATTCTCCACTTACGAGCATTCAACTTACAAACTTTCGGAAATATGAATACTCAAAAAATGGAAGCGTTTAAAAAATTTCGAATTTGATGCATTTGAGGTTGGCTGACACAACGCGATGTGGCGTGGAGAAACTTGCTTTTTGGGCAGAACTTAAACAAATTATCAATGAAACCATTCTGTATTAGTCTGGAACTGTTCAGCATATAGTGCGTTTTTCCTTCCCGCAAGCTGTGAAGTTTTTTCGGCTCCAGCCACTTCTTACGCGCAGGAAAAATAGTTCGTCAGTCGTTCGTAATCGTGAGTTGATGGAAAACGGTAATGCCATGGTTTGCATTCCACAGGATAACTACACTTTTCGTTGCCTTGCTCAGGCTTTTCAACTTGCAAACAAATTCAATTTACGAACAAGGTCTCGGAATGCATCTTGTTGATTGTCGGGGACAAGTATGGGTTAATTCCGTATTATTATCTGTTTCTTTATTTTTAAATGTAACCAATTTTCAAGCAATGTTACCTTTTGTTTTATTTTGAAGATCTTTCTCTGGAAATATTCATAACTTAGTTGCTCTCTCTGTGCTTAATATTTTTGGGTGGCATTGAGACAATTTTCAGTGTTCAGTACTTAAAATTGTGTGAATTTTTTTTTTTTTGCGCTTTAAGCAAGAGAGGAATAGAATATCACTTGCATGCAGACTGCGTTTTTCGTGTAAACATCCAGGAGTCAACACAATTTGACACACAAATCTTCAGTGTCTTTACTAAATAGCGTTATCACTGGTTGTCAAAGAAGCATGCTGTCATTGATTTCGTAGAAAAATGTTTCAATTCACCTTTCGGATAAAATGAATCCCAGCCCTCTGAATTGAGTGAAAGGACTTTTAAAAAGTAAAAAAAATTGAATGGCTCCACCCATAGGCGGATCCAGGGGGGGGGGGGGCACAGGGGCACGTGCCCCCCCCAGATCCTCAAAAATATGCAAGATTTTTAATACGGTCCCATTATGATTGCGTTCGTTTTGTATTACGAGGTATCGTTGTGCCCCACCCAGAACAAAATCCTGGATACGGCCTTGCTTGTGCCCCTCCCAGAAAAAAATCCTGGATCCGCCCCTGGCTCCACCAATCCCAAAGCATCAAAAATGAATATTCTGGGGAAGCATTTCAATACCTCCACTGCACAAGCACTCTACAATTGCCCACCAAATCAAATTCACTCATCTAGGAGCCCATCAATATGCATATGCTCAGCTGGCAATTGTGGAGCACAAACGTTCACCTCCGAAGCTTGGAGAATTGCAGGCGAGCGTTTATGCTCCGGCTACTGCCAGCTGAGCGCATTTGTATTGTTTGACTCCTAGATGAGCGGATTCGATTTGGTGGGCGATTGTTTAGTGCATGTGCAGTGGAGGTATTGATTTGAGGTCCCTCTGCGAGACTTCACAGACTGAGTGAAATAGTATTGAAAGGAGCTGTGGGAAATAAGAGGGGTGTGGTTTGTTGCAATGGGAGGCGGATGAATCAGCTGGAAGGAAACGGCACATTTAGCATGGAACCCAGTACCATAGTCAGGATTTTGAAATGGGAGGGGGGGTGTACCGATTGTTTTGGGGGCCCCTCCGGGGTGTATGGAAAACACTCCAGGGCAAAGGGGCATTTTTGATGCTTCTATTAAAGGCTCGGATGCTTTTTTTTAACTGGAAACCCTCCCCTCCCCCTTCGGCTATGCCACTGGTGGAACCATTTTAGCAGAAAGTCACCAGAATTAATTCAAGTTTTTGATTTTGAAGTGGAGGCAATGGAAAACAAATCCGGCTGATGGTAAAATGTATTTCGAAAGGGAAATAGCCACTAATTATTGTAAAGAAAAGAATACTCGTTTAAAGTATACCGGGACTAGCCGGAATATATCCACAGGGAAGAATGACACCTCTGTGTGTGTGTGTTCAGTCTTGTGCAATGGCCAAGGACACCGAAGTGTTATTATTAGAGGTAAGATATCACGGGATGACCTAACAATTTTCACCCTAGTCGTTACCTCGGGATGCTTTCATGCCCTCTTGAATCTTAGAGGCGAGACAAAGTCGTGGTGATTTCTTAACGAGTCGCACCATCCCTGGCATGAACTTAATTGGTCTAATTAGACACACGGATATGAAGACTTCCAAGGCGCAAGCGAGCATCTTCCTTTTATTCATCGGAAGTAAACGTACCAGAGAGTATTTTCAAAGTATCTGTAAGTGCAGAGTACCTTCTAGCGAATCGCACTAAAAATAACTGGCTAAAGCACTCAACTGGAAATTGGGGGATCCGGGTTGGAATCCCGGTCAAGGTGGATGATTTTTTCTCTGTGGATCTTTCGCTCAAAAGAATACTCTGCTGAGAAAACGGATAAGTTAATTGATGTGGTCCATTGATCAGTGTGGGTGGGATAACATCAATGGGCGTGCTTCGCATTGAATGTGTTAGGGCCAAAAAGCGGGAGCGGAAAAGGAACACTCGTTCATTTAAAAGTTCATCCCAACTTTTGGCAAAATGCACAATTTCAAATATTTCCAGGAAGTCAGGCTATTTTGTATTGCTGTGGAAAACATGGTCAATAGTTAATAACAAAGTGGAAGTTTATAAATGTATGAATTGGATGGATGAGGCAGATACTTTGTGGAGATCCATTATGAGATATGAAGTGAAACATTTGCACTTTCCGCATAAAAATTTATTAAACTACAGTGGACATGTTTTGCTGCACTGCAGCATTATCAGCGAAACATGTCGACTGTAGTTTAATAAATTATTATGTGGAAAGTGCAAAGTGTTTCACTTCATATTTATAAATGTATCTATTTTTGTGTTATCATGGATTTACTCTAATTAAAGTCTGAAGTTAAAACTTAAAATTCCATTCTTGAAGATTGTTCTTAGATTTTCTTCTTTATGAATGAATTACCACCCCTTTAAGAACCGATTTATATCAATAGTTTATGGGTTCATATGTGTTAGGTTATTATGTTATGGTAAAATACCTCATTTAAAAGATCATTTTTTTCAATAGTGCTAATGTTACTATCCACTTTCCCTCACTAATTTCCTTGCCTTTTATTTCATGAAAAGATGAAACTCAGAAGCGAATCACTCTCCTACCCGAAAGGATGACTGAAGACACGAAATCAAGACTTAAATTAATATTTTGTGGCAAAGATCGCCTTGGAGAACTTGATAGTAAAGAAGCTAATGACATCCTGGTGAGGGCTTCACCCAAGGAGGTAAGAATTAATGTTGTATGTGCTGTCTAGTAGTGTTTGAAAATGTTTATACCTGTTTACATTCTCATTTATGGTCTTGACTCAGACGATATTACAGGTGCAGGAAACTATCAAGAAGTCTTTAATATCATCACCAACAACGCCTGTGGCAAAACCTGTCAAGGATTTTAATCAAAAGTGAGTCACTAGTGTTAACCCTCAACTCCTCTGATGATTGATTGGAAATTTTTATTACCAATTTTAGTGTTATAACTTGATACATAATTTGCTTCATTTAAGGATAGCTACAGCATTTTATAATCCATTAACTTTTCACCTTTTTCCTCTGCAATGTCCAAAGACCTCATTTTTACAATTTAATTGAACTGATGAATTGTAAAATCCTAGGTAAAGTGATAGTGATATTGTGGTGACAGTTGTCAGGTGATGCTTAAAATATACTCAGAATGCTGTTGTTTTTCTTTTGACTGACACGTATCATGAAAGCACGTTTATAAATTGGATTAAAGGTTTATAGTAAATGTTTGAAGCATTTTTAGTATATGCTTCTATTTTCCAACTTAGCTTCAACCCCAGTATTTCGTTACACAGGCTGCAGAAACTCATATCGATGGCTTAGTTCTAACAGCACGTATCTCAAAAATAGAAACTTTTCAGGAGAGCAAAAATAAAAACGATTAATTTCTTTTACTTGCACACTAAAATTAAAAACCAAAAGTTCATAAAACTAAAAAAGAAGCATTCATTAGGAAATAAAGAGTTGTTCTTTGCTTGAGTTTTATTTTTTTAAATGTCATTATGTCGCGACCCGGCCCCGGATAAGCCGGGACTCGAATCCGAACTATTTTAACGTGGGCTCTTGCCCTTTGCGTCGGGTATCAATGATAGCACATGGATTGCATTTTAATAAAAGAAAAAGGAACTCTACCTTTTGTTTCGGCACGGCACGAACCACACTGGGAGGCTGGAGGCAGGAGAAGGCGGCAGCACGCTGTGGCGACGAGCGATGGACTGGCAAATACTGGCCTAGCGATGGATAGTGCGCGAGGAATTTCCCAAGTTCCCGGAGGGGGAAGGGATTATGAAGTCTAGATTTCGCAAGTAACGGAAGCTGATGGCAAAAATGGCCCACAAGAGAGGGCCTAAAAGCAAGGTATGCAGAGAGTGAAAGCAAAAATACCAGATCCCGGGAAGCGGGTATCGACGAGCCAAGCAGGTGCGAGACAAGAGTTTACAATAATCAAGGCGTGCACAATCACACCTTTCGCGATCAAAACTTCACCCCGAAGTAGTCGAAGACTCGAAGTAGAAGACCTCAAGTATCTCCCGGTTTACCTTTATATAGTGTCTCTCGAAAGACGTAGAGACGTTCAAAAAGCCCGGGTGTATATGTATTCCGCGAAAACATATCTTTTAAACTAAACCCCCCCTTCGAAAAGTTAGAACCCGTGAGCGTTCCATTAATGGTGTTTATTCTTATTTGCCAGTCTTTCGGTCATTGCCTTTCCTTCTCCTCCTCCCGGATCTCCCATTTTATGAAAAACAGGGCTGTTTGTGCATCGTCCTCTGCCTCGCAAACAGCCCTGTCCTTTGCGAAATAATTTGCAAATGGCCCCCGAATTTCGGGCCATTACAATTACTAGAGGTCTGTGAATTTTGCGAGATGCGTTATCGCGAAATAACACGAAATAATGCGAAATCGGTAAATAAAAACGAAATTTTGCATTTTTTGCGATTTTTGGTGTATTAGCGAAATAATCGCATCTAATGAGTCATAATCTATTTAAGCCTAAGCCTTCATTATTTAACGCTGCCGACGTTCATTTGCTCTATCTCATAACGATTCCAAGGTCAATTGGCTTGATTAGTCTCGCGCATAACGCATCCGCGTAATATCGCGCACTGAAGTGATTTCTCCCCCAGAATTTGCCGTTAAATTTATCACAGCCTCTTTCTTCGATTCCCATGTATCAATCTTGAAATATTTAGAATGAGGCGCTTTATCACCTGAAGAATTAGATATTATGAATAAAAAATGTTCAGTAAGGAATTTAACGTGGCTGCGGAAGAGCGGAAATACAAGCTCACGCACCCGGTACGCGTCAATGCCGAGCAGTAATTCCGGTGACTCACCGCGATGCATTAGACAGCGTTATTGGCTAACTTTTTGCAGGAAAACCTTGAGTGTGGGTCTAATGTAACAATTTCGTTGACTTAAACACGGCTGCTGGCTGGGACCGGGCCGCCGTTCACAGCACGGCCCACAGCGTGACAGAGAGTCGTCTCGTCTGAAAGCGGCCTGAATTTCGTGGTGTCGTGATGTGAACGGCGGCCGGCAAAAAGTCGTTTCGTCAGAAAGCGGCCTCAATGTAGCGAAATGCCTGTATTTCACGCCGTAGACAGCGCACCACCGGGCCGGATTGAAATGGGCGCCGTGATCACGGCGGCCGTCAACGGCGCCATGTCGTCAACTGCATCCATAGACACGTATGGTTATTTGAAAGCATGAAGCGCTATCAGTTGGGGGAAGGGAAGGAAGGAAAAGAAAGGATAGGAGGAGAGGGGGTTCCCCTCATTAGCGGACGGATCGTCGGATCTGAGCTACAATGCAAAAAAATTATTTCAACACTGGCCAAATCTAATACATATCTAATTCTTCAGGTGAGAAAGCGTCTCATTCTAGATGTTTCAGGATCGATAAATGGGAAATAATTTTTCAAGTTTCTTTGAATCTGATTATGTTTTGTTAAGTGTGCTTCTTTCACTGCCTTTCCTGACCAATTGGCAACAGCTGTAAAAACTAAGCGATTTTGTTGTATCTAGCTGCTGCCCTACCTTACCTGGATGAGGGGTATCGGAAGGGAACCCATGGCATGAAATATTTCGGCCAATTTGTAAGCTATACTGTACTATGGTTATGCTGTAGCTAACCAGCACTGAGTTTGAAAACACCATCTTGAGTGCTTTGAGTGAGTGTTTTGTGGTTGGACTGATTGTTTTATTGTAGTTCCAGCTTTAAATATCAAACGAAGGATAGGAATTTTGAAATCCCAAAAGCTAGTGATACTGTTCATACCAGGGCAATTGAATTCAGCTGAGAAGGATTTTATGTGAAAGATAGAGTAATACTGTGCAAAGTTTGCGTTAAAAAATTTTTATTTGAAAGATGTGACGCTTTGTTAAAGCACATCAGTAGCGATACACATAAATGTGCGAAAGAATGGGGACCTGCAAAACGACAGCTATCATTTGAACTCACAACCACTTAGTCAAAGAAAGCAAAGGAGGAGCTTGTTGTTGCTACTACAGAAGCATTTTTAAAGGCTTTATTTAGTGTAGAGAAACTTGACAATGCAAAAATTCTGGAATGGCTCTCAAAGTATACACAAATAAGTTAGTGGGGATTTGCCGTTTGCTGATCATATTCGCCAAGACTACATACTTGAACCATTCATATACCTTTAACCAATATAACTTCAACCATTTCCTTCATTTAGTTTTATGACAAATTTTGTACAGTCGAAATTGTGTTAAATGTTATGCCAAATGCTTATTAAAGTATAAGTATTCATGAAATGTGTACCATAAAATAATAAAACGCCTGTAAACGTGGGAAAATTGTAGCATTATAATAACACTGCCAAGACTTTCTATAACACCGAAATCACAGGGTTTTAAAATGAATTTTAACAAAAAATAAAACCACTTTCACGGACCTCTAGTCATTACACTTTGTTCAAGATACCCGTCTCTAATCGGCCGAATTTCAGATACGAGTTGTTAGAACTTAGCCATCAATATGAGTTTGTATCTTGATCTTTGGGCTTTAGCTAACGGTAGATGGCCATGAACTTCAGCCGGTTGAACAATTTAATTATTTGGGCTGTACATTAGAGGAAAATAGAAACATGTAAAAGGATATTAGAATGAGAGGGAATAGCTTTGGCAAATGGGGAATGCTTGATATGGCTGTTATCTGCTAGTTAGAGGGTATCCTGCGACTGGGAAAAGAGGGAGAATTGGGAATCATGCATGAATATTTAGTCCCTGGAATTAAGCATGAATTATTTATGAATTTTTGCTCCCGCCTGGAATTTCAAAATCTCTTTTTTCAAATTCATTTCAAGTAATATTTTGCCAGTTCAACACCCATTTTCTGGCCTAAAATGTGTTTGTTGTAATTTAAAGTGCAGTAGCTTAGTAGAATTTTTATAGCCACATTGAAACGTGGAATGTCAGACAAGACAACACAATCGAAATGTCTACCACTCTGGACTCAAAAGATTCAAGATTCAAAAGCATGAAAAATAGAATGCCAGGTGATGTCAACATCCACTTATGAGGTCGAAGCAGTATCTAGGCTTGCATTGAATAAATATGAATAATGTCTATATATTAGGAACGTAAAATAATACATAATGGTAATATTATTTATAAGTACACATTGAAGTAATTTTTGGTGTTTTAAAATTCTTATCTAACGTGTTGATCTCAGAATATAAACCTGGAATTTTGTAAAATTTCCCTGGAAATCCGGGAATTTTGCATGATTTTGTCTGCTTTGCTTGGCTGGACACATATACTAGGATAAGAAACTTGTTGATGACATAAGGAGGAGACAAAGGGTGTAGATGGAACAAGTACCAAGCAGACAGGGCACATTGAAATTTATGATGGGGGTTGAAGTATGAGTGTGGATGTGAGAAGAAGAGGATAGGACTATTGTATTGAATGAGGCTTAGTATAACCCATGTATATTTTCTTTTTTAGAATCCTCATCTATCCTCCTCCACCTGCTAAAGGGGGCATCACCATAAATCCCGAAGACTACTTGTGTTTGGGAGAAGAGCAGTTCCTAAATGATGTCATCATTGACTTTTACCTCAAGTAAGTAACCAAACATACAGAGTAAAGCAGAAAATGCCAAAATTTTTACGAAGTATTGTCCATTTCAAATGATTTGGTAGCTAAGAATTTGGTTTTCCTTCTCAGCTCTTGTTGATTCTCAGGCAGGAAGGAAAATTCGTGGAATTGACAAAATTACATTGATAGTAATTGTCATTATCATTCACAAATCTCTGTCTTGAATCAATGGGAGCTGATGAAAAAGGACATTGTTGAGTGACCATGATATTTGAAGTGAACCTAGTTTTATAATTTATGCACCTAATGGATTTATTTGTAGGTCATAATAGAGTAATAGTGTATTCCATAAGTTTATGGTGTACAGCTACATGTTGAAGCGGGGGTCTTCAACCTTTTTAATGCAAGGGCCAAAAATCGATTTGACATTGTCGGGAGGGCCTCAATGCTCCGTGTCATTTAACCACCACATCAAACAATTAAAAAAAGAACATAATTTCAAAGTGCAATAATCTTTATTGGTTAAAAGGTGTAATCAATTAATGAGATTTTTGACATTGTTTATTTCTGACGAGTGTGTTGATACATATATATTTTATATTTTGTGGCGTGGTTAAATATTTTCTCCAGCCTCTAGGGGCCGCAAGAAATTAGCCGGCAGGCCGCATGCGGCTCAGGGGCCTTGGGTTGAAGACCCTTGTGGTAAAGTCTTTCATTTTAATGTATGCACTGAAACCAAAAAAAACTTCCACCATAACAAGTACACACAATGTAATAATATTTGGGTGGGGAATAGATAACGCGCTACAAATTTTATGTAAAATGTAATGGTTATTTTAAAGAAACTTGTGTATTGATGTGATAGTTGAAAAATACACCTCCATTAAAATAGAGACTTAAATGGTCACCAGAATTGAAGAATGTCTCTCATCATCCTTTTCCAGGTATTTAACTCAGAGTTGCCTCTCTGAGGTAGACCAATCCCGGACCCATGTATTCAGTTCCTTTTTTTACAAACGCTTGACTACGAGGCCAGTGCGATCTGCTCGTCGACATCACCCTGTGGAGATGGATGGTTCTACATCTCCTGCAGAGAAGAGGCATGCTAGAGTTAAGGGCTGGACTAAGAATGTTGACATATTTGAGAAAGATTTTATAGTGATCCCAATCAATGAAAGGTGAGCATATAAAACTTTTTTTTCTCAAAGCATTAACGAAGTTCAGACTAATGTTTTTTCTCTCAAAGCACTTGACACTTGACAAAGCACATGGAAAGCTGTTCTGTCATTCACATTAAATTTTTTATGAAAATGTTGTGTTTTGGGGAAACTTATTTTGTCTTAAGCAGTGTAGAAATTGAGCCAATTACACCGCTATGCTGCAGGCTTATTTTTTATGTGGATATATATTTCTGCCTTTAGGTGGTAATTCAGTTATATGCAGAAATCTTAGTGCTTGTTTTAGTTCATTTTCAATAAGTTAATACTTAGTTTCAGTTCTTCAAAGTTAACATTATTTCTCTCTCTTCATCAACAGTGCCCATTGGTTTTTGGCCATCATATGCTTTCCTGGTCTGGAAGGATGTGTCAGGATGAGAGATGGTGTACCTGTTAAACTACCCCCAAGTCAGCCCAAGCCATCCAGAAAGAGTAAAGGTAATTAATGTTGGGATAACAGCATAAAAAATGTCTCTGACAAATTGCATATGCCATACTAACAAGGGGAGACGACGTACCTTGCTCCTTTTTCGATGACATATTTTTATGGCATTCGGAATGGCGAACACATCTCTGAACTGAGTGGTTCCTTTGAATGGGCCTTAATTTGGCGAAAGTAATTAATTTTCAAGCAGTATTTTTAACGAGCGCTATATACCGTATAAGCACGTGTAAGAGATTGCAGAAATTGCAGCCGAAAATGAGGGTGCGCCTCTTACACAAACTTCTTATCTTCCCCCCTCCCCTTCACCGGTCGCAAGTCTAAGGGGAACTGAGTGGCCTTGGTTTTCAGTGTCATATTGGTGTCAAAACCTGTGCTTTAAAAAATTCGAACGAGTTTGTTCATTGTTGGACTAAATAGGGAAGTGCACTAATTTTTTTTTATTGCTGAATTTGAAAGTTTAGCCTAAAAAAGAAACATTAGTATAGTCACTTTTATTTTCTGCATCTGGGGTATGCACTTTAAAACGTTTTGAAAGTCGGAAAATTTCATGTTGCGCTGAAACACAGTGCCTCCATCTTGATTGAGATGTGACGTCACAAGGCAGTAGTCACCAGTGGACTATCGCTGTATTCCGTCGCCTTCTTTAGCGCGGCGAGAGTTTCCGGGAATCGGTGGAGTTTGCTTCCTAAAAATGTCGTCTAGTACCGAAAACACGAATTCAAAATAGAATTATAAATGATTTTTTGTTCCAAATTTCATCTCGACGTCGAAACAAAAGCCTGGAGAAGATATTCATTCCCGTGCCTTAAGCACAAGCTATACGGAATAAATGGTTCAAGGCTGCTCCTGACTCTTACCTATCGATGATATTCTGTTTTGAAGATCATTTGAAGGTATTGTAAGATCAAATTGATATTTATATTATAATAATTTACTTAACAGGTAGGTACCTCAGTCACATCAGAAAGTGTGTTGAGTCAAAATATAGCATCTTCCGCGTAGACCTACGTAATTTATAAACTGAAAGTAGTTTGGTTAAAGAATTATGGCGCGACTGTTTTTTTACACGATCGGGCAAAATGCGTACTGTGCCCATGATATGTGCATATATGATAACAAACTATTTTTGTTAAAGTTAATCTTTATTTGTTGAAATTAGTACATTTATAGGTGATACAGATATAAAGGTACACGGCAGGTCGCGCGGCGTAATTTGTACTCCACTGGTGACGGGTTCATCTTGCTGATCTAAAAAATTAGCTACAATACCTCGAACTTTGAAAACTCGCGATATAGGCAGTCAAAGTACATTGTAAGAATACACGAGACCATTATAGCCCAGAATGTACGTACAATGTCGAAATCCTTGGTTTTCAAAGATTGACGTATTTTATACGCCAGCGCGCCCGGTCCAGGGTTATCAACTTTTATTTCATCCTATTTGTTAGTTGAAATTATATTTCAGAATGGTTCTTTTAGCACTGCTACTGAGGTTAACTGGTAGGTACTGAGTACAAGGTACTGAGGTATGTACTGAGTAAGTAAACTCCCTTTGGAGTAATGTGAATTACAAGTGTTCGAGATATATGGCATTTTATATTCGCTTTGTGTTCTTATTAATTATGCCTGTACGCATATTGTTGCTTGCCGCGAGCCTTTAATGGTATGTGCTCTTGCAAGAATGGTTTTCATTTTTAATGTGGAAGTTGGTCAGTATAAGCAAAGAAAAAATTAACATTTTAGCGCACACCAACCCTTGTAGTCATCGTATCTCGGCGTTTGTAATGACACTGCTAAAATACCTCAACGCCATAATGACGATAAAAAAATTGTCTCATATCAATGATTGCTGCAATTATAATTAATGATAAACTAGACGCCGTATGATCACAATGAAGGCAACAAAAAATAATGCCACGACGTAGACTCGAACCACGGACCTTCGGGTAAAACCATTCCTTTAACTCGTGCACTCTACCACTACCCCAACCGACCCATTAGCAAATTGAAGATATTTTAAATATATATATATAACTTGTAAAAAGTAACGCATGAAAATTAATTAATTACAGCCTAACTAACGCCCTAATTGAAAGAGATGCAGCAAGGTACGCGGTCTCCCCTTGTTAGCCTTAACGTCTCGCATTTCTATGGAGCGTTGAACCTGTCCTCCTTATTCAAAAATTCAGTAACCATAAATACATCAAAGTTTGGTATACCATTTATAAATCGTTGGAATTTTCCTTCTCCCAACCAAGATTATCTTTTCTTGAACCCATCCTGGACAGCGAACCATTGCAACAACCAGCCAGCTCGGAAATAAGGCTAACATCCCATGATTCTAGTTGCGAAGGGCGAACGTTCCGGCCGGCGTGAATACATACGCAACGAATAAGTCTTGCAGCAAACGTCTGAAATAGGTTTATTAGTTTGACTCGGTTCTTACAAAAAAAGTTTTGGCATGATTAACGGCATTGTGCCAAAATATACCCAGCGAAAAATAAAAGCCATCATGCATTTATTAAAGATTAAATGTGCTATTCGTACTACTCTTTCCAAACTTGAAGTTGACACGTAAATGAATATTAATATATTACGCAATGATGAAGTCGTTTACTCAAAAGAGAAGCAGCCACATATATAATCTGAAGATATTTTATGACAGCAAAAAACGTATACCCTCAAATTCTGTAATTTTTCTATGCAATAATAGTGGTAGAACTAAACGGTGTAGAAGCTGCCTTCTGCTACTGCCTTGTGACGTCACGGCCAATATTCAACATGGACACCCGTTTTCGCGGCCTTTGAATTTTTCCATATTTCAGACGGTCATCTCGAATCAAGTATTCACTATTAGGATTTAAACTGTGGTTTTATGACATTATGTTATTCTGAACTCTAATTTAAAAAATGTGTTTGGTGCATTTGAAACACTAGTGCACTTCCCTATTGTGGATGGAAGAAATCAGAAATGCTTATAAGTGAAGAGCGCGGAAGGAAGCAAGCAAAGAAACACGGAGGGGAAGGAGCGCGCTCCCTCCCCTCCGTATTTCAAGCTACGGGGCTATGAGCGAAGGAGCACGGGAAGAACACGTCCGATCTTGCATGTGACGTCGTTACCTTCAAAGCGAAGGGGCGAAGGCGCAGCAATGTGATATACGCAGTTTGTATTGCCTAAAGTTTCCAGTCCGCTCGTCTTGTTTGAATGCGCTAGCATGAATAAGCTTAAAAAACTTAAATTCTGTCAGATATGCGTCGCGTTAGATCTCTTTCTTTATTTGAACGTTGTGCGTGTCATACAATTATTGAAAGCTATCGAGATATCTTCGGGCTCAGTAGATGACTTACCAAGCATTTGGCCTCCATAAACTGGGAGATCGATCAAGGTCAGTTGGTGAGACGGGGTAGGGATGAAACACGTTTCCATTGTTCCCCTGTAACTTGATGTTTTCCTATTTTCCTGTGGGGTCTCGGAAAGGAAAAAAAACGGCAGAGGCATTGGCTGATGGAGGGCCGATTGTGGTTCCGTTAAATCTACGACGTGGTTATTATCCTACTGCGCTGAGATTGTCCCGATTGTTGTCCAAGCTCTTGGGAAGGTTCATGCTATGTGCCTGTCGTGTTTTGCCTTAAAATTTTCCACGGCTGCAATTCTATTGCAATACTCCTGCGAGAGCATTTAAACAAAATTGTTCGTGAATAGGACAAGCATCGTAGAGAGAATCGGAACTCTCTCTACTCCCTCTTATACCGCTATTACCGCTAATTAATATTGAAAGAGAAAAGTTCGATAACTGTCGAAATTCCAGGCGTCCGTCTGCAACACCGCGCGATAGTATTAAAAAAATGCAGCAAAATTTTTTCTTCATAGCTCCGATGCTCAAAATAGGGGTGCGCCTCTTACACGTGTGCGCCTCTTACACACGCTTATACGGTAATCCCAAAATAACGCAGTGCCTAGCAGATGGCTCACCACTACACCATTCAACCCATCCATAAGGTGCTGCATTATTTCGGGATTATATAGCGCTCGTTAAAAATACTGCTCGAAAATTAATTAATTACAGCCAAACTAAGGCCCATTCAATGGAATCACTATCAGTTCAGAGATGTGTTCGCCATTCCGAATGCCATAAAAATACAGCATTGAAAAAGGCGGAGCAAGCTATGTGGTCTCCCCTTTTCAGTTTTTTTAAGAAAACTTTTTTTGAAGTTTTCTCAAGTTTGTTTTTTAGCTTAGCCAGCGCCGGATCCAGGATCGGGATGGGAGGGGGTTAACCTCCTAGGGGTCCAAAAAAAATTACTATTTTATGTAAATTAGATATCAAGGGAGGGAGGGACTGTAGCCACCTTAGCCCTTATCTTGATCTGTCACTGAGCTTAGATATATTGTATGCTCAGCCACATGCTCAGAATACTTAGTACTGTTTGTAGTTTGCCTTTGTGTGTGATCAACATCTTACAGAAGTGTACAGGATAACTGCTATGCCATGGAAATTGGCATTGAGAATGATGTTTGTGTGTCATAGAAGAATTACGTAATAATGGTACCAACAGCTGGTTATTGAATAGTTGTGAAGAATTGGCTTATATGTCTGTGATTATTAAAGTATTCTCCTTTATTCAATCTGAATATTTAGTATTCTGACCAATTAAGACTTGAATCTGTCTGACTTAGTGGGGTAAAGCCAAGGAATTATTTTGCTCAATATCTTAACCCCCTTTGTGAATTATCAGTTGTTCTTCTTGTTTTCCTGTTTAATGTCATTTCTCATTGTTTTGAAATGAATTTTTATCAATTAAATTTATAACAAGAAATATAGAAATAACTTAAATAACTAGCTGCAGAAGGGTTAAGGCAAATTTGAATTATTGGCAATTCTTGTAAAAGAGTTTTGGTTTTTAAAAACCTCACTCATGCAATATGAAATAATAAGTAATTTATATTTGCTCATATAAACTTTTTCAAGCATATTTTATTTTAAATTTTAACCTGTTTGTTAATGAAATTAAAAAAAAAATTGTGTACAAATTTTTATGTGAACTGATAGTTCAGATAGCAGATCATTTTGAATTATAAAATCAGAAATAATTCAAGTGCTGATAAAATTCTATCTAAAAAAATTTCTTCCCACTCTACAATTTTGTAATTTAAAACTAAATCTATCCCCAAATTTCCATTTAGATGCTAATATCTTAGTTTTTATGATTTGCTAATAAGTGTATAGAATTTTAAAAGTTCTATGGACAACTACTGTCTACGAATTAAAATTAAGTATGTGTGTTTCAGAACTACTAAATGCTCTAAATATCTGTAACTTCTATCATAATTTACTTTGGATTGCTTGTTGTTAATTTTATTTACCCATCTTCGATACCGGACAGTAGCTTTTCTTTATGTAAGTGAAAGTGGAGACCAATGTGGTCAGTACTGCTACCCTCCATTTCACAGCACGCGTGGCAACACTTACTTTAACAGCTGTAGTACTGCAATGTGGAAGACAAGGGGAAACCTCCTCGTTACTATCCTAAGGTGTTGTAGCTACTACACCCTTTATTTTAAAGATAGGATGGCATTCTGTTGAACTTATCAGCTCCTCCCTCATCTATCCCCACCAACTATCTGGTTGAATAGTTAAGTGTGTTGATGTGTGCGCTGTAATATTTAAGAGCTCCATTCAGAAGATAGTTCCAATCTATATCCCTGTAAACTCAATGAAATTGGGTGCATTCAATTTTATTACAGAACTGAAGAAGCAAGAGATGGAGAAGGAGGAGATGATTCCCGCGGCTTGCCTCGTGAAACCCATACAGATTGGCAACACTACCATCACACCAATCACAACTCCGGTGGCGGGAGCTCAGCCAGGCAGTAGCAATCTGGGCTTGCCGGTGGCCACCATCAACCTTGACGAGAGGGACGGTGGAATGATTGGGGACGACTACTCGGATCGAGACGAGGCCGAAGGCGAGGAGGAGGACATTCAGATGCCGAGCGAAAGCGAGGACGAAGGAGCCGTGGAGGGTGGGGCGGAAGAAGGCGGCGAGGGGAAAAAGGAAGGGGGGGAGGGTGATTGTGAGAAGGGCCAATCAGGGGGAGAGGAGGAAGAGGAGACGAAGAAAGCAGAGGGGGGAAGTGGGGATGGGGCGGAGAGCATGTCGAAAGAGGAGGAGGGGGAGAAAGAGGAAGCAAAAGAGAAGGACGAGACAGAGGAGAAGGATGCTCCTGAGGAAAAGGACCAAAAGGTAAGATAAAAAATATGTATATATGTAGTAGGGATGGGTCGATTCCAGTTCTTTAAATTTCGATTCTATTGTGAAAAGGTGAGATAAAAAATATGTATATAGTAGGGATGAGTCGATTTCACTTTTTTAAAAATTTTGATTCCAATTCTGATTCTTTGAAATCGAATTTCGATTCCAATTCGATCAATTCTTATTCATACTGAAAGGTCAGATATTGATTTGTACAGAATTTGTAGAAAAAGTGTCATGGCTTTCTTTCATAGGCCTGGGTTCATGAGATAAATGTGAGTTAAGATTTTGTATGGCATCACTCCCTTCAGCCTCTTGTTATTTTGCTGATATGCTTGTTATTTTGTTGATGTTACATATGAGCTTACTTGAAGAGAATGATGCTGTGCCATATCTTTTCTGGCATTTAAATTTCGAACCAGGGCTGGAGAGAACTACTTAGCTGGCCAGTTAACAACCAAGGCATCCTCTTCGTAGGTGAATCTCAAGATGATTTAACTGAACAAGGTGTACTGTAATGTTATTGTATGTAGGTTCATACATGTACTCATGGCTGTGTAAAAAAATACCGTATTTTACCGAGTATAGGCCCCCCCTTTTTTTCCAAAAATGCTTGTGGTAAAAGTGAAGGGGGGACTATATTCAAACGTATTTTTAAATTTTTTCCTGGAAACTGAAGCCTCAAAATAAGGGGGGGGACTATATTCGGAAAGATACGGTACTTGTTTTGTGCAGTGTTTTGAAAATGTCCATGAAGGGTTTTTCTCTCCTGCAGTGGCTTACTAAGCACAACCTCAGAAAAAATTGATTACAGCCCTTACATTAAATTTTCAGATTGCACTCTTAAGCAGGTTAATAATACCAAATTTCTAGGCATTTCCATAAATGAAAACCTAAACTGGGATTCCCATATTAATTGTATTTCATCCTCGGTGGCTTCCGGCTGCTAGTTAATTAAATGGGTGACTCAGCGTACAAATATAGAAAGAGCCATGTCAATTTATTATGCACGTATTTATAGTAGGTTAAAATATGGTATTTTAGCCTGGGGTCACTCCCCATCTTTTTAAATTACAAAAATGATCAGTAAGAATATTATGCAAAGCTTAAAAACAACCTAGCTGCCGTAATCTTTTCAAAAGGTTACAGATCCTTCCCCTACCTTGTATATATATTTTTTATGCTGCGATGTTAATAAGAGAATTTAAACAAAAGTTGTGTCTTACCATGAATAATGTTATGATTATCATACAAGAAGTAGAAATGAGTTCACAGTGAGGAAACAAAATCTTTCTCTCTAAAGTAGAGGGCCTATCAATATGAGTATTAAAATTTATAATAAATTACCCAAAGCAATCAAAGAGGAAATCAGACCTGGCCTTTTTATAGCCAAATTAAAACAATATCTTCTAGATCATTGTTGTTATTCAATTGATGAATTTTTTGAGGATGCCCCGCAATTGCTGTATATGTATTGTAATATATGGTGAGTTTGTTTTATTTTTCATTTTGTTTTTTATGTCATTTTTCTGATGGGTCCTATATATGTATATACATATCTTTTCTATGACCAATAAAATATTGTTATTACTATAACCTCTGTCTCTTGGGCCACAGTGTGGACGTGAGACGTCATTAATTTGTTCAGGTAAACCGCATTTGAGGTTAGCTTTGGGAGAAGATGGCTTGGTGATTAACTGGTTAACACACCCGACCAGAAATCGAAGGGCCAGGTTTAATTTTAATTCAACTTTTCAAAATATCTCCTCTCAACCTCTAGTGTATCTGATTTGGATTGTTTCTGTTAGGAGTCTTGAAATTATCTTACATTGGTTTTAGTGTTTATTATATGTTGACAGTATTAGGTGATGCTATCATGATGTTGTGAAGTGGGGCATTTTAGTAATTTATATCATATGGAAATCCCTCGAAATTATAATTACAGTGAGTCCTCGTTCTACGTCACCCCGTTTAACGTCATTTCGCGATAACGTCACGAAAATTTTGAGACCGTCATTCGTTTATCGCACCTTTGCTTCGCGATAACGTCAGGTCTGGTCAGGTCTTTTAAATTTCGCGCGAGAAAAAATGCGAAGCGGCGGGCGTTGCAGGTTGTTCGTTTTGTGGGCGGTAATACAGTCAGTCTAAACGAAGTCTAAAACGGTGTGTTTAATGTCAATTTCGATTACGTTTATAGCAAATTTTCTGCAAAATGAATTCTTAGGTAGGTGCGTAAATGTCAAGTAAAGTTTTAGCAAGTTTTACTTGACATAACGGTTTTCTGGAACCTGAAAAGTGATTTCTAGGAATTTACCCGTGTAGAACTCGGAGTATTTGTAGTCACTTTTTTGCCGTGTTCTCAATAATCTTGGTTCCTGTAACTGCGACGATGTTTCAGCGATGATGATGCCCAGGCGACGCTCGAACGGGTGACCACCATAGCGAAGCCGAAAAAACAAATGCGGGAAGATACAAAAATGGAGAAGGATGTACGTCGCTGCTGGTATTGCCGTCGATGAAGACAGGGACTCGTATATATGCCATAGTTTGGCATTCCCATCGTAAAAAATGGCCCAAATATGATACGCTAAAATTTTTTCGCGTAGGAATTGTGAGGTCTAGGAGCCGATATTCACTTTTTACATTGTTCCTTATGGGATATTGTGCTTCGATTAACGTCATTTCGTTTATCGTCACATTTTTCAGGAACGGTAAGTGACGTTAAACGAGGACTCACTGTAATTAATTTAATAATTATCTGTTTATAGAGGTTGGTATTTATAAATGTAGCTCATACACTCTTAGTGAATTCCCTCTTGCTAAACCATTACTCGTACAAGGTTATCCTAATTTATTTGTGTAAGCTTTGTATCTTTATGAATTTTAATGCAAACATTTTTCACTTTGGCTTTTTAACCATTTGTAAAGGGCAGATATAGTACGAAAACAGAAAAGAGTAACAAAAGCCAAATAATGCTCTATGTATCTGAGCAAGTTGTGATTTCATTGTTTTCAAATTCTTATTATGGGCTTATTCCATTAAAATTGATCTCCTAATCAATTTTCAGTTCTATAATTTTGTTTCATCTCCCTTTGTTCTTGTGTGAACTTTTCTAGTCTTCCAAGGCTGATGATACTAAGCAGGAAAAGGATCCAAAGCCTGAGGATGCCAATGCTGTGAAAAGTGAAGAAGGTGACAACACCGAGTATTGTTCACCCAATGACCCTATAAAACAGTAAGTGTTATCACTACTCCTCGTCCAGCTTGGAAATTCTCACGCCTAGACTTTTATTCTGGGTTATATGTTTAGGGATTCATTACACTTAATGATATCATTATGGAAGCTTATTTGTGAGATATAGTGATGGATATCAACCTGTGGGCATGATATTGGTTTTAAACGGGGAGAGTTTGTATGCTCCTTAAACATTTGCTTTTCTGATTCTGATTCAGCAAGTGTAAAAGTTTTGTGATCTATGCATTATAATACTGGACAGTATCATGGTTGTAAACTGGACGGTATCATGGTTGAAGTTCAGTGGTGACCAAGTTTATTGTGTACTCTCTATGTTTATATCCTTAAATATATTTGCATTTTTAGACGGGCGGATCCAGTATTTTTTCTGGGTGGTGGGGGAGCGCAACAAGGGTCTGACAAGTCATTTCATATTTGAGATTAAAAATAAAATATAACAATTAATGTAGAAAATATTCTCTTTATTTTGATATGAAAGTCATTTATATTAAATTAAATGATTGAGGCGCTGCAATACACAAAGTAAAATGAACATAACGATAACCGTATTGAAAATCTTGTCTACTTTTTAAGCATCTGGGGGTGGGGGGGAGGGGAGGGGCATGTGCCCCTCCTAAATCTGCATATGTTTTTTGACATTAAACTCAATTAAGTTGGTGTTACTTTTTGTCTCAGAGAAGTAGCAAACATTTATTTGTAATGCCTAGAGAATATCACTCAAGGTAATAATTGATTGTATGA
The DNA here is from genome assembly GCF_921293095.1 of Ischnura elegans. Taxonomy (NCBI): domain Eukaryota; kingdom Metazoa; phylum Arthropoda; class Insecta; order Odonata; family Coenagrionidae; genus Ischnura; species Ischnura elegans. Next base: position 34,582,086 of record NC_060251.1, on the reverse strand, counting down.
AATGCTTGGGATCTTACTTCTAACTATCACTTTTTTCTGTTAATTGTAGTATATGCATTTATAGATGTGCGTTCATCAAAAAATTTGAGCCTTAAGTAAGAATTATGCATAACTGAAGTATGTATGGGTATTAGGTTTAAGTATACCTGCGTATGTATATACTTAGTGAATGCAACCCCTTATTAGCATGAAACAAAACCTTATAACAGCATGCAATTCAATTATATCTGAGGCATTATTTTGTGAAGCAGCATTTTGAAATACAAGTAGAACAATTTTTAAAAGTAATTAACCATTAATTTATGATATAACTTATTCCTCTGCTGATTAAGGGTCCCTGTGATTTAGTAGATATATAGTGATAATATAATGTAATTATGGAAATTTTCCTTTTCAGGCCTTGCATTTTAATATTTGATTCTCTTGCTGGCACAAGTCGCTCAAGGGTTGTGGCAACTCTCCGTGATTACCTTAGAATTGAGTATAAAGTTAAAAAAGGTGCTGAGCGTGATTTTTCAAAGGACACTATCAAAGGTGCTTGTCCCAGAGTTCCTCAGCAAACAAATTTTGTAGACTGCGGGCTTTATGTTCTTCAATATGTTGAAAGCTTCTTTGAGGTGAGTGTGTTCACAATTTTGTGCAATGGTGTTTGTAAAACATTGAATGAATTTTAAGATCTTATAATAGATTGCTTGCAATGATGTCTATGGTAGACAAGAACTAAATTTAGTAGATTTATCAGACAGAATAATTAATTTTTTGTTGAGTAATGATAAATATAAGATTACTAAGAAGAATAGTGTGCTCAGGCTTCTTAAGTTTATAAGTCTAGACTTAAAAAAATTGCCTTTTTGCATTTCTGAGTATACATTTCTTTCCTGCGGGGCATATAATTTTGTACCCTAGATATTATGATGGTTGGGTCTCAGATCTCTTCAAGTTTTGTTTTCTTGCAAAGGATTCTTATCTTTCAGCGATGACTCAAACTTGCCTATAATACCAGTATATTTCGTTGATGAGTTGTCTCACTATAAAACATATATTTTTATTGTCTAATATTATGAAATTCATGTTTTGTAAAATCTTATGTAGCAAATCAATGGCAAATTCTGCATATTTAAATGGCTTGCATGTGTATTTGTTAGTTTTTTGTATTGTGGGTGAATTATTTGAAATTCTAAGCCATTTATGTTTATTTTAGAACTTAAATATGGCTCTACTTCTAATTTTTTGCCATTAATAAAATGTGTCTACATCACTACATCTCTCAAGTAACACTACTTTGGTATTTCTTGTTATTTGGTATTTCAGAATCCAATCAAAGATTACCGCATTCCAATACGCTCCCTCACGCAATGGTTCCCTGAGGAGGTCGTCAACCGGAAAAGAGAGGCCATTCATGAGCTTATAATCAAGCTGATGAAGGATCAGAACATCACCGTGAAGCTTCCGAAGATTATCCTTCCATCCCCATTGAGCCGAACAGTGAACTTCCCCCCTGAGGAGGAAGAAGTTGTGGTGAGTCAGGGGGACATCGGAGAGATGATAAAGATGGCACAGGAACAGGGCCCGCTGATTGTGAAAACGGACCAAAGCGGCAACCGGGCCGTCACCGGTGGCATGCGGTTGATTGCGATCAACAAGATGGGCGACAAGGTGAAAGTGGTGCTCGAGACTATGGGCAATGGAGAGCCAATGAGGGTGGAGCGTGTGTACAGTGTGAATGTGGAAGATAGGGGTGTGAGCAAGGCAGTGGTGAAGCCAGTTGCAGAGCCGACAGTGGCATTAAAGGAGGAAGGGGAGGTGGAAGAGCCAGTGCCATCGAAGGAAGCGGAGGGTTTGGAGGAGGGGGAGTTGGAAGATGAGGAAATGGAGGTCGACAAGAAGGAAGAGGAGAAGGTGGAACAGGAGGAAGAGATTCTCCGGAAGCAGGTAAACCCAGTGGTACGGTCTTACCAGGCAAACAAACGGAAATCGGTCCACAAGGAATTACCTGATTGTTCTCAAGAAATGGAAATTTGTGAGTCAGAGTCGGCAGGAAAAAAACTCAAGTCTTAGAAGGATAAAAAAAAGATATTTTCCACTTTCTTCCTCTTCCGAAGGTGTCGGAGCATGATTTCATGTGTCTGTGGTGTACATATAAATATGTGGTTTAATGTGTTGGTGTTCTGCAGCTATGCACAAATCACTTTATTTTCTTCAAATTCCTTGCATAACTTCCAGGTAAGGTGAGAAAGTATCTTACTTAGAATATGATGGCATTGCATCAAGAGTCACTGTCCACTTACTCTGGTTAAACCATTTGGTTGGTTTTTTTATGAGCTCTTTTTTTGCTTAATCGTGTCTCAAATTGCAAGGTATTAACTTACTTTTTGACTAATTACAAAGAATGTGTCAAAGAGCAAGGATTTGTTATAGTTAAATGTGATGATGTGATGGAAGTTCACCAGGGGATTAAATGCAGTGAAGAAAGCAACTATGATGTATTTTGAGGACAAAGGCAACAGAGCCTCAGAAGTTTGTTACTCATTTGTTTTGTAAAGCTTGATTTATTTTTTAGCCACGAATGATGTGAGTGATAATTTTTATTTGAAGAGCGAATGAATGATGAGTGTGTATGATTCAGCTGTGCTAATTGACCGTATTATTTCGTGTCCATTCTCATTCTTTCCTGGAGTTGTATACTTGTGACAGTTTCACTTTTTTCCATTTCTCCTGTGAACTGATGAATTATAGGCTGATATTTAGTATGAATATATGTGTTTAATATCAAGCGCAGTATGAAATCTGACCCACATTGGGCTCATATGACTTAATATTTAGGGTATCAAGGTATTGATCAAATTGCTGTGTACCCATTATACTTTTGGTCATTGTTTTTGTGCCCTTGGATTGACTATCTCACATGACCATAAGTTTTAGCATTTAAGTTGTATTTTTGTGATTAAAGGCTAGAGAATGCATGAAATTGGAGGAATGGCAGGCTGTGTTTGTAGATTTATTCATTCATACATAATTGTCTTTTCAGTTGAGTAGTTACAATGTGAATACTACCTACTGTATTTTGAAGCTACAGTTGATAAATGTGATCTAGAATAAAGCACCCTATTCGATGCGTTCATGATTCTGGCATTATTAATGAGGAAACTTTTATGATGAGAAAAATTAGTTGCAAATTAAGGAGGTTTCACAGAAGTGTTGCGAATCTCAATGAATCAACTTGATAAATTTTGAATGGTATGATGTATTTTAAATGGAATGGCCATGCATACAGCCGTATGTTATTTTATTTGTAAGCCTTATAGTATATGCATTTACACATATTCGTGAATCCAATGCCAGATGGTGGAGGGACCTTCACCTGTGGAGAGATGATCAGTGGGAAACAACCATATGTATAGTGTGTTTACGACTGGTGCCCCTGTATTTAAATTAAGCAATGGCCGCAATTATTGAAGTCTTCTAGCTTTTTAAATATATTTATGTTGGCTGAAAGCTTTTGAATAAAAGAAAAAAATAGTTTAATTTGAATAAAGTTCTTAACTTACAGTTTGAGTAGGATTCTCTATTGACAGGGTTGTACTCCTGTTGGGTGAATCTATTAGGAAACCTGGAAAGGATAAATTTTCAATCTTATCATAGGATTCCAGCTTACGTGCGATATCTAATGAAAATTCAATGCAATGTTGGTTCAGGAAGGTGTAAACATGGTGTTGATTTCCCGGGACAGTTCTTAAAAGTATGCTTGTACGGAGTGTTATTTAGACAAAACTTCAGTTGATAAAAGTTAGCTAGTAACAATTAATTCATGAGAGCATATTTCTTGGAGGCCATCTCATAAAATATTGATAAAATTAATTGTAATCTTTTTGGACACTCATAAATCACCAAATCCTCGTGTGCGCAAACAACTCTATTCACGAGACCACCTTTCCAAAGCTTCGACTTTTGGCCACTAGATGTTATACACTTTGTTTGGATTCACGAATATATGATGAAATAGTTTACTTTTCTCTAGTGAATTTATGTTTCGGCTATGCTCTTGTAAGGGTTTAAGATTCTTATATTGAAGTCCAGAATTTAAAATTATGTTATGGCAGTAATATATTTTTATTTGCAGTTCCCATAAGTATCTTTTTTTTACTTACACTGATTGGTGGCTATGCATGCTAGTGAATTACTATAGTTTCTTATTTTAAACAAAGTGGGTTCAAGTTCCAAATTAGGCATGTGGTTCATTGTAATTTCACCCTATGAATTGCAAAGGACTGGAAAAGCATATCTACTGATTCGAAAATGGTGAGGTCCGTGTGGTTGGTTTGTCGTGATTTTAATAAAACTGTTCAATAATCCCAGCTTTTCATTTGTAATATGCCTGAATTTTGGATTTGAGTCAAGTCAATATGGCTATCGCTATAGTAACTTGCAAAAATGTTGTTCGTTAAAAACTTGAAATGTGAACCTGTTGAAAAGGAAACGGCTAGATTTATAAATGAGGCATTAAACCATGCACCTTGTTATGCTAAGTATGAGAACCTATCCATTCAAAATTACAGTAGCATAAGAAAAACTGAGAACGTAATGGTTCATGTTTTACCAGAACACTGCACACTCCCGATTATCCGGGCTAATGATGGGGAGAGACGGTACTGATAATAGGAAAACACAGATAACCCAAACTTTCACTAAAATGTCTCATAATGTTCATAATTTATGTAAAACAAACAATATATATAATTATTTATACAGTTATTCTGTTATTTTAGAGTGCTTCCCAGACTCATTGAGAGCTTTTTTATTGCCTGTCCGCGATCTTTTTCGCGGCAATAATAAGGTTTTACTCGTATCATTACGGCTCCATATAAGAACTGGTTTCGAAAACCTAGCATCCGCAGCTGTGTGACCACGGATACAGAAAAGTTGTAGGCACGAGTGCTTCAAAGCCACCGCACAATTTCGGAAACAACACTTTTAGGCACCGATCCAGGTAGTCACGTTTGGAACAAGTTGCCAGGTTTGCAACTGCTACGGGATGTGTCCATGATCACGGAGTGCGATCCCTCACTGTGACACTTCGAAAACAGGAACACAGAGCTCCCGTGAATGCTGCTAGCGTGCGATTGCTTCTGTTTTACTATGGGGATTATGGATGGATGGAAATAATAAACCTGGTGTATCCTAGCATTAATATACATATGTACAGTAATTCCGGTGCTTTTTCGTCTGATTTTATTCTTTTGAAGATCGTGGAAAATATTGAGCGAGAGTGAAAATCATGCATGGATAATCCGCAGTATGGGCACCCAGATAATCAGGAGTCTGCTGCATTTACTTTATTTAGACTACTTACGAGACCTTTGAGATTCCACCAGGTTGCCATTGCGACCACTGTGGACACATCATGACTGTGATCGATCCTCTTTCTGCCTATAGATTTTTGCTGCCTTAATGTTACTACATATTTCTTGTTTGATGGAGAAAATCCCCCACCTTTAATTTTACAGTGGTTAAACTTGTACTGTGAAAAATTGAATTTTCGTAATAGCAACTCTCACAGTTCTTTTCATCCCCGTCTTTCGTGCATCCTGTAGTCTGCACCTCTTCTAGTACCTCCAGTTGCTGGTGCATATTCACTTATGTTGTTCCCTTTCAGAGCTTACTGTCTTTTGCCCTCCTGCATTTAATAACCCTTTTAACACGTTGTGTGCGGATGGCGAGAATTCTCGTCATTGTCTTCCCAAGCATTCTGGACGGATGACGAGAATTCTCGTCATTTATATGCGTCAACATTAACAATTATGTAACATGATATGCATATTCCTTACTGATTTTTCAGTTGCTTTTTGTTACTTATTATGAGTATATGTATCATAATTTTTGAAAAGGTAGTGTGTTATTATAAAATTAAGCCATTAAACTATATTTTAACTTGAGGCCGTTTGTCCGTAATGTCAAGTAACGTCAATCTCAACAGCTGCACTCTTAGGCATCCTCCCTCTTCTTTCGTTGTTGATATTTTATTTATTTGGGTTCTTGGGGTATAGGACACTCTTTCCCCATAATTTTCGGGGAGTTAAGTCATATGGCCCTAGTTCAGGCGGCAAGTTTGGACCTTGTCTCTATTGCTGCTCCTCTGAAATGCACTCTCAGCAAGTGGACCTATCTGCTCCGTCAGCATATACATTTATGACGAAAGGAGCTTGGGGACTCAAAACGAAACTCTCTTACTTCTTTGTCGGCCCTTGGTTAGGTTCCTTTCCCTTGTGCCTGGAGGAGTACGTGTTTCCTTGAGTCTCTGTGAAAAGTGAATTTGGTATTTGCTTTTTCTGCCACGAAGGTTTGTTCGTATCTCTACTCGTACCGTAAGAAGCATTCACAGGAATATACCATATTATGGCGTCGCTTAGGAAAGGCAGTGCTTTGCATGAAGAAGAAATTATGTTAGATCTGTTTGCAGATGATCTATCAGATGTACCATTAGAGTACGATGAAGAGAGCGATGAGAGTGAAAGCGATTCTGATATTGTGGTGAACATGAAAACTAGAAAATATATTCCTGTAGTGATCAGTGAAAATGACTCCGATATGAGTGCACACATAGACAGTAATTTTGCAGGAAATTCTTCTGCATGGGAAAAAATAGATTTAGAGAGAAACTTATAGCAATTTTTGGGCCAACCTGGAGTGAAGCAATTACCAGAAAATTCCACCAGTATCCTCAGCGTAGTCTCACTGTTTGTTGGTAACGACTCTTTTGAAATGATGTGCTATCTATCTATCTATCCAATTTGTATCACTGTCAAAACAAACATATATATAAAGAATTGCCAAAGGTGGTCAAATGTAACAGTAGCTAAGATGAAAAAATTCTTTGCTATTTTGATTCTGATGGGTCAAGTGAGAAAAGATACTATAGGAGTGTTGGAGCACAGATCCTTTCATTGCAGCCAACATATTTAGAAAACTATTGACGAGAAATAGATTCAAGCAGATATGGAAAGCATGGCACTTCAGTGATAATGAAGAATTTTTAGATACTACGGATAGACTATAAATAAGACCGGCTCTAGAATACTTAGTACAAAAATTTTAGACCTAATAAACCAAAACAGGAATTATAACTTGATGAAGCCATGATTCTATGGAGAGGAAGATTGAAAATCAAAACGTATTATACCGGTAAAATTTTATAATATGGGATGTTAGTTCGAATGGTTTGTATAAGTGATTCTGGTTACATTAGTAATTTGGAAATATATTCAGCTGAAGGAAAAAATTAGAACGAACTATACTTTCTCATTTATGGCCACATCTCAATCTTTGGCATCATATACATCAAGACAAATATCATCATAGCATAGAAATAGCAGAACTACTCTTGGAGAATAAAGTAAGTTTGTGGAACCATAAGGCCCAATCAGGGACTCCCTGTCATGTTGAAGTGTGGCAAAAACTTTAAAAAAGGGACAGAGCACGGTCTCTCGTAAAGGTGAAGTGTTTCTTGTGGTTTTGGGAGACAAAAGGGAAGTGAGTGAATAAGCACTATTCTCAATGCTTGCATTGGTAACTCAAAGATAAAGGATAGGGTTATAGGACTGGCAATCAAAAAACCCACGTTTATTTTGAAATACAATGAGTGTATGAAAGGAGTAGACATAACCGAGATAGACCTATCCTATTACTCCATAATGAGAAAAGCAATGAAATGGCCGAAGAAAATAGCACTGTTACTCATAAATTGTGCTCTTTTCAATGCTTTTAGGGTTTATAAAACTAAACGTTTCAAGGAGCATTTATTTCCAAGGATTTTTGCTCCAGATCGTCAAAGAGAGGGCAGTGAGTAGAGTCAGTTGAGTCATCCTTGGACAAAGACGGCAAAGATAAGCCAACAGAGCATGTCCCTTCAAGAGATCACCCACAGCACTTCTCGAGAGACCTTGGAAGACATCTCATCCCTATCATTGAAAATGGGGAAGAAAAAATAACACACCAGAAGATGCTAAGTGTGTGCTTCAAGAAAAATTAGGAAAGAGACTAGGTATGTATGCTCAAATTGCGGCGTTCCACTCCTCAAAGGAAAGGGTTTTATGGAATATCACACAAAGAAGTAATCCTGAAATTATTTGAGATTGCTACATTCGAAGTCGCATTTAAAAATATTAATTTTTAAATAAGTTATGGAATTTTTTCTATGGCTATGTACGTTCTAACATTGAGGTTTAAAAATCCACTGGAACAGAGGGTTAAAAGGCATTTAAATACCCCAGTACGCAACATGTTAAGCCCAACACTACATGTCACAACAGTAGGACAAGTTAACGGTTTTATTTCACATCCACCGCTGATAAATGCTCACGTTTTTCACACAGCTCCTCAATCTTTTTTTACTGTGGTGTAACCTATCTGATATCTAGCAATCTTAAAGAATCCTCTAAAATGACCTTTTCGAATAACCCTTTTTATAAAAGCATAAGGTTCTCTTTCATCTTCTGACACCTTTATTTTTTTGTACTATGTTTTTACACTAAGTATGTTGTAAATAAAGCATCTAATGACAAAGTAGTATTTTATAATTCCAAAAAAAATTTGGTTCAAGTAATGACATGGAAAGTCCCTCAAGTGTCACCACCAGATCTCGTTAAAATTTTGCTGAGTGATAGAAAAAGGTTACCCATGAGGTGTAGTTTTTGTTTCAGTTGCCAACAATAAATACTTTTTGAGACATTAGCGACTGAAAGTAACAAGAAAAAACCTATAGGCATCAACACTCTTTGAAATTTTTAAAAACTTATTTGTGATCCACTGATGGATCACATGAAGTACTTCTCCCAGTGGCAGATATTAATCAGGTTATCAGTCTGAATTTTCCTATTCTGAGGGCTGATTTTCGAACTCCCGCCGGCGATTTATAACTATCGAGCTATCGACTTCAATCGCTAATCACCATCGATAGAAGATGTCCACCGGGACAAAATCGAATAGAAACCATTGGAGTCCCCTTGATAGAAACTCCTTTATCATCATGATAGAAACATTAGTTCTTATATATACTAGGTCCTCAGAGTCAGAATGGTAGGACCAAGGGCCATGATAGAAATTAACGAATGGTCACTGGTGACTTCGTGTGGCATTTTTTTCTGCGCATGCGTGAAGTCAGCCATGCTGAGCAGCGCGAAAGTTAATAAAAGGGCTCGGAAGAGATTTCCCGTGTTTTTGTCCCATCAGTAGAGGATTAAAAACGAATTTCCTGTTTTTAATTATTGAAAACCTCAATTTTGGCATCTTGCTTGCTGAGGAATGAGGTTAAAAATGCGGCTTGGCGCTGGAAATTGGTGTTCTGCCGTAAATTGCAGGAATTCCTCTAAGAAAACTCAAGGTGTCAGATACTTTCGTTTTCCTAAGGACAAGAGCAGGTAATAAAAGCCAGCATTAATTACCAGGGTGATATTTCGGATCAAAAGTGCTTCATTAACCTTGAAGTCATACTGAGTCTATTTTATTTCTAGGGCTAGGAAGTGAGTTATTGCTACATACCGGTAAGGCTTGTTGGATAAATCTGCTGTGTATTTATACAATAATTGCCAAATTTTTAGCAACCATTTTGAGGATATTATGTTCCTTAACGACTTGAAAAACCGTATTCACAGCCATGCAGTGCCTACATTATTTGATGTACCGAACCCACCACCGACGGTTTCCAGCAAAAGGAAACGGCCTTTACTCCGGGAGCAACTTAAGGTTAAGAAACCTCAGTATGAAACAGGTGGAATATTTTTTATTACTGATACTATTAAATCAAATTAACATCATCTTTTGGTCCATTCTGACGCCATTAAGTATGAAATACTATGGGCTGCGAATTCAACTTGTAGGAGAGAAGCTTGAGCAGGTAGAGCCATGGGCGTACCCAGCGAGGGTCAGGGGGGGGGGGCAGCTGTCCCCCCCTAGAAGCTAAATTCGCAGAAGTCTTTAAGCAAAATCCGCACTGAACTGAAACGAAAGTATTCAACAAATTTTCTTTAAACCCACGGAAAACGATGTGTGTTAGTATAATATATGTAACTAAAATAAATATATTTTTTCTAGGAAATAATTTCATAAACTAATAAAGCGTTGTTATAATTTTCTTAAAATGTTGAATTAATTCTCCTTTTCCGTGCCAAAATGTCACAACTTAGCTTACTCCCCCCCCTCTAGTTATGATCCTGGGTACGCCCTTGGGTAGAGCAATTCAACTATTTAGGCTGCACAATAGAGGAAAACGGATACAGTAGTAAGAGAATTAGAAGAGAATTGCATTAGCAAATGAGACGTTCGTGAACAGGAAGGAGCTCATGAGGGGATCGTTATGTTAGAGTTTAAATAAATTGTTGGTGAAGAGTTTGATCTGGAGTGTAGCTCTCTACGGGGCGGAAACGTGGACACTTGAAAAATGGAAGGACGACGAGAGAAGACTGGAGGCATTCGAGATGTGGGTGTCGAGAAGAATGGAGAAGGTGAAATGGACGGAAAGGAGGAGAAAGGACGAAGTTCTGGATATGGTGGGTGAAGAGAGGCAGCTTTTAGATGAGGTACGGGGGGAGGGGCAGAAGGTATGGATGGAGCGTGTACTTAGCGGGGAGGGGGTGTTGAAAGCAGTGTTAAAGGGTAGAATGTTAGGTAAACGAGGGAGAGGAAGAAAAAGAATAGGATTTTTAGATATGATGAAAGGGTATAGGCCTTACAGTGAATTGAAGAAGGCAGTGCTGGAAGGAAAGGAAGGCTCCCAGAATGCTTCTTAAGCACTCCAAGGAAACCTACCCTAATCGGTAGAACACTAAATGATAATTATTAGCGCCCGTAACTTCAGTGACGTAAACTCAAGTATAAAATTGTTCTTAATTAACAGTTAATTGTTCGGTCCTATTAAATTGCTTCGGCGGCCGATCCTTGTCTACAGTGTAACGCAGCCAAAAATAATTTCTTGCTGCATTCTCGTTGGATCTGATATTTGTGGCGCGTAGTGAATCTTGCTTATCTTTGGTAATAGAGATGGAACTTAACGATCTTACGAAAAACAGCTCCATAATTGAGTGTACCCTACATACTCCACCCCCTAAAGTTTTCATCTGTTCACGGCCTTGCCAGGGTATAGGTAAGTGAAATCATCTCGTTTTCCCGTTCCCGAAACGAAGCATTTGTCTCGCAGGACCTGAGTTAATGAAAATGGAGACTGGCAAGCCGAAATATATCTTGCACTGAGGTACTTTCACCCGAAAACAGCGTGGAGCTCTTGTCGCGATGAGCATGTGCCCTTCTTTTACGAGACTCGAAAGACGCGTATGTACCTACTTTCATATTTTCTGACATCGTTATTCAAGCCTCCATTGGATCTTGCATTTATTTTTAAATCACCCCTCCAAAAATAATATCCAGGATTGCTCCTATCCGTTGCGTGACCTATTTTAATTTTTGTCCAGTTAATATTCATATTAATGTCCAGTGGGAGAGGCAGACAATATTCCGATCAATGAGACGATTTACGATCAATAGTAGAGAGTGAGGACGGTATCTGACGGCTGTACCCAAATGGAGGTGGAGTCGGTTTTCTTTCAACCCATTTGGCATTGGCGAATATAGATGATATGTTCTCGGAGGCAAGATCAATTCAAGTTTAGGTAACTCTTTTCAAATAAGGATTCTAAATGATATTTCATCTATCTAACTATCTACGTATATAAAAAATTATGTCTGTTTGTCTGTCCGCGATACATTTCCATACGCCTGTACAGATTCCGACCGTAGGTAGTACCGAGGTTATGTATCTCGGACTCTCTCAATCAGGGACGCCGACTTACAAAAAATATTGGGGGGCCCAAATCGGGGATCTTGTCCCGGGAAATTTTATAGGTGGTGAGTTTTAAGTTTTTTAAGTATTTTAGAGGAGTCATATGATCAACATTACAACCCTGATAACTATAATCTCGATATCTGGACACACCGGGGAAAATCGACTAGCCTGACACATATTTTCCTCACACTCATGACGAATTTTTGAGGGGGCTCGGGCCCCATGGAGTCGGCGCCACTGCTCTCAATCTCATGCTATCGAACCCCGTGGTGCTACTTTCGGTTGTGTCCGATTCGTCATTAGTGTCGTTTTATAATACCGTTTGTTAATCACATAGTACAAGAATAAAAAGTTGATTCTCGGTACGTAATGATGATAACCTGTTCAAAACGTTCCCAAAAATACGATTTAAGCAACAAGGAATAGAGAATAATTATTTTTAAACTCATTGTAATGATTATTTTGGAGTTTCTTTTCCATTAACTGACCTACGATTATTTCTCTAACCGCTAACACATTTATATTGATTATATAAGAGAGATTTTTCGTTTTCTCGAGCGAACGAATCGGACCGAACTTCGCCGTGGTATAGTCGGCGCGACGAGTAGAGGCCAATTCCAAAACAAATAATGAGGTCTATTAATAGCACGAAGTCGATCAAAAGGAATTGCAAATGTGTGGAAAGCAGTAATTTTCTCCGTAAAGAGCAGTTAAAATACGAATGATGACTTCTAGAAATCCTATCGCATTGTTCAAAAGGAGTTCCAAATAGTGGCGGATACATATGATGGGCGCAGGGGGCGCGCTCCTCCCACGCGTCCCCATATTGCCGAACAATGCGTAACCACAATTATAACTTTTTTATCTCATAAGATGGCTTTGTCTTATATACGTGTATAATCAATTTAAATAAAACTTTGCATGTGACTTCATTATCTTTTTATTACGATGAAAGTAAAGGTAGCTCAAGATATCTTTTGCGCCCCCTCTCGAGTTTTTTCTGTATCCGCTACTGGTTCCAAATGTGTAGGAAGCCGTTCCACACGAACACACACTGTACAAAAGAGTACGAAGGATTACAAATGAGTTACGAATTTCTTCATATTTCCAATTTTTGGAACAAATGAGTTAAAATGAGTTCCACAGCAGTTCCATGACAGATTTTGATGTTTCAAAATAGTTTCAAAACGGTTCCAAAGCTGTGCAAAGCAAAAATTTTTACCTGAGATGTCACGTCGTATAACCTCTGCGGTTGGGCATCCTGACGAATAGGCACACGTATTGACACGCTCAAAGAGAAAACACAAAAATCATATTTGATCATGAAATCCAAGTTTCTCACTTTTCTGGGTACTATCCTTCTCGAGCAACGTCGGGTGGCCTGCTAGTGTGTAATAAATGCTTATGATGATGCATACTACGGAATATCACTTCATGCCGCGGCCATATCCTCGCGAATGATTCATTCAGACTAAGGTGTAATATTTCGAGCCTACTGCGTGAACAGCGGTGAAATGTACAAGAATTGCTATAAGAATAATTCCTCCAGAACCGGGAATCGAACCACGGATTATTGGATTTCCGAACCACTGTACAGACCACTACGTAATCCAGGTTATTTGAGTTCCCTCGCAATAGATCCCCCCAAAGCCTCAGACAAATAAAAAAGATATTTAAAACTATTGTCTACTTTTGAGATTTAATGACTGCATCAGCTTAAATTTAATTTTTATTGCCAAAATGATGTAAAATGTATATCCAGACATGTCATTTTTAAAAAAATTTCCCGAGCATCCCTTTGCCTGGGTCAGGGGCGCAGCTAGGAATTGAGGCTAGGGGGGGTTTTAGGCAACATAGGTTTACCTGGGGGGGTGTGTGGTATGCCCGCCAGGAAAAGCGGGAGGTGCGGGGACCCTCTCCCAGAAAAGTTTTATGATAAATGGTTCAAAATGGTGAGTTTTATGGATTTCTGAGGGATATTTTATTAATCCTTAGACTCTCCTATAAGTATATTAATGAAATTGAGTAAAATGGATTTAACATAAAAGTTTCTCAGAGCTCTGGGGGGGGGGGGTTTATCCCCTTGCTGCGCCACTGGCCTGGGTCGCCACCCCCGGCCATCCCATCCCCCAAAGCATATTCCTACTTACGCCACTGTTAGGGGCCATCCATTAATTACGTGAGGCTTTACTTGAGGGGGTCCAGCCGTTTCTCACCCAATCTCACGTGGGGGAGGGTCTTGGCAAGTATCACGTAATTTATTTTCCGCAATAAACAGTATAACGCCGTGAGACAACTGGGTTGAATTGCGCAAAACGTGAGACGTGGCGCTATGTAAAACGGCCTTCTAGAAATTCACCGCATTGCACGACGCAATTATGACTGCTCCTTCATACACACGTCAGATTGTGCAAGTTCGTGCCCCGTGTTGTACGACCTTTAGAAGTGGAAGTTGTACATTTTTATTAGAACTGCAATTTGAATAATAGCTTTCCGGTTTAAATAGTTGAAATAGGCGTAGTATGATGAAAAAGATTGCTGTATAAGTCCTTCAATAATTAGGCTGGATTTAATATTTAGTTCTCACTAGCACAATTAAACCATATGTGGATGGTATATATACCAATTATTACCTTCCTCCATATTGCCCAACTGAGCTTCGGTGGTCCGGGGTGCAGGCTTCAAACCTGTAGCTGACTAACGTCAGAGTGGTTCGATTCCACCTGTTGGGCGATGTGTACGACTGTGTGGTGTAACTGATACCGTGCAGTTTTGCCGCCCTTGAAGGAGACAATGCGCGCCGCTACCTATGATGGTGACAAGGCGGAGTTATATTCGTGTTTCAACAGTTCGTTATTTACACTACGATCTCATATTCACAGTAGCCGCCAACATTAACGATCTTCTGTATTTTAGTATATTGATTCTGACCTCCGAAAATTTTGTGTGTATTCATATAGGTATGTAAGGACCATGGACCCGGGTTTCGAGTGTTTCGATTCTACCTGTTGGGCGTTCCATTTGAGCGTGAGGTGGAGCGACGTGTGCAGTTTTGCCGCATTTGAAGGAGACTCCGGACTCACGGTCCATCAAGGGACTTTGCCTAGGGAGAAAGGGGGGTTTGCCACTACCACTGGCAAATACATTGCATTTTCTCGGGCTGGAATGCCATGTTTTGTTGGTGATAGTTTCAGATTTAAAAAAGACCGTTTAGCATTAATTTATGAGTGAAGTGCACAAATCATACTTGACGTCATCATCATCACCACTGGTCAGCAAGCCTAAGATTGGTTGGACATAACTCTCCACTCAATTCTCCTCTCAGCTTATCTATTCACACCTACGTATTTGTTCTCTTTTATATACTTCTTTACCTGTTCCATATATTTTATTCGACGTCTTCCTTTTCGGTTGTTTCCATTTACTTGTCCCTCGACGATTGTATGCCATCATGTCTCAACAGGGGCGAAGCTAGGAATTAAGGCTAGGGGGGTTTAGGACATGGGCGTACCCAGCGAGGGTCAGGAGGGGGGAGCTGCCCCCTTCCTCCTAAAAGCAAACATTGCAAATGTCTTTAAGGAAAATAATATTTTTTCAAGCAAATAATTCTAAAAACTAATGAAGGGCTCTTACAGTTTCCTTAAAATGTTGATTTCATTCAGCTTTTTCCATGCTTAAATCTTACCTACAACTTGAACAACCATGGCTTGCCTCCCCCCCCTAATTTTGATCCTGGGTACGCTCTTGGTTTAGGAGCAACTAATATTGGGGTTTTGAAATACGGGAGGTGCGGGTACCCTCCCCCAAAAAACTTTTGAGACAAATGGTTCAAAATGTTGAGTTTTGCGGCTTCCTGAGGGATATTTTATTAATCCTTACACTAATCTATGAGTAATATTTATTCAATTAAGTGAAATGGATTAATATTTCTATGAGGCCTGGGTGGGTTTTATCCCCCCCCGGAAAAGCAAACATTGCAAATGTCTATAAGGAAAATAATATTTTTTCAAGCAAATAATTTTCAAAACTAACAAAGAGCTGTTTCCTTAAAATGCTGATTTCATTCACCTTTTTCCATGATTAAATCTTACCTACAACTTGAAAAACCATCCCCCCTAGCAAAATATTTGTGATCAGCACAGCAATGTCTGGCTCGGCATTAGGGAACTCGCTGGAGCTTTGGTTACAAATTAATTTAGCTAGTATGTCTTTTACACCTCGGTTATGCATACGTTTGCGCGTTGGGATGCGAAAAACGGGTAGAGGAAGTTTAAAATTTTCCCCAATTTGTGAACCGATGGTGAACAAGTAGGAATTGAGGTAGAAAGAGCATTGTGACCATTTATCTCAAGAATATTTTTATTTACAAAACATCACAGGCATCAGGAATAATGAATGAATACATCTCCTTCTACGTATTCTTACATACATGCACATCATAAATTACAGTATAAGACACCAGAACGCGCCTTTTAAAGCAACGGTAGTGTTTGTGTATTAATTATGCGGCAAAAAGGGCCATTTTTTATGGGTTGGTTTAGAGCAGTAAATTTTTTCTCGGACTAATGACAGATAAAGCAAGAATTCATACACAATCACAGACCCTTGCTCAGATCTGTGGTAATTTTGAATATAAAAATCAATTTTAAATGCTGATAACAGATATTATACACAATGAAGAGCATTATATTTATCTTTTAGGCTACAAATGGGTAAAACAGAGGTGTATTTTCTGTATTACCATAATATTATAATGAGGTCCAGCAAAAATAGGTAATAAAATAGGTAAAGAGGTAGATGTCCATGTTCATTTAAGGGTATTGAATTAGGTGATTTTACCAAATCAAGAGTCAATATTCAATAAGGAACAATTATTGAAAAAAATTACGCAGTTTTTATAATGACGATGGAAAAAATGAGAGAAAGTTAAATTAATTGATGAAATACGTGGAGGCTAAATTATAAGAGTCAAATATGTACATGCTGTCGTTGCATCTCCAATAACGCCTCCATTTTGACCTTAAGCTTTAAATGGTCGACTTTACTTTTATTTTTTCGGGGAAACGCAGTGATGCAAAACCTGCGCGTATCTTTATGTACTTTTTCACAAAAATATAATGTTGAGCAAAGGTTGTGTAACTTTTTACGCATGCAATGATATACACAGCGCTGTACCGTACGCTATAGTTACATGGAGCTATATATGTCGCATTTTCTCCTTTACCTCCTATACTAGAAAAAAATACGTACGTATAAGAAACAAATATAACTTTTCTACCTGTGGACAGGCCAGTCAGTTGGAGCATAATTGTGTCATTCCTGGGCATTTATTTCTAATGTTTAGTCTCTGAGGGTTAGATACAGCTAACAATTGAGGACAGGGGCGCAGCTAGGAATTAAGGCTAGGAGGGGTCTTAGGCGCAACTAATACTCGGGTGTCTAGGGGTATAGAATACCCGCCAGGGTAAGCGGGAGGTGCGAGGGCCCTCCCCAGAAAACTTTTAGGATAAATAGTGAAATTTACGGCTTTCTGAGGGGTATTTTACAAATGCTTGCACTGTTCTATAAGTCATATTAATGCAATTAAGTGAAATGGATTTAACTAAAAATTTCTCTGAGCTCTGGGGGGGGGGGGATTTCTAGCTACACCACTGGTTGAGGATGGTAAGAAGGTAGAACTACAGTCGTTGCAAGAGTCGCTAATCTCTTCTCTGTCAGTTAGCGAGTGCTTAGATGATATGAACACCGTGGGCTTTTGGTAAAACTTATCGTCAACTTTCATTTATCCGCTGAATTCAAGATTGGACTATAATATGCCATTGTCATTTCATCATTTTTCTCTAGCGTTGCTCATTTGTTTTAATTTGTTATGCATAGTCGTTGGGTTAATTTAATGTTTATGGAAAGATTAAGCATCGCAGTTTTCTCAAACACTTTAGAAATGGAGCAGAATACTCAACTCTCAACGCGGGTGTCTTTTCTTTGTTCACTTAATCTGGCCAGTCCAGACACACCATGTCCGTTGTCAAGCCTAATGCTGGTGGGGTCCTCCATGGGCACGCTATTATCTAGTCACCCAAACTGGTTGTTACCCACTTACTATCTCAAATATATTATTCTAATATTAAAGACTCCACTTTTGAAAAACCCATCGTGCTATTAACTACGTGACGATTTTGTATTTACAAATATATTTAATGATACAGCAGAATAACTCCAGTATAAACAATAGTCTTGGACGGGATAGGCCCCTTAATAAGCTGGCCCACCTAGATGAGGGAGGGGGTAGGAATGGTGAAGTCCTTGCTCCCCATGGAGAACTAATTTGGGGATCCGTGTAAAATAATTTTTTGTTAGGAGTGCTACACTCTTGGATAAATACAACTCAAATTTCTCTCACGTTTGGGACTTGTAGCCATACATTTGCTTATAAGCTCCCTTTATTCCTTTTCATAAAGATATAAAAAACTGTTAATCTAATAAAAATTAAATTATTTAAATAAAATTTCATTTTTATTAGTCGGGGGCGTCACAAGGGTCTTGACACCTTTGAACCCCCCTAAATCCGCCTCTTTTCGGAGCTCTATTCCTGCTGCAAAGAGCACAACCCTTTTCGTCAACCTAAGTTCTTAAACCTCCAGAACTCTAAACATGCTTTCGTAGTTCAGACCTCCACAACCACACGCTCCTCAAAGATGACTGATATTCCTCATCCGACGAACGACTATTATAATCTACTATTAAGATATTTTACAGGTTAAGGTGGGTTTTCATGGAGAATTTTGCGACTCGACCCTATCCCTCAGTTGAATTCCCCTATTAAATTCACTCCAAGGCCTATTGCATTCGATCAATTAATCTATTCTCTTCCTCCCCCATTCCCGTTTACCCAGCATTCTTTCCTCCTCTTTTAGCATACCCTATCCACACAGTACTCACACCATCCAAATCTACTTGTCTCCTTCGTATATCCAGTAGAAGTTATGAGAGACTTTAGGTGAAATGGCGGGTAAGCGATGCATCGCTGCTCTTATAAAAATATGTAACTTCCACTTAAAAAGTTTTTTTAATACCTCTGATTACGCATTTTTCCACATCATTATCACCTGGTGATACTGTATAGGCCATTTTACACGGGGCACATCTTTGCGCAGGTTAGTACTGTAAACATGTTCAAATTACGAGAATGCGAACTTGGAATTAGAGCAGGGACTATTTTGCTATCTTGCACCCACGCATCATCGCTTGTGTTGTTGCAATTCACCGCTTTAAGCGACGCAATTTTGACTGAGCCTTCGTGCACGCGTCAGATTGCGCAATTACGTGTCCAATTTAAAACGGCCATAAAAAATTGAAGAATTTTAAGGGCGTTTAACACGGGGCACGGAATTGCGCAGGTTAGAACTGCATTAATTTCTCTTTAAATCGTTGAGTTGCGCAAATGCAAGAAAGACTTTAGAACAGGAGCTATTTTGGCATCTCGGGTCAACGCATTTTCACATGTGTTCCAGCAACTCACCACATTATACGATGCAATTTTGACTGCGCCTTCATACACACTTCGAATTGTTAAAGTACGTGCCCCGCGCAGAACGGCATTTAGAAGTGGAAGTTGGCCATTTTTAGAACTGCAGTCCTTGGAAACTTCCTCTCCTCGCCTACATCGGGCGACTTGAGTGAATATTTAAAGAACTACTGACTTATTTTTTTTTTAAGGAATTTGTACGTTTTTTTTAGCCTCCATGACTTGAAAGCTTGAATGCTTCCGCGGATATAGTGCAGTCTTCATTTTTTTTTAGCTTCAGAAGAAGCTCCCGTAATTCAGTCCACCACCAGCACCGGCTCCACCTCCGAAGTTATACCCGGACGACTGATCGTCCTCGTCCGGCGATGGCGGGAACTGTATGGGACCAGATGGGTTCGTGGCACCGAGAAGAGAGCTGCCCGCGTTAATGGTGAACAGGGGATGGTGCTGTCGGTGGTGATTCTGGGGCACCGGCTGGTAAGCCTGGAGCGGTGCAGCGATCGGTTGGTGCTGGTGCAGAGGCGCGGCCACCGGTTGGTGGTGGTAGAAGGATGCGTAGGCGGGTTTTGCGGCGTGAGATACGGCGTGAGGTACGGCGTGGGGTGCGGCGTGCGTCGGATGCAGCGATGCCCCGGTGCGGTGCACGACCGCGTTGAATCCGTTGTGTTGGTCTGCAGTGTACTCGACGGTCCGGACGCTGCCGTCGGGCTCCACGAGGCTGTAGGCTCCCTTGACCACGTCGCCGTCCCGGGCCTCCCACTGGCTCTTGAAGTCTCCCGTGTGGTGATCCTTGACGCCGTATTTGAATTGGTAGCGCGGGTGTGCCTGCGAATGAGATGGATCAATTAGTCCCGTGCTCTCTATCAGCTGCGTGGTCATGTAATCAAGGGCCTACCCAGGATCATAACTGGGGGGGGGAGGGCAGCCAAGTTGTGACATTTTAGCACGAACAAGGAGAATGAAACCAACATTTTAAGAAAATTATAACAGCGCTTTATTAGAAAAAGGCTATTCGGGCTTCCAGCCGGGTGGTCTCCCTCCATTCGGCCGACGTTTCGGAAGGAAATACGTTTGAAACGTCGGAAGAATGGAAGGAGACCACCCGGCTGGAAGACCGAATAGCCTTTACGAATATATTCGCAGGGAAAGCATCAGATTTTACTTAGCGCTTTATTAGTTTATGAGGTTATTTCCTTGAAAATTAGTTTTATTTAATTTACATATCTCATATTAATACATATCTATCATTTTTCGTGGGTTTAAAGAAAATTTTCTGAATACTTTCGCTTCAATCCAGTACTGATTTTGCTTAATGACTTTTGCGATTTTTGCTTCTAGGGAGGGGGGGGAGGGGGCAGCAGCCCACCCCTGCCCCTCGCTGGGTACGCCCATGCAGGTAATGACTCCCTTGAAATTCTTTCATACTCGCCGCTAGAAAAACCTTCATAGCAGCCGGGAAGAGAATTACGCAAGCAAGATTTCGAGAGGCGCTTAATCATTATGATTGAAATAAGTTAGAGAAAACCTTAATTATCTAAAATAATTTGTCTTATAGTAGTAAATCAAGGTGAAAATCAATAAAAATCTCGATTTGCTCATCAATGTTTTAGACCTATCCTCCCTTAGAAACGCATTAATTTCTAACTTTTGTATGATACAATCGTAGGAATATTAGAAGCGAATAGGAAAGAATTGATACGGGGATCATTATGTGTAATGGATTAAGGTTATGATTAAATAATGGTTAATCCCCCTTGTGCAGTTTGATGTTATGGCTTCATCCAAGAAATTGTACAAATGAATGAAAAGTTTGAACGCAAATGGAGAGAAAGAGTATCCTCGCATTATTAATTGTTGGGAGGAATAGAAGGATATTTGTGGTATATTTGTTCTTTGGTGTGCGTAGCAAGGTTTTCGGGTTGACCTCCGCGTCGTTTCATCTTTATGACGACAGTAATGCTTTTTCTGCAAAAAAGCATAACTTTCCCCGACTCATACGAGAGGCTATCGAAATAGCGAAAACATCCACTTTCAACAGGGAGGACAGCTATTCGCTCTCAAACACGCGGAAGAAACTCTTACCCAAACGGACCAATCAGAACGCACCTAGCCCAAACCAAGGCCTATGTAAGACGGGCATAAACCTGCATCAAATACTTCGTACCTGAAGACGCTAGCTGCAACGCCGGCGAAACTGTTGTCATGAAGATGAAACGACGCGGAGGTCAACCCGAAAACCTTGATACGCATGCTGCACCACCCCGCGAATGTCTCCATCAACATTATTCTTTGGTGTTGAGTTTTTTTTACGTGTCACAAGAAGATCAAAGCAATAAGATTTTGTGAAGCGTCGCAAGCAAGAAATACGAGTGAATATGTATACATTAAAAGTAGATGGGCGAAATCTTGAGCAAGAGGAGCTGTTCAGAAATTTGGGCAGCACAAGAGTGGGAACCAATAGGAGAAATGAAATTACTTTTATTATTATGATACTTCAAATTAGGTTGATAACTTCTCCATGAGTTTGAAATCGAGGCGCTTTGAAAGTGAGGATAGGTCCAAAAGTAATGAACAATGCGGGATATTTATTGTAGCTTCCCATAATTTGAAAATTTAAGACAAATTACTTTTGATGGTTCATGTTCTCGCTAACGTACTTCTCTCATAATTAGAGATACGTGAAAGTCGCACTTTCATTTTTATTTTATCATAAATTTTAATAACAGTTTATCGCATTTTGTAGCGTCTATTTTTTTATTTTCATAATGAGGTAGATGACGTTAAATTGAGTGAAACGCAGTTATATGACAGAATACAGAATATTTTAAATAATTATGCTGTAGAACAATAATAAATTAAGGAATAAGACATATATAATGGCGGAGGTGTAGCTTGCTCGCGCCCACTTATAGTTCGCGGCCACGTAGAGTCCCAGCCAACTAGCAGTCGGCGGAGCATTTAAATTGCACTCGGCACAAAATGTACGAATTTTGCCGTGGAAAAGGCAAATTTGCGTAAAAATATCATTAAAGTCCAGTAATCGCATCTATGTCACATTTATTTGCGCACCGCATTTGCGATTTTCACGCATCTCTACTAATAATGCATTAATTAATGATGAAAAAGAATATCCGACTTCGAATCTCGTGAGTTGAGTTCACTATTAAATCTGGTTCCCCAAAACGTATGATTGATAAGAAATTACTCTTTATCTTCTATCAGAATTTAACCCATTTTGGTGGCTTCCTTTCCCCACTTCGCTGACGAAGATATCTTATCATCAGATGAAAATGTACGAACCAACTTTATCCCTCCAAGTTTCTGTAGAATGTAATGGACTTGTTCGTCTTGACTCTTTCGTAAATTGATATTCCATTATCACTAAACGGAAGCTCCCGGAAATTCACATGGAACTGATCAGTGATAAAGCCTTTGCGTATATCTTGTAAGGTCCCGAGGTTGCTCATTCCCACATGCTTATTATACTTACACCGTTGGCCAATCTGATTGAGAAAACGTAATTTATACATATATTTCCAATCATTTCACTTCCTACGGATCTGTGTTGAATTTGCTACTCACACTCGACATTAATCCTTTGGACTCAATAATTACTAGGGAAATAAAAATTTTCAATGAACTTTCAGATCGTGAGTGAACATTTTATGTCTTGATTTTTTCTCCTTATTCTAAAAAAATAATTGGATAGATAACTCTTGGAAATTACCACAATTATCATTTTAGACTTCTGATGATGTTACTCTGAAGCAAAATCTATCTTCATTTAAGAATATTTGGAGAAATTGCAGAGTATTTGGGATTGAATCGAAGTGATTGCGAAGGGACTCTAACTTATGAGATTTTCATGATTGCAGTGGGTACTTACCCTCAAATACCAGAGAGAATCGACTTTCAACTAGTCTCGCAAGTAAGTTTAATTTAGTTTAATTGAATGGGAATCCAACTCCTCTGTGTTAAGTTACTCATAAAAGACGATGTGAGAGAAATGTTAATTTTCAAAGCTTTCGACTGTCGTAAAACGCAGTGTTGCCAAAGTGAGAAGGATTAGTCAGTTGAACTGGCTCTGAAAGGAAAGGGAAATGGATTCTTAGAATATTTAATGGGAAAAATTTTCATCTCCGATATCAAGGACAAGCACAACTTTTACGACTGCCCCTTGCTTAACATCTGTTGCGTCGTTTACGCTGGAATCTTGGTGAAAGCATTCAGCGAAAGTGTTTCCAATTGCGCTGTTCGTTTTCCAACGTCCGAAGTGCTAGAGCGTATTACTCTATTTGATGGTAGGGATGTGTCATATCAGCTGCTTCTTTTTGGTCATCGATTTTCGTATGGGAAATACTTCCGAATTGGGCTTTCATTTTCAACCTGTTTTTCGATAGCACTAGAAACTACAATTGATGGACAATCCTCATTTTTTTTATGATTCAGTGTCAAGGAGTAAAGAGAGGAGTTATTGATGCAGTGTAAAGGTCTTGAACAATTTTTAAGCCTACATAAATATCTTGCCCGCTAACTTACTCGTTCGTCTGACATGAAACCCTGATCTCCACGGATAACTTATTCAGAAGCTTTTATCGAGGAAAAGAGAACCATTTTTTATCGCACCAAATCGTCAAGTATACCAGAAAACCTGTCCTAGATAATGCCTCAAAATCAGTAATGATTGTAAGTAATCAGTAATTGACTGTCAGTGATGTGGGTATGTGAAAAAATCAATATTATATAAGAAAAACGTAGCAAGAGGGAAAATCTGGGGGTTCAATCAAGGTATCTGTATATTTGTTCGACTATCTCTTTGATATTTTATTCGTGTCTAATTAATTGTGGTTCATGGACGGAGCCAGGAAAAAATCGGAATATTTACGAAGAGCGAGTACATTTCGGGGGGAGGGGTTTATTTAAAGTGGAAATATTGAAGAGGATATCACTCAAACATTGACAGGTAGGTATTTGGAGGAAGCGACTGATGGCTCAGGCAATTTGCGCCATATGTAATTGCAGGGAGGGAAAAACAAAGATAAAACCCGGCATCGGCATTGGTCTACTCTTAACGAAAGGCGCCAAGGGGACCACGGACTTAACGTCCATGTTAATGGACGTATTGCTATACTTGAAGTCCCTTCCACAATACACTTGAGCGCTCAGAAGTGCCTCCACCATCGCTGGGGTTTGAACCCACGCTCACTGGGTGGGTGGCCAGCTCTCTTGCCATCACACCTACTCGATCCCCTCCACAGTTTGTACGGGGTCTTGAACTCCCCAAAGTCACGGCCTTTTTCTTACTTAATATTGATTTGTGCCCATACTTGCCTACATCACCGAGAGACAATATTGTTCCTTTTTTAATATGAGATATCGACGAGGACAGGTGTTCTGGCATATTTGACGATTACATGCGATGGAAAAGATTCTCTTTTCCTCGATAAACGCTTTTGAATTGGCTATTCGTAGGAATAAGGGTCATGTCATACGAACGAGTACATAAACGGGTAGGACACTTATGCTGGCTTAAAAATTGTGCAACATGACTTCTGTGTTAATTAAAAGAAATTCATCGAAAATGGTATTATAATTATTTATGACTTCATTACTATTTGCAGTTGAATGTCTTCCACAAATTCTACCTATGGGCAATGAAGAGAAATTAAATTATGTTTCAGCATTTCCATTTGTGGCATTTGTTGCGACTACGTAAGGTTTTTTTTTCATCATATAGTCTTTAATGACGCATAAAAATAGCAATTGCAACAATTTTTAATTATAGTTTTCCAGGTTTAATAGTGTAAACGTGTATAATGTGATGAAAAAGAACGCATAATTAGTCCGTTAATAATTAAGCTGGATTTAATATTTAGCTCTCACTAGCACAATTAAACCATATGTTAATCGTATATGTACCAATAAATAGCACACATCTTGATGCCTAACTGAGCTTCGGTGGTCCGGGGTGCAGGCTTCAAACCTGTAGCTGACTAACGTCAGAGTGGTTCGATTCCACCTGTTGGGCGATGCATTTGAGCCTCGTGCCGGGCCTAATGCGCTCTTTTGCCGCCCTTGAAGGAGACTTTTCGCGCCGCTACCTTGGATTGCGCTACCGCGTAGTTATATTTGCGTTGCAATAGTTCGTTATTTACACGACCATCCCATCCGATGAATGAGCCATATGTACACAAGTTTAGCATTACTATATTTTAGTTTATTTATTCTTACCTCCGAAAATTTCGTGTTTGTGAAAAAAGAAGATTCAGGTAAAGAAAGATGCGTCTCATATTGCTCTTAGCTAAAACAGGGTATAATTCCTTACATGAGCAGTGACGCATAACTCCGCGGTAGACATTTGTTTATAGGGAAGATTCACTATGAGAATCGTAATCGAGCCTTCAAAAAAAGGATTTAGTTCGACAATTGATAAAATCGACTCGGCTCCGATATCATGTATTGAAATGAAAAATAAAAATTTAGCATCTTCTCCTTTGACACGATTGAAACACACTTTTTTTTTTCTAAAGTATCTGTTCTAATTTCTGCAAAATAAGGTCTTACTATTGAAGACGTAAGATACATCGTGAAGGAGCCGATTGATGCACAGTCTAAATCTGTATGCACTTCATCAAGTCGGCACCAGGAAAAAATAGCCATGAAAGTGTAAAATTTAATAGTTTAAATAAAAAATAAATATCAAAATGATTTTGATATCTTTATATTTATTCCTTATGATTTTTTAGTTAAATTTAATATCTTTCATCAACAAATATCAATTAATTATCAATGAATAATATCTTTATTATTAATGAATGAGATCCTACTCTCAGATAATTTTTGACTTTACGATATTATGTAACCCCAACCCTTGGTTGAAACTACGACTTAGGGGCCTTCATTTCCTTAATCTAGGTCTGCGTGTATCTTTTTTCATTTAATTAATTTCAAATAATTTTTCAAATACAGCCGTTAAGCCCATTTACAGTGAAAATTTTAACAAAACATGAATGGGACAAAATACAATAATGAATAAAAAGCTAGCATCGCATAAACCAGAGGATGGAGGAAAAAATTAATTAGCTGAAAATAGGACAAAGCCTGCGCGGTAAAACTCTTGCATGACAAGCAAATATGATCAATGGAGGGAGGGAATGAGGAGCGGCGATTTAAAAGCGAGCGCTCGGATAGGGAGATCCTGGGAATAAAGAGATGAAGAATAGGCTAATTTTCACAACTTATGTCGGTACTTCATGCAGACAAAATTATGAAACAGAAGAAATAGCAACGAAAACTGAAATTAAAAGGTTAAAACAAAAAAAACTCAAAATTATTTTTGATTTCTTTACATATATATTAAAATGATTGTTTTCATTTTGCTTCCTTTAATAAAATAGCTTACTATATCGTGTATATTAATTTCGGAGGCCTTAATAATATTCTGTGACTACATTGGAAGACCCCAAACGTTGGTTGAACTAATGCACAGCGGCCTTCAGGCGCGCAGCTAGGAACTAAGGTTAGGGGGGTTTTAGGAGAAACTAATACTGGGGGTATAGAATACGTGGGGTGCAGGTACCCTCCCCCAGAAAATGTTCAAGATAAATAGTTCCAAATGGTGAGTTTTATAACTTTCTGAGGAGTATTTTATTATCCTTACACTATTCTATAACTAACATTTATCCTTTTAAGTAAAATGGATTAAATTTTAAAATTTCTTTGAGTTCTGGGGGGGTTCTATCCCCCAAACCCCCCCCTCGCTGCGCCACTGGTGGCCTTCATTTCCATTATCTGAGCCTGCGCATATCTTTGTATTTCACTGAAACACTGGAGCCATTTGAGATTTGCGAAATTTTGGTGCCATTCCTATTCGCCTAGATTCGATTGCTATTTTTTTTCAATTACGATCCAATATCTTGTCCTCCCGATATTTGCGTTGACGTTTGTGGCTCGTTCGATGCAATAGTTATAGCTTCAGATGCCAGATGTGACTTTCACTTGTGCAGATTAGGGCAGAAAATTAATTTCGCGGTGGGTCACACGTCCACTACCCGTCCACTCGGTCCGAATTATTGAAAGAGAGAGGAGGTCTTCGGAATGAAAGCGGGATCGAAATTTTCATCGCTCGGTCCCGCCGCGCAGATTTCATTCTCGATAACTATCTTGTGGTACGTCTTCTCTCCCTGATCTATTTGATTCGATCCTGTTCTATAAGACACGAGATAGCAATTGTTTAAAAGAATTCGGTGGATTGAAGTGAAAGATAAGCCACTTCTAATACAAAATCTTATGCCATTTAACCATTCTCTTTTAATGGAATAACTTCTTATCATTCCATCATGAATATTTGTTGTTAAATATCATTGGCTACTGTTTCAAAGCATTCGACAATAAAAATTGTTTAAAAGAATTCGGTGGATAGAAGGGCAAGATAAGCTACTATATACAAATCGAATATCATTGACAATGTTCCACGTACACTTTAATTTCACCTCACGAGCGGTTTAAATAGATTTTATATTATCTTCAGACGAGGACGGACTGGGGTGATTGGGGTCTCTCGGCTAGGGCTGATAATGCGGTCTTTCTCCGGAAAATTTCAGGAAAATGCATGCCCCAAAATGGATTTTGACGCTATTTTGGCTCTTATAAGCTAGATAAAATTGAATAAAAGTAGCAATTGTGTAAGAAAAATACTATGAAAAGTGAGAATTTCGCAGCCTATAAATTTAATAATGTGTTATGGTTTTATTATCTATTGAATGAATTTTTTCATTGGCACTTCATTCAAATCTAAAAAAAAACTCTTTTGACACTGAGTATGTTGTGAATGAAGCAAGTAATGTGAACGCAGAATTTCATAGTTCCAAAAACATTTGGTTCAAGTGATCCCCACCAACTAGGTCAGACCGTCCCTGTCTTCAGGTGAAGATAATACTAATTCCACTCTCTACATCAAAGAGCCTCAATGGCCAAAATTTCCAGATCGTCTGCTCATTGATGGAGGCACCAAAATTCCGCGAAATACGATAACCACCGATATTTCTTTACATACTTGTTATATAGACGGAATGTAAATGTTTACCTTGTCTGTAGACTACTTTGTGGTCTTTAATATAATCTTCGAAATAAATTTGAGCTGAGCGCATAAATGTGAATCACGAGAATTCAGTTTATTTATTCACTGATCAAAATCAGCACTACACCGGTGGAAAATTTTCTTAAGATTCCTCAAACAGTTTGCCGAAAAGGTGCTTAGAATTTTGAACTAAATTGCTGTAGAGCTCCTCAAAATATGGAAACAATTTTAATGGAATTTGTGAAAGAATTATTTACATTTTCTGTGCTTGTTCAACTGAATTCCTTAGTAGTTTTTTTAGAAATTCATCAGAATTTTTAAGCAGTTCCTATATTGTTCTACAGAATTTTCAAGCAGCTTCTATTGACAAATAGTTCTAAAGAATCCCTCACGTATTGATTGATGTACCTGCAGTTATGGTGCCAATTAGATATCTCCACTACATAAACGCTCAACAATCGCTCTTGGAATCAAATCCGCTCATCTAGTATTATAAGGGCTACCTCGTAGATGAGCGATTTGATTCGGTGGGCAATTGTTGAGCTTTTATGCAATGGAGGTATCGAATTGAATAGTGATGACGGTGTCAGTTGATTTTTTTAGTCATTGAGTCTATAACCAATATCGCTAATGGAATCATTCCAGACGAGAAAATCGAGTTTTATCGAATTTAAAAATTGATTTAGATTAAAATCGAAATCGAATTTTAAATGGAAAAGATCGAGATAGTGCCGTAATCTTCGAGTTTCAATGAAAACTCGTTTTTTCGACTTCGATCTTGGCCATTTCTCGGCAGCGTCCCAACCGGCCTATGATAACCTCATCTGTCCCTTGTGATGTACTTTTCTCAAAGTCCGGTAAATTGAAAAAGTTACGCCCTCAACCATCAAGAAATCACCATATTCGGTTGACCTTTATAAAAAAATTTAGTGATGCCGAATGGTTCAAAGCGCCAATCCTAAAACTTCAAAGCGCGTGCATTTGTTAATTTTACCACTGATAATTCCTGCGTGTATTCTAAGTAGATTTTCGTGGGATTTTTATATAAATCTCAAATGTTAATTTTGAGTGTTTTTTGAAATCATAATAATTGTTTTTGTGTAAACTGTACACAAGAAAGAACGTCGATCTCTTTCGATTAATCGACGTTTCGATTTCTATTGAAAAGTCGAACTTTTCATTTCGATTAAAAATCGATTGCTCGAAAATTTGATTTTGATTAATATTTTTCCATCAGCCCATGTTATGGAAAATATAGGAGATCAATTTTTTTCTCTGTCATCTTTCTAAGCAGAAATGAGCTCTCGAAACGCTCCAGTCCATGAGGTTGCTCACCTTAGTCTTCTTTTTTTTGTACACTCCCCCATTTCCTTGTTGGCTCGTAATTTACCTCGACGAAGAGCAGCTGTTATCTCCTACGCCCTCCCCTCCCTTCTCGCCCGAATCCTTTCACTGACTGAATCTTGACCCAGTTTCCCGGAGATTTTCATACTTTCCCTCTTTGTGGCCCGAGCCTTTAATTGCTTTACGTAGGCTTCACAAAGTTATGCTTTCTCTCCGTTAAAGTCAAAGTCACTCGGGATTGTGGTGCGTACCTTAATACGTTAATTCATTGTCAATTTACGACCACTGTGGCGAGTAATGACTGACGTTCCACGGTCGCCTCCTCCTTGATAGTTTTTTTTTCAGCTTCTAAGTGAGTCGAGGGATTCCGACGGCAGATGGCCATTTTTTAAGGCTTGCATCCCAATACCGTACGATCTATTGTCATTTTTTTGAGGTTATGAATCTCATCTCTGTTCTCTTCGCATGGTGTTGATCGCTATTGAGTTGGAAGCACTCCGAATACTATACTGACAAAGAGTGCTAAATCATCTTAGGTATTCGCTCAGTCATATGCCATGACTATCATGAAGAGGGCCATATTTATTTTTTTTAAATTCAAAATAAATGGCATTTGATAAATCTTCTACGAATTCACGCCTGTAAACTATTGCTAATTCATCTTTCGTTTGTCTCCTTTTATTCTCAACTTCAGCTATGTGAGATTAAGTTCTAAGCCTACTCGATCAAATTTTTATAAAAGTTTTGAGAGACATAGAAGCCTTTAGAAAATCATTAGTTTTCGTTTTTTCTCCGAGCCATAAAGGACTTTAGTAAATGCTATTCTTAATTTTGTTTGAGCATGTGCTTTTTATAAATAGACGGCTGGTGTCTTATAACCCCCTGCCACACGCCTTTTTAGGCGGCTTGCGGAGCAGTATGTAGATGTAGTTTTATATGTACTCAATAGATTCCTGCGTCTATCAAGGGTAGTTGTTTCTGAAGAGGGACGACCTCAATTTAGGGGAATGGGTTTTTTGTTCTACATCTGTATTGCTTTTTATTGGTTGTATTGAATGGGAATTGGATGACATTTTTTGCTACTAATACTGATGTTAGCTCGATCTATTATGCCAAAAATCCCAATCACCATGTCAGTATCACTTCCATCCAACATTTTAACCCTGCTTGGAATACCTCCGTCAGCATATAACATTATTAGAAGAACGTTCAGGCTAGAGGCTATAGAGATAACTATGAATGCGATGTTTCAATAATTATAATAAAATTACATGCTGTTGGTCAATAAGTTTCTTTTATTCGGCTCACGCACCGCGTATGTTTCAAACCTTATTTAAATTCCTAAATATTACCGCTGATTTAGATGACCATTTATCCTCAACATCATGTAATAAATCCGATCAATCATTTTTGAATATCAATAATCATAGGCCTATGTTTAGAAAGTCTGCTTGAAATGTGCAATTTCGGATGAATAATGTGACCTTAATTAGCAAATAGTTGAATTTAAAACTTCAATCCAACGATAAATAAATAGATAGTCTCACTGTAGAGTTATAGGTGCGCCTACTATTGTAGGAAACTTATTCTGGGCTTTGTAAAATTTATCGTATGGCATTTCAAGTATTGCATGAAAATTATCGCAGTTTCAATGAAGGTGACTACTGATTGGTTCTTTCTGGGTGTGAAGAACCTATGGTACATGTCGTTTTAACTTTGGTTGTTATTTACACCAATGGTGTACTGCAAAAACTATCATTAGGCTTCGCTCTGATCACCTATTCTCCTTTCTGGTATGATATCAGGTACACCAATAATTCAATGTACCTGATGGTCAATGAACTGATCCGGGTTCAATTCCCAGCTGAAAAAAATAATTATTTTCTTAGCGAATTTTATTCTTGTTGCAAATAGCTTTGTTTCTGTACGCATCACTACGTACTATTCCCTTGTTTCATGGAGAATTTCGATTGTGCTCCTGAATTGAAGGTTAAATTGTTTTGGAAGGAGTCAGCATTGTTACGATTTTTATTTTTTTATTTCCGGAATCACTCTTGCTTTCTCTGAGAAGCTTCGCGTTTGTTATGAGGCCACGGCCACGGTCGTCGAGATCAATGTCCCGGCCGAAGGTCGAAAACCTGTTTCTCCTCCTCCTCCTCCAGGCTCATATAACCGTTCTTCCGCCGTTACATTAGATGGCTGAATAGCGACTCTAACCTACAAAAAGAAGATTCTTTGGTGACATCACCACTTCGGAGTATGGTACTATGCATTTGACACTCGATTAATGATATTAATCTGATACAGAGGGCCATTTGTAAAATGATTTAAGATTGATCCTTTCGTTAGGTATTGTCGTAATTGTCACCAGCTTGTTAGAAAAAAATTCTTAATTAAAATACTCATAACTTATTTTGAGTTTTGAAGCTAATAATTTTTAAATGTTATTTCAAAAATTATTTGCTTCTTATTCCAGATATTGTTTAAAATTTGTAAACAATAGCCGATCTATTTGAAAAAACTTTTTCTTTTTTCTCTTGTCTTAACCTCTTTTAATTAATGATTAAATAATTCCTGGAGTATAGTAAAGTAGTTGTAGTACCGAAACGTTGGCAAACAACTTTTTGCATTATATGACCTATACTCAAGGAATTATTTAATCATTAAAAACTTTTTCAGTATCCTGACTACTTTATCTTTATTTAAAACAAAATTATAGGTTTTTTCGAGGGTAACGGAATAAAAATATCGTATTTTTAAAAATTAACTACCCTCTGCGGCAGATAGGCAAACTCTCGCAAAGGGTGGTGGTATTTGTTTTTTTTACTTAAAAAGAATTGGAATCTTCTTCCACTCAATTTAATACGATGCAGATTAAACGTTTTCTAAATAATATGAAGAAGATGAATCTTAAGTGATATGTCTTCATTGGACCCATTTTGCGCGTGAAACACCGTCATACTCTCTGTGCCATATCGCAAACCACAGGAATCCCAACAATTTCATTCCGCCATTAAAATGCTTCGAAGATCCAATCTTAAGGGCGAAAGTTGTCCGAATTGAAATAAAATCATGATTTTTTTTTCGTTGAAAATCATTTTATTGGCCGTGGAAGAATCCAGGGAGGCTGAGCGCATTAAATTAGGAGCGGTCCGCTCGATGCCAATTTAGCCCTGACTTTCCAATGGCGAAATTTTTACTTCCGAGTTTTCTCATGAGCGGCATGGCAGATGGTCGATACGACTTGACTTTGGCGAAAGTCACGGTGACACAGTAGAAATATGCAGTTTTGTTTGTTCTTCAAGAGTCAACTTCGGCCCTCCCACGTCCTGCACGCACGTCGATAGGCACGCATTATTACGCTGTGGGAAAGAATGCAACTAGTGTTGTCAACGTAGGTTCGGTTTGTTGATTCTTGTTTTACGGACAAATCAGCGATATTTGCTGTGACCCTAATATTGGTTTTGTTCCCGATCGTCCACTTTCATTGCCTTGTTTATTTGTACCGGATATTGCGAATGAAAGTTTGAATACAGAAGAGAAGTAGTTGAATCCATAGACGATTCTGTGCCTCGTTTCTCCTAATACATGCCGCAAGCATTGAAGCATTGATATCTGAGATCATTGATGTAACTACAATGGGGAATATGGAGTAAGTGATATGAATACTATTGTATAAACGTATTTTTGAAGTGTTGAAGCTAATATTGGTAACAATTGCCGATTTGAATTTTTTTCCAGTATCCTGTCTACTTTCTCACTAATCAAGGCAAAATTTTAAATATCCTGAAGGATAACGGAATATAAGTATTTGAAAAATTAACTACGCACTGCAGCAGATTGCTACACACTCGTTGTGGGTGGTTGTATTTATTTTATATTACTAAAAAGTTTGTTTTTACTTAAATGAATTCCAGGGCTGTGGTCAAATTTAATCAGGAACAAACCTGCAATAAAGCCTAAATACAACGTCAATCTTCCTAAATGTGAGTGACGTGATTGTGGTAACCTACTTCAGAAGAAATATTTTTGATACTTAGTATTATTAACCATTTTTTAAAACTAGTTTCTCCGATGCTTTTACTTATGCATTTAAATTCAATGGTCTTATGTCCCTAAAATGTCTGCACGAGGTAACCTCGGTTCATTATTATTGAAAAATGAGAGCTACGCAAAGTCATCATTTAAGAATTGAGGTTTTGGAGTAATTTTGCTCGAAATGTTGCTGAAAGAGTGGGTTTATCAGCTCGTGTTAAATTTTTAATAATATTCAGGGATGCTGCAAGTCAGAAAAATGTTCGGGAATGAGAAACCCTACTAAATCATGGAAATTCCATGGTAAATCGTCTTGGTTTTAAAGAAAAATGGTCAAAGCGGAGGCCTATAAATTGGTAGGTAGTCGAAATTTATTTTACATTGCTATTCAGTGTTTTCGGGAAAGCAAGGTATATTTATGCCACTTTCGTCCCAACTTCATGACTTTGTCAGTAGATTAGATGAGTTACAGTGACAAAGGTGTGTTTTATTCTATTTCATGTGTACATACATTTTTCTCTACATACTGAGTGTCATTCGAATGGAGGAAAATGTTAGGGAAAGTAGGTACTAATTTTTTTTGTGAGGGAATTGCCCTGAAATCATATTTCCAGGATCTCGTTGAAACTATAAATTCCGAGGAATCATTCTACTTCACTTATCTGAGCTGCTGCCCTAGCCTCTGACGAGTGAGGCATTTTTGATGCTATGACAAGAAGGGGTCGATTATCTGATAGGAAAAGCGTTGAAATTTATGAGGATGAATACAAAAAGGTTGAGTAAAAATATGCTGGAAGTGATGCGTTAAGCCATTCGCGCTAGAGGATGGAAATCGTTTGACTTTCTAGAGCTATTGTCCTCACTGATGTGTTTTATGTACAACAACGAATGTACTTTTAGACGACTCTGACGGTTTCCATAAAATTGCTTGATAATATAAAGGCATAGAATTGAAAGGAACGTCATGGTAAAACTGGAACGATGTAGGTCCTACGGCGCTGTTTCTACAAGGGGTGTAATGCACTTTATTTTTATACGAGAAAGACTGGTCAAGCGATTCTTTTTTAA
Source organism: Ischnura elegans (assembly GCF_921293095.1). Taxonomy (NCBI): domain Eukaryota; kingdom Metazoa; phylum Arthropoda; class Insecta; order Odonata; family Coenagrionidae; genus Ischnura; species Ischnura elegans. Next base: position 34,547,205 of record NC_060251.1, on the reverse strand, counting down.
AGTTGGAACATGGTGTATCTCTACTTTCTAAAACTTGAGTTAAATTCTGCCTAGGGGTATGATTCCCTGTTGTAAAGATAACTAGCATCCATAGTACGCATCGGTATCGTGTAAAATTTTATGCATTAGAAATATTATCCTTAAATATTGGTGATAATAACATGTGTTGTAGAAAGTTTAAAGGACGGTTAACTAGCGATGGATTGGAGTAGTAATTTGTCAGAAAACGTGTTAATTTTTGCGCTGAAATTTCCTCATATCTTCTATTCATTGATTTTGTAGCATTGATGTTTATATTTTAACTGTCCTCGCACAGTTTAATAAATTATTACGCGTAGCAGTAGATCGATATGAAACAATGGACATGTTGTTAACTCGTATTGTAGGTAATATTGAGTCGCAGCAGTCAAAATATGAGGACAAAACAATACAGAATCTCTGTCTAAGTTGACAAAAGATAATCTCGGCTAGTTAAAAGTAAGATAAGATTAAAGGGATAAGTGGAGAAGATAATAAGAAGGCTTTGATTATCGATTTAGAACTAAGAATTTAAACTAACGAATTTTAAGTCGGGAATTTTGCCATTTCAAATTTGGGTGGGCTGAATAATTAAATCACAGTGCGTCGGTAAAATCATAAAATGTGCTCGTAAATATTCCAAGCTCTCCTGGGATTTCGCCTAAGGTTCATTAACCGGAACAAACCACTCAAGAGACTCACACGTGCGACTTTCATGGCCAACAAAATTTCAACACGTCTGGCTCCAATCAGTCTAAGCAAATCATTAGTTCCGGTGATTAAATTTTTAATTTTCAACGTTAAATCTGTTAAAGAGAGTGAACTTTTAACTGATTTAGTGCCGCTAGTTTTGCGTTCCGCGAGATACTAGTATTCGGTTGGTCGAAAACGAATGTTCACTGTGACGTATGCGTGCAACTTGAATTACTTATTAAGTAAGCACCATGGCCTGACTGATCAGACTTCGGCATTAATAACGAACGAGAACTTAGGCATGCAAATCGCTTTGTACGTTTCCCTGACGATTCCACCACTGTAGGCTATCTTTTTAGTTCGTCCTTGTTTAATCTTTCACTGTCCTCAATAGGTACAGTAAATTTTAGAGTTGGTTTTACACCAACCGTCTCAAGGCCGTAGCAAGCGATTGGGGAGGAGGGGTTGAGGGTTCAAACCTCCCAAAAGTTCTCAGCAGAGGTCCAGAGTGTCTCCTTTTCAAATGGACTACCCTCAGAATACCTCCCCCCCTAAACCTCAACCCCAATGATTATTTTTTTCTGATTATGGCTTTTAATTAACCATCCTTGTGAAAAATATTCAAGCAAATAGGTATTTGTAAGTCTACCGTAATCAGTAATCAGCAATTGATAAATGTGTTTTGGAATTGTTTTTACGCTATTTTTTTATTCCAAAATTGCTTATAACTTATTAGCTTGGAAGTTCCCTTTCGCCGCGTCGACTTTATTTAATACGTTCTCTTTGTAGCGAGGCTCGGGCGAGATTTACACGGAGCATTTTTCTCATCCCCACTCTATTTTGGAAAAAGAGGGTAAAAACCTAATGTTTTTGTATTAGAGTGCAATTCAGGGAATATATGTTATTTCGTTGTAATATATGCCAATTTTAGAAAGATGAAGACCAAGTAAACATGATACCGCCTTGGAGAAAGGTCTTTGACGGCCTCGGTGGCGGCGGAAGAAAGTCCTAGTCTGCTAAACCGGGTCGCGGGTTCGAGTCCCGCCTGGGTAAGTTACCACTACCTGAGGCATGGTTGTTTTTATACGGTAAACTGTTAGCATGCTAATAACCCCGATGTAAAAGGCCGTATAGAGTTGTTTTCGGTGGTAGTAATAAATGAGAAAAAAAGCCGCGTTAAAAGGGTAAATGATGCGAGATTTGTTTCTAAAATAATTCAACGATTTTTATTGTGAACAGAAGCAGTTGCAAACGAATAACAACGCCTGTATTGTAAGACAATACTTTAAATATTAACCTCTTTGTCGTTGATGGATTTTATCGGCTAAGATTTTGTAATTCTTTGGCAAATACGTGTTGCAAAGCAATCGCGAGTGGCAGGGGGTGAACTTTATACATTGTTAAAGATGCAGTAACACATCTCAAACTTCCTGTGATTGAAGATGCTATCCGTAGCGTTGCTGAAACATTGAATTTAATGTCCCTGTAACTCATACATTCATAATGATTATGCCGTAAATCCAATTCTATGATTTATGATGAACTATTTTTGTTATATTTGGTGATAGATATTTGGGGGATTAAAAAAATTTTTTTTTGGAAGTTTTCCAGTAGGTACTTACGTGGTAATCAACAGGCTCAGCTTTGAACTGGTGGTATGGTGATAGGGCAAGCCCAGGTTCTCCGCTTACCGTTCCAAGGAATAAAACGGCGATTACTAATGATGCTATACTCTGCAAATATAATGGTAAAAACGTTAGAAATTCAGTATGCTATTAAAATTTTTCTGCCCATGCTGAAAGTTGCTATCAAAACCTTTACTTTTCCCATTTGAAGTATAAAATAACTATGATTATTTATCAGTAAAAGCGGATGTCTCGAGGGTTAGGTCTGTTATAGCTTATATAGGGAAAACGTGAATAGACTTGACTTGATTTCCTGTTCAATCTTGCAATTATTGAAAAACATTGAATATGTAATTGAATACGTGTTGTCAATTGATAAAACTTTTCGGTTAACTCGCATCTGGTGGTCCAAAACTCAAAGTTTCTTCCCCTCTGCTGAGGAACTCTTCAGGACAAATGCACTTTTAAACTTATCACCAGACGCAGGTTAATCCAAACGCCTTGATATCATATAGGTAACAGAAGTTTGAATAACCTAATTGTATGCATAACTTATTTTCGCATACGATATGATTCATATTGGTGGAAGTCGTTATGGGTATTGTAACCCTTGGGCAGAGGCGAATATATGGGGGGATATAGCCCCCTCATGGTGTAGGAACACACACCAAATAAAATCGAAGTGTTTGGGGTTTATCACTTTGTAGAAAAGTATGTAGCTATATTTTCCTACATATTTACCTACATTAAGGCTTTGAAATACAAATTAGCTCTAAACTTAGGTCCTATTTTACACGGTTTTGGTATGTTACAATCCAGTGGTCGATCCAGAGAGGGGATAGGGGGGCTCAACCCCCTCTCCCTTGGGTATCCAATTTACACTAAATAGAATCGTAATCTTAGCCCTCCCTTGTCCCTGTCCTGGATCTGCCACTGTCATAGGGAAAAAAGTAATGATATCGCAATCCTTAGATTCCGGTAGTTTTCGCATTGAAGAGTGAAAAATTCTTGAAAATCCTTTGAATAAGTTCTTTATTGACTGTAGATATCCAATGATTCGATTTAAGGGTGCTTCACGAACGCTTTTTAGGTGTCAGAGATTCATGTTTATTTCAGTAATACTCTTGGGGATTGCTAACCAATTAACCCAATCAGGGGCGCAGCTAGGAATTAAGGCTAGGGGGGTTTTAGGCGCAACAAATACTTACGGGTGTGGGGGTATTGCATACCCACCAGGGTAAGCAGGAGTTGCGGGAGCCCTCCTTCAGAAAAAATTGAAAAATAATGGTTCAAAATGGCGAGTTTTACGGCTTTCTGAGGGATATTTGATAAATTCTAAAACTATTCTATGAGTAATACTGATCCAAATAAGTAAAATGGATTAAACTTAAAAATTTCTCTGAGCTCAAGGGGGGGTTTTATCCCCCCCCTCGCTGCGCCACTGAACCCAATAGACCTAAGTTACTAAGTGATGTAGCATTGACAAAGTTGGTTGATGACAACAATCTGCCTCTTCTCATCCCATTTAAGCATTATTGATTGGCATAAAGACATTATTACCGTAAAACTTTCTGGCGATTTTATAAATGATATTTCGTATGAATACCGAAATTTCAGTATTATTGCAGTATTATTAGGTCAAAGAGTTGATCATTTGAAAATTTTCACAAATTGTGCGTAGAATTTGCCACCGACGGGTTTCAAAGGTTTTAAGCATCACCTCTGGATGATCTTCTTGTACTTACTGCATATAGGTACATGTTTAAGTTCATTGTGAAACTATGAAAATAAATGCCCATTTATTAAAACTACTTATTAAATTATGATGTGGTTGATTAAGCGAAGTAAAATTTTCGACCAATAAGTTACGTTTTATTACCATATTGGTTACGAAGAGTTTCATGTCAATTACGATTTAAAGTCGTTTTCTGAAAATTATATAACTGTAGGAACAGTCCTTTTTAATTCTACACGTATGCTCAAAGAATTTTTCACAAAAGAAAAAAAATGTTTTGCTCTTTGTAATGCTATATGAATATATTTCAGGTCTAAAAATGATTTATATTAGGTGCAAAAATCATAGTCCGTATAGTATTGAAGTTTCCCTATTTTAGGAAACTTGCTTTTACTTTAGAAACTCACGTACCTTCATCACGTCCATCGTGATTATTTTACGCGCTCCCCGCTGATTGGGCACTCGAAATCTCTGCACTCCCTTCGTTTCAATTCGACGAACTAATTCCTCCGTAAAAAGTAGAATGATGTCGATGAAGTCCCTTCGATCACCCAGGAATCCAGGGGTGATTATGATGTGTCCGGAGAAATCCTCGTGTAATGATTTGAGTCAACCTCTGCCCGTATGTGTCCCGTCTTCCTCTCCGGGTTGTCTGTCTTTGGGTGAATTTTGGAGAAGACACGAATCGTCGGTACAGTATACGTACGCTGTGCCTTGCTAGCTCACCAATACGAAACTGAGTCCATTCACTCTCACTGCGGTCCCTTTTATATTATCGCGGGACACCTCCCAGTGGTTTCCAACTCGACGGGGGAGGTCTTTCTCCTCCAACTCTCTACCCCACCTTGGTGCTAGTCTTCTCCTTCAGCCGCCTATAGTCTCTCGTCCCTCCCTTTCTTATTTAAAATAGTGGCCAGAATTGCTGAGTAGATGTAACATCTACATCCATAGGTGAATTTAAGGGGGAGAACGGGGGTGCGTGCCCCCCTAAATTCGCCTTAGACGCTTAAAGCATTATTATTGTAGTATTCTACCGATTAAGGTAGGTTTCCATGGAATATTCAAGAAGTGATTTGGGAGCCTCCCTTTCCTTCCAGCACTGCCTTCTTTAATTCACTGTAAGGCCTACTCCCTTTCAATCTATCTAAAAAAAAAACCTATTCTTTTCCTTCCCCTCCCTCGTTTCCCTAACATTCTACCCTCTAACACCATTTTCAACATCCCCTCCCCGCTAAGTACTCGCTCTATCTATACCCTCTGTCTCCTCCGTATCTCATCTAAAAGCTGCCTCTCCTCGCCAACCATATCCAGCACTTCGTCGTTCGCTTAAAGCATAGACAAGATTTTTAATACGGTTATCATCACGTTCGTTTTGCTTTATGTACTACGGAGCTTCAAGATTTTAATATAATATAGATAAATTTTATGTTAAAATTAAGAAAATATTTCATATAGTAATTTCTGAACGTTTTTTTTAAATCTCAAATATAAGAGGACCGCTTGCCTGTCAGACTCTTGTGCCCCCCCAGAAAAAATCCTGGATCCGCCTTTGTCTATATATTACGTGTAATCCAGAGCCGGAACTAGGAGTTTTATCAGGGGGTGCAAAGATCAACTTGCGAACCCCACCTCCTTCGCCCCTCCCCTTCTCCCACCACTAAAGTATAATGCATCCATAAGCAATTTTTTTGAGATGAGGTTGTTGAAATTACACACTTATGTATCCCTAGCATCAGACGATTTCCATCGGGTAAGATTCATCTAATCAAGGTTCATACATCCATAACATGATGGATATTTTAACTAGATTATATAGATATCCTATTTGTAACATCCGCGACAAATTGTAAAAAATACGTTGCTCAGGTACCCAAAATATAACATCCGTGATATTAAAAATATTGTTATACCAAAGGGTATCCTTAGGTGGCATATGTTCTGTATAGAATTGAAGAGCACAAATGTTTTGTTTGTATGTCTGGGGATTACCAAAACTATAATAAGTTCACCCATTTGTGGAAGGCTATTCGGGAATTCTACCGTGTCAGGTTCTCCAACTCAATTGTACAATCACGTAACTCCTGCCCCGGTTGATAAGGCCGTCATGCGTATGTAAGGAGGACGAAATCAAAGATTCGACGTGCCCTGGTGACGATGGACATCAAATCGTTCATCGAAACGTCGGCCGATATGGAGTCGAAGAACCTGACCCGGTGGAATTCTCGAATATCCTTCCACGATTCGATGCGCCGGGAAAGCCTGCGATCATTCTTCAGTTCACCCATTATCTACTCATTAGATGTTGTAAAGACATCTAACAATAAGAGATGTTGTAATATGGATCTCCATGTCCACCATTGGACATCGCTGCTACGTTTTTTGGCGGTTCCTTTGGATATTTAAAATATATCCATACTAAGTTAATTGGATTAACATGGATATTGTACGGATGTCATATGTTAACGCTGACAAAGTCGTTTGGATGTTTTTGGGATATATATTACGGCTTGGGATGCCATTGAGAAGTTTTTTTTCATTAAAAACACTTCTTGATAACACTTATATTACCACACTACAATGCACGTGTAAATGACGAATACAAATAATTTTTTTGCATTGTAACCGATTGAAAATAATTTGGTACTCAGCGGCAGTATAATACAGTTGATAAATGTGCAGTATCATTAAATAAAATATAGCAATATTGATTGTGGCATTATAATTTTGAAAAAAAAGTACGATAGCGACTTGGAAACTAAATTCCTCATATCCCACACGAAAGTTTTACCCCTTCAACATGCACTGTCCTTTCAATGGGATTTTTCGCAATATCCCATTACCCCGTACATGGTAGTCTGTCATGTTTGGTGGAGACGCACGGCCTTCATCCTGGCTTGAACTGCTTGCGCTGCTGTAAGTCATTATCATTGGTCAATAATCCTAAGATTGGTTTAACGCAGCTGTCCACTCAATTCTCCTATCAGCTTCTACTATTTCCAAACCTACGTATTTTTTCTCTTTCGCATCATTCTTTACATTTTCAATTTTTTTCATTCGAGGCTTTCGTTTTCCGTTCTGGTCATCCACTTGTCCCTTTAAAGTTGTCTTCATTAGGTCATCATGTTTCAAGATGTGGCCTATAAGTTTCTTCAGTCTTCTTATCAAGTTTTTCACGAGTCTTCTCTCCTCTCCTACTCTTCCTAGGACATCCTCATCACTAACTCGGTCAATCCATTTGATTGTCATCATTCTTAAAACGAAACTGCTGCTGCATCAGACCAATATTATCTTACGTCTCCCCCGGCTGACTTCACGAAGCGGCAAGTCATCTCAAGCGTCTTCATTCGGCAGCCATTATTAGTAGAATCCTAGGTGATTCATTGTTAATAAGTAATAAAATATCATAAAAAACCTGTAGTTAATCCCATTAGTGACCAATCAGAAATCTGTACTAATACGCTCTTCAAAATCTTTTCACTCCACAAATAATGAATTGCTGACTTCCCTTTGGGATTACACCCCGTCATCCTCAAACAAAAGCAAAGTACCCAAAACCACATTCGCTCTCCTATTTAGCTGAATCTATGCCATGACTTCACCACATATTTAAATAGTTAAAATCAAATTTAAAAGTGATATTCTCAATTGACTCCTGCAAACCTGGGAATTTGAATTCTTTAAAAACAAAAAGTGATATTTTAGCTTAGCGCCATTATTCTTCTGTAGCACTATTAATGCTTAATAATAGTGTTACTATGGCAGTCAACTTCGACGTGCTCCATGCTCGCACTCCTTTGAGTTGAAGGGGCATTGTGTCTCCCTAATTTCCCCTTAATACATATCACTCCTCTCCCTCTCCTGCCGCTTTTACAGCCCCGCTAGTCTTTGCTTCCTCCCTCCCCGTACGGACAGCCCTACCCTACCTTTCTCTTTTCACGGAATCAGCCCCACCTTCTCTCTCAAGATTCCACGGTCTTCTCTCCCACACACCATGCATATGGTTCGCGCGACAAAGCTTTGAAGTCTGAGTCACCTATTTGTTGTCCGCGCGACTAAAAGTTCAGGGGTGGCGGAAATGAATGAATTTTTTAACGAGTAATTATAAGGTAAATTAAAATTGTAATGTAAAAGAGATGAAATACATCGCTATAAAAAGGCTAGCGGATAGGAAAGAGGAACTGAGAGCTGCGTCAAACCAATTTCAGGATTGTTGACTTATGATAATTGATGATTTATATAGACGGATTTAGGGGGGAGGGAATCACGGGGGCACGTGGCCCGCCCCAGACGCTTAAAAAGTATACAAGATTTTTAATACGGTTGTCATTAAGTTCGTTTTATTTTGTGTATTACGGAGCCTCTAGGATTAAATTTAATAGTTGTAACTTTCATATCAAAATAAAGAGATTATATTCTACAGTAATCGTTGCATTTTGTTTTTAATCTCAAACATGAGAAGACCCGAGGGACCCTTGTGTCACCCCAGAAAAAAATCCTGCATCCGCCCCTGATGAGATATAAGGTTTGAGGCAGGGATGGCAAGTGAAATGAAACGAAATTCTTTCCTTTCGACCAGGAGGGAAACGAAAAAATGAGGGCTAGGTTTAGTTTCATTCCTTCACGTAATAAAAATCACCAAGGAGTTTAGTTTTGACCCGGGGCGAAACTTTACTCCTGGGAGCAAAATGAAATTAATCGAAACTCCGCTGCTCAGAGTTAAATTTCAATCCCAAAAGTTGAGTGGATGGGGATAAAGGAGAATAGTTTCGACACATTACGTTTGACATATGTGTAGAGAGTTTAAAACTTTGAGCTTAAAAATCGAATGGCCAGTTTGCGGTCACCTTTCTCCTGCTAGTGGTAAAAATATGAGTGCCCCATGCATCTAATGGCGGTAGGCCGAACCTCTACTTAATTCAACCATGCTTCGTGCTCGGTGTGTGGGTCGAAACTAAACCTTTCCAAGGTGAAGCACGTGGTCCCTCCGGTGTTAAACATTATCTGCGTTTCGTTTAGATTTTTACTTTAGTTTTGACCGGAAGTAGTTTTGACTCCGGTTTCGTTTCCACCCTGAGTTTAGCTCTACGGGTTTAGATCCATTTTGTTTCGTTTCTACATTTCGCTTACAGGGAACGAAACTATCGAAACTTTACTGGTCTTGAATTTCGTTTAGTTTCTATTGCCATCCCTGGTTTTAGTATAGCTCATCTTCGTCATAATCATTTTCATTAATATGCGTTCTAAAACTTACCGTTCTTTTCTCTTCATGGATCTCTTGCAATCTTATGGCATTCCTGTATTCTTTTTATTTTGCCCGTGAGAGTAACTCATAATGTACTTGGAAATAAGACCCCTTCCATTTAGTAATTTGACCCTGGTAATCATCTATTTACCATGTATGCCCATCGGCCTCACTTTTGCGTTGCTTTATAACATTTTCATCCCCCGTGGGATCGCCAAATAGCCACAAGAATACAGTAATACGGAATATTCATTTTAGAGTAGGTATTCGACGAAAGCAGTTTAATATTCCGTATGTTGATCGAGTGGTGCAGTAGGAGCAGCTATATTTCCGGGTTGTCCTCCGCGTCCGTTCATTTCCGTGACGACAGTTTCGCTAGAGTAGCAGCAGGAGTCTTCAGGTTTAACAAATGCCGGCGAAACTGTCGTCAGGAATATCAAATCAATCTCACAATAATGTACCTGCAAAAAATTTGCAGAGTTGTCCCACCTGTCAGCCAATTTTCACGTTTGGTTTTTCAAAAGTATTGACTTCTTCTCGATAGTTAAAGTTCGTATCTCAACACTGGCCTGCTTATTTTATTCTTCATATTTTAAAATGCGAAGGCAAGATAAGATGTTTGTTTAGTTATGTAAGGCTTCATTAGGTTGCGTTCAAATATCATAGAAGAATGAGATATATGTGATCACGCATGGGACGGCCCTCAGTGAAACGCGAAATAAGTTCCTCAGTCTTGTTGTTATTCCTTTCTCTCACTTCTACTACGTCAAACCAAAATTTGCGTTGGAACTGACGAAAGAACTTGGATACTGTTCAAGATTGCTTCTGATTTACGCCAGGGGTAATTATTCAACCAAGGGGTTACGCCGGACTAGCCATAAACTTTTTACTCGTTGGGTATCGTCTTTCAAAATAACTTTATGGACGCAGATATAGATCAGCTACCTAATATAGGCATCCTTTTTCTCGTAACTGTTTTGCGAAAGGTTTTGTCCATAGATGGAAAAAGTGTTTTAGGACCTGGGCAGGGCAAAATGTATGACAGATAACAAATGTATGACAGACATGTATTTTAATAATAAAGTTTTTTAGTCGCAAGCTTGATTGCATTTCAACATGTTTTACTACCTTTCATTTACCCTCAGTTTCACTTAGAGCCAGTGTTCTCATGGTGCCGGAACGTGCCACACAACGCCACTCCGGCACTGGTAAACGACAGGCATAATAGTCAAAAAACACGATTATCAATTTTGTTGCCTCAAAATTTCTAATATATACCTACATTCGTAACCAAAACAAAAATTTCTGTTATAAAATCTAAATAACAACTTGTAAGAAAAACACAAAGTAATATTCCACTTCTATAAAAAGTTAAAGTAAGAATAAAAGTAAAAATAGGAAAGTGCGTTCTGGCCCTGCTAATTTTGCCAAGACGTCACTACTTAGAGCTGCTACCGTAATTTGATCGGAGTGACATCGGTATTCGAGAAGATCTAACAGGAAAAAGGCAAATCCATAGGTATTTCGTTCATTGCCATTCATTAACGTTTGACGTGAATTGTCAGATTCGTTTTGCGTAATTTTATAGACTTTGTAGCCAGAAAGGCCATGGTCACGGCAATAGCGACTGAAATTACTCGCTGGAAACGCACTGTATGTGAGTTTCAATTGCGAGTACGTGCGAAGTAAGTAATTGGCCTTGGTGGGAGGATATGATCGGTTAATTTAAAGAATGACTGAAATACCTCATTAGGAGTGGAGTGGTCCGTAGCCCATGTAGTCCTCGAGTCCACGGTGAGCATTTTTTCGTTTAAATTGTCTGATATTAAACTTTTCGTGGTATATTATCGGATAGCGATATTTCATCGGGTGATACGAGTATATCACGGCATTTTATAGTGATATTTTTATAGGGCCCGATATAGCGATAGGTATCCTTTATTTATTACCCTATATTTTTAGATACCCTATATTTATTACGCTATCTCCTATTTTCGATATTCAGCAATTATATACCGACCGATATATTCTACACCGTTCACGTCTACGGAATGCCCCCTGGCCTGGCGTATTGTATTAGCAACTGAATGTTAGATGAATTAGGATTAAATTCTACATTTTTTGCTCTGCTTAGTTAATGTTAGAACGTCAGTCCACGGCCGCCAGATTTAAGGAATTAGAGGGTGAGGTTATGCGAGAGCATATAAGCATGGCAGTGTCAGCTGTTAAGGAAGCGTTGTGGACTGTGGGTGGAGCGCTTTGCTGTTGGCTTATGGGTCTCGGAGACTTCGAGCCAATGCCCTCAAAATACGAAGCGGCCCATGCAAATGAACAAATCCTGGTTGCGCGTAATTCACACGGTGTTTGGTTAATTAAAAAATGTAAATTTTAAATTAAATAATCACTTAACAAAAATTTGAATCATGAATACCTTAGTAAGAAGACGGAATAACCTTATAGGCCACATATTGAGACATGATGGACTGGTGAAAACAATCGTCGAGGAGCAAGTGGATGGCGAGAACGGAAAAACAAGACTTCGAACAAAATGTATGGAACAGGTAAAGAAAGATGTGAAAGAGAAGAAATACGTAGGTGTGAAAAGATTAGCTGATATGAGAATTGAGTGGAGAGCTGCGTCAAACAAGTCTTAGGATTGACGACCAGTGATGATGATGAACAAAATTTAAGCGTATTGGCTTTGCGGCGTCAATAAAAAAAATGTTAACGCGCGCTGGACGCTATCTATCATTCTTCTGGAGAACTAACTCCAGGCTGTCGCACGCGCTGTAATGATATTTTGTTAAGTCATTTCTTAGCTGCATCGAAGACTTTAAGAAGAAGTTTACTTCTCCATTTCATGATATTCTTATTCTTCTTTGTGAGAAAATGAAATTATCTTTTTGCCCAATTTTTATTCCTACGTAAATAATAAATTTAAAAAAGTCATATATAGCTATAATATTTACCTCCGTTGCTGAATCAACGTTGCTGATCCGCTCGTGATATCTCCATACCCACTCTCCATTCCCACTGCGTTAGGAGTTGAACTGTTTTAACTTCGCTAACTTTTACCCTTTGCGGTCCAACGTCGAGGCTGGCTCGACAGGCCTGGTGCAAGCATCAGGTCTAACGTTAAGTTGAGCTCAACATCACAAGATTATATTAGGGGTATACTAGGGAAATTTTTCAAGAGATGTCGCACGGAGATACTTTTATATAATAAACTCTTTAATTGAACCAATAGCATAATATTACAGTCAGTGGAAGTTTACTTTAAAAACAAAATAAAACATTTAAAAGGCACCAATGAATCCTGCCAATTATTCCCTTTTTTCTAAAAAATTAATTTGGACCAGCCTATTTGAATAGGGTGGTTTCCTATAATTGTTTTATTGCCTAAATCGAAAGATTATTACTCCTGGAGTACATATTTCACGCTTTTAGATTTTTAAATTACGATGTCTATTTCTTGCGATTAAATGAAAATCGAAAATTTTCAAGCGCGCGAAAACGCGACGGCTAAGTGTGAATGCTGGGAAAAGCCCGTGTGACGTCTGGCTGCTGCTGTGTGAGGCCACCTGGATGCCAGGCTATGAACGCCACTACGATGCAGGCTGCTTGCTGCCGAACATGGCGGTAGCGTAGAGTATCCTGCTAGCAGGTAGCGCTTGGCTTAAATAAAGATTATTAATATCCTATTAAATGAAGGAACGTTTTCGACCATGCGCAATTTTAATGAGTGGTTATTAAGAAATGTTTCCCTGAGCTCTTTGCCTCATGCATGCATTGGTAATCTCAGACGATATAAAACTCCTACCTACTCGTATAGAAACTAAGTCCTTGTGACGCCATATGGAGTGGCATCGAATGGGCGCCAATCTGGCCTTTTTCAAATGAGGAAAAAATTGACCATTAACATTCGTCTAAACTGGGATTTATAAAACCAAATAATTTGTATATTATGAATACACTATCGGTGGGTAACGACTCGCAATCAATGCATTTCGTTTTCTTTGATGAAGGAAACTACCCTATTGAAAATGAAGGACCGCAAAGAGTTTAGATCGCCGTCGCCGTCATTGCATCACTGAATTCCAAACAATGCAATACTGATACCACCTCACCTAGTGAAGTCAATTAGTTGCCCATCTGGCCATATCCAGGGGGACCGCAAGAACTGGGGTATGTTTGGAATTAGTAAAACATGGTTAAAGAGCAAATGAGACACCCAAAAGACTTCGACACTGCGTTTTACACAATTTCACGCTGGTTTTTCCTTTGATTCAAAATCGAAAATAACCTCACGCTAACTCAAGCTCTAGTTTCATCAAGTTCCGTGCTAATTTTTTAAATTGTCGCCATAGACTTACGGGCACTGGAATCTCACTTTAAGTGTTCCCTACAGGTAATTTATAATTAATTTTCTACTTACTAGTCTTCACAGACGCGACGAAAACTCGAAAAATATAATATTTTGCAACTGCTAAGGTAGTATATTTTTTATCATTGAGGTATGTTGTGTCATTGTAGTTGAACTACGCATAATTTATCGTTAATTTGTTCTTCAAACCGGCCTTAAGTCTAAGGCGCGGACACCTACATCTACGAAGTACCGTGCAAGCTACCACCAGGTGTGTGGCATGGGGTGATTATACACCAGGCACGCAGCACTCATCCTTGCCTTAATCAGAAAAGCGGACACCGGCTAAGCACACTGGACAGCGATATGCTGTCAGACCAGAAACTGGGAGAGTGGTAAGGATACGAACATACCACCATGCGAATAAAAATACTAGTTAGTAATAGGAAAACGAAAAGTCAGCATAGTAAGTGATTCGTGCATGAGTTATAGATTCGAAGAAATTAATGCAGATAGCTAGTATTTAAAATTTCAGTAAGTTATTAAGCGTACATGTAGACCCTATTTTATCAAGTCTGAGTGAAGCCATCAAAGAGGCAACTATCGCAGGTATTATGACTCCTAATTGTACGCGGACTTAGGTTTTGGGTGAGCTCTACCCCCGCCCATCTAAACCAACCATTTGGTTGAATCACTGAGTGAGTATACGGACCATTCGATCATCCTTTTCTCTTTAGCGTGATTGCCTCAAAGCCTCATCTTGGCAGCATGTGTTTGCGGTCTCCTATGGAGACGCGTCGACAAGTGAACGCGTAATGGACTAGGTTCCCTTCCACACCCACCCACAGACGAGCCCTACTTCTCGCCGCCATCTCACCCGGTTCGAGCCAGCACAATCGGTCATACCCTCCCACGCACTCCCGTTGCGTTTCAGAGTGCAGGGCACGCACCCATGAATACACCCAGTCATAGGAGAGTGCCAAAAAGACTGTTACTCTTGAGGTTTTCTCAGGAGACGTTTCGCAACTTTTGCATTCCCGAAGGCGAGCAAATCGTTTTGTTGCGGGAAAGAAAGCGACGGAAAGTGATGCGGGGCTTGCCGCAGATGTCTTTTCCCTCTGAACTTCCGTTCTGAGCTTCCCTACTCTTCGACGTGCCCTGCGTTACAAATGTTGAAGTGAACGCTTTGTTATCTCGTAATTTTCCGTGGCGTTTTTGATTAGACGATGTCTCCATCTTTCGGCTTCTAGCCGTGTTGTTTGTCTTAGGGTGACAACAGTTTATGAAACTATTGTCATCAAGTGAACATCTTGTGAACGCCTTGATTAAAAATGGAATGACTTGATATAACTGATGACTTCAGGCTTAACTGCGTGAGTCCTTTCAATTATTGGGAATGAAATAATCTACTTTTTTTTGGTTCACTAATATAATTTGGAAACCCGGCTGTGTTTTTAGAAATATATTAGTAAACCTATTAAGTTTATTCTTTCATTTTTCGAAATGGTTTAAATTAGGTATTGGCGTTAAGTTTCCTCTTTGATATTATGCTTATAAGCATTTGGTTATCAAGCGATTCGCTCTTATAATTACATTATCATCTCCAGTGGGAATCCGAAGATAGTTTGATATAGCTCTTTGGGTTAATCTTTTCACACTTTTGTAGTATTTTATATCCTCCATCACATGTATCTTATACTCCATCTGAGGTCTTCATTTCCTCTTCATACCTTCCACTTGTCCCTCACCATCTGATCATCATTTCTCACTATGGGGGCGATTTCTATCTCGTTCGTAAGGTTTTTACTAGACTAATCTTTTAACCGACTCCTGTTAGTCCTTAATTAGTCTCCCGGTTAATCCACTTGATTTTCACTGTTTTACTGTGAAACCTCATGTCAAATGCTCTCTCCCTTGATTACTATGCTGCTGCCATCGTCCACATCTAATTGCTTTTTAAAGCATGCTCCATAGGTAAGTTCTGATGAATGTTTCCTAACTTCTGTACTTTTTTAGGCTGCTGTTAGACCCTTCTTTTTGAAGAACTTCTTGTTAGTCTGGGAAATTCTACTGATGATTCATTCTTTCCTCATTCCATCGCTGAAAAATGCATAACAATAGTAATTTCATTTTCTTATAAAAAGTAAACGAACAATTCTTTACGTTTAAGAACCAAGGGTTACATACCTTATGTTAATTTATTGCATCTTAAAGAAAATGTTTTCTCAATACCTGATAGGTAGTCGTCTTCAAGTTAGATGTAGCCTGAATTTATTTAATGAAGGCTCTAACCTGGCGATGACGCTCTGGTGATACGCACTTTAATTGTTTTTATACATTATTATTGGACTGTAAACATTATGGTATAGGTGGTGGACTGAAAAAAATCTGCAGGAATAGTTCTCGGGTTTCCCACCGGGTGTAGATTTGGGACACAGGTCCCGAAAACTATTCCTGCAGAGCATGCACCGGGAAAAACTCAAATTCTACATGTTAAAAATCAATTATTCAGGGTAGGAAGTTAAGTATAGTGGAATGTTGCAAACGAAGTTTTGGCTTGGTGAGCCAATTTGGGAAGTTTCACTCACATAAATGGGCATGGCTGAAAATTATATTTTTCTTCCATGCCAGACGAACTCAGAATATCTTCTCTAACCTTTAAATCTTTGCTATTTCTACAAAATATCCATTGAAGTGCCACGAAATGTTAACCATGCTGTATTATAGAGCTGAGATAAATTTGTGCATATCCTTTTTTGGCTCGGTTAGTTACGATTTTTTCTCTTAATAAAATGAATAAGATACAACAGTGAACGACCTTTTTTCCTACTGTGATTGCAGATCATAAGAGATTTAAAAAGTTTTATTAATGATAATTTCCCTTTAATTTGAGAAAAATCGCTTTTAAAATGATGGTGGTGCCCTTAGAGGCGATACGGTCGTAAATAATTATCAATAAAATTTGGCAGATTATTACAAGAATAAGGTTATCGGCCGTACAGCAAACTTTCTCAAATTTGGTATTAAAAATTATTGACTCAGAATATATACTACAAAAATACTCATAATGCCTTTCAAAATTCAAAATCAAAATGATTAATCTAAATAATCTACTATGATCCAAAAAATCAAATGCTTCTATATTTTTGCCCTTGGAGAAAATTTATTATGACTTCGGATTTTGCTGATAATTAAGATTTATTTGGGTGGATGAATTTAAAATAATTGCTGATCGAAAGGTTTTCTTACTAATGTTGTGGTTATTTAATATAACAATCATTAGTGCGACGAGTTTTTTCGAAAAGCTTCCCATACTTTTCTCGTGGCCCACGTAGTAATGATCCTAAATGCTGGCAGCTTACTCCGAGTGAGGTCTTAACATGATAAAATTATTCCACTTACCCAATAATTCCGTCGATTTTCTAGCGTCATTTTCCCAAAGTTTTTTTGTGGGCACTTGGGCGAACACTTGCGCTGATTATGTTACTTCTATATTTATTTTAATATATGGTACGTGGCGCATTTGTTTCAAAATCCTGTCATTTCGTACTCACTCAAGCGATTCTCCGTGCCCCAGGGCCTTCCGTGCCCCCTCTTCTCCAACAAATCATGCTGCATTTCATTGTTTCTACTGCAGTCACAAATCAGTGCCTAACTTGGGCAAGACCTGAGATACTGTCTATGGTGAGTCTCTGAGCAATGCAATATGTCACAGCTGTCGACCTATCTGATTAAGCCCTTAACGAGTCGCCCTTATTAAGAGAACTTGCCTTTTCTTTCCATCTACATCCTTCGCCCTTTGATGTCATAACTTGGGCCCCCATGCCTCCTGAGTGTTACGATGGCTGACGATTCTCGTTGATAAGTTTTCTCTTACCATTCTCTTTCGAGTTAATTGCTCTTTCAGTAGGCTCACATTTTTTTGGAAAAGAAATGACTTATTTTTCATCGTCATCTCAAAGCATTCATATATTACCGATATTCGAGGAACCAAATGGTAATGTTATATTAAAAAAGCGGGTTCAACTGCTATAGAAAAATGAGCAAGAATACAGTCGAATAATTATCAAGTATCTGTCTTTATATTCTTTAAGAAATAATGAAATGGTGAAAATATGTTTTTTCTTTGCTGCAAGAATGTTAAGGGAACTTCACCTGGGCAACACCGGATTATTTTCGGATATTTTAATTTTACGTTAAGAGGTGATTAAAAATACGTGATCCCTGTACAGCGGCATTAAGACGATATCAATGGAAATATCGCTTAAGAGTTCCGACGCAGAGAAAGAGTCCTCGGATTTTTGTTTCCTGAGAAAAATACAGCAGGATAATTTCAAATTTATTCATTCAAGAGTCTACTTGGTACATTTATTTTTATGTGTTAATTTTTTTATTCATCATGAGAAAACCTTAGTGCATCCAATTCTAATCCTTGGAAATGGCTTCCGATCGGGGTAAAAAAAATCAGTTTAGTCCGTTATCGGTTCATCACTGTATATGTACACCACCTGTGGCGACAAAAAGGAAATGAATTGGAAAAGTGGCTATCTAAAATCATTATTTGTGCGAAATTTGCAAATTTTTATATAAAAGGAAAATGATTTATAGACAAAATGAAAGCGATAAGCCCTGGTTAAAATAAGGGCAACTTTTTCCCGAAAGATAACGTGGAACAGCATATTAACTGATAGAGAAAGGTATAGTATTACCCTCTTTATTTTATTCAATTAAGTTGTTGAGTATCTTTGTACCTGATGATGATTGCAAGCCAATCAAAACGTGTGTAATAGCGTGCTGTGAAATAAAATTAAGTGGGCAGTAGGATATCTTTGTGTATCATTTCATTTAGGCCTTACTGTGGATTGAAGATGGAATTTCTATCCGGAGGGACCGCGGTGAATCGTAAAGTTCTCGCAGATCTACCAAAACAAGTAGAAAACATTTAATAAAAGCTATTTGTAATCCATATTCATGTTCTTATGTTGCAATCATGCAGTGGTCCCTGAAGACACCCCTCATTTGTGTGCCTTCTATTAGTGTATTCCCGTGTATACAATGGATTTTATTGACTATGTTGTATTCTGTGCGTATTATAACATTGGTTTTCACTCAGTAGGTTTTCGCGGGTTTTTCACACCTCTTTTCTTGTGTGGGCGTTTTTCGGCAGCAAGTTTTTTCGCTGAAGAATATTTCTCCCTTATCCTCATGTTGTCCCTCAAACCGAAATATTTTTTACACAAAAATTCCACATATGCAAGTGAAATTTTAGCCTTTCATCCTTAATATCTTGTTTATCTGGTGTGCCATTCCACTAATAGAGAATATTGTAATTGTATATTTTTCTATTGTAAATGTTTACTTACGTTTAAATGTATTTGTGCAACGACGCTAACTAGGAGACTGGAAGAAGGGACTTTCAGTCTCAACCTCGCCCGAATAAAGACATATATCTATCTATCACAGCGTGCGATTTGCCTTAAGCATTTCTCATACCGATATCTCCCTTTCCTTCGGATCACGATCGCTGCTTTGCATACTATGACTAATTCCTCAAGTAATATTCCGAAAATGCGTTTCCTTTTTGTCGCTCTAGGTGGTGTACATACAAGGAGATGGACCGATAACGGACTCCACTGTTTTTTCCCTTGGTAGGAAGCCATTTCCGAGCATATGAATGCTATACATGATGCAACGATAACGTCTCATTGGGTGCTATTGGGTGCTCAGTAATAGCACATGTGACCTGACCTATATGCCAAGCACCATGACGAGCTCACGAACATGTTTTCATAGGCTTGGGTGTGATTGTATTTGTGGTTACATTCACAGAAGATAATAGTTGCCACGTGGGAGGTACGTTTCCCTAGTTGAGGTCATATTCAGTCATAGGAAGAGTGGATGACTGAATCATTAGTGTGAAAATGGGATCAGAGAGTGGAAGGAATGGAGAAAAACCCATTTGGTAAATTATCCGAACAGAAGTGATTCATTGCAAAAATTCATGGTTTAACAATGGGATAGTTACGAGGATCGGAAAAATACCCTTTTAGTATCCATCCGATAATACCTTTAAGGTATTTTTCCGAAACGATCTGGTATTTAAAATTGTCTTTAACTGGACAGATACGCGGTGGGTGACAGCACTTTCAGAGGCCAACTTGAGGATCCTCCATTGTAATATTCGTGAGTCTAGTTTTCATTTTCGAGGAGTCATATTTAATTTTCTGAGGGAAAAAATAATGGAATTCCGTTATAATTTCGCAATTTTTCGTATTGTCTTCAGTCACTTATGTTTGACGTCAGACGCTGTTGGACCCGCAACTCCATTTTTGTTTTAATTTGACTCAATATTCCCTGCCAGCCGTTTACAAATACAATCCGCTTATTCAATCAAAACTTATGAAATTGTTTTTCTAAATACTTAAATCACAAAGCTTTATCAATAATAAATGACAACGAGGTTAAACAGCGAGTAAGTTTTTATTGAGAGAAATATCGGCGCTCATATTTTTCACATGGAAAGCATTCCATTTCTGTCGAATCAGTGAATAATTGATGTCTCTATCGACAGTTCGCGCCACCTCAGCGATGACGCGATATTCTCCCCTCTCAAGCCTTCCAAATTTATCCTAAATCGTGGATTCTTTGTGGTCATCACGACGAAATCTCCATTAATGTAATCTATCCTAAAATCCTGCCCATTCTGAGGAGACAGGTTAAATAATAACTCCCTTAATCCTAACCCCTCGAAGAGAGAAGATGTCGTTTCCGCTGTGAGTCCGTCACTCTATTCAAATGCTCAATTTAAGTATTCTGATCACATTATTTAAAACACTCCTCTTTCACGTAGCTTCATGCATGGCAAGTCTGAAGTAGGATCAAAGGAATCTAGTTAAAGGATGTATTATGTTTCACCCGGATTTTCTCTAAACAGGAAAATCGAATATATTTCTTTTTCCGCATATATGACGTATTCTCGGCTAAATTTTATCAGGTAATCTCATTGCTAATGGTGTGAGGGTTCTCTTTAGTTAATTTGTATCGTGCTGCATTAGTAGAGTTTTTAAACAAATAATGAGAAAGTTACGGGGCACTGAAGTTAGGAAATTTTGCGATATTAAAGCTCGTCTATCTATCGATGAATGAATATTTCTCATCTATTAAAAATAAAAAAAGGAGTTAAGTATACACTTTTGAAAAGGAAATGGTGTATAGCATAATATGTCAAAAATGATATTTAATTATTATAATTATTTAAACAGTAAAAAAAAGAATTTTCAAACCGGAGGTCATCGAGTTAATCTTTGGTCTTTGATATGTAAGAAAACACAGGTTCAATTTAAAAAAATATGCTATCACTCCAGTGTATTTATTTGTGTTTTAAGAATATCGTTAGGAAAAATTGGCAGAATCAGCATAAAAGAAATTTACTTATTATTAACTACACTAAAAAGATTCCTTGAGCGAATTACTGGCTCATCCACTAATCACATCTGTCATGTAGGGATACATTGTGTACCATTCCTTGGATGGCAGCGATTAAGTTAATGTAACTGATATTGCTCCAGTGTATTCACTTGCAGTTAAAACATGTAGCTGGGGAAAATTTGTAGTGCTTAATAAAGTTTAATATTCAATGGAATGATATAAACACTGTGAGCTAGTATTATAAACCACCGCCAATATTGACATCTCCTCGAATACCGATGGTGGTTGTGTCCTATTTGTGCTGGAATTGCTACTTTTGAAAATGCCTTGTAACACTTTTCATCATCGTAAAAAACTACTTGTTGGTCGTTTTTCCTACGCCTACATTAAGAGATACTGGGAAACTTTAATTGAAGTTGAGTTGAGTGACGTGTTGAAATCACATTGAATGATCCTAAAGAGTCCCAAAAACCTTTACTTTAGAATCATAGCTTGATATAACTTTCAAATGCACGATTGTGATGCTCAAACATATGAAGATTGCCATATATCCTTAGCAATGATTGCGACCCCGTTCATGGGAACATCCGATATGAAATGGCCCACAGTACACAGACTACTGAATTTAAAATTGGCCTTTAATTGTTGCCGGCATCCGCGGTGCTCCTCCGATCATCATCACTGGTCAACAATCCTAGGATTGGTTTGACTCAGTTCTCCTATCAGCTAATCGTCTCACACCTACGTATTTCTTCTCTTTCACATCTCTCTTTACTTGTTCCATATATTTTGTTCGAGGTCTTCCTTTTCCATTCTTGCCTTCCACTTGTCCTTCGGCGATTGTCTTCATCAGGCCATCATGTCTCAAGATGTGGCCTATAAGGTTGTTCCGTCTTCTTATTAAGGTTTTCATGGGGCTTCTCTTCTCTCCTACCCTTCTTAGGACTTCCTCGTTACTAACTCGGTCGATCCATTTTTCATCATTCTTCTGTAGCACCACATTTCAAAGGCCTCTATCCTTGCTTTCTCCGCTGCGGTCATTGTCCATGCCTCACTTACGTATAGGAGCATACTCCAGATGTAGGTTCTAATAAATTGTTTCTTTACTTCCATATTTAAGTTTCCCGCTGTAAGAAGGTCTCTCTTTTGGTGGAATGCTCTCTTCGCCTGGGCTATTCTGCTGATAATTTCTTTCTTGCTTCTCCCGT
Source organism: Ischnura elegans (assembly GCF_921293095.1). Taxonomy (NCBI): domain Eukaryota; kingdom Metazoa; phylum Arthropoda; class Insecta; order Odonata; family Coenagrionidae; genus Ischnura; species Ischnura elegans. The sequence goes on along the minus strand of NC_060251.1, from coordinate 34,524,893 downwards.
CACTAGTTATCTTGCTTCCCAAATAACAGAATTCATCCACCTCTATCAGTTTTTGCCTCCCTATTTTAATGTTGGTCTTGACTTCTTCTCTTCTGCTGCTCACTAAGATCTTGGTTTTCTTCGTGCTTATTTTCAGTTGATATCTACTCATTACCCTACCCATATTAACCAGAATATTTTTCAAATCCTTCTCTGTTTCTGCTATAACGGCTATGTTATCGGCAAATATTAGCATGCTAATTTTTTCTCCATGGATATTCACTCCCAATTCCTTTTCTTTGATTTCATTAATGGCTCCTCCGATATTACCCCTTATTGAGGGGAAAATATTATAATTGTACTAGGCCTTAAGTCGATATTTGTGATAACAGGAAAAGGATTGTTGAAGAAACGCGAATAAAAATAACTAAATTGACTCATAATAGAACTCTGCCCCAAATGAGGAGTTAAAACTGTAGTGTAAATGAAAAAAAGCTGAGTAATAATGTACGACGCGTTTCGACCGTAAGGTCATTCTTGAGTACAATGTGATATTGTAGAAATCAGGAGCAGCACATTACTTACCCTTTCCTATCCAGAGCTGTTTCTGGGAGTAATTATGACATTTTTAAAGAGGGAAAATTTTCCACTCGATCATAATTATTGTAGCAGCTACATATTTCACCATTAAACTTTGCATTAAAAAATACGTCGTTTAAATCATTCCTGATTAGAGCTGAAAATGTATACATTTTTGGTGTTACTTAGAAGCAACATTGCGTTATAATGTGTTTAATAAATTCGTGGAAAATTGCCATCTTTCTTCTTCATTAATTTCAGATGTAATTTCACAATATCGCTTATGTCTCAGCCACTGTTGTTATAACTGTAATCTCTTCGTACTGTTTCCGTTCATTTTGAAAGAGAATAAAAATGTCCTTTTCCTTTAGGCGCGCATAATTTTTACTGCCTCCTGTTCTGACGTGTGTATTTTTTTCCATTGCGTGCACGTGGAGAGCGCCAGTGTTGGCAATCTTCGATCTCTTTCGTGAGGTAGTACAAGTTGCGTTTTTCGTGTCCATTTCGCCACGCCATCTTCCGATCTCGTGCTAGCGACCGACCGACGCATTTCTGTATTCACTCAAGCGTGCTAACTGGGAAAATTCTGTGCTGATTGTGCTCCCGGCAGGCCAGGGCATTCGTGCAGATTTATAGTTAAGTCCTTCGAAAAACGTACGAGTGAACCCACTGCGACTGCCATGCCGGTCGCTTTCAGGACCGAGCCCTTCCTCCTGGTCGGACAGACAGCCAGTAACTATAGTTATGGTAATAAGCCCCACGGAACATTGGAATGTCCTGCGAATGGATTTAGTAAGCCAGGCCTTTCATTTCGTCCCACGTGAGAAAGGAGGGTTTTTAAGGCTGCCGAGTTATGACTGAACCAATATTCTATCATTGTCTAGTTCATTTCTGCGTTGTGTAATGATGGTAAAGCGTGTATTTGTGAATGGACTAGAAAAATAAGGGAATCTATGCTAGTCCAAATCTGTGGCGGATCCATAGAGGGGCTACGGGGGCCATGCCCCCCCCTGGGGTATCCAATTTACACTAGATAATATGATAATTCTTTGGACCCCTACACCATCTGTGAGTTAACCTCTTAGGCCCTCTACCTAGACCCCACTTTGTCCATATCCTGGATCCACCACTAGAACTATGAAAATATTAATTGGGCTCTGTTAAAGCTACTCCAAACAACATGTTATTCTTAATTATTAAAGGCATTGTGCTTGTACAAGCAGGTTTTTTTTAATGGAAAATCGAATGAATTGACTTGGCCTGTCACCCTCCCATATTAAAAATCCCTCTTCAAATAATTAGAGGGGTTATTAATTTGTATTCTATTTATATCCCTTACCCTCTCCCTCTTTCGCCGCTTGTAGTACACCACTCCTTCTAATACGTTTTTAGCATCCACTCTCTGCTGATCAATCGTTCCATTCAAACCCCTATTCTCTTCATTACATCCTCTTGAAGTTTCCACTATTTATTCACTTTGTGAGCAACTTCCTGGTTCCTTTTGCTCTCTCTCCATCTCATATTATCTATTCTCCTTTTTTCGACATCTCGAGTGCATTTAGTCCGTTTACGTCCTCCTAAAGCGCCGCGCTTCGGAACAGACATTTCACTAACTTTTCTTCATATTTTTACCCAATAATCCCCCCAATAGTTCCTCCCAATCGTGAACGACTCCTTTACTGGCGGAAATCTCATCCTGATAACCCTTACTGCTGTATCCTTTTCTTCTAATGTGCTCCTCTAATATTTAATCTGTTTCATATGCTCAAGCTTGATATTACCGAATTTTATACCATGATTCAGGTTCCTAACTCATTCGTAATATTATAATACAGTTTCAGGATATGTGCCGTGAGGAGGTATGCAAAAATAATGCAACGTTATGCTTTGGCAATCTCGCGTTAGTTACCTTTATACCTCCTTGTAATTTCAACTTGTTTCAATAAATATCTTGAAATAATATCACATAATATTTTCCGAGAGTGTTTAATTGTATGATCATAAATTTCTTTGCTTATTTTATGTTTAGTTTTTCTTGGTATAACTAAGATGTTTCATAATAGGGTAAAATTTGTTTTTAATTTGATTTTTATGTTTTTTAAACTTGAGGTTGAGAAAAACAGAATGATTAGTTCTTTTGAAAGTCTAAAGAATCAGTGAAGGAAGTAATCATACCACCGTACCTGAGGAAACTTACATGGTTGGTCTTATTTATCTGTTTATTATTACTTTAACAATGTTTTTGGCTGGGGGACTCTGAAGGTGAAACCGCTTGAAATCGTATATTGTATGAGTAGTATTTGCACAATTTCGATTTTCAGTGAATTGCATAATATCCGCCAAGTGCTCACGAGTTTTTAGATTGAGGCCAGATTTTATCAGTTTATTACAGAGAAATATGTACATGTGTAACCCCTTTAGTGATAGTGATCTTTTTGATTTGGTTTAGCTGGCTTTAAAATGTCTTAAGCATTTTGTAGAGTTCACGATACCGATTGTTATTCAGGTCATGAGTGTATCAATACATATAATAAGACTATGCTGAAGGCAGCCATTTCATGCGATTAGCGGGGGATTATGAAGCTTGAGTATGATCGTCTCAACCTATAACGGTTGTGGATGCACGGATGTCTTGATGGATTAGTCCTTGTCATAACAGGTCCCCGGATTCATTTTCGTTACAGATACAACTAACAAGATTACTTAATTTACAATAATTGGGATAAAATATCATATCGAGAGTATTAATGATTCCCTTGCATTCGTAATTTGGAAACTTTACCTCGAATTCTTTTGTGCATACATCTATTTTAAGGAGTCAAAAAGGAAATATTTACCTCGATTGGTATGAAGGCTGCTAAAGGGTACTACGATACATAGGTACATACTAAATTTCCTTACTTGAAGATATTGCTGTTATGTTACTTATTTTTTATTCTACTATAGTAGCCTTAAATAGTTACATTATCCATTAAGTCTATGTATTTTGATTGAGCTTCGTGTTGCCCCCTTTAAATTTAAAATTAGCTCATTTAATGGACTTATGCTGCATTTTAAAGTTTATTCGGAATAAAATAGTCACATATTAAATACGTTGCATGGCTGTACTTTTTCGGAATTAATTCTGAAGGAATTGATAAATAAATGGCAAAAGATATACTTGACCGGACTTTTTTTTGGCAATTTGCATAATTCTTACATTATTATCTTGAAAATTTCACGGTATATAAAGTAGACCCTGTATAACGTATGTTCGTATCTCAAGCGGGACATCATCTTTTGGATACTATGCCATAATTTTTTTAGACGCAAAAGTTTTATAATATAGAGACAGGAAAATGTTTACCAGGGCCTACTTCATTTACCGCGAATATTTCAAGGTAACTTCTCACGTTTAATGAGAGTAATCCATTACCAACTAAGACAAAATTCAACCGGTCGAGAGGGAGGTAAAGAAATTCCTCATAAAGACATTTTTACATTCCTCCCGACAGATGTTTTGTATCGCTCAATTTTCTTGAGTGTGTTTTTTTCCCGCTTTAGAGATGAAGATTTTTCATGTCCAGATGGCATCGATTGACTCATCATCTTATGAAAGCGATATAGCGAACCAATCGGCTGTCGATGTTACAGAATGACTATATTTGTTGAGGGAGGGAGGTGAAATGTTGCCGACAGGGAGTTTTTGAACACTCGCCAATTCCGTTTCCGTACTAATGAAGAGGCTCGCTCGACTTCCGAGCGGTAGTTTCACTTTTCCGCACCTTTCGGATCGACTGTTCCGACACTCAACGGTTTTTGCCTCGTTCGCATTAATAATCCAAGTTCTCTTATTCCGATTCAACAGTATGAATGATAACATCAGGAGTTGTCAGTGAAAACATTGCTGATTCATGTGTGCATCATCGTGGAATAATGAAAATTTGCCCTGGAACCAGTGGTTTTAAGCAACAACATTTTAATAAAATTGAATCGAATATATTTCACGCTCTAGTGTCTTTGATTTTATAATTAATTCGAAAGGGAATAAAAAATCTCCTAAATCAAAATTGGATCCGGCTTCTCGATTGAACGGAAATTTTCTACTGTGGATCTACTTTTCTATTACATTTTCTCATCTATTCTTTCTTCGTTCAATTCATTATTAGCAAATATAATTCTTCTCATTTTACCCATAATACAGTCTTATGCTCTCATTAAGATTGTATTAATTATGGTAATAATTTATTCTTTTGCATTTTTCCATTTTTCCGAAAAATTATTATGCTGCGTACTGAGTCCAGTTATTTTCTTGGGAAATTATAAAGCAAGAATGTTTGAATGGTATTCAAAAAGCTATACATATTTAAATGGACGCATGTAATAAAATTCCTGTTCTCAATTTTTTTTTCAATGAGTGGTCAGAATTGCTTAAGATGTTCATGCCTAAGCGTAAATGTGTCCTTAGTCATTATAATTATACGTTAAAAATTTATTATAAGTTAAAAATTTATTATAAGTTATATAATATTATTTTCAATATAACTGTGAAAACGGACATTTGGCATCGGTAGCGATTGAGTACAGCCCTTGCCTGCGAAATACAAGGTCTCGGGTTCGAGTGCCCCCCAGATATGGTGCCCAGATATGAAATTATTGTGAAAATATGTATCTATCCAGTGCATAGATATTTATTTATTTTCATCATCCTGAAAATAGCACTATTTGGCCTGTACACCAGAGGGTACAACAAATAACAATGTATGAATAGACGGCACCCGAACCCGCGACCCTCAGTTTGACAGGCGGCGACTGTACCCGGATGCCACTGAGGCTGGTAAGTCAGTGTTTCTGATAGTTCATTGATATATGTTTTAGCCTTCCGATGTAAAGTACCAAAAGTACTGTTTTCGGGGTGAAGATTTTAAACATATAAATAAAAAATAAATAAATAAGGTTTTTCCCTTACCCACACCGAAATTATAATGCCGCCGCCACTGAGGCCGGCGTTTGTAATAGCCCATCGTTTTTTTGTAGCCGTCCGATGTTAAGTGCCAATAGTACTGTTTTCGGGATGAAGATTTTAAATATATTAATAAAAAATAAATAAATTAGGTTTTTCCCATCATGCCTCTGAGAAATTATAATGCCGCCTCCCCTGAGGCCGGCATTTATGATAGTCCATTGATATTTGTTGTAGCACTCTCCGATGCTATGGGCTAATAGTACTATTTTAAGGTTAGCATCATTATCATTATTATTATTTCGTCTTTTATTTTTCAAGCGAATTTAGGACAGCATTGTCCTCTCTTACAGGGCGTGAATTTAGGACATCATTGTCCTCTCTTACAGCATTTTAAGGGGTGAATAATAAAAATAAATCGCTAACATAAGTTTTTTTCCCTTTATCCCCCTCCGAAATAATGAATCTAATAGTCGGGGTGGTTGGGTGGAGGGAGGGAAGAGTAAAAGTAACGTCTTAAGAGTTTTCAAAGGGTTGCTGCTCATTCCATACCTTTTTTTCTCGCCGAAGGGAGTCCCTCCCAAGTCGTTTCACTTTCTCACGTGCGCAGTCGGCCGAGAAAATTAGAGAGAGAGAGAGAGAAAAATAGAGGAGATGTTCTCACCGTCATCTGCCGCTCAAGCACTTGGGGAGACGCTAATTTTCGCCCCTTGTGGACAACAACAGTCAACACCCTCGTATCGTCCACTCCAAAATGATTCTCCGGATTGGGCTTTCCTTTTCCCTTCCCCAAGAGATCTCCGTGCTGCAGTATCGGTGCTCCGCTGATTGTCAAATACTTGCTCTGTCTTTCCGATGCACCGTTCCTTGCAAGACGGAATATTTTATATTGCCTGAGCATGTGTACATGTGCTCACTATCCCATATAAATTTTTTAATTTGTCTATTATGAGCTCTATTGTATTTTATTACTCCAGTATATTCTTAATGTACAAGTCCAATTACAATAAATAATATTATCATTGTTGTAATTATTATTTCTACTCTCCCAGATGCTACTTGAAAGACGTGTGCAGTTGGGACACTAGCCGTTAATATCCACGAAAATTTAATATAATTAGGTGGGCGTTTCAAGGGATTTGGCTGCTTTAGACCATTATAGTTTTTATCATTGTAATTGTATAAGTAAGTATGTTCATTTTTGTCCTGGGTAAAAACCAGGGACGGCAACTGAAACGAAACGAAAATGTTTCGTTTCGATCCGGAGGAAAACGAAAATGTAAGGCCTATGTTTAGTTTTGTTCCGGCACGAAATTAAAATCACCAAGGAGTTTAGTTTAGATCCGGGACGAAACTTAGCTCCCAGGAACGAAATTAAATGAATTTTAACTCCGCTGCTCATAGTTAAGTTTCGATCCCAGAAGTTGAGTGGATTGGGAAAAAAGGGATTAGTCTCAACCCATTTCATGACAGGATATAGAGAGGTTAAAACGTTGAGCTTAAAAATCGAATGGCCAGTTTGCGTCCGCCGCTCCCCTGTTTGTGGTCAAAATATAAGTGCCCCATGCATCTAATGGCGGTAGGCATATGCTCTACTTCATACTTCGTACTCGACCATACTTCGTACTCGGTGTGTGAGAAACTAAGCGTCTCGAAACTAAGCCGTTCGAAGGTGAAACACGTGGTCCCTCCAGTGGGAAACATTATCTGCGTTTCGTTTCGTTCCAGAGTTTTACTTTAGTTTTGACTCTAATTTCGTTTCCACCATGAGTTTAGCTCCCCGGGTTTAAATTCATTTCGTTTCTATATTTCGCTCCTGGGAACGAAACTATTGAAATTTTACTGGTTTTGCCTTTCTTATAGTTTCATCCCATTGCCATCCCTGGTAAAAACTAATTGCAAAAATTATCCTTTCGGCAAATTTATTTTCTAGTTTATCTTTTGGGACCTGGAAATTTAATGCCATAATGATATGATGTTCTCAGTGTCGTTCTGGAATATATCAGTTTCTAATTGCTCAAGTAAACTAAGTCTAGCTTGTTGATTCCATCTTTCATGTGTCTCTTAGCTTAATTCTTGCTAAATCTCTAAAGTACTCCAAATTCGCTAGTAGTAATTTTTGACGAGTCGAAGTAGCACCTCACCTTTAAATTTTCCCCTGAGGACCTCTCACAACACGCTTTACGAATCCTAGCTCCTTTGATGATCTGAAACTAACATTTTTATGTTTCATCCACGATAGATTTTATATTTGTCGTAAAATTCGTATCTACCAGATATTTTATGATACAGCCTTAACAGCGCAAAATTTACTATGGAAACTGAGTATGTATTAATCCAGGGGTAATTCTCAGTGGTAGCCTCCAGTCATAGAACTTACTCCTTTATCATTTCCACGTCCGAATAGCAGAAATACTAGACTGAATTGTTTCCACAGCGAAATGTTAATTTATCGATTACATTTAATGAAAAATGTATGCCTGAGGGTTAGACTCAAGGGTTATCCATGTAAAAGTATATATAAAATTTTTATATCCGGAAATAAAATACTGAGTTAAAATGAAACATTGATAAGAGTCTACTTTGAGTACTCCGATAATTTCAGGATGATAGATAAAGTTTCAATCAAGAAATAAGTCACAAAAAACATGAATCATCTACACACCCTGGAATACGTTTCGTCTGAACTCGCTTTACTGCATTGTACTAGGTCGCTCCACGTCATTCCTATTAATTGTTGGTGACCACAATCACTGGCCAGCAGTTGATAGCCTAACTACCTCTGTACCTGATCCAGCTGACATCTGCTCTAGAGTAATTTTATGTATGTGATACTGGGTCAAGGTATCATCAATGTAAAAATGGCATAGTTTATTGCATAGCTTGTATATTAGTGGGCCTTGAAATATGCGGAACATGTTTTTTGTGAACATTGTGTCTTACAGATTTCCGGGCGGCCTCTTTGATGTCCAGCGATCTGCTACCGAAAGCAAGATGCCTTTATTGGTAACCGTGATGGCGAGACTAGGCGAATCGAATCAGCTATGGGCCACTGCCTTTTATTTACTTTCTCTAAAATTAGTTGGGCCTGTCGATTTTCGACAAAATTTTCATGCATTGATTAATTTTATTGAAAAAAGGTAGACCTTACTGTGCATGACTTGGTGAGCCTCCCACTACATTCTTAAACCAAAAATTAAGAATACATTCTATCCAGAGAGATATTTATATTCTTAAACCTTACGTGAGTTGCCATTAGGATTTGTAGATAATATAAATAGTCACGGGAAATGTGAGATGCTTCAATCAATATTTTTCTCGGTTTAGGATTTCTAAACCCTTCCTGATTGATACTCCGGGACATGTACTTCCTGACATACCGTGTGAGCTGGGTCTTTTGCAGCCAATCCCATTTTCATTTCCTGGTTTGATTTGTTTATTCGTCACGCAACTCTGATGGTCACTGAGTGTAGTCACCTAAGTGAGCGGGTCATCAAAACCCATAGTCTTTATACTCCTCTCTTCTGTATCTCTATTCTTTGGCAAGACCCTGTTATCTTCTTGTGCTTTTCGTGCTTTCTCGATTTTATTCAACCCTCTCGTATCCATTTGTCTGTGCCTGCGGGGGGTAAGCGTGAATAAGAAAAGAGAGCCGGGTGGATCGTGGACCGGCGAAGCATGGCGCGGTGAAAGGGATAGCGCCTTGGCCGTGGGGTGCGAGGTATCCTTTTCCTCAGCAAAGTGAGTAAATTTAGAGGCCGTGGGACGGATTAAATTACGTATAGAGAAAAGGAACCAAATTTGAGAATATTTTTTCCTGGTTGAAGATTATGTCTCTGTACTATGTATACACAGAATAGAAGGACCAGTAGCGAAGATAGATTATACAGGGTTGTCATAAAAGAATAGGATATTTTTGAACATATAATAATCATAACTCGTCTTTATTGGGTGAGATTAGGACTAGAAAGTCCTACATTCCGTCTAAACCCTCGTCATACTTTAAATATTTGCAGAGGAATACAGCATCAAGTTACTCTCCAAATTAACTGCAGTCAAATCAAAGCAAAAGAGGCATAAGTGTATGCTAAAAAATAGCAAAAAATGAAAATGCAAAGTACAAAGTTACATTTTCCAAATGTAAAAAGATACGACCAAACTAGGAAAAAATGGTTCAACAGAACTACTTAGAGGTTATGTTTTTTATTTTACGAATTCGTCGCTTCAAACAGTTTATTTATAGAATTGATAAATTTCATTTGAATATCTTTTTTAAATGGATAACCTCTTCGTGTCTTTGGTTACGACAGATCAACCGTACTTACACGTACTGAAGAGAGCTCAAATGGATTTTTCATACTGATGCTTTAGATGCGACATTAAACTAACATACCTAGTGAATTTTGTTGTCAAACCTTGTAGCCCGATGTAAATGACTGAAGAGCATAGATGGAGGCCGCTTTGGTAGTCATCCATTCATCGTCCGATCTTAGAAAAATTCACGAGCAGTTTTACCTTCAATGAATCCCTTACTTATCTGAATTAATGCACGTTTTCTCGACCATTCTCAACCGATTCATCACATTTCCGTGCCACTATCTCCGCGAAGTTGCTTGAAATATTGCCCAGATCCATTACCACCTGTTTCTCGAGCTTCCCAAGATCGCGATTACTGGTCGTGAGACTTCATTAAAGCGTTTATTACCTTCCTCCAGCATCTGGCTGGAGGAAATAAAACGGAACACTGGCATGTACTCCTTGGCATCCTATCGGAACTTCACGGCCCAGAACAATGCACTCTTGGAATTTGAAAAATCATTTGCATGACTGGGCACCAATTGTCCGGAAGAATAGTCAATCAGTGGGATACAGCTAGCTCCCTTATCTTCCTTTATTTCAAGGTTGAGGTCCAAAGTATGTCATTTTCCAAGTTCAAGGCACTGTTTGTTTGTTCGTAAATCTAAGGCAATGTCTTGTCACCTTCACATCCTATATGAATACTTGATTTAGGTTCTTTTCTTTGGTAGTCTCTATATTTTTCATCAAGCTAAAGTTAGGAATATGTGTAGGCACTTATTTTTTCTGTTCGGATTTAAGCTAAAAAATGGTAAAATTTCTCAAATTATTTTAGAAATATCATATTGATATGTAAAAAAATGGTTTTATTGAAACATTAAACGCAGTATTTTATCGCTTGCAACGGAAAGCTTTTCGGGATATCGCATTTTTCTCTAGCTCATGCCTTCGCTGTGGATTGAATGGTTTTCACTTATGATTTCCACTCTCGTGACATAATTATATTAATAGAACAATTATATCCAACTTATAAAACCGCTTCTGAATTTTAAAATATTTTTCAGTTTACCTTGTAGATATTCGGAATGAGACATTTCAGTTATGTCTACTTATTAAAGAGGTAAGGTAACTAAGATTAAAGAGGTAAGGCTCAATTGGAAACCCGCGGTTTGCAAACAGAATCCATTTAATGGGGGGTATTAACTGGCTCAATTAGCTTTCCATTAAATGCTTATTTAATTTTTCAAAAATATATTTTCGATACACGTATAGATTTTTATTTAGAGAAACCAAATTACACTTGTCACCATAAAGTTGGTTTGGTTTGTAATATTACTCCCTAGAATTATTATTGGGCAAATTTCGTTTTTTATCATAGGTTATTTAACAAAAACATTTTCAGTGATTCTAATTTTCATCTTCACATAGAATTTGGTGGTCTCTAATTTACATGAAAAATAATTTGATAGGTCATGGGAAATGTGACAGAAACTAGTAGTATCGTAGAATTTTATACTGAAATTGGTTGGGATAGCTAGAAATTCTCTCAGATTTAGCCGCGGCAGTGTTAATTTTAACACACTCACAGTAAGAATGCCATTTCCTCTCCAAGGGTGAACTCGCATTTTATTCTAGTAGGTAAATACTCGACGTTTTACGGTAATTTCTACTTTCTGGGTTGATTAGTTAAGTTTACGTGTCGAAACTAATCAGAATATAATTATAAACATAGGTAAAGTGGGTTTCAAAATATACATCATATTTTATTCTCTGAATCATTGGGACAATTTATTTCTCACTCATCCAGTTTGTGTACTTACCGCTCCCTGCGTTCAAGGGTTGAAACTTTGTGCATTTATTTACCATCAAAGTTTCATACCAACACCTGGTATTCAAAAAGTATGTGTCATATTTCTTTTCAAACGTGTGTACGAAACCGTAATGCTTTAAAGTATTTTAATTAATATGAAGGCAATTCGTAATACGTTATTGTTTTACAGACGATCTTCAGTGGTCACACGTTTCCCTATAAACAGTGTCAACCAATGCTTGCTAAAGCAATGGGTAAATTGCCCACATTAATTTACATTTGAAGATGTTTTGTGCTCATTGTTTCCAATAATCTCCATATTATTGCGTTAAGTTGTGTTTTCTTTCTTTGGATGTACTGATAATTTATGCTCACTCGAGCTTATGATTTCACAATCTCACATTTTCTGAAAATATTTAATGGGTAAGGATTTTTATGAGCTAATCATGGCAATAGGATTGCGTTATGTTCGAGTTTTGAATACGTGTACATTTTATGTCTTCTCTCATGACGAAAGGTGGTATTCTGGGTGCATGGTATCGAAGTCGTTAGAATTTGATATGCATTGGATTCGTCCGATTAATTTTTGTTGTATGGTTTGTATAAATCTCATTCATTCTTCGTTTTTCGTCAGATGTTAATGAAATTATAGATTTTAGTGATGCACTTAGCCGTGGAAATAGGACAAATGAATTACTTTCTATTTTTAATTTGATGATTGAAGATCGAATTTTTATTCAGTTTCCAGTATGAAATTTTTAATTTTTGATATTTGCGATGAGAAACATTTAAGGTAACTGAAGACTCTTTGCTCTATATGGAAACCCCTTGCTCTTTTGATGATATCAATAACATTTCAAGATCAAAATTCAATGTCAGTTACAATTTAATGTAGTATTGGATAACCCATGACGTTCTTTAACGCGGGTAATAAATTCCAGGAAGTTCGTGTTGGCACTCATTGGTTGTGGAAAATGATAACATCGCTCATATAATTGGTAGCCGTTAAGAGAACTAGCTGTTTGCACGAGCAGTTAATGTCGATTTATTGGGCTTAAAGTGACCTATGCAAGGAAAAGTTATTTGAAGGGACGAGGTCTATATCAATTGAGTGAGTGACTGAGGATGTATAATCGGTGTGGGTGTATCATTAGATATATCGATTGCTTGCTTAGCAAATGGTAATTCCACGGAAGGAAACGGTTACTTATAAAATATTTAAAACTTAAAGAGACAAAATATGCGCCACTTTAATGGCACATTCGATCGGTTTCGAATGTTCCATAATTTTAGATGAGGATAAACGGATATTTGGTAAATAAAATGGAAATAGGGTGAATGCCAGGGGGTATGAAAATTACTTGATCATTTCTTGCTGATGTTGTTCATGAAGCAATTTTGTTTTACAACCTACACAATTTTTGTTTACCAAAACCACAGTTTTTGTTGGTTACCAAACGTATCCAGTGTAAGTAAAATTGAAAAATTCGCGGAGTGGTATTAAAGTTCTTAGTCGAAGTATGTGTACGACTTATCTCGTCGGGGAACCTTTCAAGGAGGAAAATTCATCTTTTACGGCACGCAGTTATTTTTTCAACATACGAGAGATAGGATCAACGTTTTTCAATAGCATTGTCTCGATGAAATCTCGTCAAACTCGAGGCTCGCAGGGTACTGTGGTCTAATGCACTGTTGAATCAATAGGGCAAGAGACTTGAGTCAGGGGTCCATTGGGTTGACACTGGATAAAATCGAAATATTGGGAGGGTACCTAGAGGAAGTGGCGGATCTAAGGGGGCTATAGCCCCACTCGGATATCCAATCCACACTAGATAGAATGGTAATTTTTTTCCGACCCCCAATAGTGCTGGAATTTTAACCCCCACTTAGCCCCTCCCTTGTCCCTATTCTGGATCCGCCACTGAATAGAGGCAAGCACTTAGTCATAATTTCCAGAATATTCACCCACTTAAATAATTTAAAGTACCTATTATTTTAGCGAATAAGGTTTATTTTACTCTCTTTTGGTCAGCTGCAGTCGGTAAAGCCAAGGGCGTACCCAGGATCATAACTAGGGGGTCAAGCCATGGTCCTCGGAGGGGAGGCAAGCTATGAGGTTTATGAGATTATATCCTTGAAAAAAGTTTTATTTTACTTACATATCTTACACTAATATACATCATTTTTCGTGGGTTTAAAGAAAATTTGTTAAATACTTTCGTTTCAATTCAGTACTGATTTTGCCTAAAGACTTATGCGATTTTTGCTTCCAGAGGCGGCAGCTGCCATTAAGTTATGCTTTTAAAAATAGATGAAGTAGCGTCATATAATTTTGGTTCTATTAAAACCGATTTTTCAATATAGGCTCATAATGAACTCTGTAAACCTTTTATGTATAAGATGACATGCTACCTATGCATAATAATTTAATTGTATTCAGTATATTTTTTAACAAAAGATTGGCCCAGCGTCGCCTTTTTAAGTCTTGTAAAACCAAATTTTCTAGGTAGGACCCCCCATGAACCTCAATTCGACTTACATGTGTTCCAGCCCCCGGTTTGACCCCCCCCCCCTCGTGGTCTTAACCTAAATCCGCCTCTTGTCTCATGTATTTCTAGATTGTATGATACCCAAATCATTCAAACTCACGCTGGAGTTTTCATTTTTTTCACCTTGGTGCCGGGTCGGATTACTTTCACTTAATGATCTCGCCTCATTCACAGAGGTAACCCTCGAGTCATTACGGCTCTTGGTCGTCCTGGTGACCGTAGTTGCTTATGCCTGCGGGCCTTGGGGAGAGGTGGGTATGCGAGACATCTGGGAAGCGTGCGTTGGAGATCCATCCATTGGAGTCGACCATGAACGGTAGCTTGGAAAAAAAAACTGGGAAAGAGAGAGTTGGGATTGTTGGTTGTTTGGGGAAGTGGCAGACGGCGAGAATGCTATATCTTTCGAGACGTGTGAGGTGGGTGTGTTTATTAAGCCTGAATCACGATATGATTTTTTCCGTCCCCTCCGAGATCCAGTGCACATAGGGCTAAAATCGAAACAAGTTGGCCAAAAATGATTTTTTACATAAAATAAGTTTTTATATAATATAATATAATATAATATAATATAATATAATATAATATAATATAATATAATATAATATATTATAGTATAATATAATATAATATAATATAATATAATATAATATAATATAATATAATATAATATAATATAATATAATATAATATAATATAATATAATATAATATAATATAATATAATATAATATAATATAATATAATATAATATAATATAATATAATATAATATAATATAATATAATATAATATAATATAATATAATATAATATAATATAATATAATATAATATAATATAATATAATATAATATAATATAATATAATATAATATAATATAATATAATATAATATAATATACTATAATAATAATAATGACAAATAAAAATAAAAAAATAAATGTAAATATATACCCAATAGTGATAGTGATAACAACAACAGGAATCACAACGTGCGAAGTTTTACACCAGCTAAAGAAGCTAAACTTGGAGAAAACTACCAAAAATACAAAAATCAGTCATCTTGGACACCTGACATTTTGTCCGGCTGTTCCTTTCAATAGAATAATAACTGAACTAATAACAAAACATAGTTGAACTTGACCTGGTCCGTTCACTGTGAACAATCCTTGCAAGATAGCAAGAGGGAAAAAGGAAAATAAAAATAATAATATAATTATTTTTTGATAATGGATAAAATTATTTTTTATGTATAAATTCAATAAAAAATAATTTTATGCATGAACAGTTTTATTTACATACATAAATATTATATTTAACTTCTTACTTTTTTATTGGAACCTATTAATTTCAATGAAAACTTTCCCTCTACTGGAGTGGTTCGAGTAGTCGATTTTAGGTATTTTTCAGTCTCCGCGAATTTATTTAAAAATAATCCATCCAATATCATTGGATATGTGTTATGTAGCCTAAAAGAAACGTTGGAAAGATTTATTCGAACTACTTAGAAAAATATGATTTTTGGCCACCTTTTCTCGATTTCAACTCACAATGCAGCGGTCGCACCAATGATGGCGGTAAGATGACGTTTTCATGCAATCATTATTCGCGATGGCTCCAGGGATGGAAATCCCATCCCTTTTTACATAACTCGGTACGTACCTTTTTCCGTGGCTGAAACTATCGCTGTTACCGTCTTCCATCCAGTCAGACGCACTGCCACTAACACTGATGTTAACGAAATGTTAACGTTGGCTTTTGATTGAATGAAAGTTTAAGTATGGCAAGTGACGGAATAAGCCACGATAAGCGGTGGAAAAAGGGACGGTGGGAATGACCATTTGATTCAGAAAATGAGCAATCACTCTTTTGGTCCCTGAAAACCTATCCCAGGAGCTATCATTCTGAGGGAGGGAAAGAAATGATCGTGTTATTCAGGCTTTAGCGAAGGATGGGATCAATTGTTGAATTGAGGGCGGAGGAGGCTTGTTTGATGGTCGATTATTGATTTAGAACTTCAACGGCTGAAATCAATTGAGGGGACGCATCTGCTGTTCGATCGGTCGTACTTGTTTTTTTTTCGTGATGTATTATTTGTTTAAAATTTATGCTATTACGTTGAAGATTCCAGTGTCTATGGAGTAGACCCTTGTCCACAGTTTTCTGCATTTTAAATGTGATAATTTCTCCTCGGAGATAACTCTGTGGTAAAAGATGTGTACTTGTTAATTCGTGTATGTTTAAAAATTCTTTTTGCCCTGGAGTGGGTACACAAAATAAAATCAACTGATTTGGGCGTTACTTGGTGGAAATATAGACGTCGAAACTAGTTGACAGCTAATAATAAAAAGTTTATGGAACAGTACTGTGTTATGTTTCGCCATGAACATACACAAAAATAGTCAGATAATAAAAAATAAACAAAAAAAATCCTATTCCTCTCCTCTTGTGAGAAAGATGGACGGCGTCCCCTCGAAAATTAGAGCATCCTAGCCCCGCAAGGTCCATTTTTTTGTTTGCTTACAATACATAATCAAATGTTTTTGTGAGATTTAGGACAAGAAACTTTATATACTATCCTCGTGTGAGTCACTTCCAAACGTGACAACTCTTTCTTTCTCATTGCCTTTCTGTTAATTCTTACTGCCATAAGATGGAATAGAAATTCTCTCCGTCGTAGAGGAACTCAATCAAGAATTCACGGAAACTGCATCGATATGGAGACAATTCACTGAAAAGAAAGTTTTTAACTATGGGATCCTTCATCTTTTTAGGCTCCCGTCCTCCACTCTTGCTGAGGTGAATTACCTTTGAATCGTGTACCATTCAAAATTTCTAGGTCGCCAGTTGATCTCACTCCGGACACAGAGGCACTAAACACCATGAAATCTTCGCAGATGAGACTGCATTAAATGAGGGAACGATTAAATTACTCAGCGTATGCATGAGACATATTTTTGATGCATCGTTTGTCATCGTCATCACTGGCCAAAAATCCTTAGGTTGGTTTGACGCAGCTCTCCTCTCATATCTCCTGTCTGCTTTATATTTTCACACCTATGTATTTTTGCCTTTAAAATCCTTATTTATCTGGCCAAGTTTTTTTATGTGTATTCTTATTTTTCCGATCTTGCCATCTATTTGTCCCTTGACCATTGTATGCATCAGGCCATTATGTCTCAATGTATGATCGATAAGACTGTTTCGTCTTCCTACCTAGGTTTTCACGAGACTTCGCTCCTACGTAAGGATGAAATTTAGAGTGTGAAAACTGAAAGTTTTCCGTGAAAATTACGATAAAATTCTTCTTTGTTGTGCTCCTGGAAGATACCATATCTATTCAACGGTGTTCGGTAAGATGTTGTGGAACATTGCAATGATAAATGAAAAATGAAAAACTTTGTGTATGTCCACAGTATTTATTATCGTACGACGCGTTTCAGCGAATCACCTTCGCTATCATCGGGTACAAATGCATTTGTACCCGATGATAGCGAAGGTGATGCCCTGAAACGCGTCGTACGATAATAAATACCTACTGTTGATATATACAAAATTTTTCATTTTTCATTTGTTATTTATCGATACCATATCTGATTAGCAGTTTGAAACTTAACGACCTTTGCCTCGTAAGTAGGACATAACAGCGTCATTGAAGGCCTGGAATACTATTATGGGAAAATCTAATAATTATTTTCGTTAGCTTCCTCACTGTATGAAAAAATCTCATAAGTTGGTAATTTAGGCGTTTTGTATGCCCCAACTATACTGAGTATGTACTATGGCAATTCGTATTTTTTTGTATTATCCTCACTCTTGGAGTATGTCTCTCACATTGAGGTTGGGGCTCTTGAGTGGCTTTAATGCAACTAAAATATTCATTTTCGTCGCATAGTCTGCTAGAAGTATGAAAACCCTTTGGTAACGACTGTAAATACTGATTTAATTCTCTAGCCATTTTAGCGACTCAAATCTCCTGGTACAGTCAGCTATTGGGGGAGACGGGAGTTTAGAGATAGTGGTCTCTTGAGTGTATGTTTATATTATTTAATTAGTCGCCACCCGTAAAGCTAAAGCTAATATAAACCTGATGCTAATCAACCCTTGGGGGTACGAGTACCATAAGTTCACCACCGCTGTCGTAGGCATAGTAACACTGGACATTGGTGTATGGATAAGCGTCAATATTTTTTTCCATTTTTGCAATGAGTATCTACAGCGGGAAAAAACAGCAGTGATTACCATCACGTCGCAAATGCCAAATTAAATAGGGTAGTTTCCTTCATTAAAGTAAACTAAAGGCATTGATTGCGATTCGTTACCCACCATTAGTGTATTCATAATATACAAATTATTTGGTTTTAGAAATCCCAGTTTGGACGAATGTTAATGGTCAATTTTAACCTCATTTGAGAAAGGCCGGATTGGCGCCCATGCGATGCCACTCCACGTGACATCACAGGGACCTAGTTTCTATACGAGTAGATAGGAGTTTTGCATCGTCTGATATTACCAATGCATGCATGAGGCAGCGAGCTCTGGGAAACATCTCTTGATATTCATATATTAAAATTGCCTATGGTCGGAAAGTGTCCTCCGTTTGATGAGGTATTAATAATTCTTATTTAAGCCAAGGGCTACCTGCTAACTGGGTACTTTACTACCTTCGGATCTCTGATAAATCCAATCCAATTAAAGGATTTGACCGAGAGCCTACAGCGTGGGTAACCGACATACTAGCTACCGGATCCCCCAATTTATGAATAGGTATTTCAAGTTTAAAAAATCAAAAGTTATGCATATAGTAAGCAAAATGGGTAGATATAAATCCATCAATTTAAAAATACATGATCATGATTGCATGCATAACAATTACTTAGTGACAATGTGTAGATGCTGCAAAATGACCCAGGTTGAAAAATACAAGTACTTAGGATTAATGATTGATTGCAATTTTAAATTTGGTGAACATATATATAAAGTAAATAACAAGTTTAAAAAAATATCTTATCAAATTTACCATATCAAACCATATGTTAATTCTAATATTCTATTAAATATTTATTATGCTCTGGTAGAATCACTAATAAGATATGGTCTGACAGTCTGGGGTAATACTGCAAATGTTCATAAAATCCCTCTTTTTAATTCCCAAAATAGAATAGTCAAAACAATCTACAGATGTAAACATAATTTAGAAAACTATGCAGAGGTACCTGATATTAAACTGGTGTATAGGGACATAGGTGTTCTACCCTTAAATCAACTTTATGAGTATATTCTAATTACAGCAAATTACTTTAGTAATAAATATAAAATTAAGAAAGTAAACAAATTTGAAATGATTCTGAGAGGTAAAGAGGTGTATGAAATTCCTAAATCCTACACCAACTATGGAATGAGAATGTTAAAAGTAAAAGTACCAACACTGATCAATTATGTAAACCACAAAATACAAAATATAACAACTTATTCCCAATTGAAACAAAATTGTAAGAAAATGTTACTTGAAAAATAATACAAAAAACTAATGTAAAATCATTATTTTTTACTTACAAATTTTGAAAATATGTATAATTAGTGTAAAATAATTTCTTAGTTATTTTTCTAGTTATAAGTTTAATGATCAATTGGCATGATGAGTTTAATTTTCCCTCTATATGTTTGTTTACATAAGCACCTCCTGACGAGCCAGTGGCTCAGGAGGACTTAAAATGTAATTATTCATTTGATATATGAATATGTATACAAGATTGTATTTTTTGTTCGGATTATTTTTCCACTTATGTATTTATGATTTAATTGTAAAAAACAAAAGATAGGATCATGTAATGATTTTCATACAAGACATTGTATCATATTTTCTTTTGCTGTATATTGTATATTGCAAATAAAATATTATTATTATTATTAATATTCCAAAAAAAAAAAAAGTTATATTTCCTAATCTGAGGGGGATATTCGGTTGATACTATCGCGTTTCCCATGAACCACTGGTCTGGCAGTTTTTTGTCACAGTAAATGATGATTTACGACTGTCTGGTCCTCCGACCCACTTATTCTATCCTTTTTCATCCCTGCGCTTCCTCCGCACCAGGATTTTGAGTTACTGCTTTAACCTCTCCGGGGGCGAGTTTTTCTTTATGGAGGTTTAATTTTACATGGAAATCACTTTCACTCATTTTATCCAGTCCACGTCATTGCTAATACTTTCAGCCATATAGTTGCCCATATGCCTTGGTAAAAAATTATACATTTATATCCGGTTAGAAGATCGTATATGTGCCACTCGTTTCTGTTGCGTCTCTTGGAAGAAGGAAATCGTATTTTTTCTCAAAAATGTGACTGAAAAAGTTGAATATATAAGTTGGGTACATCAAGATCTTAAAATATTTCCCTCTTATTCAATTTATAAATACTAACTAAACATATCTCATCATCGTCATTAGTCAACAATCCTAAGATTGGTTTGATGCAGCTCTTTATTTCTCTCTCCTATCCGCTAACCTTTTTATAGCGACGTATTTGTTTTCTTTTACATCCTTTACAACCTGTCCTATGTAACTCATTTAGGGCCGTCCCTTGACATTCTTCCCTTCCACTTGTCCTTCTACGATAGTCTTTATCAGACCATCGTGCCTCAAAATGTGGCCAACTATGTTTTCCTGTCTTCTGCTTAAGGTTTTTAGGAGGCTTCTCTTGTCTCCCACTCTTCTTAGCACTTCCTCGTTACTTACACGGTCAATCCATTTTATCTTCATCATTCTTCGGTAGCACCACATTTCAAATGCTTCCACTCTTGACTTCTTTGCAGCTGTCAACGTTCAAGCCGCACTTTCATAGAGAAACGTATTCCATAAGTAGCATCTGATGAATTGTTTCCTTACTTCTATGCTTTTATTCTCAGCTGTAAGAAGATTCTTCTTTTTTTAGAAAGCCCTTTTCGCCTGCGCTATTCTACTGACTATTTCTTTCTTCATTTTTAACAAATCTTTTTTTGGATAATTCTATCAGTATTTTAATTTAAAGTTTGCCATTTCAAGGTTAAATATTTCTTGTGAAAGGGTCCAGAAATGGTGACGGTTGGCGTTAGTCTTTTTTATTGTGATATATGAAGGTATTTTTTCATCCCGCAAGCACGCATGTTTTTATACAACCCTCCTGCCTGAAAAATATTTCGGGGGAAGATTTGATGCTGTAGTTTTGATTTGTTGCTGCGGATACATGTAGGCTCATTTTAAGGGGCACGCCCGAGACAGTGTCTCCTATGGTTATATACCTAAGCAAATTGGCGGAAAACTTCGCTTGGAATAGTTGTGCCATATTACCTCAAACATCTTTGGAGGGAAATGAACTTTATAGCCCTTCTAAATTTCCTAGCCTAGATAACCTGTGACAATACCTTATTTGTACACTTTTCGATACCTGCGGTGCCTCATGCCTCAGCTTCTACCTAATAGTTCACTTGAAGAGTATCTCTTTGTTAATCGGTTGGTTTCGGAATGCTGCCTTGATGGAAACCTTTCCCTCCTCGATTTATCTATTCGTAAAGTTCAAATCAAGTTTTAGGAGACATGTATAAAAAGATAGATGCGAGGGGGGAAAGTTTATGGCACTATTAGTATCGTTTGAATTGGAATATAATGTAGCGCTTGAAAGTATAAGAGATCAACTAGATAGAATATACTTATAAATTGCCTTTATTGAAAGTAAATTTGAGCTATTGAAGGCGAGACAAGTCCATAATATATAATAACAATTATTATTAAAGGTAATGTATCGGTCGAGGGAGATTTATGAGGAAATCAATGTGCAAAATTTACTTTTCTTACCCGCAGGCCTAAGATCTCTGATTACATCTCTTTCGCCTGGTCGGTACAACGCCTTTATTCATTATATCCCCCATAAAATTTTTCACACGTATTACCCTTTCTCGTCTGCACGTTCATACCAACCATGAAATAAACATATTACTTAGGAAAACGGGTTCGAGCGAATAGAGAGGGTTACTTAGCTATTTTATTCGCTCTGATAAAATTAATACTATTTACTTCGAGCGAATAAAATAGTGTGTAAATTTACTAGTTTTTTGTAATTTATTGAAATGAATTTCCAAAAAGTAAACTCTTCAAAAATCGATCTAGTTACTTAGCTTTTACACGGATTTAGGTTGGGAGCCTTAAAAGCCTCGGAGACTAGGTACATACTAGACTCAGATTGCTTGAGCAGATAAGAACAAACATCATCAAAAGTGATACATAGAACATCATCTTGGTGTCAATGCCGCCTTCTGTTATTACAGATGACCTTTCTTGAAAGAGAACCCGAAAAACTCAATCCATAAGTACAAGGGCGGATCCAGGATTTTTTCTAAGGGAAGGTGGGCACAAGGTTCTGACAGGCAAACGATCTTCTCATACTAGGGATTAAAAGCAAGATACAACAATCACTGTACGAAATATTCTCTTTATTTTAATATGAAAGTTATTAATATGAAATTAAATGATTTAAGGCTCCGTAATGCACAAAACAAAACGAACGTGATGATAATAGTATTGAATTTTTTTCTCGATATTTTAAGCGTCTGGAGGGGGACGCGTGCCCCCGTGCCCCCGCCTAAATACACCTATACATAAGTAAGTATGTTAGATAAATGCTAGGTCCACCTCTAGTAGTCGAACAGTCTAATCTCTCAAAGCGCGCACTGTAATTTTTTACTGCCTTCTTTCAGGTTTACAGTCAAGGTCCTAACACCTCCTGCCGTATACTTACTGAGGTTGCTTGTGGGGTAGTATGTGTATAAAGCTACTAAACCTTGTAAGACTCGAGAATATTATCATCTTCCCTCACGAAGTTCACGTTTTTTCACAGCGCAACATCACACTCATTGATAGTCTTTTCTTTGTACCCACGAGTATCCTGTCATGAACTCTTTTTTTTTTTTGGAAAGCCTCACCTTTTTTAACCTAATCCATTCGTAGTGAATTTCCCGCTCATGGTACTGCCTAACTTATTTATCAATCCTGCCTAATTTATCAATCCTCTCAATTCTATGAAAACCTATTGATCATAATACCTGATAAAAATGTTTAAGGTCATCACAGTTCTCTATAAGGATACAAAATATTTGAGTAAACTTGCGTGATTTGATTGTTACTAAATCTTTTAACCTCGCTCCAGTATCTCAGGGCTATGAAGCAGTATGGCTAAGATCTTTCAGAATCAGAAACCCTAGTAAGTGTGGAATTGCAGTGGGTTAGTGCTCTCTTTCATTTTCTTGAAGATGTGATTTAGTACAATTAACAAACAGGGTTATTATGTTTCACCTTAGTGCAAGATTTTTTGATAGACTCTTCCTATTATCATCAGTACCATCCATGAATTAGAATTGAAAAGTAGTCCAAAATTCTTTTCCTAAATATGAATATAACAGGTTTAATACGTGATACGATATTGAATAGAATATTTTCCGCTTTTAGGAGCTTCATTTCGACGATACTATATACAATAAATGTCATATATCATTAATATATGACATTTATTGTGTATAGTCTTGATTAAAAAAATAATTTATTTACTTTGATTCATGTTATTATTCATGATAACGAGGATAATTAATTACAGCCCATTTACTTTCATTAAGAATAGTGGGTAGTCGTTTGCCCCTTAATTATGATTTATGGGGCATTGAAAAATAAAATTCGCTTTGTACGTCCCGCTCTTATAATTTATTTTCAACCATGGTTTCGACAGTTGTGTCTTCTGCTATAGTTGCAGTGTCCATTATCAGTTATGGAATGGAACCTGAATCCGTGAAGCTAAATAGTGATTATTACTTTTCCTAGTCGTTATCGCTGATTATTATGTTTTAGCGTGAGCTGTAAGAAACAGAAATGAATACATGAATACTATATGCGACTCCTTTCATTTTTTCATTTAATTCATTTTTTGGAGTTCATCATCAATTTCTATCTAAAAATGTTCTTTCTCTTTTAATTTTGGGAGTAATTCTTTTGTCCTAGTCTCTTCAAAGTAAAAAAGAACCTCGTGAAAAGTAAGGTTTCCTTTCTATAGCTGGAATGAGATCATCCCACGGTGATCTTCCTCCAGACGTTGCCTTCAAAAATTAGGGAGAGATTTTGTGAGTGAATTACCTGCCGGAGCGTCTCCTCATAATTGTACTTTTTCACTGATGAGCGATTTGAAAAATTACGCGCGTCAGACCTTTCCATCCACTACCATAGCCCTCCTCTGAATTTGCAATGAAATTAGTGAGAATTTTTTTGTGGTGCAATTAACTCTCTTTGTGTGCAAGTGCACTCTTTGGGAATAATGGGAACGTATATCTTTGGGTCAAAGGAAACGCCTCATCCCCCTGAAGACGAGTCTATGGTCGACAACGTGTTCCGTAGTATAAGCTGCATTTATCCCGGTTCAGTAGCGATATACTTTACCATCTACGCCTTCACAGATTCGGAGAGCTACTGAGCTCTTTGTGTAATCTAATATGACCATTGCCTGCTCTTTTATTTGGCGGAAGATAAAGATAACCATACTTGTTCCACGGGAAACTATATCGTTTGCGTGGAAAGGACTAAGTTTACTTATTACCATGAGAATGTTACTATTTAAGAGTGTATTTATTTGAAAATACTGTGCTGATAAAAAATTGTATTAGGTAATTGGACTGTATTTGCTAGGTGTTTCCAGGTTTTACTGAATTATGCTCCTGTGTCTTGTAGTAAAATTCAAATCACTGACGAGAAAAACTTGTGATAATCCTGGAATAATTGAAATTGATTCTGATATCGATGAAACTATTTGTGCATTTTAAAGAGTTGTATGTTATATTAGAAGTAAGCCATTCTGAAAATGTTGGTAATAATGGATATGAATTCAAACGCTATTGCTGCGTACTGCCACCGAAATTTTAAAATAATTATTATTGCCGTAGTTAGTAGACCAGTATTTACATTTCTATCTAAAGCATCTCTTTTCCACAAATTGCACTATTTCTTCGTTGTATAATAGTACTTGACTCTCCGCTTTCATTTTTCCTCTAATATCAACCTGCGAATTCAGGCTTCTTTCCTCTCCAAATGAGGTGTCGATTGACATAGGTCAGTCATAATACGTGAATGATAATAATTCCTCCAATTTCTCTTAAAGTGCAAAATCAACTCGCATAATGAAATATAGCGATTATGAGAGATTGCGTGATTAAAGTAATCTAGTAATGACCTGAGTAATGGGATTTATAAAGTACCTATGAGGAAACAGATTTACGCGTGAATGATTTTCAAATGAATAATTTCTTTGAGATCATATGGATTCCGTGATGGTTTATAGTTGGCGTGATGCCTATGCTACTGCACACTCTGATACAGTTTCCGGTAGTTAAATCGTCTAGATTTCCAATCACACATGTTAACTTTAACCGAGGAAGCGTTTTTTTCGGTTGAGAGAGCTGTTACACTCTAAAATTTCCTGACTAATACACGGTGGTTGCTTGGGAAAGCTAATCGCATGGGTGGGTCGTGAAACTGCTAAATCGTTTCCCTTTCGATTTTTTGATAATCTTAACAATCTCCAGAAATATTTTTATATATTCCCACTACGTTTAAAAGGTACTTTATGGGTTACCAGCGGTCCCAGCAAACTTCGTACCACCCAACAATCCATCAGCAGTTTAGTTTCACCTTTTATGAATCGAGAGCGGCCGTACCGATTTTAATAATTTTCACTTTCTATAATAAAATAAGGAAAAAATTCAATATTACTACATAAGTAAGGACTGCGATTGCTTTCTAGAAAGACATTTTATTCATTCTATCCCCAAAGGGCAACTTGGGGCATATTTACGCGGATTTTTTCTATGAATTTACGAATTTTTATGCTTTAACTTCGGAAATTTTAGACATTGTAGTTTAATAAAGCTGTTCATAAAATAAATATTTGATGTATTCAGTTATTGGCCCATTTGCGTTTTAAACCGTAAAAAATGTTTTTAGGACCAAATCTGTGGCGTAAACTTGCCCCATGCTCGGTTTCTCATCTTCTCGGTTTCTTCGGTAACTCATACTAAGTTTACGCAACGTTAGACCGATTCTTGACTGATGTTCAAAATCTTGTGAGAATAGCCCCTATGAAGCAGTATTAACATGTTATGACTTGTAGTTATTACTCGGTTCGGAAAATGTACACTGCGAAAACGTGCCCCATGAGTTAATGCCCCGGTCTCTTATTCTCTTGAGTCGAGCACCTTCTGATATTCAACAGTTTTTGTTTTGCTATAAGGCGCAAGAACAAATAAAGCGGATGGTTTACCAACTCGTCAATATACCACATATAATTGACCCTGAGAAAAACATGAATTTCATGAGCATATGACCACTAACCCAAGCTTCAGCTGTAAATTGTTCTGTGGTAATCCAGATATATCCAAGAAGCTTAAAAATTTAGATAGCTAATTGGTGACTTCGTCTTCGTTTGTTACGCAGTCATTAGATTTCAGTGAATGAAGAGTACCAACGATTTGGTTCTAAATTAGGAATTTTAAGTTATCCTCATCTTCGTTGTTAGCCACCAAAATTGCTCGCTCAGTCAACCAATTGTGATTTTTTTGGTTATGAATCATGTTCGGGAACACTTTGTTGATGAGATCACCTTTTGATGACACGAAATAACAAAAATTCTGAGGAAATAAAATGATTCTGCTCGATTCGTCGACAGTAACATGGCCGTTACCGATTGTCAGCATTTTCTAGGATATTTTTTTTCAAACAAAGTAATTATGTGTCAACTCGAGCTGGGCTGAGCTAGAAATATTTTTTTAAAGTATTACTTTAAACGCGATTCAATTTTTATAATGTTTTAATATTGTAACGAAGTTCAGTCATTAAATTCGTAAAATTAAAACAAATCATTTTGTAGTTATCACCAACTTCGGGGCCTGAGACTAATCCAAAAAATCAAATATAATTAAAATCGGTATAGCCGTTCTCGAGTTATAAATGTTGTAACTAACACGATTTAAGACTTCGTTTTATATGTTTAGATTTCATTTAAAAAATAATATTACTTGCGGAATTTTCATGCTGCAAATTAATAAAAGCTTATGCAATCGAAAGAGAAATGAAATATTTTGAATGAATTACTTAAAATTTGTTTTTCCTGAGAATTTTCATTAATATACGACCATGGTCTTAAGGTTAACGTCATCTTCTGGTCGGTTATAGTCACCAGAAGTTGTTTTTAAGTGTCGTGAAAAATGATGATCGTGGAAAAAATTCTAAGGAAAACAAAGCTTAAGCTATTTATTAAAATTTTCATTAAATTCTACGAAGTATTGCCGGAAACCACCAAAAATATTGGGGGAAGAATTCAGGGAAATTGTTGTATCCTCTGGCCGTCAGGCTGAGGTGATAGGAGAAACTGCCTGCATTTATGTTTTTGCAGAACTATGTTTATTTGACTTATGTATGACAGTATGCGCTTTCACAGTAACTTGTATTTGTATATGGGTATTATTTTTATATAACTTTAAATACTGGTTAGGATAGGTTTACACATAGAATTTTGCTAGTCACACCTATCGTCCCAAGCTAAACTAGGCTTCAGGGTTAACGAGCAAAAATTAATTACACAAGGTTATTATTCTGGAAATTCATTTCATTTTTAACCCGAAGCCCTATGAAACTAGTAATTAATTTTGCAACCATTGATTTATCATGCTTTGGTTCTTCTTGAAAGATAAATAATGAATAGAAAATGGCTATCATAGTAATTGATAAGTGCGAACAATTTTTCAAGGCTAAAGATTGAAAGTTTGAGAGTAAAGGTTTAATCCAATATTATCTATACATCAGGAATTGTAACTTATAATGTTTCCAACTACTTCAATAACTGGCAACATGAAAAAAAAGGTACAGCGATCAGTTTTATTGAAATAAATGTTTCTAATATCGTTGAGTGAAATTATTCTGTTGATTTAAAAATTTTAACCGTAGCTGTCAGGGTTATTTATTTATATAAAGTTTTCTCATTTTTACATTTAGGAACTAGGGGCAAGAAATTTATAATTTACTTTGCTTTGAAACCATTTTCGGGGCTTAATTCGTTAACTTTCCGTTGTGATACCGGATTTACCTTACGTCACGTGGTTGTAATATAGGTCTCGATTTTTGGGTTTCCTCGCTGCCTAGTCGAGCTCCTTCGTACGTATTTACTCTGAGGGAAAATGCGCGTTGACTACAGAGTGACATATCTCAAATGTAATGGGGTGGGTTAGAAAGTGATGAAGGGAGGCAACCGTTGTTTTGTGCTGCCCCACGCCACGGGCGGGATATGATTTCTTACCCTTCCCTTTCTACCTGATATTATCTACGTATTGTGCCGTAATTTTATGGCGTAAGATACGAAAATAGGGAGTGGGCCCGAATTAATTATTCTGGCTCACTGTTGTAGCACAGAGTTGATTAATTTCGATAGACAGGGAGACAAAGAGTGCTAAGATATTAGTGAAAAGAAAAAAAGATTGGCAAGGGTGCTCTTGAAATATGATTGAATTTAAGTGAGTTGAAGTAGTTGCTATGTATAAGTACTGAGTGTCAAGTTTTTCTTGGAAAACGTTCTCAATCTTTCGTAACTTCCTTCGCATATCTTCACTCCTCTTCCGCCTCTCCACCCTCATGAATTCTATTCCAGACCACATTGACCCGTTCTCATTTCCTAGCCAAACTTATACTAACGGGGCTATACACACTTATTTCATCTTAATGGAAATTCTTAAGGTTATTATCATGCCCTGCAATGCATTATTATTTATTTAAATGTGTTATGTTTGAATGTATTTGTATTTTTTGTTTGTTATATTATATCACTGTAAACTGGCAAGTAAACTTTATGTGGGAAATTTGCTAAATAAATAAATGAAATCAATAAACGTATATCTACATCGCTCTTGGAGGCGTGTTTGCAAATTATTTTTCATCTAGCATATCTCTTTTCATGTTTTGAACATATTTTTGCAATTTTTTCTGTGTGCATTTTGTGATGAAAATTGATTCTTCCGTTTTTGGAGGTTTTCACCTCTTCGTTCTATCTTGAGGCATTTATTTCTCCAAGACGGAACGACGCCTTTGACGAACGAGATATTGCATTGCCGCTTCTTCGGCAGGATTTATACCGCGTTCCGCCAGGCCTATGATGAATATTTTGAGTTTTGCGAGAATGGCGGAAGAAAACTTTTCTTACTTACCATGATGGTGAATAATTAGCATCCATTTATTTTTAGAACCGCCGATTTGAAGTGCATGTGCTACTAAGATTAATGGGAGCTAAAATTGCGAATCGCCAGCAATGAATACGGTAAAACTTCTAAGAGAAAGACAAATTTACAGGACGTCATAGTAAAAAATAGGTAGAGCATCAGAGCTCTATCATATACTAAGAGAAGAGTACAGCATTATCAATCAATTTTAAGTTGACACCTTGGTTTCGAATTAGCAGAGAAATGCGTTGTTTAAAAAAAAATCAATCAATTTTAGTGGAATAAACAATTTGTTTCCGGTCCACTGTTAATATTAGATCTGGTTTTCTTATATCAAAATTGCAAGTTACTGGAATGACAACAATGGAAATACCAAGCACTTCAAGTTATGAAACTTCATTTTACGCGCAAAAAACGGGTCCTTTTTTTTTTTAGAAAAAAAATACAAGAAATACTATGATTTTATTTTATTTATTTGTTTTACCTGGCCAAATTGAGGCTACAATCCAGCCCCCTCTACCTCTAGTCCAGGGCTCTATTTTACAAAAGTTATTAATAGGGCAATAAAAGAAATACAGGCATCTGTTAAAAATAAATTAGTTTATAAATTAACATTATATGTAATATGGAGCCGAGGATTTTTAAAGTTAATGATCCAACGTAGTATTACATTCTCTTTCGTATGCTTTTAATTGCATTGAAATTGATGGCTTCGTTTAGGCACTAGAGCTCCTCAAACTCGGGAGTCTTACTTCTTTTTTTACAGACAGTGGCCAAGAAATTCTGTCAATGTGCTCCTGAGTTTCTTACAAGATGCACGAAGCATCGAAGCCAATCCTACGTGATTCGGTTACTGAGCAGTTTTGGAGGAGCGTTTATAGTTTGTCTTCCTTCTGTAATTTATTCTTTTCCGCGAGGGCGACTCTCCTCGCTGAAACGCATGCTTGTACCCTCTTTATCTTGGAACAGTGGCTTCCTCTTGGTACTTAAACGTCGTACAATAGTTACGGAACAAACACTTCCGGCCTCTTACGGTACACTTTGCGCCCCCTCTTCAGTGACATAGAGCACGCCTCCAACTTTCTTCTCTTCTTGCTTCCTTTCCTCGACTTAATTGAGTGAAGTGCCTGTGTGTGCGGAAAGCTTTAAGCCAGGTGACAGATGGTAGATCTCGTTTCGAATATTAATTCTTTTTTATTTACGAGTCCCATATCCGCTTCCGAGAGAGTTTTTTTTATGTTCCATCCTCTTGTTCAGGCATTGTGCTTTCCCTTTTGAAGGGTTTTCCGAATAATCGAATATTTCGTAATAGACGGGGAAC
This sequence comes from Ischnura elegans, assembly GCF_921293095.1. Taxonomy (NCBI): domain Eukaryota; kingdom Metazoa; phylum Arthropoda; class Insecta; order Odonata; family Coenagrionidae; genus Ischnura; species Ischnura elegans. The sequence continues at coordinate 34,494,151 of NC_060251.1, read as the reverse complement.
GCTTTGAAAACTAACTATATGCGGTGTTGAATTAGTCGTGCTTTCTCTCTAGCTATTTTGATTAACAATATGTGAGGAGAAATTTTCTATTCAGTTCCATTACCGGCATTTTTGATCATAAATTCATGCCGCCTTACGGGTATCATGCAATAAGAAGTTTGCGAAAGCAAAAATAGAGCGTGTTTTGTCTCGACAATGAGATTTTCCTGCGAATAATTCATCTTGAGTGACTTCAGTGACCGAAAAAACCATTGCCCCATTTACCATTAGTTTTTAAATCTTAAAGTACGTAGAGAGAATCGCAAAAGAATTTTGGCAGTAATATTTAAAATTAATGTTTTAAATAAATTTTTGGGAGGAACATTAGGCCGTCAAATGCTGCTAGCTGAGGGTTTTATGTTGAAACCTCTTCGAAGAAAATGCCGGATCTTTTTATGTATTTATGAGGAAGTAAATGTTTTTATCAGAAGTTTATTTTAGCAATAGTTGGTCAAATTCCTCAAAGCACCAATTACTTTGAATTTATTCAATTAATTTTCGGCCGGAACATGACGCCGTACCATTGCTGGTAGCCTACGGTTTTATGTTCGAACCTCTCCGAAGAATATGATAGATCTTTTTATATAAATGTGACAATATGAATATTTTTTGTATTTTACCAATAGTACGCCATCCCTGAGGGTCAATTTACCCTTAAATTAAAAAAGAGCCGTTGGCTTATCCACCGGTATCAATGTTGGTTTAAAACATTGGCCAAATTTTCTCACTAACTATAGTCTGCTTGAAGAGTTCGCGGTATCATTACCGTGTGAAGAACTACACTTATGCCGGCGCTTCGATGTTTCAAGGCTATGAGTGAGGATACAGAACCCCCGAGGTTGATGGCCGAGTCGTACATCGAAGAGTCGGCAGAAATGCAGTTCCTGACCCGTTGGCGATCCCGAGAATCCTTCGCGTAGTCTATTCGTCAGGAGAGGACCAAATCTTTCTTCCCTACTTCTTCACTTTCTTCACTTCTAAATAATCTTCCCTCCGTCAGTCGCGTCACATTTTTAACGCTATTTGTCGCTTGGTGTCTCACAGACACCATTTTTGAAATGTTCAAATAAAATGCATGCAATTAGAAATAAATGTTTTAACTAAAAAAATTCAATCATAGAATATTTAATTTCATCTATGAGCAAGAAATATATTTAGAAAAATGATGGAGATATTTGTATTGACAAAAGACTTAATACTACTTATTTTGACGCTTGTAACAGTTTTTATGCCGTCGAAATTATGTGAGCATGTTTAATTTGAAAAATAACTATTAAAATAACATATAAATTCTTTAGTTAGCTGTTTGTTTGAATGATAAACGTATTATAAAACTTTGCAATGAATATCGCGATGGTATTTGCATATAACGTGTTGTTGCCTGAGCTGTCGCGTAGCGTCTACCAGACTCCAAAGGCAACAAAATATCAATATTTTTTCCAGAAATTTGACACAACATATAATCACATTGGTGACTAATTCAGAAGCATAAAATAATAATATACAAGGAAGGTGAGTTTCCTCACTATTAAGACACGATGTGGGTAAAGAAAAGAAAATGACTTTAAGGTTAAGCATTTACGGGTTATATGTAAGCATATAAGGGTTAAGCATTACAGTCAACCGACTGTGTTTCGACGCATGAGTACCTGTGCCATTTTAAAAACAAAGAATTTTTCTCCACTACACCATGGGAGAAAGGTGAGGATTACGTTGGATAAGCTATATAATTACGCCTCTTTCCCTACTGTCGGCGTCAAACTGATGAGTCTCACTATGTTTTGAAAATTTATGTACGGGCTTGTGTGCTTGCTAAAATAATGAATAAAACATAATTTTAAAGAAAATTTTATTTTTAATTCTGCTTTATTTTCTGTTTTATAACTAAGGAAGGAAAGAGCGAAAAGTAGAGAAGACCGTTGGTGATGGAAGTTAGGCAGTATGGCCGTGAGGATGGGAAGACAACGTTAAAAAGAGGCAATTGATAATAAAAAACAATGTAATTTCTCAACGTAGCCGGGCTTTGTGCAATTTTTATATTGCTCAAAGGAATGCAACTTGGGCCCTTAGTCAATTTTGTGCAATACAACTTCGTCAAAATCACAGTAATGATTAAAATCGCTGCATTATAGTACCATTGTTTTATTTTTAAATAGATATAAAGTGTTTCCGCAAAATTCTGCATATTAAGGTTTTTTATTTCTACCGTACCTGAGGGGCATGTATTCCTAAAAAAATGAACTTAGAAACTTAATAAATCAACTAATTAATTTATTACTATTAGGACCTATATTTGAAGCATGTTTATTTATGGTAGAGAGGTATGGACAATGAAAACGATAGGGATAACCAAGATATCAAGTTTGGAAGCGGATAGTCGTCAGAAGGGAAAAAAATTGGGAAGGGGGGCTTAAGTTCCCCAAGTTTCCCCCGGCTTCGTGCGTGATAGGAAGTATTCCGGAAGCCATCAAATACTAAACTGACTACAACGGGAGTTGATACCCTGGCACGGGCTATTTGCTGTTTTTTGTGGCGAATAAATCTGTACGCTCAATTATCATTTACACGCGAGCTTTTCCCTCTCATTCCAGTGCCTTTATTTGTGTGAGTATGGAACCTTTACGAGGTACAAAAGCAAACTCGGTCACACCTAAGGAAACAGTAATAACTCTCAGTCACCACCGCCCGACGTTTTTCGCCAGGACTTTCATTTAATTAGAGCCTCACCTCCACTCTCAGCAGCAGTATTCCCTGTTCAGTAGAGCGTTAGCAGAAGTTTGGTGCTACCGCTACAACACGCTGTTCCGGCATATGTTTGTACGCATTAGTGGATTTGGTAGTTTTCACTAGGTTGAGTAACAAAGTTCATGAAGTTGACAAAACTTTTAATTTTACGGTCCGCGGCTAATTTGCAAAACACTGTGTTAGAGAGGTATGGACAATGAAAACGATAGGGATAACTAAGATATCAAGTTTGGAAGTATGGATACGCCAGTGCAATAAATGACTCCGCGCACCGTAAAATTAGGCGTTTTATCAACTTCATGAACTTAGTTACTCAACCTGATGAAAATACCAAATCCACAGCGTTTGTCTTCCACAGTAAGTAGCGAAAATTAATGGAAATACATGGAATGGTTTTGGGATATTTTTAGAACGCATATTTTGTCGTCAATCAACGAAAATGTTTAAACACCATCTGGTCCTACAGTTTACCCCGTTAGAAAAAAATAAACTGATGGAAATTTAAAAAAAATATATATATTTGTAATTTTTCAATGATCTGAAGGTATTTATACGTAGCATAAATTATACATGGATATTGTGAAATTACGCCAAAAAGTAGTAAGTTTGGTTTCCGTGATGCATAACTTCCTTCATTTTGCACTAAGAGATTATTATAATTCATTTGGCTCCACAATAATACATTTTATCGACCTTGCTGTAGGCATAATACTACTCCGATATATTTGGAAGAGTCACTGATATAACCTTCAATTTATATATCATTTTCGAATTCAATAACAGGCCCCATGAAACGTATGTTTTTATAGGAATAACGAAATTTCCCCCAAGGAATGTACGTCAAACTTGGTAATCCCCTTCCCCGGGGGTGCTTGGACCTTAGGAGTAGAAAATATGGATTTATACTGCCGCTAAGTACTTGCCTAGAAACAATTTCCTGTGTTTTGAGTGAGTTCCGATTGACATTTTGTAGTTATTTGAAAAATTTCTCTAAAATTTCGTAAGATTTTCTGGTAATTTGAGTTGTCACGTAAGTTCACCTCTTCGTTGTGTACTTGCTTGCTATCTTTATTTATTTGATACAACACAATATACAGGGATATCCAAGGGAGTGGCAGTATGTCATTAAAATTTTTGGTTGGAGGTTCAAAAATCTCCTATAATAGATCGAATATCTTCGGAGTCGGAATATCCTATTCCCAAAGAGTTGTTTTCTTCCATTGTTTGTAATAATTTCCATGCTATTTTACTTAGCTTGTTTGCCTCTATAAATCACTAACTGTGATACTTGATATTCTTCGTTCGCTCGTAGAACTTTCGGAAAAGTACGCTTAGTTTCTTCTTGCATTATTATTTTTCTCGGAATATATTTATCTGTGCGGGATCATAAGAACTCGTAACCTATATTGGGTGTACTTTTAAGAGAGGATACATTTGGACTCTTTCATTCGATTGACATGCCTTGCAAGAATATTAGAAACTATATTTGTCGATTTTCTTACCCATCCCTCAAAGTCCGCCCTTAACATTTTTCTCACGCGATTAGTATGAGTTTACTTCGTATTTCTCCTCTATTACAGAGATTTTGTCTTATTTTCGTGCCCATCAAGGACTGTAGATCAATGTATTTCCGGCTGTATGTTGCCGCAAGTAAATTACTTCTATTAGCCAGGAAAAGACGTACCATTTGTGTAAGTAGAAAATAGAATTTTTATTTTATCGAGTTATGAAGTTATTGTTACGAAAATATTTGATTACTTGGGGCATGAATTTTAAGCATCAATTGAAAGGCACGTACGCACCTGAACTTGTTATAGGTAAGATATTACTTCATAGTGATATCGATTTTTTAGATAACTTGCGCAAATATGTCATACCATTTTTCTCACACGATTAGTATGAGTTTACTTGGAATTTATTTCTTTCGGAGTTCTTTCAAGTTCCTGATCAAAATCTGCTGGCTCCAAATTTCATGTCTGCCAAAAAAAAACTTTCCTCAGCATAAAGTCTCAGCTAATCTTCTATTTTCCTAGCCTAGGACGGCTACCCCTGCGTGTCCAAGCGTTTTCATTGAGGTGTCTACGGAAATGTCCGCTCTAACGATGTTCACGGTCCGTGGATTCCATTTGCAGGGAAAGTTCTTCGTTTCCGCACTCGCTAGCTGTAACTTTGGCGCTCTCGGATGTGGCTGGAGTTTGTGTGTGATGGGTGTTACGCATTTCTGTCGCTCCTAGACCACGCCCCCTTCTCCGTTTATAAAATATCTATCCGGGCATTTCGGAAATCTTCACGCTTTCCCTGGTTCACTTGTTAAGCTCGAAATTTCATGACTATAGGTCATGCGCGACAGTTTTGGCTGAATCGAACCGGTTTGAATTTTTCGGTTGGGCGATAATTTTTCACATGCCTCAATAGAAAGTATTTAACCAGTAGAAGACGCGATGGTCTAGGAGCGATTTTATTTATTCACCAATGTCTTTTCTTAAAATTGCAAAATAAAATTATTCTTATGATCAGTCATTAATAATAAACAGTTGATAAACATTTTGGTCGCAAAATCAGAACTTTTTACATGCGAAGTCATGAGGAGCTTGCTCTGAATCATTGGCGTCACTCGCCTCGCGAGTCGTGCTCAATGCGTAAGCCAAAACAACTAGTTCAAAACCTGGTGAATGGGCTCCTCAGGTATAGATGATCGAAGACACATCTTGGGGACAGAATACTTTCGAGCTCAATGGATCAAAATATTAATGAACTGGCTCCACATTTCTTGCCTGCTTTAAAAACTAGTTCGGGAACATGCATGATAAAAAATATCGGATCGCCAAACCTAATAATTCTATTTATAATTTATATTTAATCTTTTTACTGGAATACTTTGGATATAATCAGAATGTTATTGGCTGTTTTACCTAAGTATGTATGTATTTATAGCAAATAAACTCGGAACTGCATGCTCTTACATCAGTATTTAGTCAATAAATTAGTTGCATATCAAAGTGTAGTCAGTACGATAGTTAGAAAATACCACAATGACATTTTCCTAAAATATATTAGCAACATAGCTCTATAAATTACTAATAGTGATTTTTGTTATTCTTCGTTCGCTCGTAGAATTTTTGGAGAAGTACGCTGAGTTTATTCTCGCATTATTATTTTTCTCGGAATATATTTATCTCTGCGGGATCCTAAGAACTCGTAACCTACATTGGGTGTACTTTGAAGAGAGGATACAGACTTATTTACATTATGACTTACCAATCCACGCGTACACTGTGTCTGCAGCTCTCAATGGAAGTGCAATAACTGATCAAATTCCTTTCGAAGAATAGTGGAATACTGGGCTACGGAGGGTCCATCTTCATATCATTACTATGTTTTAATTTAGTGACTTATAGAATTTGAACTAGACGAAAGAGAACTTGAATTACTCGTGAAGCATATTATATGGGAATAAAATCAACAGATTTAGGCGTTACTTGGTGGAACGATGAGATATTCATGGTTAAATAAATATAGTACTGTGTTTTTATTTAACCATGAATTATATGGGAAATTAAGCTTCTCTTTTTGCATTCCTTCCTTTATTTTACTTTACTTTTGGTATCAATACGTTGTGGTATCGATATATGAATATGTTATATCGATATGGTTTCATGATTAAATTTTAACATCGCATGTCAAAATCATGGTTGGTAATGGTGAAGTATTCACGGTAAGTAGGGAAGTTTTATTTCAAACAACGCTTTTACATTCTGAGCAGTGCTCAAAGGTGTAGTTGAAAATTTATATTTGAATCATGTGAAGGAAATTAAATTCCATGTTCAGTCACTCTATGCCCTGATGCGACATATCGGTCAGAATTAAAAAGTATTTTTGCTGTACCATCCGAAACGTTAAATGAAAGATCTATCGCCAGAAAAAAATAGTTGAAAAATACCAGTTCCTTCTCATCGCCATAAATGATCGAAATATAGCCAATAATGCTAAAAATACATAGAATGCGATGTAGCATGTTTTCTCCATCTTTCAATTACAACGGTATTTACAGGATAACTTTTCCCACAAATCGGCACAGTTTGGGGGTGGGGGTTCCCGAAGGAAAAACGATAAATCGAAAATTAAGGGCCACCTTAAGCCCCATGCACGATTTTTGAGCTTTGCGAGCTGTGTATTTGTACACATTTGAGCTGAGTATTTCCACATATATGAGAAATTCAGTATGTGCTTGGAGTTAAGTTACTCGTCAAAGGTCTGCTACTGTTTTGGGTGGAGGAAAAAGGCTAAAATCCCTCAGCCCCTTTATTACCGAAAAAAAGTTATTTCATCAAAATCGTACGAAAGGGGTATCATGCATATCGTCATAAACGCCTAAAGCGCATCCTGAAGTGGGTTACCAACCTCCCATTTATAAAAAAGTGTAACCTGATGAAAAAATTACGTTTAAAGCAAGACTAAGAACACTTTCAACATGTGGGTGAGGAGATGCCACTTCTAGGTGAGATACGGAGGAAACAAGAGGTACATATGGAGGGAGTCCTTAGAGGGGAGGGGATGTTGAAAACAGTGTTAGGGGGTAGAATGTTAAGTAAACGAGGGAAAGTAAGGTGGAGGATAGGATTTTCTGATAGAATGAAAGTCAGTATGCCTTGTTATGAATTTAAGAGGGAAGTGCTTGAAGGAAGTGGAAGCGGCCAGAATACTTTATAAGTATTTCATGAAAACCTACCTTAATCGTTAGAATACTTGAATAAATTGTTCTTTAAAATGGTCTTCAGTCTGGAGCAGGGACTTAGGTCTGGGATGAGCTCTACCCTCGCCTACCTAGACCAACCGTAGGGTTGAATCAATGAGTGAGTGAGTATACGGACCAAAACTTCATCCTTACACTTTTGGGCCGGTTTTGTAATGCATGGTTAACGCTAAGAAGATACAGAATAATTTACTGAATGGTCGTTGAAAGTTCTGGCTATCTTCTGTATAAGGCCAGAATTTAAGTTAACCAGAACTTTTAGCCACCATTAGGTTAAGTAGAAGGCTGTTTCATCTTATGGTTAGAAATAACCAGAAATAAAACCGACTCTTTTCGTTAAGTGCCCGAAAGCCTTTACTTGTCAGCATGTGTTTGCAGTCTCCTATGGAGACGCACCAACAAGTGAACGCATAATGAACTAGGTTCCCTTCCACACCCATCCAGAGGCATAATACTTTTACTCAAATTTCCCGAAATTTCGCTTCTTTACGTTGGGGTTATTCCAATGCTCCCATGGATTCCAGTGGTGCTACCGCCCCCTGAGGCGAATATAGGTACGCCTATTACCGACGTTAGAAGTGAATGGAATTCAACAGCCATTTAGGACGTCACGGTGCTTGAGAAAAGGTTGACGAGCAACAGGGACCTGTGCCAGAGGAAACGGAGGACAGTGCGGAAGTTATTCCGATGTCTTCGGAATTGTGCAATGGCTAGACTGGTGAAAGGCTTCCCCTATAACAATCTCCTGGCAACACGTAATAATAGGGTCCAGCGTGAATTCTTTCTATTTCTAATCCCTTTCCCTTTTCGGATGTTAACAAAGTTCTCGAAGACGCGAGCACCGCCGTGGTCATGTCGAAAAATAGGAAAAAATCACGGGCGAAGATAAATGAAATATCATTCACAAGGTCAATCGCGAGGTTCAACAATTCAAGGACGTTGAGAAACGAATTTCATCGCAGCGTTCAAAGAGAGTGAAAGGATACTTTTTTTTTAGGTAGGAACGCCCATACCGTAGGGTCCAAGGTCTGGTCGTCGACGAATCTGTTGCAGCCTTGCCGCTTTACTCGTTCCTGATCTTTTTTTTTCTTTTCCGGGTCTTGGTACGGAGGTGTCGAAATGGATTTAGGGCTGAAGGCCCCCTGCGTGACCATCGGGGGACGCGTGCCTGGCTTACGGTGCCGCTTTATGCCGTGTCTAACTAATTCGACGAGGCGCCGAAAGATTTGACGGTTTAACTTTCACGTCTATCGCGAGAGCATAATTTAGCTCTACTCTGAAATATTCGGAACTCTTTCGCAATAAGGTAATATCGTTCATTTTCCTCGACGATTCCCTTTTCATACCTCTTTTTGTTATTGATATTAGAATCTATGTATTTTATGGAGTATTTGAAATTGGGTTATTTGGGTAAATATTCATTGTTAGTTGTATGATATTAGAAATTTATGTATTTTGTGGAGTGCTTGAAATTGAGGTATTGGGTCAATGTTCATTGATAGTTGTATGATACTAGGATTAATATATTTTATGGAGTGTTTGAAATTGGGTTATTTAGGTCAATGTTTAATAATTAGTTATATTATATTAGAATTTATCGATTACTTTTTACTATAGGTGCATTTTCTGTATTTTATTTTGTGGTTAGATTGGAGGACTGATATTCATGTGAGTAAATCTAATACTGCCACCATGCAATAGCCTACTTGCAGCAATATGTAATAATAATAAATTAAAAAAATGCTGATTAGCAAGGTACACTAATATAATATTTCCAGCAATTTTTTTAATTGTCTGAAACATTGAAACATTTGTGGTGCATACAATATTAGAGTATCTGCGCTTATGTTTCCTGTTGCACAGTTACACCGAATATTGCCATCCACTCTTAAGTTGGTCGGTAATGAGGTAAAAATAATACTCTTGAATGTTAACAATTTAAGCAGCTTGTATATGAAAAAATTTAGAGGCAGTCGGAAAAAAATGTCTCTTTGAATTTTTGTCTTAAGTTTGGAATGCAAAGGAGAATAAGGTCATATTATATTTAGTGTTCCATGTATATTTTGATAAACGATTAAATCGATATCTTAGCTAATGCCGTTTATATTCTGGTCTATCAGTTGGAGCTCCCTGTTTTTGGTTTTATGTGCGCAACACTTCATCCCCAAAAGACTCCCAATGCCAGGTGTTTAATTTAGAATGTAATATTTTATTCTGGGCATAATATTTAATTTAAATTCGTGTTTTACCGCTTTAATTTACTGATTTTACAGTTAGTGAGCAAATGAAAGAACATTTTTGCTTTTGCTTTTTTAAATTCATAGTAGTGCATTATAAGAATTTCAAAAATTTCGTTTAATTCCTGTTAAATTGATGTTTTTTTTAATATTTCAAGAATTTCAATAGGGTGTGGTAAAACTTGTCCACAGGCACGATCAATACCTCAATTGCTGAGACGATTATGTCGAAAGGATACTAATAGTGTGCTCAACATTTAGCAATGAAATAATTTTTAATCATTAACTTCGTCTTCTGCTCATGACCCATCGGAGGTTGAAAATGAAACGTCCCTCGTAACTTATAAATTATGGAAACATATTCGTTTAATTTCTCTTAAATTGAAGTTTTTTTCTGAGAGAAAGGGAGAAACTTCTTGAATTCTGTTTTAGAACCGGTAACTGGCTTAAGGAGCGCAATACTTAAACTTCAACGCTCGGAATCTTTATGGCCACTCAAGGAAATCGGAGTTAGGGTTACCTCCTTGCAACGCATTGCTAGTTTAAATTTAAATTGAATAAGATGATTTAATTTTATTTTTTCATTTTAATGTGGGGCTAATTGGAAAATGAAGTTTTTCCCACCATTTTACTTTCAGATTTACTCCGTATAGAATGTATGATATGCGTTTTTTTTGGAATTGATTGAAGTTACCTTTCACAGAAAATAAAGACTTTTAAAGGAGCACGAACTTTCTATAAAATTATTCCATGCTCATGTGATATGAGATTTGGTGCCGCCTTACATGAGATGAAGAGATGCAAAGTAATAATCTCCCTTGTTAACTTTCCCGTCGCTCCTTTTGAAAGGTTTGTGGATAGGTATTCCCTATTTGAAGCGCCAGATATCGAATATCCATAAAAAAGGTAGATTCTTTGATTCAAGTTAGACCTGAATTGTTCTCTGAAATCATGATATCACTTAGAAGCCTATTAAGTTTCCCTTCTGCATTTATCGGACCGTTTTTGATCCGCCGATTTTCTGGCTCTCGTCCATCTCGTAAAACGTACATGACGCAAGAATTGCATTTCAGGAATTATGGTAGCGTTAAAAGTGGAAACTCTACTTCCTACTCTCACAAGATTTTCCGGCAAAATACGAAGGATTCAATGCATTCTCATAATAAAAATCAATCAACCGTACTATTAATACACAGGAACTTTCTTCGGAGTCCTATAGCTGAGCTGTCAGAATTTTAGATCTCTCTATTTCGTTAAAGAACTTTCATCCTTTTTCTCGTTTGCAAGTACTCTGTGGGTAGGGGCATAATACTATTACAACGAGCGAATTTTAAATTGTGTATCTCAGTGAACGAATTTTCGTAATTCGTTTACATCTACATAAGATTCCGCAAGCCGCTACAGTAGATGTGTGGCGGCAGGTGAAAGAGCACTTGTGTGAGAATAATATGAAACTTAAGTACGGTAGATTTGTGTACTTGAGATCGACCTTGCAGTTATCAAAGTCCTATATTTTCGGAAAGAAATCAAATTTTTTAACCTGTCCTTTCGGCCAAATACTTCTTAACGCTGACTGTGGCGTGATAGGTAGGGGAGACCGGGGCACGTTGGCCATAGGGGCAGGATGGCCCAGTCGAGTTAATTCATACAATAGACGCTGAATCGCGCTAGGAATCTACCAGAAGGTCGGTGGCACACTTCCCCTTTCTCCACAACACCATTATAACTGGCGGAGCAGTTTTTGACAAGTTGTAGCGATTAATAGTATTTGTGCGTGTTTCAGTAAAATTCTACTCCCAGGTTAAATTTGTGTTGTTTAAGTTTTGATCAATTTGGGCCCAATAGCTGAGTACCATAATTAAAGCTCATAGTTTAAGGATAACTTCTGTGTGGCATACAATCTAAATTGCTTCAGTGAGTTTTGTAACGAATACATTTTATTGTAAACATGGTGATGGGGCAGGTAGGCCCTATGCATTCCTTCGTCAAAAATGGTCTAATTTTGAAAAGACGGTCACTTCCATCATTAAATGAGCTGCCATTTAGGTGTAAATGACTTAATATTGTTTCCAATCGGTTACAATGCATGCTTGCCGACAAGAGTGTGGGCATGTACCTTTTGTTAAGTTTTGTTACCTTTTTGGGCCAACACATACGTTTATTAGCGTATTTATCGTAGCATGACATGAGCATTACAAGTCATATTGCCTGACATTAGTATGTCATAGGCTCCTCATTCTCCAAAGCTACATTTACTTTTTTCTGGTTAGCATATACGTCATTGTTTATGCAAATGTACTTAAGCAGTTCTAACGAGAAAAATGAAAAAAAAGTCGAGTGGACTAAAGCATTTTATTGCCTCTTCAGTAGGAAGAATCGGATTACAATTAAAATTGAGCACGAAAGCTTGATTACCCCTTCCCCACTTACATGGATTATTTTCTATTACATTTGAGGGTAAGCTTGCATCAATAGTCAACTCCAGGGTTCCGCGGGGCTGCGATTAGTAGTTTTTGGGAGCGTTGGGTTGCGTCTGAACTGATTAGACACAAAGACTCAATTTAATTCACGGAGGCTACTAAAATATAAGCGCAGTGGTGAAAACAGACTTCTATTTGAACGTAACATAGTATCACAATGTAACGCATGTCAACAGGAGCAAAAAAAAAAAAAATACGCGCGTCTGATATAGGAAGATGAACTTATTCAATGTGCCTAAAGTGTGCCTTTTTCGACGGTCAGTCTGGAGCACAATGTGTTTAGTCCACAAATTGCAAGCGTTGTGCTCATTAGACATGTGTGAACAATGAGATCCGCGAACTATTTCACAAGAGCAATAATTGTGCTGATCCTTTGTATCTAGGCAGTCACGAAAGTGAACTGGTTTGTATTAGTACGCCAGAAATCCTAATAATTTAAAGCTTTCCCGTTGTTTTATTAAAATGGTTACATATATTCAAATATATTTCTTGATAACTGTTAGTTTTATTTTGATTTCCTAAAATCATACTAGTTCAGCTTATCAAAAAATACATGGACCAACGTGCCCCAGCCGCTGGGCCAACTTACCCCGATGTAGGGGCAGATTGGCCCACCTGTCATATGCCCAGTATTTATTTATTTTTTTAAATTTATAACTCATATATTCAAGTTTAATTACTGCCATCCATATTTAGAAAGACTGTTCTATAATTTAGCAATAATTTCATAAAGTTAACTACGCATAAATAAAAAATACTCAAAAATGTAAAAAATCGGGCCAACGTGCCCCGGTCTCCCCTAAGGTTCAGTTGACTTAAACCGGTTGAGACTTAAATTATTGCTGGCTTATCACTGAATAATATAAGTGTATAAGATAGTTATCTTTGTTTTAGGTTTAATTATTATCCATCACTCGCCTTAAACGCTTTCCAGCATTGAATTACTTTATTCAATTTTACACTGGATAATTTTACTTTACTCTATCCATGAATACAGCTGTCTTTCTTACTTCTCCCTGATAAACTTAGGTCCTGCTTACTTCTCGGTTTTCAATAGTGAATTAAAATTTGGACCTATATGCGAGTCCTTATAACCTTTACAATGATGACTTTATTGCGATTTATTTTCATAAAAAAGTAATTGAAACTTTACTTTGAGAGGAATTGCAGGGGAATGAGAACTGAAATATTAAAACTTTTAGGCTTCTTTATGGAAAATTACCGAGAGTCTGTGACCAGAAATGTTGTTTTATGAGTATTATGAAGACGTGATTGTCGTTAACTAAGTATTCATTTAAATATGGTTTCTATTCTAATAAATTTTGTGACTTAGAAAACTCGTGTGCTCACTTAGTGCTTGGTATTTAAAATACCTCGGTATCCATTGAAGTTTTAATTTCCTTTTAATTTTGGATAGGTTTAAACTCTAGAGCTTCCTTACCAAAGGTTAGTATAATCTGACTTTGATAAAAAATTGTATCTGACATCCTGATATCAGTAATCAACATTCATGTATAGGACACTTTTGGACATCTACAAAGCCTTTTCTTGACTCCCTAATATCTACTCAAGCACTAAAGTTTAGTTGAAAAGAGAAAGGTTTATGCTGATGAAGATGTTGGAGTCGAAGAGTTGCTCGAAGTGAAAGATTCATACGAGAATTCGTTGAGGCAGTGATTAATGTTTGTTGGCTGTGGAGGTCATATGGTCAGAAAAGGGAAATATCGTCTGTCTCTTAGACTCAGAGATGATATTTCAGTGGTTATTTTGAGAGGAAATTTTCTCTGAGAAGACCGAGGTTGGGTATGACAAATGAGGGGCTAAAACTGCTTCCCGGGGCGAAAATTTTATTTTGGATTCAAAAATAAAATATCCGTGCAGGAAAGCATAGTGAGTAAGCTGAGGACATGTAGGCACTAAAAATGAAGAAATAGGCACTAATAATTTAAAATTAGACATTAATAATAGGCGCTTAGAATATTTTTTGGATTTCGGACGATTCCGTCGGTCCTGAAAATGAAAAAGGCTAAACCATTAATCAGGTTTGCCAGGGACCTGATACACAAAAACTGGCATACATCTAAGCCTTGGGTGTTGAAATACTCACCCAGGTAAGATTATAACCCGTTATCCCAAGATTAGCGGGTTAAGGCTTTACTCCGCCGCCATTGAGTCCAGCTTGAAAAATAGTGTGGCTTATCGTCAAAAAGAGGCATCTGAAATTTAAAGCTTGGGATGATATACACGATTAATTTTTGGTAAAACTGATGAAGAGGAATGAGAATAAAACTCCAAATAAAATTACGATAGACGTTTTATTTTTTAAACCTCCGATAGCTCAGTAGAAACACCATACAAGCGACAGGCGAACGCTCCGCACCACACGCTCAAGTAATTTCTGATCTTAAGTTTTAGTTTTAAGTTAGCTGCAATCTCTTTAACCACACTGCCTCAATGGATTCTCCCGCCAAGTGTGCACTTCGGAGCGATAGCCAGAAAACTCGCCGAATGGCTCCAGCATTGACATGTCTTGACCTTTATGCCGATGAAAGAGAATTTTTCTTTAATGCAATGTGGCTAGAATGTGAAACATTACACCCATTACCATTCAAAACAAAAGAGGAGACATGCTGGCTTAGGATAGGGTTGTTTTTTCCGGAGTATGTTTTGGTAACGATTTATGCTTATCTCTCTTTGTAGGGTTCGTCATAAACCTTTAGAAAAGCATTTTTTTTGTCTTTGCTCAGAAAGTAAACAAGCATGTTAACCTCTGCGACAATAAACGTAACTGGTTAATACATGAGGACGTTTTTTTTTTAAACCTCCGATCGCTCGGCAAAAACACCATACAAGCGACAGGCGGGTACCGAGCCGATAGGGCAACTGCGCATCCTCTGTACCACACATTCAAGTCATTTTTGACCGTAATTCGTTAGTTTAATGTTAGTGGCAATCTAATGAACTATACTGACTCAATTGATTCTCCCGCCAAGTGAGCACTGCGGAGCGACAGCCAGAAAACTCTCCGACTGGCTTCAGCATTGATATGTTTCCACCTTTATGCCGATGAAAGAGAATTTTTCTTTAATGCAATGTGGCTAGAGTGTTAAACATTACACCCATTACCATTCTAACAAAAGAGGAAACATGCTGGCTTCAGGAAGTTATCTGATCCATGACAACGCCCGTCGTCTCATCGCTGATGCAGCCCAACCGCTCCTTGAGTAATGTTAATGGGATATTTTCTATCACCCGCAGTGCAATGCCGGCATAGTGCCGTGTGGGGGTGGGAGGTCGCCCTTCCCCATCCCCTCTCATCCCCCCCCAATTCACATTCCTAGTTACGCGATTGCGTCTGATAAATGTAGGATCTACGTCGACATTGGGATTCAACTCGGCAGCTTTGATTTCGAGAATCCAGTTTGCTTATTCTTCCTCAAGATATCCTGTTGCCAATTGAAAAACCTACTCATGCACCATGATGGCTTAATTTGCTTATAGATAGAGTCGACCTCTAGTATAAAAGATGAGCAAAATCGGTTACAATAGTGTACCCTTAAGTTGGTGAAAAAGGCGTTAGAATTGATGTATCGGAGGCGCACATTATTCCTGTCACATACCACACGCTTTTCAATAATTTTATCTGCAGATTATAATGCAATATATAGCCATGCTTCCCATAATATCGATACTGTCTCTGAAGGCATAGCAACTTCGGGCAGAATCTCATAAAACTCAGCAATACTCTGCGGTGCCTAGTTTTTCTGCTCTATATGTAATAATTATTTGGGTGAGATTTCTTTATGCATGTTTAATGACATTATGTCAGCATTGATATATTAAAAAAAGAATTGAAATAACATAATAACATTTCCTTACTAAAAAGAATTTTGGTGGTATTGAAAAAAAAATGCTTTTTTATGCCCTTAAATAGGTAATATCAGCAGAAAAAAGCATGAACGGCTAAAATAGGCATTTTTAGGCAGTAAAAATGCCTTAATTTCGCCATAAATAATCCTAAATGAACTTATAACTTCACAAAATTGGTTTTCTGCGTAAAAGAACAAATAGGCATTTAAGTTAATATCTTCAGCTCAATATAATGAGTTATGATGAAGTTGAAGATAAGTAAATATTCATTTATTCCTTTGGCTGAGTTATGCAAACAACATCACAATGAACATTCATTTGGTATCTCGTATTCATTTTTCATTAATGGGAAAGGTATTCTATTGGGCCATAATACATACGTTGAGGATTGAATCATATCAGCTGAAAGTGAAATTTGATATTAAAACGTCATCGCATCGTTTTTCCAAACAGATTGACGAGGTACATGCGTTGCGTATCTTTTGAAACTATTTTGAATCCTCATGCTCCATTAATGAATTATTTGAAATAGATGTGACTGGATTTCCATGCATGTTATATTTAGCGTGTGTGTAAATAAGTATTAATTCATTTTACGAAAAGCTAAAGAAAGCATTTAGCAATTTTATAATGTAGCATGATGTTCATTTTAACAATTTGGACGTATCGGAAAACGAAATCTTCAGTCTACGTAAATTTGACACAATTTTCGTTTTTTCTTATCAATGATATATCATGAGCACACAATAAAAATTATAGCCACGATCGATGAGATATGAAATATGATAGTGAAAAAATGCTATAAAGAAAAATTCGACTTAATATTCTAAGATGAATAGAAATTTGTAAACATATCTGCTTTCGTATTGAACAATTTTCAAAATAAAATTACCAGAATATAACTGAATGCTGTCCTTGATGCATGTTCAATAAATGTATTATTCTACTCCTTAGTATGTGATGGTAACGTTGTGCGTTTCTTATACTGCAATTGTAAAACCCTCTAAATGTTTCTCAGTGTGATTTAGATTTGATTGTACTACAGTTTCATACCAATATTATCCCATTTGCCGATCAGATAAGAGGAACCGTTTTTCGAATTTGTGTCATTGCTTTCCAAAAGCTTCGCATTTCTGCCGAGAGATGTCTTCATCCTAGTCGACTTCTCCATAGCTAATCTTGAAATATTTCGAACCACCGTTGTGAGTGCTACCTAGTGGTGAAAGCTACAATTCGAAACGGTTGATCTCGGGATTTCTTACAATAACCCGCGTATGTTTGAAAGCTGACAATATTGAATCGTACTGCTATATGGGAAGTATGACTTATTGTGGTATTATTGTAAACTCCGCCAAATACTCTAATTTTTAATGTCACAATTTTTGGGGTATCTAGGCATATTAAAGTAATAGGGTGAGAGTTTTCTTGGAAAAGTTGAATGCAAGATGTTTAATGCTCAAACAACTTGAACTATCCAGCGGAGTCACATATTTCGCGTTCCCGAGTCTAAGACTTCTCTCTTACCTTATCTACTCAGGCATACTTTTAGACCCTACTGAATGATCTTTAGTGATAACTACAATCGGGTCCATTTTATTCATGGTAATATGCCATGTCTTTACTGGTATTTATATTGATGAAAGAATAATTTCCTGGCTTTTCAACAGCTAATGCATTTTTTAAATATTCCACTTGTACATATATTTTCAAAGCATTGTAAATATCCCGTATTTTATTTATTCTGTCCTGTTCTTTGGTGGCAATATTGGTTTGAAAGAAAGATTGCACAATTTTCCCGTTGAAGTATATTTTTTTAAATTTTGTTGTTTCTCAGCGTAATCAATTTCATACATAAAAAGTGCTATATTCGAGCTTTGCACAAACTTAAAATTATATTCTAACGTAATTTTTGGAGATCTACGTGATGAAAGTTGAATTTAAGTGAAGGGAGATGCCTAAGTTGATGAGTGAGTTGATGCTGAGGCTTACGGCATGGTTCATGTCTTTACTGGGCAAAATGCTGCTGATTACCGTGGTAGGAACGAAGGAGCTTGTTTTCATCAGCTATGAAAATGAACGGGGCTCAATAATATAATGAAAGGAAAGTCGGACGTATATCAAATTTGAATCGCACTAACCTATGTGATTTTGCTGTGGCATCTGGGATTAAAGCCTTCCCTAAATAGAAGATTGGAAACATTTCATAGCACGGCCTCCGCGCGCTGGCGACTTTTTCAAAAAATTATTTAGTTGCTTTGTGGAAGTTCCAATGAAACACACGGCATTGACTGTGGCCTCTTGCACGGGCGACTTTTTAGTTGCCGAACTAAATAATTGCGTCCGGACCTATTCCGAGGGTGAGTAAATTGTTACCGGCAGGAATGGACCACGTGGCTTTTTAGCAACTAAATAGCTGCCTTTAAAAAGTTGCCAGTGCGCGGGGGCCCGTAATATTGTGGTTTTTATACAGATTAATTTTCTGGCAGCGATCATCATTTTAAAAACAAAAGCATCAAAGTTGTTTCGTTTGATATTTTCCCTTCCTCTAAGTGATCTCGATTTCCATTAGTGATGCGTCTAGAATAATATATTAATTAGTGATACCAAAATATAATATAATTTGATTCATGTTATCAAATATGGAAAACTTTATTAGCAAAAACCATAGCATTGACTTTGGAGATGCAAGATGTGATGGTTTTTCCGTTATGCACCGCTGGAAATTTCTGTTAGTTTATGAGTCATTTTTGTGGATTTTTTGAATTTTTTTTATTTAAAGCGGATACAAAGGATGAATAAAGTGTTTCGGATAGGTGGAGGTAGAGCTCACCTCGGACTAAGCCACAGGTGTGGGACTCGGGGAATTAGTGCATTTTTCTGAGCAACCTCGCACGTCAAGGATTGCGAAGTGATAGGTTACTGGATTGGTTTAGATAAATACACATAAAGGATATATTTCAACCCATCCCATCTCCTCAGTGTAGCCATTTGTCTCGCTTTATTTCCACGTAAATTACTTGAAGGACGCCTACTTTGGTCATTTACCGCCCTCGTGGTCATCCCGTCTCAGTAATGAGATAGCGAATTAGTAGGCACCTACACGTCGCTCTCATGCCCTTGATATTGACGTGACGTACGGCTTGACACTTCCTTCATTTTCAAGTAAAAATTCGGAAAACGTTTCATTGAAAAAAATGTGTTCTGAATGTGAAATGAGGAAGACTTCAAAAATCATGTGATAAATTTCAGCCCAATTTCTGATAGCTTTTTCTCACGTCGTGCAGACGCGTTTTACAGTGTCTAGTAAAGATTTTTCAGAGTTAACAGAATGATTTCGACGAAATATGCCATTTTAGGCCAACGCAGCGGTCTAAATGATCCTTATCCTAACATAATTAATTATCTTTGCTGCAAATTTCAACCATTTTTAAGCTGGTAAAGGTGAAGGCTATGTCATGTAGCTGTCACCGGAAATTAACACCGAAAATGACACGACATGAATTGTTATTGATTTCAAATATAAGTTGAGCACCACAAGGTTGGCCAAAATGTCATTTAGTATCATGTCAAACGAATGAGCGATTAATTTGTATTTTGTAACATCAAGAGAAAATCAAAAATAAAAACGAGAAAATCAACAATATGCATGGGGATCGGGTTGGGGTTGTGAATATGTCTTACTATCCTGAAGCTCCTGGTTGAAATCAAATTATTTTTAATTTAAATAAAGTAAAATTCAAATTAGATAATTATATGTGTTGAAGGGGTGTTTTTGCAAATAGATATTCACTCTTGTGGATTAAGTAAATGCTCATAATCTGTAGATTCGATTTAACATCTTTCCGTATTCCGCGTGAACGAGAAAGTGCTTTGTTGATTAAAGACACGATTTCAGGACTGTCAATTTAGGAATAAATGGCATTGAAAATGGTTTTAATCCGAGAGATGATAAATCAGTAGAGTCTGCTGATGATGGTTAAGATAAGACAATTTCTGTGGACGCCTTTTGTGGACGAGATTTGGGTTTCGATATTTCACAATTTACGAAGAAAGCTGCTAAACTTTTAAAGGTAGGAACATTTGTGGGAGGAGATATTAATCATAAAATGGGGGAATGAATGGGTTCGAGAATATGGTTGTGAAGTATGTGTGGAATGCCTGCTTACTAGTAATATCCGGAGAATGGGAAAAAGTCCTAAAAGTCATATGGCTTTCGATGAAATTATCTTTGTGCACCGATATGAATTTTATGGTCACGAAAATTCTTATTTCTTCTATGGTTTGACTAGGTTTTAGCTGTACCATCATTAGTTTTGAGAAAAATTATTTTGATCTCTCGCTGCTGTTTTAATTTAAGTCTATAATATTTCAAGTGTGGTATTATACGATGGCTATCTCTTTTTTCCTCCATGAAGGAAGGAAAGCCATTTTTTCATGTGGATCATATTTCAAATATAAGTTTAACACCACAGGGACATCATTGGCCAAAATGTCATTTAGTATAATGACAAACCATTAGAGCCATTTATTTGTATTTTGTAACATCAAGAGAAAATCAAAAATAATAACGAGAAAATCAACAGTATGCATGGGGATCGGGTTGGGGTTGTGGTTATAGGATTATCTTACCATTCTGAAGCTCCTGGTTCAAATCCTGGCTACACTATATTACTAAAATGGAAGTATTTGCCCTTAAAAAGGACATTTCCGAAATTCTACGAACACGAAATCAAGATATTTCAATATACGTATCATTCATTTCGTTGTTAATTCTTAAGAGCATTAGAAGAGAACTCAGCATGCATTATAGTCATAATTGTATTTTTCTAAACCCATAGGGAAGACCTTCACAGATCATTTCTAATGGCGTTCATTGGGAAGAGAATTTTCAATGCGGCTTGATAGAAACTGTGTTCTTGGTGGTAAAGCACGTGCAATGTTAGCTTCGTCATCCCCGCAGTAAGGTGATCGGCTTTTGGTTTCCTATCTCATGGGCTCGGGTTAAAATTCCGGAGGTGGCGGAGATTTTTCGTGGACTACCCGGTCTTTCATTTAGTGGTTGATGGAGGATACTTCAAGTACAGCTCTCCGTCATGGGATGGGACGTGAAGCTGTGTTCCTTTAGCGCCTTTAAAGTCCGTGTAAGTCCGTGCCACAGGTGCAATGGTTTCTTTCGTTCAGAGCCAAAATCACAATTCATGAACGGAATTCGAAAGATGGAAGACAACTATAATATGCGACGGTAGAAGTCTGTCATATACAGCCGTTCCCACATTAGTGATTAAATGAAAATAATGTGAAAAATTTCCGCCCTCTTTTCATTAGTTGGTGGCGTCATTAAAGCTTGAATTGTGGTCTTCGCTCAGGAAGAACCTCTCATCTAATGAAGAGATCGCTCTCAAGAGTGTAAATAGCAATGAAACGCGCGAAGCCAAGGAAGGTAGGAGAAGCTTAGGAACGGTGGCCCGCTCGGCAAGAGTTTGTGACGTCGTAAAAACATTCATGAGATGATTAACGGTGTCAACAACTATAAATGCTGGCGACGGAGTGAAAAACAAAAAAATACGGTTCTTTTATTTTTAAAACTATATCATGATCGATATTTAAGACAAGTTGGTGAACGAGCCCGTTATTATTTTTAATGTAATCGACACGAGTTTTTACTGCCTGCCTTTGATGCTTACAGTTTTTATTTACTTAATAATCTTAAGTTCACCCAGAGTGAAAACGCTGTATTAGAGTAAAATATATTCACAAATAAAATCAGAATACAAAAAGAACTTAATGCACTAATAGTTCAATTAATTACCAAAACAGTCAATGCCTGCTGAGTGCCACATACAAAATTCTGTACAAATATATAATGTCGCTAACATCGACGACATCTATCCGCGAGACATTTCCTTAAGTAAGTTTATACTTAATTCACTTGAATGTGTACTGAAAGAGTGTACATATTCTTTTTATAGGCCCATTCATGCAATTATTCACATTCACACTTCTTATATAGAATGTCTATTCAGCCTTACTTTTTTGCTAGGACTATAAAGTTGAATTTCAAAATCAGTTATTTACATCTAGGTTTACAAATTGCAGGAATTGAAAATTGACTCTTCTTGTACTCAATGTATCCAATTAATTTTTACTCGACATAATTGTCTTATGCAGGATAAACATTGTGCCCTAAGTAATACATTTATCTTCAATATCTTTTTTAAATGTTGCAACTCCAAACCAATTCTATACAATAGCTTTTATCAATTACATCATGCAGGAATAGTAGATCATTTACGACTTTTATTTTACTCAATGCTTCCAATTTAAACTCATTTCACATAACTTTGTGCTCTACATGATTCTCTAATAGTGCAGAAAAATTGTGTCGTAAATAATACCATAATCTTAAAAATATTAACTAACTCGTCTTTAACTGTATGGTATACCATTTTAAGGTTTCTTGTTTGGATAACTATTATTTATGCCACTTCTTTTTTTTAAAGTGACCCGCGTTTATCTGAATAATCATCATTATCTCGTGTAAATTATCTATTTATCTTATGAATGCAAACTGAGGTAAGTAACGGAAGAAGAGATGAATTTTGAAATTGCGCAATTACCGCCACGAATTAGATTCTAGAGAGCATGTTGAATAAAATATTATGTCGCCGCGTTAATTTTTGGGTGACCCCAACGTTTCCCGACCGATGCTGGTCTCTTTCTCAAGGGAATATGATGATTTATTGGTATCCGTGTCAGGGGGTGGAGGGAGGGGAGCGCGATGTTGGAAGAGTAGGATGCTGATTGTTTTTCCGGATTACGGGTTGCCAAGTGCGACTTATTTTAAGGCCGGTGTCACTGTTAGATTGTTCTCCTCCTCTTCAGTTATTTCCATGGTCTCTCTAACTAATCTCTGTTTAAAACCTTTCTCTTTGGCAAAAATATTTGCTTCCATAAGGTCGATTGTGTGGCGCAGCGCTGCGTGGCCGCGAATTTTTAATAACCATAGTAGCACACTCATTAGCGAATATATTCACTCACCATTTTCCCCTATTCTGTCATCCGTTTTAAAAGTCATCTCTTCTTCCGTTATGTGACTAAATTTACAATAATAAGTTAAATAGATAATAATTTACCCCTGATGAAGATAGTTACTAATCTAAAACCGGTTCACTTAATTTAAAAAATGTGGTATAAGTAGAGATATAATCGCGTGATAATCGCATATACGATATTGATGCGGTGCACCGGCAGTGGCGCCGACTCCATGGGGCCTGAGGGGGCTCGAGCCCCCCCAAAAATTCGTCACAGATGTGAGGAAAAAATGTGTCAGGCTAGTCAATTTTCCCCGGAGTGTCCAAATATCGAGATTCGAGTGATCACGGTTCTAATGTAGATCATATGACTCTCCTAAAATGCTTAAAAAACTTAAAATTCACTACTTATAAAATTTAGCGGGGCAAGGTCCTCGGTTTGGGCCCCCCCAATATTTTTTGTAAGTCGGCACCCCTGGCCGTACACGTGAATGAATACGACATATGCGCGATGACTTTTATGATATATATACCGCAAATTTGCCTTTTTTTGATGGCAAAATTCGTAGATTTAGTGCCGAGCCCACCACTCGCTGTGCCACTGGACGTTGGGCCTTACTGCTTCACAGATGGTTACTTGTATTTCTATCGGCAGCAACTAGTGAGGTTGAGAGAGAACCCTGGTAGCTTCTGCGATGTTAAGCAAGTATTTATTGCCATCTGCCTAGAAAAGACTGAGTTTGGTAACGCTGCACTTCCACACAATCTGGAAAACAGTTAGCACCGTGGATGCAGAGAAGTTTTTAAGCCAGTGGAATCTAGTTGTGACTGACAGATGCAACCGGTTGAAGGAAGAAAGTTTTGAAACTTGTTCAATGTTGATGTTCAACTAGTGCAAATGATATTAAAGCAACTAACATAATTTTTAATTATTTACTTCGTGTCTTATTCATTAATTTATTATTGTTATACCCCATAATTATTTAAACTATTCCGTATTTTTTCAAATAAGTGTTTCATCACACTTTGCTGTCAACTATTAGTGCTACATTATGAAAATAAAGAAATAAATAGATGCTACAAAATGCTGTTAACTGTAATTGAAAGTGCTGTAAAATCAAAATGAAAGTACTATTTTCACTTATCTCTAGGTATAAGCAGTAGTTATCCAAGCAAGCAACCTTAGAAATATTTTACGGAGGTTGAAAGTTTGAAGTGCGTGTGGAGTTCGTTTGCCTTTCATTTCCTTCATTCTCTCCTCCTCCTTCACTCCGTCGCATCTTGAAGGGCCTAGGAGGTGGGAGAACTCTTTTTCCAAAAAGCAAGGCCCTTCGTGGAGCGAGGCCGCTCGCTTCCTTTCCCTTACAAGACTTCCCTCATCACTTGCCAAGAATCTTCTTTTTTTCCTCTCGAAAATACCGGTAGTTTCCCTTCCATGGGAACGGACCGCTTGCTGTTGCTCGCTGTATTTCATATCACAGCACAGACTTCCGTCCTCGCCCTTAATCGGCGAGACCATTCCATCTGTTTGGTGTCTCTTAAATGGCAAATCAGGGTGTGACGTGCCTGATGGTATTCGATTCCGATGACTTCCAATATGTCCAACGGGAAACCGATGTGTGGGATTTTTCCTCATTATACCATAAAACCATCCCTCAAAGTCATCATCGGTCCTCGCGGTCGACTCTCAGAGGCGCCGAACATAAAACAGTCCTTCCTGTTTTCGAAATATCCGAGTTTCACAAAAATTCATTGATGTATGTACACGGTGCAAGACTTGTAGTGAGAGTGAGTATGTTTTTTTGGAAGGACCAGTTGAGTGAATGGAAGTGACCAGGGGCGCAGTTAGGAATTAAGGCTGGGGGGGGGTTTAGTTGCAACTAATACAGGGGTGTGTGGGGGTATGGAATACCCACCAGGATAAGGGGTAGGTTCGATATCAATAAATTGCAGAATTTTAAGATAAATGGTTCAAAATGGTGAGTTTCACGGCTTTCTGAGGGATATTTTATTAATCATTACACTATTCTATTAGTAATATCAATCCAATTAAGTAAAATGGATTAAACTTAAAAATTTCTCTGAGCTCTTGGGGGGTTTTTATCCCCCAAAATCCCCCCCTCGCTGCGCCATTGGAAGTGCCCAGAAGAGTTGCCAGTTTGAAGTTGTTTGAAATGATAATTTTCTCTTGCTACTTCATCCCTTGCCCAGTATTCTTCCTTTTTATCGCAAGTTTCTTCTTCTCTTTACTTTGCAACGGACGTTCTATAGAAGCATTGTATTAATATCCCACTGTAAGCAAGTTTGTTCGTTCAGTTTACTTCAAAAATGTACCCAAGCGCATTGGTATTTTCTAAATTCACGTACTTTCCCTCAACTTCTTTCAAGTATTTTCTTGGGTCATTTATTGTGTTGATTGTAAGTTGCGCTAGCTTTTAGGAGAAATATTCATCTCAGTCATGGTAATTATAGATAAAATCGTTAAAATTCAGGTAGCTTGTTATGTTGTAGCTAATGACGATCAAGTTGATTGTAAATGGTAATATAATATCACTAGTGGACAGACGTTTGGGTTTAAAACAGTGAAGAAACTTAAATTAGACATTGGAGAACCCTAAGATGTAAATCATGATTTTTGTAAATTTGGGTGGTAATGTTGTTGATTCGTCCATTGTAGTTTTGCGATAGTCTTGGAATTGGTAAATTACAAAGCCATCATTATTACTAACACTAAAAATGGTATTTAAAATGCAAGAAAGTATATGATAAACACACGTAAAATTTTGCTACAAGTTTATTGCACCTCTAAAGAGGATAAATTTATGTTACAGTAATATTCTTCTCGATTTCTGATATAAATGACACCTCCGAAATCTCGAGTTAAAGTCGTGAGCAATAAAAATACTTGACGCCTTCCATCGTCGGATCTATAAAAAAGCTGGGGATCATATGAATGTTAGCACCATTGAAAAAATAAAGTTCTGATAATGCCGTAAACATTATTCTTGGGTATTAAATAAGCAAATTAATAATGACTGTTATGGAAATTTTGTTAGAGGCATGATAGGTAATGTGTAGGGTAGTTTGATTGACACGTGAGTTTTTATGACGGCCTGATGTCTCCATTAATGGAAATTAATACTCCCAGAATGTAAAAACTACGCTCTAACAATTTTTTCGCCTTATTGTGTATACCAAGGTCTTGCTTCTCAAGGTCATAGCTAGCCCGGAGACTGAGGGATCTAATTTCGCTCAAAATATACTTGAGACCTTCGATGGCTAATGTCATAACTATATGCTTTCTCTCCGGCTGGGATGGTGGCCTCAACAATAATTGAGTGATTTTCAAGCTAAGGCACCTGGGGAAATTTTGATGAAACTGGAAAGCCGAGGTCTGCGTTATATTCGAATTCAGTCTACTTAATGTGTTAAACGCAGGTTATTTTCCTGAGAGTTTCGCAACCTATTGTAAAATCGGTCTATTGTTCGTTGAAGTTAATTATTACTTGCTGTATTTCGAAGGAAAATTTCCTTCCTGTTTTTGCCTTTTTTGTGTATGATCATCTTTCTGATTGAATATTTGGACCTGAGGATGATTTCGGGTTTTAAACATCCCATAATTTATTCGATCTTGAAATAGAGCATTCGAGATATCGTTACTCTTTCCTTATCTTTTCGTAATGAAGCACTTAGTTCGACTACTTAGTATGGGGATAGGGTTGTTTTTTCCAGAGTATGTTTCGGGAACGATTTATGCTTACCTCTCTTTGCCGGGTTCGTCATAAACCTTTAGAAAAGCAATTTTTTTGTCTTTGCTCAGAAAGTGAACAAGCATGTTAACCTCTGCGTTTATAAACGTAACTGGTTAATACATAAGGACGAATTTTTTAATTTCCGATCACTCGTCAAAAACACCATACAAGCGACAGGCGGGTACCGCGCCGATAGGGCAACTGCGCATCCTCTGTACCACACATTCAAGCCATTTTTGACCGCAATTCGTTAGTTTTATGTCAGTGGCAATCTAATGAACTATGGTGACTCAATTGATTTTCCCGCCAAGTGAGCACTGCGGAGCGACAGCCAGAAAACTCGCCGAATGGCTTCATCATTGACGTATCTTCACCTTTATGCCGATAAAAGAGATTTTTGCGCTTATGCAGCTCCTCAGTGTGAAACATTACACCCATTCAAAACAAAAGGAGAGACATGCTGACTTCTTGAAGTGTTCTGATCGATAACAACGCCCGTCATCTCAGCGCTGATGCAACCCAACTGCTTCTTGAGCAATTTCAATAGTACATTTTCGATCATCCGCCGTGCAATGTCAATCTAATGCTGTGCGACTTCCATCTTTACGCTGATATGAAGATTTGGATAGGAGCGAAGCATTTTCATACGGGCGATGAGCTTCAGGACAAAGGAAAATTCATTGGAAGTCATTGGCAGCAACATCCTATGAAGAAGGTATAGTAACAAGGGCGTACCCAGGATCAAAACTAGGGGAGGAGGGAAAGCCATGGTTGTTCAAGTTATAGGTAAGATTTAAGCATGGAAAAGGTGAATGGAACCAACATTTTAAGGAAACTCTAACAGCTCTTTGTTAGTTTTTAAAATTATTTACTAGAAAAAATATTATTTTACTAAAAGAAATTTGCAATTTTTGCTTCTAGGGGGGGGGGGGAGGGAGCTGACCCCTCCTGCCCCTCGCTGGGTACGCCCATATATAGTAAAGCTTGTCCATAGGCACGACCAATTCCTCAAGCGCCGACGCGATGATGTCGAAAGTACACCATAATTGTGCTCAATACTTTAATAGCCATGAAATATTTTTCAATCAATCACTTCGTCTTCTGTTCATGAGCCAACGGAGCTTCAAAGAAACGGCTTTCGTATTTACTTTTCGGCGGCTTATTTAACGCTACATGTATTCCGTTCGAAAATGAGGATGTGGTTTTCTATCAGGAACTCGGTTTAATGTCACTATATCTCATAGTAGAATTCGAAATATATTTATTAGGATATGTATTTAAGTGTCTCCATTTTGAGTAAAATAGTCATGCATGAGAATAAAATAAAATGGTAAACTTCCACACAATTTTATTTACAATGTACAGACCCGGTTTCGACACATAGTGTCATTATCAAGGGTGTGTCAAAACCGGGTCGGTACTTTGTAAATAAAATTGTGTGGAAGTTTACCAATTTATTTTATTCTCATGGATATAAAGCATTTCCACCAGATATCGCCGGACACTGTGAATTATGTTTAAAATGGTCATGATTGAATAATTTCATGACAATGTCTCAATGATGCCCACCAACCATTCAGTCTTCCCTTTTTTCCAAGAATAAGGAAGGGATTCCACGAATAATTCGGGTTTATTCCGGTGGTTTTAAAATAAAGTATACTATTGTGTACGGAACGCCAGTCTGGCGCACCGTGGCGTCTTTCTATTTAGTTCCAGTAGCTATTATACCGAGGCAAAGTCGACTGCTGGATTTACGGGACTTGATTGCATTTAGAAGCTGCAGAGTTAGTGCTTTTGCCAATATGGAAGGTCAAAAGAATTCTCTTGGGCAGCCCTCCTCTCTTCTATTCCTGTAATTGATTTCCAAATTTCGAACTGCTATTCATACAAGTTTTTCGGTGTACCGTGAATATTATTAATTAACGACTACCCCACGTCCAGTGTCTTTATGCTTTATTTACTTATTAAAACTATTCTTATATTGAACTTTTGATTTTTATTGCTGCTGAGTTTTGATGTTGTTTTAGGAGAAATATCTTAATGGGTCAATCAGTCAGCCATGTTCTGGAATATATTTCTTGGAGTTTTTATATTTATCGAATTGCATCCACAAGTTTTGTGCTTCATATATCCTTGGCCACGGTCACTAAATTTGACTGAAGGTACCATTATCCGCAGCAGAGCTTTTCTGAGACTTTTCAGCCCTCTCAGCGTAGAACGCTACCGGAAACATGCTAAATAAATATTTCAGCGCCCTCACTTTCTCTTTTGCTATTATTAGAGGAAGGGCCTTGATTTTAGATGCGGAGAAACTGCTTCAAATTGGAAGAATCGAGTCAGTAGGAGTGGTGCTATACGAGCGAAAATGTCGCGTCTGGCAATGAATTTTTATTGAAATACACCTAAAATTATGAATGCACTGAATTCCTTGTGACCAGTATGTCGAGTAGAGAAAATTTTTGTTTAATTATTTCTGAAAACTCGCTTCCCTATCTTGCTGTCTGTGCATGATTAGCTTGCTATAGTTATGTCTTTTTCTCTTAAATGAAAGTAGAGTTTATAAATCGAAGAAGGCTCTTTGGATTATTATTACAAGTTCGCGGAGGAAGCCTATGTGTTCTAGCCTAAGTTCTTAAGAGCCTACGTTCTGTGTTTATGGACCTCAAAATGTATTAATGTAGTTGTCATATCAATGGGATTATTAGTTCTCCGACGCTGTTGAGAACTCGCTGGTTAATTTATGGTAGACCATTAGATAACTTAAACCTTTTATCAGAAAAGCAAGCGGGTTTGAAATTAAACTGCTTCATTTAAGAAGGAATTCCGCTCGAGGAAGGATTTTTCCCCTTACAGGGGCATAGCGAAAGCTTTTAGCACTGAACAGTGGACGATTTTGGGACTTTAATAGTATATTTTATAAAAGTCTGTTTTCGCGAGTATAGGGTAGCGCCGGTGGACTTTAATGTTTACGATTTTCATGTCCGACTTTGAAATTTTTGAAATGCCTTCATTGAATTTGCGTGCTGTCAGTTATTTGCCGATTGGTTGTGGATGAGGTGTTGTCTATTCCTTCGAAAGGGTCGTCCGAGTGCATCAGACAAATCGAATTGTCCAGTATGGTTCTGAATTCCGTTTTTTATTCTAGACTATAATGTTGGTCATTATGTGCCTTCTCTCCACTCCATTTTCTTTACCTCTTCCACACACTTTCCCGCCACTATTCTTTGTAGCCAGAGGCAGGGGTGCAGCTAGGATTTAGGGCTAGGGGAGGTTCAGGTGAAACTAATACCTTGGTGTGTGGGGGTAAACCCACCAGGATAAGCGGTAGGTGCGAGAATAATAAATTGCGGAATTTTAAGATAAATGGTTCAAAATGGTGAGTTTTGCGGCATTCTGAGCGGTATTTCATTAATCCTTACACTATTCTATTAGTAATATCAGCGGATGAGGGCTCAGGGGAGCCCTTCGAGGATACAACACACCGGGGCCGGGAACCAAGCCAGTGGCTTATACGCCCAGACACCCGGGGAGGGGGAGGAGAAGAAGGGAAAAGGAAAGAGGCGCCGCCGCGATAGGAGCCCGACGACGCCTCTGGGAGAGGAAAGGTGCGGAAGGTACGGGAGAGGGAAAAACACCCCAGCGCTATAGAAGCGAAGAGGGCCCTACTAATTAGCGAAACCAGGCAAAGCCATTAATGTGCCAGCGATTTTAGAGGATTTTCCTATGAGGAAGAAAAATCCATCGATCAAATCGCTAGGTATTAGTAATATCAATCCAATTAAGTAAAATTAATTAAACTCAAAAATTTCTTAGGGCTCTGGGGGGGTTCTTATCCCCCAAACCCCCCCTTCTCTGCGCCACTGGTCAGAGGGCTAGGGCTAGGTTTCCCAAGGGCTACTTAAGAGTATACATTTGTACATTTATGTACCTATACCAATGTAAATTTTTACATATACCTACGTACATTTAATTATCTCGATTTCGAGTACAATGCTCACGATTGAATAAGTCTATGAATTGGTGTAACTGATCCCCGCCTACACCGTAAAGTCTTCTTATGTGGTCACGCCAATAGCACAGCCTGAGAATAAAGCCAATTATCATTTTACTTTCTATATATAAGTGAATTAATTATGGTAAAAAGAAAATGAGGGGTTCCATGAATTATTCGGGTTTCTTCAAATGTGATTTAAAAGTCGGTTGCAGTGGGTTGTGCTTTCAGTAGTAGGCTGTTTCCCGTATTTACTAGTGGTTAGTTTGGCGCTGCAATGCATTGTCTCCTGATATTCAAAATACATTACTTTTTCTTTGGGGGTGACTGTTGACCATTAGTGTAGCTTGGATTGACGTCTACACATTCAAACCCTCAATCTTCATGAGTTTTTACTGATGCTTAAGAAAAAAATCTCTCAACAATTAGAATCCATGAGTTGAGGCAATTCAAGGAATTACTCTATTCTTTTGCACTATAAATTCTAAAGATAATTTATTCTGATCTCAATAATTCCATGTTGAGGGGCCACTGAAATAATAGTTTCGCGCACGTATGCTGCGTCAAGGTGATGGGTGAAGTATTTTTTCCGGGTGGATATGTTTTTACTTGAATGATTGACGACTCTGTTACCATTTTGCTGATATATTTTCCTTCCGTTCCATGACTGAGATTTCATTTTGCCTTTCTTACAGTAGATATTGTTACTTTTTCCGTTTTAGGCTGCGTGTTATTTTTCAGATGGACTAAGTAGTAGCGCTTGCAATGCCATAGTCTCTATAAGCGTGGGAATTTTGTTGCCTATTGGCCAATTCAGATAATAAATCAGGCTTGCTTTTCTTACACATTGATTTAAATCGGGTTTGCGGCTTTTATTTTCTCGAAGAAAATGTGGGTAAGGAAGATTGTTCAAGAGAGAAAGTTTTTTTTTCTCTTTCCGTTTCAGTTCTCTGTGACGCCGCGCGATTTTAACAAGGTGGACTACCCTGTCCAGATTCCCATTCAAGTGAAGTGGAGAGACCGATATTCCCTAAAATGGATACACCGTTCAACTCTACATTCCCACATCAGCTGACATTAGTAGTGGTATCGGTAGATATTGGTAGCGCAACTTTTTTTTACCGAACTTCAGCACTGGTGATCGTTCGAGCTCGTTACATTTTCGGTAAAATAAACTTAGAGCATGCTCCCATGAGAAACGCCTTTCATGCTTCTGAAATTTGGATGTTATTTATAGCCTTTAAGGTGAGATAATTACTTAATTGACCCATGTGTGAGTCGGTGGCACCTCTGTACATATTTTTGGAGGCATATTGAAGGCAAATTACCAATTTACTTGGCGAATAATTTTTTAGTTTTTAGATAATGTGTATACGCATTTCACAGCATGGCATCGCGTTTAATCGGTTACTCGTTCGTGTAATTATGTGTTTTGGCTATACTTCCTTCCTTTTATGTTGTAAGTATGGATCATATTTAAAATTATAAATCAGCAACCGCGTCTCTTTTTATTCTGCTATGAAATCTTCTGTAAATATAATATATAACTGAGAAAAAAAGAGTCATCGCTGGGTTTCCGTTTATCTATTGGAGTTTTTTAATATGGACAAGGAAAATGTATACGCTTTTAAAAATCTTCCACCGTTTAGTCAGACCAATAAAAGATCATAGATCGATAAAGGATAAAAGACCGATAAAAGACCTGCAGTTTTTTAGCTTTATTATAGGTATGGTTGGCGAACAATCTGAGCGAATCCTTTCTTGTCTTTTGTCTTTGGACAGTTTTTGTACCGTATTCGTTTTTTACCGACTAGCTTTATGATTGTGATACCAAAAATAGCGGGGTTGGTATGGTATAGTATTTGGAGGAGGAATTCGACAGCTGAGGTCATTTATACCATGGGGAAGGGTGGAGATAAAACCGGCGACGGCATGAGCCAGCCCTTAACGAAAGGCGCCGAGGCGACCACGGCCTAACGTCCCATCCGACGGACGGAGTTTTATCCTTGAAATGTCCTCCGCAAAGTACTCAACCAGGGATCGGGTAGTCTCTGAAAAATCTGCACTAACTCCGGAATTTGTACCGGAATCCTTGAGGTAGAAAGCCAAAACTCTTGCCAGTACACAAACCCGATCACCCTATATTGGGGTTAACGAAGCTTACAACACTGCAGCTTTGTCAGCAAGAACGAACTTTCTTTCAAGCTGTATCGAAAATGTTTTTCCCTGTGATCTTCATCAGAAATAAGTTGTAAAGCTCCAGTTTAGCAAGAAATTAAATATGGCTACAAGCATGTTGAGTTTTCTTCTGTTACTCTAACAAATTAGCATCGAAATAAATTAGGAATATTTTCCGCGGTCTTGATTTCGTTTTTAAAGCATCTTGGTAATGTCCTTTATAAGGACAAATAACTTCCATGTGAGCTATATAATGATAATGTTAGTTTAATTCTACTCCTAGTTTGAATTTATCAACGCCTTTTGCCTGTCGAAGTCTCTTATACAATATAATTGCTGTAACCTTCCTCCTATTCTGGTTTCGTTGTAATTATCTCACTAAACATGGACTCACACTCACAGGAAAGTCTGTGTTGTGTGAGTGAATTTTGTTTTCATTCCCTATTGATTAGTTTTGTTTACCACGTCATTTAAGTATATATATTATCTCGAATATTGCATTATACGTGCCATTATGATGACTACTTCTGTGGTTGATAGCGTACTAATTTCACAATATCAGTAGGTCCTTTTCCATAATTTTTGTACTTTCCGTATGCGTGAGGAATTATTCTTTCCCGTGTAATTGATCACGACAAATTTCCCAATATCCTCGTAGTTTTCCAATAATGTCGGATGGAGTATCATGCGGTTAAGTGATACGATATAATTATCGGATCGGAGGCAGCGGTCCCATCGAGGCGTGACCGGTCTTTTCCAGTACACAATACCGGATGCAAGAATTTGCTCCCCATTGTGTCGCCTGGATTCTACCGGCTACACGTATTGACATCGACGAGGGAAAGCATTCCGGAACGCGGAGTGATATTTCGAAACAAAAAGTGTTTCACTGTGGAATCCTGCCGTACTGGGTGTAAGAGAACCGAAAATTCTGAAGGGAGAAATTTCTCTGTGAAACCTTGTCGTACTACTTCCTATGTTGTCTAGCTTTCCAATAACATAATCGGTAACCTTGTGTATCTTTGGCCTGCTGTAGGGTGTCATTGCTTCCTAAAATCCATATTGACTGAAGAGTAATGAGTGATATTTTCAAGTTGTTACCCTTGATCCAAAGTAAAATGAAAAGGTAGTTCAAGAGTTTGGCATATATTCTTGCTTATTGGCATTGAGTGAAGTGTTTTTCTCATAATATTTATAAGTAGAGCTTTTTTAAAATAGGTTTGAACTTTTGTAATAAGTATAGGAATATTTTCGGCAGCCAAGTTTTATCTCTTTTGGTACCATTTTACGTAGGAACTATTACTCTGGCAAAAATAATAAAGGTTATGACTATTTTAAAAAACATTCCATAACACTACCTGTTATTCTGGCGATATTTTACTCTCCATCTTTCTTTCCAACTAGAGTATTAGAGCTTGAGTTTACGAAGAGTATCATATGCCATATAAGAAAATGCTTGAATATGTTAGCTAGAAGTTATGGATAGCATCATAGGCAATTCAGTCGTCTTTTTCAAATGCTTAGCATAGAAAATGTACAGCACATGCCTACAATGACCGGATTGCTACATTCTTCAAAATTTAACCAATTGAATATAGCGATTATTTTTATGTGGTGCTTATATTATATAGGTAAACATTTACTTCGAGAATGATGTGCTCAAAAATGGATTATTGTTTGTTAATATGGGAAAGGGAATCAGCAAGTGTGGAATAGTCGTCCAAAAAAGCCTTGCATGCTGTTCTGAAAATCAGAGGGAATCGTCCCCTGAGAAAGTTCGTACGAATTCGCTTGTCATGGAAAATTCCTTGTATCGTTTTTATCTAGCGTCGATTCGATCGATGAAAGTGAAGAGAGAGTGAAACTGACGTGTTTGATGAAAGTAAGAGCAGTTTGTCCTTGGATTTGCGCGTAATGCACCCGGATGATCACATTCATAAAATGGGTGGTACCATCTCGCATCAGCTTTTATTGATGTCATGGATATTTTCATAGGAAGTATTTTTTCTTTTATTTTGATGCATAAAAGAGCAATTTCATTCCTATCATTTTGATTTTACAAATTTTTTATGAGGTTTATACCTTATCGATGCTCAGTTATGTGACGATGCTCATAATATCAGCTCATCTCTTTTCTTTTTGCCGATCGCTTCAGTCCCACGTAGTAGCACTTTTTCCTTGACCGGAATCTTCCATTCTATCCCAATATATTCCCTACAAAAATGTTTGTGATAAATATCTATCTTTTATCTGATGCCATGCCCAATAAATTTTATTTTTCTCTTTTCCGCCAGTAATCTTCTCTGAATTATAAAATGCTCAGTTCGAAATAATACGTTTATAGATATGTATCCTAGCGACTGGAACGCCTCTATTTACGGCGACCGGTGGGAATCAATGGAACTAAGGGAGTGGAGAATCCTGAATACAATATTTATGACCATAGATATGCTTTCTTGAAGTCGGAGTTAATTCGAATTCCCTTACCTGCATCACCATTTTTCTGATTCATTATGCATGTCAACAGGTGTTTCATAATTTAAGAGGAAGGTGGAAGAATATGACGAATGGAAAGTATTGCGAAACATAGGAATTTTATGGAAAGTGGAAGTTGGGATGCATTTCCATTTTCGTGTACGGATTCTGGCATTAATGCAAACCAAATTCATGCTTAAGCGGTGAATGAGTTCCCACAGGCTTTAAATGCTTTCTTATGTACAAATTTCTCTTTAATTAAACAAATACTCATAAATAACTGTCAACATTTTCACACGGTTATTGCGGATGATGCAATTGTTTTTTTTTGGACTTTTTTTCAAAGGCGCCCTTATTGCAATAAACTGGAAATATAGCATTGCAAGGACTATTCGAGAAGTGAAACGAGTATAATTTAATAATATATGAGAGCCCAATTAACGGTATATTATGGAGTGAGAATTGCCAATGGATATTTAAAAGGAGAATACTCGAAGGATTGGTAATAAAATTTATCTTCGCTGCATTCTTATGCTGTGCTTAGAACGATGTAATCTCCAAATATCATATTATTAAATGTTTACGAGCGATGTGAATGCTATTTTCGTTTTCCAACCGGTGCCTCCTGCAGAGGGATAGAACCTACACAAATTCACATATCCCCGTAAAGTACGGTTTTTTGTGCAACTTGCCTTTAAAGGCATTAGCTCTAATGTGGATTTGGGGAAAACTTTTAATGCGATAATCATAGCACTTCAATTCTAAGATTGGCATACCCTCCATTTCTTCATTTACCAAGCCTGTTCCTTTATCTTCTTGATGTTTATTTCCCTTATGCGCTTCTTAATCTGCCCCAGGTACTTGGCTTTCATCAGGGGGGAGTTGAGTTCCTTAAGTTTTTTCCTCGGCATTTCTCATGCAATGACATTCGCCAGTGAGGCCCCGGACTGCCTTCAGATGATCCCATGCGTGGCGCACAACGATCGTCATTTTAATTTAAAATGAGTTCAGTGGGTTTCAGGAATTTTGCGTCTCTTCTATAACATGCGATGCAATACACCCTGCTGAGGGCGGATCCAGAATTTTTTCTGGGGAGGGTTTTACCAGCGTCTGATAGGCAAACGGTCTTCTCATATTTGGTATAAAAAACTACACGCAGCAATTACTATACGATATATACTCTAAATTTTAATACAAAATTTATTAATATGTAATTACTCCTCCCCTTATTCCGCCTATGCACCCTGCATATGCAAAGATTTCCTAACTGATTAGCATGACGTGACTTGGAGTTGGAAATGAGGTCATCTAGTCCATAACAGGTAAAAGTGGCTCGACTGGGGATGGTGTGACCATTAGTTGAGAATATCTATACTTTCTCTAGGTATGTATACCTATTAGCAAGGGATATTGATTTGACAATACGTTGACATTAAAGCCTATCGAAATTACTAGAAAATTGATTCTATGATTGACATGCAGTCTGGACTTTGATTGGCTGAATATATCGCATATTGGTCTGGGTCATACAAATACGCCAATTTACAGTAACTCAGGTTGTTTCGGACGGGAATCTCTAAAAATAGTCACAAATGCCGGGAAATTAATTTATTTGAAATTCCTATTTCTTCTCCTCGCCCTCAGTGTTTCAAAGCGAACGCCGCACAGTGGTCCCAAATCGAAAAAAGCTGGCCTTAATTAATTTTTTCGACTTTTTAAGAGGAAGTTTTGAATTATGTACTCGGATTCTACAGGGTATGGCCTACAATATTTCGTACTAGATAGGCCTGTGTGATTATTATATTGATCTGTGTAACCCGTCAAACATGGGCATGTTCAGACTAAAACGCCCGAGGCGTAGAAATACTCGATTTTAGGGTAATTCAACTAAATAAATGGCTATTTTAATTTCATGGGATTCATCTGTCAATTTTAATGCGACAATTTTGCATATTTTTTCACAATATTATAGTATTTTTTGTTCGTTTTAGAATTTCTTATAACAATATTTAATTATTTATAATGTTAGCTATATTTGGTCCTATTTTTGTCATATGTGTCGATATAGTTTTGTGCTCCTCCGTGCACCCCAAAGATTCCTATGCAGAATCCTTGGGAAGAGTATGCACAACAAGATGGAGAAAAAAAATCTTGCCTATACTTGCCTATCCGACATCTAGAGGGTTTTAAGTTGAGCGGTGCACCGCTCCGCTGAGGGCAGCTGGCCAGCGGCCTGCGGAAGACCGAATGGCATTATCGCTAAAATATTTTTGTATCGGTGGTCAAACCTGCATGGTGTATACTTAGCATGATTCTACATCCTGTAAGATTACATACATCAAGTGCTTCACGCCTACCGTATGCACACTTCTCGTTTGTGCACTCACCTTTAAATATTCATGAAACCAATGAGGGCCGGTTTTCATGCTCTTAATGAGAAAAATTATGAGTGATCAAAAGCGACTACATAAGTCACTGTGCGAGAACCTTACAGTAACCGCAAGATGCTTTTCTCTGCAAAGCTTTCCTCATATTTTTATGGAGAAGAGATCCCTTACATGCTGTACAGCGTTGTTAGCACGTTATTACGAAATAAGCTCTTAGCGCTAAGAGAGATAAATGCTCCCTAATGCCAAGGATTGTTCACAGGATCATTTAAACAGCCCATAGACGTAGATAGGATGGAATGCGGAGGGAAAAATTCGTCTAAACCCACCAAGGGTGCGTGCATCTTGCAAGTGCATTTTTTTCTCATAAAATAACGGAAAGAGGATGACAGCTTCCCTCACTAGAAACATTGCATGGATGTGGTGAATATTTCCAACTCAGTTTTATGTAATGATATTCTTAGTGAAAAGTGCTGTGCTCCGAATTGTGTTAAAACGGCTAACTCGAAAAAATTCTCCTGTCCAGATAATCTAAGCACTTGGTTTGCCAATGTTCGGCATTCAAATTTCAGGATACGCCGGAAACTCAGAGGCAAGTCTATATAAGCTTGTATATCTTTTATTCAATGTCAACTCATTATTTCCGGTTTATTTTTGGTTAAAAATGGACAACTTTTATAAATCACATTCATCGTTTCAGCCGTAAATACACCTGTTTAATTTGAATTACGGGTGCCGCAAATTTTTTCGTACCTTGCGGTTTACAATAAAAATACAGAGGGAAAAGAATATTCATAAGCGAAGAAGAATGAAAATGTCGTGGAATGTTTGGAAACAGGATTTCGACTGAATGAAATCAAGCATGCCAAAAATATTATGACACGTTTTATGCGAAGAATGTTTTCCCGAAATAACTGAGAAAATGGAATCAAAGCTCGAGGACAGATGTGCATTTCAAAGAGACGTTCAAAAGCTGGCTGCAGAAGGAAATGAAATTCCCTCTAGAAGTATATCAATATCTCCCTCTCGCATCTAGTGAGTGCAAATGATTACCGTGCATGCACAGTCGGCGAATATATGCAGTGTGTAAAAATAATCATTCATTAATCTCAATCATCATATTTTTAAAAGTGGAGTTCGAATTCAGGATTTCATTTCAGATAAGATGAAATTACGTGTAAATATAAAATTATATTCAATAAGTAAGAAATATTGGAACCGTTTCCATAAGTTTAAAAAATCTGCAAACAAATACTTTATGTGTATGAAATGTAAAATATTAATGTGATTTGCAATTTTCACGACAGGTATCGATGAAAGACTTATCCATAGACCTTCAGTGATATTAAAATCTCTATCCTGCGGCGATGAGATAAATAATGAAGCCTTCAGCCAGTATTGCCTGGAAATAGCTGAGCTGTACATCGATTATGGTTGGTATTATATGCTACTCATGGTACATAAAGTGCTGATACATAGAACAGCAATTTCCAAAGAATCCTTTCTTACAATTGAAGTTTTAACGGAGGAAGTATTGGAGGCCAGGAACATAGACTTGAGGAAATTCCGAGAGCAGCGTAGAAGAAAATCCTCAAGAATGTTAAATTATGAAGATATCTTTCGAAGACTCTTTTAAATATCAGTATCATACACTTTAATTACATCAGGAGTTACAAAAAAAACGATGTCAGCCTATCAGGTGAGGTGAAAATTTGCTAATTTTAAGTGAGCGACAATGAGTCCGATGGGGTGACATCGGAAGACGATTCTTTTAAAATTCGTTTTTTTTTGTGATACATGAAAGCGATTTTATTGAAATTTGAACATTAATTTCCTCAATATTCTTAATATCAGTCATTTTATTTCATCTAATGTGACTTATCAAATACACGGAAGCCAAAAATGAGTGAGTGTGAGTATTTTTTCCGATTTTGGTATCTCACCGACTATGCTGATGGTCGCGGGTTCAAACCTCACCAATTTCATGTCGTAAATTCTAAAATGGGTTTTAACTACAATTTATACATCATTTACCTTAAAATTATACTGTTTTAAGCTCTCCATGAACACCAAGTTATCGCCAATCGCAATGACATCTATATCGAGATTTTCTAAAAATTGTTTAAATAATAACAGCTAAAAACATGTTAAAATGAAGAGATATCGTAAGAATAATGCCAAAATCAGATTCAGACAATCAAAATCAGTAAGGGACTTCCACTTTTGTTGCTATTTTAGGTAAAATTACGACGTTATTAATTTTGGCCAGCTTTTTTCTATTTGGGACCACTGTGCGCCACGAAGAGCAGCAATGCATTCTGCAAGTCAAGTTGAGAATAAACTTGTCATCTATTAGAGATGGAATTTTTCGGAAGCATTGGTGTTTCCATAATTCATGCTAAACATAACAATCTTACCGAATAGATTGACGGGAAAGCCTTTCAGTATGAGTGTAAGATTGCATAAGTATACATTTTCCTGCTGTTTTATTGTACACACAGATGAACTTGTCGGCTCTTCCGTTTGATCTATCCCTCCTGCATAATTATTTTCTCATTAAATATATTATTTTTTCTCGTTTTCATCACGGAAATTACCATTACATTATGGAGATATTTTTTCCGGTTTATATTACTTCTGTTCCGTGCGGGTCACGTTTTTCCGTGTCATTCTTGGCCTTGAATTTGACAAGTTTTTGTCTCTCAATTATTTTCTGCCTTCTGAAGTCACGAGAGATGAGGCTTTTCCATATGGACAAGTATCAATAAGTTCGTTCCTGTGGAGAGATCCGTTTGGCATTCCGTGGTAAATAATTGTTCTGTTATTTGCTCGCAATACAATTGCAAAATAATATTCCGAAATGCATTATTGTAATGTGTATATTGCACGCAGTGAAGACGGTGTTCTGGATTAATAATAAGTTTGAATCTGGTATAAGTATTTTTCATCTCATTTCGTCAGGTTTTACTGCTTTTAGGCGTGCCTGCCATAGTCATATGGACGCTTTTAAGGGAAATATTTGAGTGAAGTCTTCATTCGAGCATTGATCACTGGGAAAAACAATTGGCAATACTCTGCAACTTACGTATATTAATGGGGCGCAGACCTAGCTTTGTAGTCATATTTACGTAATGTAAGGGAGAATTGGCTATAAGAGATTTTAATGTGTATGTCCTAGCAACAAAAGAGCTTTTTTTTCGCTTTTACCATCTTGCATGATTGATCGCGTAAAGTCGCTTGGGGCCTAGGCGGTGTTACACATCAATGTTCTTGCAGTTAATTTCTTATCCCTTGGCATATTTGTGGATTAACTTCCAGGGAAATAAATAATTTATTATCAGAGATGAATGGTCATATTTTTTAAATCGAAAGTTGAATAATTATTGATTGTGTCTAGATTTGGTTAATCTGAGATGAGCTTCGTATACTGGCGTACTAAGTGATCGTTCTTGTGCTGATATTTCGGCCAGTAAGAAATATGGCAGTATGAGAAAATCGAAGAATATGTTGCAGTTTTATGTTGACTAATTTTTTGCTTACTGAAATAGCAGGTAAGATGTATTTCGTTCAAACCTGCTATCCTACTTATCTCAAAACAATTCTGTCCGCAAACTAAATAGCTAGGAGAATTCATTTTAAATATTAAAATTTTAAAATTCCTTAGTTTACCGCGACCTCGCAAACATTACAAACAAGCTATCTCACTTCGGATCAGCTTATATGTTGCATGTTCCAATCGTATATGAAATTC
The DNA here is from genome assembly GCF_921293095.1 of Ischnura elegans. Classification (NCBI taxonomy): domain Eukaryota; kingdom Metazoa; phylum Arthropoda; class Insecta; order Odonata; family Coenagrionidae; genus Ischnura; species Ischnura elegans. Next base: position 34,452,462 of record NC_060251.1, on the reverse strand, counting down.
ATGAGTAGCCTTATCTATTCTAATTTTCTTTTGAGTTCGTCTGGCCTCCACTCAAAAGTTTTTAGACGGGAGGCCTTCCTATGCTTACCTGATAGGGAATAGCTAGATTAAATTCTTTCCATGATTTACGAGCCTGTTTGCTCGTTAAAGCTTATTATTTCTGTCAATGGGAGTGAAAATTTTATCATACCATTTAGTAATAAGTGAGGAATTTTGTGGGGGAGTTCTTTTTACGTTGTAATGCAATCTCATGGTGGGAGTAAATGACAACCTTTAACGTTGGTTATTTATGCCAAATTTTCATTGAGTTGTTATTGCTGTAAAGTAAGGTAGAAAATGTGCTTTCCAGATGTGTTTACTCAATAAATGTACTACATACAGCTTGATTGACATGCCGAGCTAGACATTGAATAGACATCTTAATTAAAAAGGCGAGGAAACTCAGGCTGTATATTCACTTGTAGTGAACACTGAAATTTGAAAAGTACAATATAATAATGAGGTCGATTTTTCTAACATTGAACTTTGGAAATAATTTTTCTTTCCTTAATTCTCAAATGAGTTTGAATGTCATACTTCCGGGAAAATGACGAAGAGTGGTGGTATGCAAATTTTCGTTTTTTGCTGAGTATGCAAAAAAATTGGACAATGCTTTGCATGGTATTTTATTCCTAATATTAATGATTTGTATAAAATGCTTAAAAAAATGTCCGAGCTCAATGGAATTACCAGTGATAATTGTTTTCTTATGCATAATGTATGTGGGCTTCTCCTTGAGTTGTGTTAATTTACAGAATATTATTTTGAGAATGGTTATGAAGTGAGGCGAAGCTATTAAGTGAGTCATACCTGGTATCTATACACCCTCAGTTCGGGAGGAGAATTCAGCTATCTCATACGATGGACAGGTATCATTACTATTTAGTGATCGTTTTTTTTATATCCTTCTTCGTGATTCAACTCCGTCAAAATTGTGGCGGTAGCTGACGATCTATGACGAAAAAGGAACCGATGATGCATGGATTGTGGTAGAGAAGAATAACCTGTGTGTAAAAACATAGTCTGATTAGTGATTTCAGCAATGCTGCGTCGAACGAATTCATGGATTTTTGACTGGCAATGATGATGAACATCTTTGCTTTCCTTTCCGATGATCTTTGTTGGGACGGAAACTTCACGTTTTAGAAGAGAGTTGTGAAAATTACGGTAGATTGGCTCCATTTTCACCCGGTCATCGTCAGGTCATTCAGAAAATTTGGTCTTACTTGAGCCTCAATACCGGCCAGTAATTTTTAATTTCTATGATAAAGAACTGTACGTGGCGTGAGAACGCATGCCTAGGTTTATCTTGTCATTTTATTGACTCATTAGTCGTTTAAAACTCATAATATCATCTTGAAATCTGTAGGCTATATTAATTTAGCCTTTGCCAACTCCAGCATGCATTCTTCGTTAAAACTTTCGCGGTTACTCGTCATGTTAAATTAAATATTTTGGGCTATGTCGTCGCTTGGGTGATGCTGGTTGCTTTCTCAGGGGAATCTGATGAAGCAGGAATTTTATTCGTATATTTATATGTCAGCGGGTCGGGGGAGAGTAGCGGGAGGTTGGAGAATTAGGTTGTTGAGTGTTTTTTTTCGGATTACGGGTTGCCAAGTACGACTTATTTTAAGGTCGGTATCTCTATTAAAAATGTTCTTCTCCTGTTTTGTTTTTTCGATGGCTTCTCTGACGAGTCTCTGTTTGAAACCTTTCACTTTGGCAACAATTTTTGCTTCCTTAAGGTCGATTGTTTGGCTCAGCGCTGCGTGCCACACTGCACTGTAACATGCATTTCAAATGTAGGAATTTTACATGTTAAAAAATAATGAGGTAGCTTTTTAAAATTTTAAGATGCCGAACGGCTAGGATCTACTCTAAATACCCTAAAAATATAATAAAATGAGATAATAGATTAATTTTTAAATATTTAAAGTTTTTTCAAGTTCGCCTGGCTTCGCCGGCTCAGTAATTTTTAGATAAGCGGTCGCCCTAAGCCTACCTGCTAAGCAATAGCTAACTGTAACTCTTTCTATGATTTCTGTATCTTGTATTCCTTTTGTCCATTGAATTTAAAATTTTTTTATATCCTTCAGATATTAATTGAGTACCTATCGTTCAGAAAAAGGTTGTTTTTTTACGCTGAAATAGTAATTCCACGGTGGGAGTAAATTACCACCTTTACGTTGCTTATCTCAAATTTCCTCTGAGTAATTATAGTTATAAACTAGGGAAGAAAATGTGCTCTTCGTTTGTTTAGAATCAATCTATGTGTAATTATTTACAACTCCACCGACAGGCAGATTCAGACATTGACAAGCCAGAACTGCGTCGCGAAAAAAGTCCTGTTGAGCGGGAGTGATCATAAGGCAGTAAGTATCTTGTTCGTTTTAATGCAAGGCTTCAATTTCAAAGCTCAAAAATCTGCTTTGGACTTTCTTCAGGCCTTTTATCGATTTTCGGGCTACGTGCAACGGCTCAGGGTACTCGATTTACGTCATCACCTCCCATCGACTTGATTTCCGCGTCCGATACCTACAGGACCTCCAGAAGGCAGGTGTTCAGTATCAACGGCCCAGTCTAATGACGGTGGATAGACTGGATGGCCAGAACCTTGTGATTGTACCCTGCTACCGCCTGCTACGACTCGTATCCATGTGCCATTCGACTTGCGATTACCTTGTGAAGGGCGAGTTTCAATAGTCACCTAAGAACAACAATCGTCACGGTGAATGGCAGTCGGCTTGTTAGTTGATTGCCGAGTTCTTCGCGTGGTAGACGACCGTTCTGCCTGTTTTCGTTATTGGATTACCTTTTGTCAATGAAAAAAGGACGTATTGAAGTGAACGTGTTTCGTTTTGGTGCTACGGTTATCTTATAAGGACTGTTGTTATCGCGTGATGTATGTTAACTTCGCCAATAGTAGACAACCGTAATCCGCTACTTAGTTTCGTGCGCGGATCTGCGGTGCTGTCACTCAAGTATGGATGCGCTATGATCCGAAAGTGTGTCTTATTCCAATCAGTTTGTTATGTAATACCTCTCTAGTTGTGAGTATATTTAGACCGAGAAAAAGAAGTTTGCGGCGTTCATTCTTTCGACCTAAGTAAATTCGTACCGACCTTCGGACCGTGCACAAAGGACACAGCGTACTGCATTTACAAGTATTCAAGGGAGTCCCGACCAAGTTATTTTGTATTTGCTTCATCAACTATGCGGCTAGAATTCGTGTTCCCATTTGGTCAGGCGATTCGGGGCATAGGCTGAGAACCTGCGGCGCCTATAGGTGTTATCTAGGGCACCTCATCAGGACCCTATGAAAAGTAAGTGGCTGAAAGTGTGAAAGGATGGAAGCGGTGCCATTCAAAATGAAATCCATATCTTTGCCCAATTTTGATAGAACCATGACGGATGAGAGGGATAAAGCTATCATTAAGGATAACTTACACCCACCTGTTGTTGCTGGTAAAGATTTGGCTTGGGGAAGAAAGCATTTCATGGAAAATTTTTGATCAGTGCTGGATTAGCATAGTTTGGGGCCTGTAGCAAATACATTTATCTTTGTTATTTTGAAGGGAAATAGAAAGAAAACACTCCTAAACGGGTCTCCAAAGCCGTGTGAGTCGGGGCCCATAGCAAATTCCTACTTTTCCCAATTAGTTATCCAGCACTTACCAAAAGGTGTCATTTAATATTATTATATTTCTCCTTGTTATATTTTTTAATTATGTGGTCATGTGTTTTTATTATTTTGAGGCGATGGGATTCGTTTTGTCTTATATCGATCTTTGTATTTTGAAAAAAATATTTTTATCAACTTCTGTTGTATTCGTACTAGTGATCTTGTGCGATATTCACTTGCCTGTGGTCTTGCCTGGGGGTGCTCTACCCTCACGCATCCAAAGCAAAAAACTGGTTAAAACTCTGAATGATTGAGTGAATTACGTATAATGATTATTGTTTGAAGATATCGCGACTCTGCATGGTAATTCGTGTTTACTGCATCCTGAGATGACTGAGAGCTCGTTGAGATGCTCATTTGTGTAGACTCAGAGTTGGGGAAGTCAGCGAAAATTTTACTGATTAAAGTGTAAGTTAATGTTGGTAAAAAGTGTACATGTAACAGTAAAATTTGCTTTTCTGAAAGGTGCCTAATGAAAGCTGTAGTAAAAAACTTGTTTATTTCTCCCTCATATTTTATGTCTGAATGTTAGATCAAAAAACATTATATGAGTTCTATAGTGCGATGTTTTTGCGTGGTGTTGCGTATCTTCATCTGGGAGTGCGTTCCTAAATTTTTATGGCCACTCCACCCAACACCGATGATGATGGGATATGTCACCCAGTGCGTGAAGTAGCGCATTAATAGATACGTTTCTTTGGACAAGCCCCTTCCCCTCATTATCAGCCATAGGCTTTTGGAATGGGAATTTATTTCAATGCGCTGAGAGTGAACTACAAACGAGTATCAGAACTGGGTAATGCTGTTAGATGAATGCCTTCTACGCTTACGCTCTTCCACCGATAATTTTATTCTTATTTCATGGAAATTATTGTATACATACTAAGAAAAAACCTATAGTGTTGGTTTAACTGACCTCTTAGATAAACTCGGATGGGAACCTCTGTCAGACCATAGATTGAAAAATAGACTAAACCTTTCAGATGAATTCAAGGGCAGTGTCTTTTCTAACGATGTTAGCCATAATTTACGGACTCCAACATACTACGGAAGATCAGATCATATAAATAAAATAAGAGAGACTGTAGAACAGACAGATTCAGAATGTCTTTTTTTCCACGATCAATGAGAGATTATAACGGCATCGTTGGAACTCATAAATAGATTAGATGACTTGTAGTGTAGCCTACTAACTTATGTATACTAAATGACATGTTTCTCAATTTTATTTTTATTTATAACAGAATGTGGTAGTACAATTTGTTAGTATGCGTGACGTCTTTTGGACCGTGTGGTGTGATTTTGAGAGTCTATTTGCATGCTGCATGCTGGTGATTGATCAAACCCTGCCAAACACCCTGGAGGTGGCGCGCAGTGCATTTTTTTGATGTAGATGTAGATAATTTATCGAAGAATACTCCCTGACACCTAGCCTTCTGCGGTTGAATTCCAGTCCATATAACGATGGCAGATTGTAGATGATTACATCTTTCATTGCCTCCCGTCCACTCTGTGCATTTTATGCACCCCGTGCCTTAAGTGATCGACATAACACCTTGAATGTATAAAATTGGCAGTAAATCATAATTCTATCCCTCTATACGATCGTACGTCGCGTCGGTGAGCGGAGCTTCGTGGGGTCCAGTCAACCAAAGCTTTCGCATAACTTTCCATGCACTGCCTGATATTTTTCTTTGGTCGGTTGAACCGATAGATGATAGCTTTATGCCCCGCGGAGAAGACTGGAAATCATTATCGGTCACGCTGATTGCACCGATTTATCGGAGTCGCCTCTCGATAAATCCGCGTGATGTCTTATTCTGGGCGAGGAGTGAAACTGTTAGCGGCGTGACCCCGCATCTGCCGTTGGGCTCTTAAGTCTCACCCAGGGCAAAATCGTGAGCGTGATATGTGACGGCGAGGTTGAAATTTATTACTTGAGCCTTCGTGGTCGGTTGATTTCTCATTTTTGGAAGGGGACTTGTGGTCATTTGTGCCTTTAGTGTGAAGGATAGGGGAGGTATACAGGTGTGTCTGAAGTGGTACAGGTACTCCCCGTTTCTTGTTGTCGTCAGACTCTCAGAAACTATGACGAATACTGGATCTTTATCCCCCATTTTTAACGCACATAATTGCGGTGCATTCCATGAACCTGGCTCAGACTAAATATGAACGAGAACGCTTTTTTGCGTATGCGACCAAGACTGAAATTGCGTAGTCCGAGATCACGTGAGGGATCTGACTTGTTGTGTACGATTGTTGTATTGATTTTGCTGTTGATTTGCTATTTATTTCGATTTCACGTTTTTATGCATCAAATTTAATAACTATGAATCTACTTTTTCAATTTCCCAGATGAATAATGAAATTGAGGTTTCAATGTTGGCCTCAGCTTTTGATTACTGCGCAGTTTTCTAAAGCAATCGCATAATTGATCTTGAGTCACCTGAAGGAGATTGTAGCAGCTCAGTGGGTAAAGTGTTTGATAACTTACCGAAGGGTTTTGGGTTCATATTCCGCGAGTGTGCTTATGAAAACCTCATAAAAAACCTGCAGAGGAACCGGTCATGTGATGTTTTGAATGTATGAAATATTTACGTCTGTAGCTTTGTTTATGGTGAGGTCTCCCCTTTCTTAACAAAAAAATAGTCGGGCTGAAGCTGTTCAACTGACCATGTATCTACCTAAATTAGCTCTTAGAAATTATCTAATTTGTTTAAAAATAAGTCACCTACGGGTGTTTGCCGCGTGTCGTACTGGAGATTGCCCCGACGTTTCGCGACCGACTGCTGGTCACTTTTTCAGGGGAATAATGCTGGGATTGGTTTTTGCATAAAAAAGGCAGCAAAAACCAATCCCAGCATTATTCCCTTGAAAAAGTGACCAGCAGTCGGTCGCGAAACGTCGGGGCAATCTCCAGTGCGACACGCGGCAAACACGCGTATGTGACTTATTTTTAATCATCATGAGCCGCGAGAGCTTCAATCAAGAAATGATCTAATTTGTGTTATTTTATTTTTTACCAGTGCTCCATTCACATAGGTTTCGTTGTAATAACCAACTACGATAAAAATGAGTTTCCTATTGAAGTATTGAAGAGGTTCAATTGTGGACAACGTGAAGTCTTTGTTAAAAATATCATAAAAAGTAATGTTATCAGTGTTAACTAAATGTATATACCTATGTTATTTCTTAATTTGTGAAAGTGGGCTATTTCAAAAAGGCATTAGAATTGCTTTCAGTCGGCGATACTGAGTTAAAATAGTTAAATAGCCTCTCTCTACCGATTCATATTTAATTACTTGTGTATACCAGATACGTATTTCAGGAATTACTGGTTTTAATGATCTTCCAATTTTGAGAGAGACGCTGAAAACCGATGTGACCAAAAGCACGAGCTGCCTGTGTTTAAGGAGTGGGTACCAAGTGAAGATAACGCATGAGGACGATCACAAATAAGTTTTAGCAGGTTTTACACTGTATATAGATATTTTGAATGCCTTTTTAAGCCAAAAATTAGCTAATTATTTTTGTGTTGTAATTTTTATTAGTTCACTTGCTCTGAGCCTCAACCTGGACATGGTTGGTAAGAATAAACGAGGGTAGAGCTCACACCAGAGCAAGCCACAGCGTGTGAATTTTATGCATTCATAGCCGGAGGAACGTGGTAACTAAGGAAGGAGAACGAGAGAAGACTCGAGGCATTCGAGATGTGTACGGGGCGAAGAATGGAGAAGGTGAAGTGGACGGAGAGGATGAGGAACGACGAAGGGCTGGACATGGTGGGTGAAAAGAGGCAGCTTCTATATGAGATACGGAGGAGACAGAAGGTATGGATGAAGCGAGTACTTAGCGGGGAGGGGATGTTGAAAACAGTGTTAAAGGGTAGAATGTTAGGTAAACGAGGGAGAAGAAGAAAAAGAATTGGATTTTCAGGTAGAATGAAAGGGAATAGGCCTTATTGTGAAGAGGAAAGTGCTTCATGGAAACGGGGTCTCCCAGAATTCTTCTTTAGTACTCCATGGAAACCTACCTTAATCGGTTGAATACTTAATAATAGTAGTAGGCGGGTTTGTAAATTCCCTAAGGCTGGCTTGCTTCTCAACAACTTTAGTGCGGCGAGGTCCGATGTCCTTACACGTACAATTAACTCCTTTTCGTGAAAAAATGCTCATTTCCTGGGGTCGAGAAGCATTATTTTGATACAACAACAATATTCCACCAAATGTCTCCAACTAATCCTCATGATCTTCGTTGATCAGAAATCATATTAAAACTTGTTGGATAAATGAATATGGAATCAGTATCAACCTTAAATAATTATAGCGTCAGAGTTTCTATTCCTTCGAAAACGTATTATTCACGTATATTTCCAAAACTGATACTAGATATTCATCCTAAATCTGTTAGACTTATGGCATAGAAAAGCAAAAATCATATTTATATAATATTTTATTGGTCAAAATTATATGATTTTTATTAATGCATTAAATAATATCAAATGCATGAAAACAATTTGTCAGAATACCTTGTCAAAACAATTGATCTTTGAATTTTACGTGAAAAGCTGGATTAGAGTAGAACAAGCCATTTGTCGATCACATATTTTTCTAAAATCTAATCTGAAATATGTGATTTGCGATATTTAATTCTTATCTGTCTATTTTAAATCCTTTTCACGTAGCGAAATAATCTATGATAATGAATGACTCGTACATTATTGCACTTACATTGCTGTTACTAAATCAGTACTTATCGAATTTTATCAATGGTTATCAGCTGTTTTCTTATTAAAGCAATTCTGATATGAGAAATGTACTCATAGATACTCACGAATGATCTGCTGAGTACTCAAACGTACTCAGCGGGTCATTTGAGGATGATGCATTAAGCGGAGCAATTGTCAATGTCATCGAAAATTTCGATTTAAAAATTAACTTATTTTGGGATAGTTCAGTCGCATGGGCGGTTACCAATAATTAATGGATAGATCTGAAATTTATCTTTTACATTTTTAAATATTCTATTCTTTGAATTCTATTCTTTGAATCAGTTTGAATTCAAAGTCTATTTGACTTTAATAATATTTCTTAAATTTCGTAATTTTAAGTAATTTTACCATATTCTTATGGTAAAGTTGTATGAATGGAAACTTGTTTTGGTGTTTATCTATACAAATTTTATTTGTCTAGATAAACACCAAACATTTTTTTTATTATTAAAAATTTATAATTGTCATTTTCCACGCATGATTTATATCTTATGTCTATTTTAAAAACACGTAAAATTCCGTTTAGGGTGAAAGGATGCCATCATGTAATGTTTGTATTTTCCTAGATTTAGCCCTTGTTTGCAAGTTCGAGGAATTATCTAAGATGTTTTTTTTCAGTACTATATGTTTTATTCAATACTTTTTCTTAATACATTTTCCGAAGAATAGCATTATGTTAATTTACCATAAAAGTATTTTTCACAAGCGCACCACTTTAGGAGTAATCATATACTCTCTAAAAGTTTGCTACGCATGAATACTCAGATACTGAAAATGCGTTGATAGCCTTAAAATTTGTATTATTGATTTTCAGGTCTATATAAAGAGAATTTCGATAAGAAACTGAGAAAATGATTTTCGGTTGAAATTGTGATTTTTTCGCGTTGTCATGCTGGAGAGTTCAACGGGCGATCGTTATGGCAGCTATTGTATTTAATTGATGCTCATATTTTCCACACGACACCGTTTTCCGGCTGGCGAGTCCAACAGATGTTTTTGATTGGAGTCTAGTCATCGCGGTGACATGCGTTTGAGTTCATCGTTGAATGTTTGTGCTTGTCGACGGTGGTCGCAAGATGTGCATCTCAAATTTTACTTTTTCAATGAGAGTTTTTGGGCTGGATTTCTCCTAGTCCTGTGGTCATCATATAAGGTTTTTGAAAATGAGCATTTGGTTAAAATCCTTGTATGAGTTCTATTTTACTATAAGAAAATTAGTTTTGCAGTGATGGTTTCAAGTACATTCGGCTGATTGATTTCAATCATTTTTTTATTTTCGGTTGCAAGTATTTTTCGTCCATGCAGACGGGTGTATTACTAGTAGCTTTGCCAAACTTGTAATTAGTTAGTTACTTACTGGGAATATCTTACCTTACTTAAATATAATAATATCATCGCAAAGACTGTGGACACTCCAGTTTGAATTCAAAGAAAATAAGATACAAAGAAATAATTTATTTGAGCTGTTTTTTTTTCGCGCCAAGCTATTTAAGGCTTGATTAAAGCTTAGTTTCCATTTTTTTCGTATTTATTTATTGTGGTCTTAATGTTAAAGTTACCGTTTCTTGACGGTGTTTGACTCACTATAAGACACACAATTGCACCAGCTAAGGAGGTGAGTACGCAATTATTTTCTCTCTCGATGTTCAGTACGCTTGACTTCTCAGATACTGAGAATTCGTTGAAACCACAAAGCGTTGTGTTATTCATCCGTGAATCTTTTTTTAAGAGAATATTTTAATGAAATTGAGGGAAAGATTTTTGTTTGCAGTAGTGATTTTATGAGTCTTTTCATGTTTCCAGGCTGGAGAGTTCAACGGGTGTTACGGTGTCTTGAGTATTTAGTTAATGCACGTATAATACCACCACATGTTCTTTTATACTTAGGCACCATCGCCATTAATGCAATAGATTTCATATTCATTTATATGACATGAAAAGAGCTAATTTTATACCATTATAGGAGATCAAATTAGGGTTTCGGATTTTTTTTCTTTTGTTGAAGATGAGATAATTTTTTCTATGGTTACCCTCCATTGAAACATACGATTTCAATTTATCTTTAAGTTGGGTTCTTGGCAAAGTCTATCGGGGTTATTCCTTTTTTATACCAGATTTGCCGTAGATGATGGCAGGGTATTGTTCTATTTTTTTCAGTGTAAATTTCGCATTTTAGTGTAATTGAAGGTTGAACTCGTAAGGCGATGCCTGTGGCTACCCCACGATTGTTTCCTTGAACAATATTCGTGGTAAACGCCCTATCATTCAAGCCCTGGCTTTTGCCTCGAGTCGCCGAACACGCCTGAGGTATTTTGGTAATTCATATCTCGCACCGTAATCCACATTGTCATCTAAGATCAACTCCTCAGAGGAAGAAGATTCTTTCAGATATTGCTTAAGAAAATAAATTCACTTAGAAAATATTTTATTCCAAGTCCACTGGTCATAGATAAACTCACCTGTTCACTGAAAGATTTTTATCCTTGAGTTAGCTGCAAGCAGCACTGTTGGTATTCTGTTTCTTCGTGAAGCACTATTTATCCAGGTTGCTTCTCTAATACAAACCTTTTGGCCTATGATTTATTCAAAACAACGAATGATGATGCATCTTATTAATTATTATTGTTAACATTTTAATATTTGATATGAATGAAGTCGTTATGTCAGTCTCCATCGCACACTCATTCGTTTAACTTACAAAAGTTTATTCATGTGTATAAACTTAAAGCTTAAAAAATTATGCTTATGGGAATGATTTTGAAATTAATTTTTTTTGATGCGCTTAATGTCATATTTTGTCATGAGTAAACTTTTTGTGAGATTTTGAAAACCAGACTTGACGTGCAAAAACTAGTATTCTTCTCAGTTAGTCGGCAGAATACTAAGGATTCGCTTCATGTGGGAATATTGCTTCCCCAGATGCATTACGTTAGCCAAGTATTTAATCTAATATCTGTTGGAAAGAACATATGATTATGCTCTGACTTGATTAAAATATTTGATATTCATCCAAGCGTTTTTTGGTGGGAAATAGGTATTTATTAAAAATAATTGACACACGGGTGTATGCCTCGTGTCGTAATGGAGATTGCCCCGACGTTTCGCGACCAACTGCTGGTCACTTCTTCAAGGGAATGCTGCTGGGATTTGGTTTTTGCTGCCCTTCCCTTTGCAGCATTGCCTTGAAGAAGTGACCAGCAGTTGGTCGCGAAACGTCGGGGCAATCTCCATTACGGCACGCGGCATAAACCCGTATGTCAATTATTTTTAATCACCATGAGCCGCGAAATCTTCAATCAAGAAATAGGTATTTATTGTTATTAATAATGAAAAAAAGATATTTAGGTGTTATTTCCATTTATTTTTTCCTTCATACAAACCTATTCACTATATATACAAAAGGTTATATTATACAATCAGTACATTCATGATGATGGCGTTTGGCCTTTTTTTCAGTTTTATTTTATCCCTCTATCATTCGTGAGTATTAATTATTATCTGCTTTGTGGACCCATTGTATTTTTATTCATCCATGAACTGCTCTGTTCGAGACCTTGGGAAGCTAACATGACCTGTACTGTTATCTGTTAAATTTTTGACATTCGTATTAACTTGCATCTTCTGTTTTCTTCTGTTTTCCCATCTGGTGCAGCCAATCCCGTTCACGTTCCGCGCCCACGATTGATTCCGTGAACGGAAATCCAGAACACTGCGATTCATCTCCTTCTTTGTAGTATGTGAATGGGGAAGGGCTATAGAGAGACCTCGACGTGGAAGTAGAGGTCTAGAGTGCCGCCAATCGGAATGAGTTGGAAGTTGGAGAGGAATTTTCTCCAGCACAAAACTTCCATGTACACGCACTGAACTCCTCCTTCCTTCTCAACAGTCACGATCCCGTCAGTCTCCGCCAGAGAGATGCCAACCCAATTACCTCTTGCCATGGGACGCAATAAATATCCCCACCCGGGGTGCCCTCCGTTGTCAAGGTTACCACCACTCCGCGCGCCACGCTGCTGATGCTACCGTGGTCTACCACTGTGTCATGATCGTCTTAAAGAGCTTCTCGAACTCGTTCCCATATAACTCCTTTAAGTTCGTACCGTTCGTCTTCGTGTAGGCCCCCTGAGGGTTCCATCTTGTTACGAGAACAATTTATCGCGACTCTTTACCCCCAAGTCTCTCAAATTTATCGTGGCGTCAGTTCCTTTTCCGTAGTGGTAAGACAAAGCGAGACTCTAGTGGAGTCTTCAAGGGCAGACATCACCCGCATAACATCTTTGCACTGTCGACGCGCGTCCAGACGGTGCATCCTAACTTTTTTTCTCAAAGCTTTACGTATTTTAGTATAGTTGACTTGGTAGTCCAAATAACTCCAAATCGCGTGCAAGGAATTCAATTTTGACAGCCTGTTTACCTCTATATTTTTTTGCTTGGCGACGGTTGGTCAATAACCCTGTTTGCTTCGAATGTTTACTTTGCGGCTGACGTGTCATATGAATGGGAGAGTGGAGTCATGTTCGAGCTCTCTGTTGAGATCATTGTCGTTCAAGCGGGTTATCGCAAACATGACACTGCTCTTCGTCAATGATAGTCGCCGTTCCTTTGTTTCTGAAGATCTTCCGGCAAGAATACAGCTGACCTTTTTGCTTTGTCTTCGGCCTTTGACATTATTCCCTTGATCACTTCGCTTTCTCACCCCTCTTTTGTTTCCCTTCTCCCGGATTGCAATTTATGATCCATTTGTGTGATCAGGCCTTGGATCTTTCTGTTCTCTGCGGGTTATAATTCAGACTCATCAGCAGCGGTTTCCGAGAATGATCATTTTTGACTTAAATCCCGGCTACGACTAATCATGACTCTGAACTTTGTATTAGCTGTGTCTTTCCTCAAGGTTTTCGCCCTTGGTTTATTTTTCATTCCATTTTAAGTTAACCTTCTGGCCAAAGAACAACGAGAATTAATTAAAGTTCACAAAGATTCTGATCTCTTTCCACTTTGGAATTCTTGCTCACCATCTCAAACGCCAAACATGAAATATGTTTATTTGTATCATTTCATTTATTCGCTAGCATAGCGCCTTCGAATAATCGAATATGATCGTAAAATAAAAAAAAACAGTGGTGAATGAAGGAAATCTCTTGGTCCTATTTAGCTCTCTAACGAAAACTTTATTTAGTAATTTATTGAAATTTGTTTCGCATCGTCCCAGATGGTTTAAAAAACAAGGGCAAGTATCGTCTTTCTGTAGAGTAAATAACTTTGACATTGAATTTTTATACTTTGACCACAAATCGTAGTGAGTGGCGTTCGCTTGTGATAAACAATTTTACTTTTTAACTTGGAGAGTCAAAATAAAAAACTCAAACATAGGAAGGCGATTAAGTGAACAATAATTTACATTATTTATATTCAGAGGAAGGAGATGAATGCATGTGAAGAGAAAGAACATTTTGTTTTCCGGAATAAAGTTTTAACATGATTGATGGACCTCTCTGAACATCCCATCTACACAATGAAGGATGATTTTGGTGAAAGGAGTATGTTGAATGACGTTACAGTGATTGAGCATGACAATTATATTCATTACATCTAATAATTCGTCGATATTATATATATCTTCCCATATGACGATTATCTTAACGGGATTGTTAAGATCATATTGAATTGAAGGAATTACTTTAATAGATAATGGCAAAAATCCCCACGCCACATATTACTATGGTTTGGGAAGTAACTGTTTTCTTGGATTTTTGAAAAGAAGCTCAGGATGTCAAACTTTGATTCACCTTGCCTTCACACAAACGACTACATCGTATCTATTTCAAACGAGTAAATTTTCGCTACGGCCCTGAGAAAAATTACCGTTGATGAATGCATTACATATTAATGACATGTTCATTCCGTGTAAATATAACGACACCAATATTCTGATTTGATTTATGCAAACATTTACCATTCATTTTCGCTCGAAAGCGCTGAAACATATCCTACAGACTGTAAAACTGTAATCATATCCTATATTGCGAACATTCATGATAAAAATCACTTATGCTCGCTTAGGATAGGATTTAAAAAGCGTACAAGCATAACGTCAAAATGCGGGCAATTAAAACAAATTGAAAAAAAAAATCATTCAAATCATTTCATTCACTTCGCTTTGAAACTATCTCGGCGATGAACACGTTCTTAAAGTCCCTGAGGTTAGTCTTTCGTTTTATTTTTGATCGTCGTCTTGATATGAGGTCTCGTTGGATACGTGCCGTGGATGGCCGCGACCACGGCCGTCTTTTTTTTCTACGGTCAACTGGCGTCGTCTAAGCGCGCACGCAGATTGGAGATTTACTACTATCATCCGCGCAGCGAGTTCGCCTTCTGCGGTGACCTGATCCTGGCAAGCTTGTTGACCAGCGGGTCTCCGTGCAACTCGAACGATTTGTACAGCTGCTGCGTGCTCAGGAAGTGTATGGCAGGGGTCGCGTGCCTAACAACGGCCTTGAAGCCTCCCGAGGTGCCGTCAGTCTCGTAGTCCACGAAGCGTATCCTGCCGTCGGGCTCGAGGAAGGTGTATCCGCCCCTGACGAAGTCTCCGACCCTCCGCTCCCAGCGATCCGTCGACACTCCGGACTTGGCGACGTCGTCGATGGTGTAGCGGTAGTCGTACTCGACCCTGGGCACTGGGTTGAGCGGGGCGAAGAACGGAGCTCGGGCGGAGGCGGCCAGCTCGAGGTCGGACGCGCGGTGGAGCAGGAAGATGGGAAAGAAAGAAGAGAAAAGAAAATTAATGTTTTTGTTCGTACATCTACACAATATCAGGGATGGCAATCGAAAATAAACGAAAGTCAAAAACTGTAAAATTTCTATATGTTTGTACCCCGAAGCCAGTGGCATTGTCAGGGGGAGAGGATATAGGAGGGGGTCCGGACCCCCCCTCCCCCGAAATTTAAAACACAATTATTTTTCTTCATTAAAGAAAAAAATATATAAAAAATCATGAATTTATAAAATATTTCTTTAATAAATGTAGCTTTTTCGATTATGAAAAGTGTTAAATTTAGTTTAAAACCCATTACTTAGTATCCTGTTTTTCAAAAATTTTACCCCCTGGATTTGGACCCCCCTCCTCCCCCCGAATGAAATTTCCGGCTATGCCACTGCCGGGAGCAAAATGTAGAAACGAAACGAAACGAAAAAGAATTAAACCCTGGGAGCTAAACGCAGGGTCGAAACGAAATCGGAGTCAAAACTACTTCGGGTCGAAACTAAGCCAAGACTCTGAGACGAAGCGAAACACTGATTATCAGGGGCGCAGCTAGGCTTTAAGGCTGGGGGGGGGGTTTAGGTGCAACTAATACCGGGGTGTGTGGGGGTATGGTATACACATCAGGATAAGCGGTAGGTGCGAGATTAATAAATTGCGGAATTTTATGATAAACGGTTCAAAATGATGAGTTTTACGACTTTCTGAGGGATACTTTATTAATCCTTACACACTTCCATTAGTAATATCAATGCAATTAAGTAAAATGGATTAAATTAAAAAATTTCTCTTAGCTCTGGGGATTTCATCCCCCAAAACCCCCCTCGCTGCGCCACTGCTGATTATATTTCGCACCTTATGGACCACGTGCTTCACCCTAGAAAAGTTAAGTTTCGACCCACACATCGCGTACGAAGTATGGTTGAATGAAGTTGAGGTTCGGCCTACCATAATTAGATGCGTGGGGCACTAGGCCGGCGCTTATTTTTTCCACATGGTCCGATTTAAAAATTCGTGGTCTCAAAATGTGCGAAATGGCGAGAAAAATATTATAAAAAAGTTTCATGCTCGTGTGACGTCGGATAGCCGTGCATGAGGGCCCTATAGGGCCTCAATGCAGTTATTTTTGAATATTGAGTTTTTCGACCCGGATAAAAGTTTTGTTAAATATACATTATATTTAAAGATCTTGGGACAAAAATTTCAACCGTTCAGTCGTATTTCGATTCCTTCATGTCGAAGCGCTGCCTCAAAGGTGCCTGCTGCACACCCCCCCGCCTCCCCCGCCGCCAGGCGCGCCGCGCGTTTCTTTATTACGCGCGGACACTACTTAGTCCTGTGGATCTTCCCATCTTCCTCTTACATGGTAGCAGAGTGGTTCTAGAGTGAGTGTTAATGACAAGCCGGGGGCACATGATTCATTTTTCAACGCAATTTAAAAAAAAAGTACACTTTAAGCGAAAAGAGGGAGGAAAACTATGATTTTCACGAGGTAAATACGTTGAAACCACTGTATGAGATCTCGCTACTTTTCATGTCTAACAAGCAAAGTTGACGTTTTGCCATAGGGAAAGATTTTGCAGTGGTCCTCCCTTCCCCTTTAAGACAACAGTTTCGCTGGCACTGCTGCCAGCGTCTTTAGGTCGAAGATACTGGCTGGAAACTGTTGTTTTAAACTAACAACCAACACGATAGCACTGGAAGAATGGAAACATTGGAACCTTGACAGCGGAAACCTACGTAGTCAAATACATTGTATATTCTAAACCTAAATGTAACGCAAATCTACGAGTCTAATCTAAAATGTAAGGCAAATATACAAGTTGAATCGTTTTATCATTATCGATTGAGGCCAATTTTATAGCTTTACTGCTGGAATGTTTCGTAATCGAAGGAAAAATTGTTGCAGTTATTATTTCCATACTTTATTGATTATTATTATTAATCAGTAATGTATCAGCAGGTAATAAATATTAGTGAATTGCCTTCAGTAATGGCAAGTAGTTCGAAAACTTTTTATAAAATTACGATTCAAATTACAGATTACTTGCTATCAGAGGCTGTAGAACTTTCCCCATTGAATTATATGCTGAAAACTGAATGGCAGTAATGTAATCGATAATTTCATTTACCTCTGGGAAAACCGCTGTTGTCAGTCCCGTCACTTCGTTGTTGATTGCAGGGATTGGCACGCAGCTGACTCCGATGAGCAATGCGGCTGAAGCCATTAACACCTGTGGGTCAAGAAATTATAGCCATTAGTTATAAATATTATATGAAAACCGTCATAAAGTGTTGAAAGTTGTTTAGTTGAAATACTTTAGTACCTTATTTATTTCGCTCTAACAGATGCAAATTTTATTCGAGTATCTTCTAAAACTAATTTGTTTACCCACTTGTAAGTGTCCTATTAGCTCATTCCAATAGATTTATTCGGTAATTCATTTTCTTGTGGATTTCTTGCAGCCGCAAGAACACACATTCAGACCCATTTAAAATTTGCTTCCATAAAATTTTTATTTTTAGTTTCCCTTTTTTATTGCGGCTGGTCAATGAAGAGACTTATTTTCAATCACCAAGTAGAAAATATAACCTGTTATACGCACCGGATGCATCTTCTAGCATTATTAGCCGTCCCAAATAATGCAATAGCGGCTATATTAAGAAAAATAATGCAATGTAGGAGCTTCGGGACGAAAATTATGAATAAATGCATAGTTTCACCCACGCCAAGTACCTACTCATTGTTTAATGGCTCAACTGATCTTAAACCTCGCCTATGAGACAGATCGTTTACCTTAGTGACTATGTACTTCCTAATCTATTAAATATAATTTTTCTCGAACGCATAACTTACTGAGGGCATAATAGTAATTGATCTACTCACTAAATATATTATTTTTGGATTACCACTATTTAGTAATTACTTCCTTCATCACAGAAAAGTGTTAATATTTTGTATACCTACCTTGGATAAATAATGCTACATTAAGTACCTCCTTCAAATGGCCGATACAAAGTGCTAGTCTTCTTATCGTGAACGATTTCGCGTGAGGAATTTATAACGCAAGAACCCTACCTCGTAGTAGGTAGGTCTCCGTGGAGCTTCCGTACGTGTTTATTTCTCTTCTGAGCCTGGATTCTCCAATGCTATGACGACCTCAAACATTATTTGGTAATATTCGGGTCAGGTGTTTGTTTTGGTCTTCAATGGTTTAGCAATACGGCGAAAAATACCTGGTAGCGTCTCACGCTAAGTATATGAAAAATATGAATGTGCTAAAAGATCAGAATGGCAATTTACTCTTACTGTTTAGACTTCGATTAATATGGTCTGTCCATACATGCCGTGAAAAGAGAACATAACTGAGAATATTTAGATAAAAGGAAGTTGAATCGATAATCGGTTTTGTCATTCGAAGCTGAAGAAGTTATTGGCTGAAACCCAGGAAGACTTTCTTTCCATCCTCAATTTAACACTTGTGCCGAATTGTATCTTCAATTTTTCCTCTTCCACGGTGATTTTTTTGCCAGCTAAATCAATCAGCCCGTATTTTTACCTCATTGTTACTATTCTGCTGTTTTTCGTTCTTACCACCTTTCTCTGTCGTAATGATACTTGGGTTCCTTGAGTTCATAATTAGATCAATACATACATACATTGTCGTAGATGCATTAATATAAAACGAATTTATTTGATATTTGCGAGCATCACATATTTTTTTTACATTCAACAAATAAAAAACTAATAGCCAGGCCAGCTGCTGGTAAAATATAACAAAAAAATCAACTTATCTCAAATAAAGCGGAAATCGATCCCCTAACGAGGGGAACTCCGAGTACAGACGAAAATATTTATGCATAATAGATGCCCCTTGAGTGACTACTAAATTTCCTATTCCTGTCATGATTTCTACAGTTAATGTATGACTTCTCAGATAGTTTGAAAGCTATTACATCTCCAGCAAAGGGTTCTATTCACACAAATACAAATTCTTCTTTTTTTCTCTGCTGCTTGATAGGGTAGTTTCCTTCATCAAAGAAAACGAAATGCATTGATTGCGATTCCTTACCCACCATTAGTGTATTCATAATATACAAATTATTTGGTTTTAGAAATCCCAGTTTAGGCGAATGGCAATGGTCAATTTTAACCTCATTTGAAAATGTCCAGATTGGCGCCCATGCGATTCCACTCCACGTGACGTCACAGGGACCTAGTTTTTTATACGAGTAGATAGGAGTTTTACATCGTCTGAGATTACCAATGCATGCATGAGACACAGAGCTCAGGGAAACATCTCTTAATAATCCCCCATTAAAATAACCTAAGTTCGGAAAGTTTCCTTCGTTTGACAGGGTATAAATAATCCTTATTTAAGCCAAGCGCTACCTGCTTGCAGGGTACTCTGCTACCTCCTAGCAGCCTGCGTCGTGTCAGCGCTTAAGCCTCGCCCCAAGGTCACCTCACATGGTGACAACTGGAACCAGAAATACGTCACACGGACTTTTCCCAGCATTCCTACTTAGCCGTCGCGTTTTCGCGTGCTTGAACATTTTCACTTTTCGTTTAATCACAAAAAATAGATATCGTCATTCGAAAATCTAAGAGCGTGAAATACGTACTCCAGGAGTAATAATATTTCGATTTAGGCAATAAAAAAATAATAGGAAACCACCCTATTCCCTTCATGGGTACACCTTAGAGGTGGCTCGCAGGGTATTTTGTAGATGTAAAAACGTTTTTGATTTTTGCTAACAAAGACACCGATATCGACCCTACTTAAAGGTGGCATGAGTCTTCACATTCTCCTGTAACATTTGCGTATTTTCGCCGATACACAACTGAAACTCATTCTAGCACTGTATTCCACCACCGAGAAAAACCCAATTCCCCAATATTAACATTTTTTCTTATCCATGAGTCGTGAAATTCACGCATATCATGATTTTTGCTCAGCCCAGACCCACGATTCGTATCACGTAGGGCGTTGTTTTCGGATACAATCCATCCGTCTGCGACGGAATCACGCCATAACAAAATTTTCGATCATGCGTGCCGCTGGTTTCGTTCACACCGTGATCGATTAGTTCGAATTCTCCCACGTATTTTATAAATATGTGCGTGAAAAAAATGCGAGCGTTGAGCAACGCTCCAGGACATCCGAGGAGACGGGAGGTGAACCAGTGATTATATGAACACTCCTTTTTCCCTCGGATTTTCTTTTGTTTTCCACTCCTTTACATTCACCTTACAGGCGTACCGCCCTCAAAAATCGCCCGACAGTGACCACGGTTACGTCACCACTCAATTGTTTCGCGAGGCTCTTGTTTTTCGTCCGCGGGGATCATTATGGTCGCGCTTAGCTGACTCCGGCCGATGCTTAACCAGGATGCAGATTTCGGCCCACGCCCTCGTATGCTGCGATAAGGGAACGGTGCTGGACGAAGCGGACATCAGTGTAGCGCGTGAGGGAACGTTATCGAATCCGTCTCTGCAGATTAATTAAAGAGGGCGTCGGCTGGTTAGAATAATTCAATGGTACCCTCTGAAGTCCACTTTGCGGTCACGGTCTACTTCCGCCGGTGTTTTAACTTGAAAAACAACTTTTTTAGGCAACTGTTCCTAGTATCCCCTCTAAACGACCGCCGTAATCTCCGGCCAAAAGTGTTCAAGTGAAATATTGAAAAAATTGTAATCCAACTGATTTTACTACCGAAATTATAATGAGATCTCACTGAAAATGTCAAAAAGAAGGCACCAGTATGACCGTTAATTTCCTCCGATTTCTCATTGCCGAGAAAAGGTTGGTTGACAATGTTGCAGTCAATCATTTAAAAACACTTTTTATTGGATTTATTAAAGAGGGCGTCGGCTGGTTAGAATAATTCAATGGTACCCTCTGAAGTCCGCTTTGCAGTCACGGTCTACTTCCGCCGGTGTTTTAACTTGAAAAACAACTTTTATAGGCAACTGTTCCTAGTATCCCCTCTAAACGACCGCCGTAATCTCCGGCCAAAAGTGTTCAAGTGAAATATTGAAAAAATTGTAATCCAACTGATTTTACTACCGAAATTATAATGAGATCTCACTGAAAATGTCAAAAAGAAGGCACCGGTATGACCGTTAATTTCCTCCGATTTCTCATTGCCGAGAAAAGGTTGGTTGACAATGTTGCAGTCAATCATTTAAAAACACTTTTTATTGGATTTATTAGAGCATAATTTACCAGTTTCATTGATTGATAGCTTATATGATAGTTGGCTTCGGCTTTAGAAGATTGCAAACTACATGATCGCCGGCTCCATGGAATGTAACTTAGAGTATTCAAAAATTTCTCTTCTTGCATTATTAAAAGTTCTTTTGAAAATTAAAACACGTCTGTGCAACAACTTTTGAACGTTATATTTTCCTGTATTCAACGCAGAATAAAATGAGATTCATTTATGTAATAATTTCATTTTAATTGGACGAGACATCACTTTATTGTGGGTCACTCCCTGGTATCTTTACTTCTGAAACGGCTATTTGTTCGGAATACTTTCGCAAAAAGGGTCTCGGGATATTCTTGATCTTACGCGAATGTATCTCTCATTTTATGGTTATCATGATTACCACCTTGGCTTTGAGACCCTTCTACGAAAGGGCGCCTAATTTGGTTTAAATATATCGATGTTTTTTTTGTTTTTGGCAGATGGAATGCTAATATAGTTTTAGAATATATGAATAAGGTGGAATAAAATTTTAACTATGACGCCCATGTTGAAAATAAGTAAATTTATCCATTTAGTAGAGATTACTACTGCACGCTGAATTTTAAGCCTGGTATGGTTAATTAGTTTTATTGACGTAACTCTCTTTCCATTTCCTTTCCAATTCACGTGTGCGTTGCTTAACCTCAATTCCTGCTTTATAATACTGCGAGTTGGAAAATAGCTGAATCTCTTAGATATAGTTGGAGATTTTATATCTTTATAAAGACTGTTATTTTAAGTATAGATTAAGCATGTTTCGAAGGTTGGCAGATATTGTTTAATCGAAAGACTTAAAGGCTTCATTAAACTCTGGTTAAGATGGGCAAACCTCCTATTGACTTGCTGCAATTTATAAAATATATCGGAAATTTGGAGTACCTCTTTGTTTCTCCATTGTTTTTATATACCCTCTATTTCTTTCGAATTTACGGACGTTCAAATTTCGAAAAATATCTAGAGAAAAGCAAAGCATCGTAGTTGTCGAGAAAACTATTTTCCTTCCAACGTCACGGTTATCAATGTAGATAGCAGAGGGATTATCGTGAAATATATTTCACCACATTTTATCTATTTTCATTCATATTGAATGATAAAACATTTCAGCACCTGTTTTCCTGTCTGTGTATCCTCACTCAGCGATATTCTATTTTCCATGTATTCCTGCAGTCTTTAGATAATGGGGGAACTCATTATCAAAAGTAAATAATAAATTCGTACTTTCCATCGGTATTTTTATTTAGCATTCTCTCCTCTTTTCTTAGTGCTGCGTGTTGCAAAACTTCGTAATGGGGGCTACTCCCAAATTTTGTTAGTGACACAGATTTCGATCTTGGCCATCATTTTACTTGGTCGGTGGAAATTGCTCCGATCCTGGCAGTTATCGATGTTGTTTGAAAGAAAAATACTCATTATCTGATCAATTTCAATAGAGCAATCAGCGAGGGCGTTACCTTAGAATTCTAATTCTCAGTGAAAGATCCGTGAGAAAGAAAAGTCACGATGTATTCTCGTTTTGGTCCAATGATTTTAGGAATGCCTTCGGCCCAGTTTGGACCCAACTATCTGGTGTGTTCAATTTGTGTAGTCATAAATAATTTTTTAACGGCTTATATTTCCATCCTAAACGATGTACAATATAATTGATGAAAATGTTTCTCTTAATCGTCATATTTCCTTTCATAGCCTTAGTGGGTGTCTTAAATTACATCATATTTCTTAAACTATTTAGCCGTATTCTGGCATATTTCCCGAGAAAATATTTCCCGATAGTCCGGAACTCAAAAATGTGTGTGCCAACATCTATTCATCAGGTACTATTCTACCTTGTTTATAATGCTTGGGTATTTTAACGTGCAAAATTAAACCAAGTATTGCATTTCCTAGGCGCGACTTTGGATCGAGTTCACGCCTTGGTCTTTCTGATTTGCGTGCAAGTGGCTGATACAAAGTGCGAGATCATGTTTTTGTTGAAGTGGCTGCTAAAGATTTGGTCATTGACTACGTAGTCGGGATATTTAGTTGAGTTCTGCAAACCCTTTAGTACAAGTACAAGTTTGTACGTGTAGATTGTATTTTTAATTTTATGGCAAGGATTTTATCCAAATTATTTCATTCCTTAATGTTAGCGCCAATGGTAGAGGTGAGCTCTCACCTCATGAATAGTAAAACTTTCTGTGGTCTTTTTAACCTTGTCTTTCATCTTTACCCATTGTGGTCTTCCCAGGAATACACTGTTCACATACTTTCCAGGATAACATTCTAATTTGAATGAATTTATTATTTGAACTCGAAGTAATTCTCAGCCGCTGTGAAATGTTAATCACAATGAATGTTATAATATTCTCTACGGTGATAAGATAGCTAATATTAAACGTTATTATATGCGCAAATTTACCTTTCTAAAATAATTTCATTTAAATATTTTAAAATTTCATTCTTTGAGATCGTGAGCAATATTTCTGTACTAAACGAGGCTTCATTTTACAGCCTAATTCATGATGTATACTGTTGGCCATTAGCTTAGCTAGATAATTCTTTTATTGCCATTTGCTTCGTTGCGCCATATGTTTGCGTAACACGCTTTGAACGAGGTGAAGTCCATTATATATTTGTTCATCGTTTGATTGGGTTTTCTTGAATTTCTAATTGATTGGGAGCAATTTCAAAATGCTAGCTGCCGAGGCTTTGAGTTATCTGAGTCTCGGTATTTCACCTCAGTCGTTAAAATAGTTGCAGGAGTTCAAAGCGAGGGTTACAATACGGTTCTGCTCGACCGATTCCGATACTCGCCCAAGATGCAGATACAGGCCCACGCCCGAAAACTCTCTGTGGAGGAAAAACTGTGAAGCAAGTGCTCTTCGGTGGCGGTTGAGAGCGGCGGATCGTATCTTTAAAATGGATCGTGTTGCCGATTATCTCAGCTTAGAGAATTGCTTTCAGCTTCTGCCCTTGAACGATATTGAAGTCACGGTTACACCCAAATTATATTCAAGCGTTTGGTAATTTAATTTCGTACACACATTTTTCAAGTTTATATTGTATACTTTGTATTTATATTTGTTATTTTTGTTAAACTGTTAGCGCAGCCAGTTTTGCTGTATAAAGGCATCTTTAAAGGTAAAATTTCAATGGTTGAACTGAAATTTATAGCGACGGAAGCTTATTAAAATAGGTATAATTATTAATATAAAGGATTGGTCATGTAAATTCTGGTTCTTTCCTGGCCAAAAGTAGCAGTGAAATTTTCCCAGGTTTTGAATCGGGTAAAGTCCTTCATATCCACTTCCAACGATTCGGTCCCCAACTCGCCCATCATCATCACCGTTAGATTCCTGAATCCCTGAAGATGATGGGCGACTTGCTTGTCGAAACGTTGGAAGGAAATATGGAAGACCTTACCTGGTGCAAAACCTGAGAAACCTTAACGGATAAACGATTAGTGTTGGGGCAATATTATATTGCAGTTAGCAATTTTTAAGTTTCTTTTTATCATTTATTCTTCTTACATGCTCATTTTTCGTGTTTAACCCTTAGACTACCAACGGGACACATATGTCCCAGGTAGATTTGCAAAACAACCTTTGGGATGTAGGCCTATTATAAACACCTACGATATCGTCCCATCGGTATAGGAAGAACTTACCGACTTTTAGTTCTTATTTTTCCAACAGATGACAGTACTTTGATATGTTCAATAAGATTTTCATTGTCACCTCTGGTTTTATAGCAGAGGAAATTTAGACTTGGCTAGTAATTCTACAATGATAAGTATATAACCATGTTACTTTAGGATACTTGTTTTTTGCACTATATTACCACTCTTCATTTTGTGCAATGACTGATCTTTTTCACATCTGCAATTATGAGTGCCGACGTTAAATAATTTGTCTGGTTTACCGTTGTTATTTTGACGTTATGAATTTTTACCACATGTTAAA
Source organism: Ischnura elegans (assembly GCF_921293095.1). Classification (NCBI taxonomy): domain Eukaryota; kingdom Metazoa; phylum Arthropoda; class Insecta; order Odonata; family Coenagrionidae; genus Ischnura; species Ischnura elegans. The sequence continues at coordinate 34,427,020 of NC_060251.1, read as the reverse complement.
TGTTTTGGTTCTGTACGTTGTCTGATAAAGAAGTCTAGTATTTGTGTCCAAGTGAAACTGACCACTGCGTCGAGAACTTCTAGATGAGGCTCTTTCTTACAGTCATTTGAAGCTATTTGAGGATTACAGTGATTTACAACTACTTCTGTGTAACCTGTGGAGTAGATTGATACCAGGTGAGTAAACACTTCAAAATGTAATTTGGTGTCCTTATACATAATTGATTCCATAACAGCCTTTACATATTCATTTTCATTTTAGTCACAAGAAATGAGCCACAAGAGAAAGTGCAATGAAGAAGAATTAATCCAGATATTGGATGAATCTGACGACGAAATGTCGGTTGGCGAATCATCAAATGAAGACGCGTGATCTGGTGATACATCCGACGAAAAATACAGGGTTGATTTTGAAAATAGTGAGGAGAGTGAATATACTGATGAGAGATTTCTGGAGGACAGCAATGAAAATGTCCGACGACATCCAAGACAATGTAAGTACAGAGGAAAGCAATAATTCTACCCTTTTATCTACAAGTGACATTCCGAGTGAGATTTTGTGGACTACTCCAAAGATACAATTCCTTTCGAGACATTGTTGTATACCTGATTGACCTACAATGCCATTGATTTCGGATAGTATGCCATTGGTTGAAATGGACTGTTTTCTCCAATTATTTCCTCACAGCTTATTTATATTCAACAGTCCGAACAAGTACGAATAAGCATTTGGATATATTGCGAAAAAAGGGAAAACATAACATTATCCAAGACACCTATCCAGGGGAAATTATGTTGCTCCTTGGCTCTATGCTCGTAATGAGCTACAACAAAGTACCAAATATTTCCGATTATTGGTCCCACAACCTTTCTTTGGGAAATGAGGCCATCAAAAAATCAATAGCACGAAATAGATTCCAATTGTTATCATCTAATTCAATGATGGGTTCTTCAAAAACATATTATATTGACGAGGTAATTTCTTGCCTCAAACATACATTTCCCAAGGCAAGGGAAGAAAGTCCGTTCCAGAGCATTGATGAGTCCATGACAAAGTTCAAAGGCAGATCCTCTCTCAAGCAATACCTTCCGATGAAACCAAGAAAAAGAGGGATGAAAATTTGGGAGCGCTGCGATGCTGTAACTGGGTATGCATATGATTTGAATATTTGCTCTGGGAGAGAATCCGGACAAAACTATTCTGCATTGGCCAATCTCGGAGAGAGAGTTGTTCTATCTCTATGTAAGACGATAAGAAAACCAGATGTCACACTAATTTTTGACAGATTATTCACAAGTTTACAATTGATAAATACCATGAAATTTCCATCAGTGGTTACTGCTATCAGTTCAAGAAAACATATGCCGAAGTTCCAAGGAAAATTGAAAAGGGGAGAGTATGAGTTTGTTGTGAATCAGCATGGGACAATAGCAATACGGTGGCAGGACAGTAAAGAAGTTACTGCTCTTAGCAGCTTCCACGATACTACAGCGCACACTGCTAATCGCAAACAAAAAAATGGTACTAAGTTGGTGGTAGACTGTCCAGCCGCTATTTGTTTCTACAATAGGTACATACATGGGAGGAGTTGATCTCTCCGACATAAAGGTTAGCGTGTGTGACTTCGACAGGCGGTCAATGAAGTGGTGGAAAAAGGTATTTTACAAACTACTAATGCTAGCAGTGGTGAATGCATGGATTTTACTCAAGGAAATGTAAAACTGCTACAGTTTGTTGTTCCACTGGCCGAAAAATTGATGGCAACTGGGAAAGAAAAAAGCTATGTAAAACGCAAAAGATACAGAGGGAGGCCATCGAAAGCAGCTAAGCTTATGATAAATGTGGGTGACCATCTGCCTATTGAGGGTAACACCAGGAGGCGCTGATTGAGGTGCGCGCAGAATAAAATGGAAAAAAGAGCAAAAACTATTTGCTGTATGTGTAACGTACCATTATGTAAAATTTGTTTTACGCTGTATCACACCTAGGGTTCAAAAACTTGATTTGTCTGTTTCATCAAATTTTTTGTCAAACTGAAGTATTGTTTGTTTGTAATAATAGAATTTTTTATTCAACTCTGTATAATCTGCTTTTTTCAATTGTAACCCTCATGACGATTTCAATCTCAATCTCTTTTCTTGTGTATTTTGCTTCTTTGTACCTACACGTATGCCGATTTCAAAATAGATGTTTTTCTCAAAACGTATTTATTCCCTTGTATTAGTGTGGATAGTTGAATTACCTTATATACCAATGGGACATGCATGTCCCAACCGTAGGTACCAATGGGACATTTATGTCCCATCCGTAAGTACCAGTGGGACATATGTGTCCCACCCATTAGTACCAGTGGGACATATATGTCCCACACCCCCCTGCCGAATACACGTAACCTGACATGTAAGAAAATGACCCTATGACCTCTTGAAACCCTAATAAAGAGATAGGAACAAACAAAAAGTTTGTAAATTAAGGAGAAAAAAATGGTAGTCTAAGGGTTAAAACACTGGTAAAATATTTGTATGATGTATTTCAATTAATGTCCCTTCTAAAGAGATGAGGCTTTGTTCATTAAGCAAGAATAATTATTAGGCAGGCTTCCAACGTTGGCTTGTGATGATATCTTTAATTCACGCACTATGCATGTCCATGATCCAAATCTAATTTGTATTACGAAATTGATTTAAGTGGCTCATTTTTGTAGGCATGAGATATTTAGGCTACCCTTATTCCATTATTATTTTGTTTCAGTTTCTCTGTATCCCCAGGGAAACTTGGAGGTCGTAAATTATTTCCACCGTGCGTTATTTTTTTCAACTGCCTTGTCTTCTTTGTTAACCGGTTTAGTATACATTTCTCAAGGTGTAATAAATGACCATCGCAACCAATTAGTGTTGAACTCGTGAGAAAGAAAATAATGAGAGGAGAGTGGAAATATCCCTTTCACCCGTTATAGGCTGATTTAATTCCGGGCAAAATAATACTTCTGAATTTAATTCCTTTCCTTTTCCTTTTGTGTGATATTCATTTCTCACACCTTTTATCTGGAAGAGATCCTGCAATCAGCTTAACTCGCATTTCAGATATTATTCTGACTAAAAGGCAGTTTAAATGGGGGTAATTGTGTGTGAAGATATGCATGAATCCCAAGAAAGGAGTCTTTTATGAGCTTAGGTTAAAAAAGTTAAGTAGTGCATGCCGCTAAGTGAAAATAGTCTGCACAAATTATTCTGTTCAAATAACTTTGCCTTCGATGCTTAGCCGTCGAATTATTTTCATTTCTGCAATTACCTTAGCATTTCGTGCTTCTATTTCCTAGTTCGCACTTGATTTGGGAATATATGACTCCTTTTTTTGTTTTGTTGTACGAAACATGTTTTCATATTTTCACGATTTTTTTCATTAATAAAGCCAATCCTATATATAAAGGTGGCTAGATTCGATTAAAGAGGTAAGTTTCAATTGCAAAACTGAAGGTTTAAGGTTTCACAAACGTAGTTAAGCTCAACTGTTTAGCCAAAATGGCGTTCTTATTGAGATTTGTTTCGAGGTCCATACCGGCCCTCATCTAAAATTACTGGAGAAATTGTGTTTTACTGCTAATTCAACCTTTTATATAACCATACATTACATTGAATTCAAATCCTTATGAAGAGTAGCTATCATAATATAAGAAATTTCCTACTCATTGTGCTTATATTTTTTCCTACTCTTTTTCCTGCTCGTGTATATTTTTTTCACATATACAACAAAGAGAAACTAATTTCGAAATAGAAAGGGAAATAATAAAAAAATAAACATTCTGAATCGATAATTTACTCAAGAAATGGTTTTAATGCGCAAAGTTTCCCATCATCATAAGTCAAAAATCAGGCAAGAGTTTTGATGGGGAGTGGGGTTCCACACGGTTCTTTACCAGTTTTCCTTTTTACTCATTTCCACCTCGATTCTAAAAAAGGCTTGCACCTCAGGGTACCAGATTTTATTGAATATTTCTGTATGGATATATATCTACCTCAAAATAAATACCCTCAAACTACTTCTGGAAAAAATGACCCGTTGCGTTTTATGCGCATTTTTGCAAAAAAAACACCGTGCCTTGAATCATACAATTCCTTTTACTTCGCCACCAAATTGTCGTAGAGCCAAGATTCACGGCTAATGTTAAAGAAAAGACTTTGCGTAAGAAAATAAATGTGTAAATATAATTCATTGGCCTTTACCTTTATTTTTGCATTTATATGTTTCAACGATTGTTTAGTCAATTTTCCCGAATACTTCCTTTTTGAACTGCCCAAAAATTTATATTATAATATAATTAAATCTACCTTACTATAACAAAAACAAAATTTAGTAAAAACTGATATATAAATTTTTAGAAAACATTTAACGTAAACATTTAGAAATTCACAAGGTAGACTTCCATTTCGTATTTCCAAATTAAAATTTAGAAATGTTAGTTTTGCTAATTTTTTATCTACTATGTTTTCTTTTGACAAACCTTATGCGAGAGCTTGTCTAGAGATTTGTATCTTTGAACCATCCCCAGTGACTTAATTTCAAAGTTTACTCATGCCGTAGTTGTTTGGCAAAAGATATTAATTTGAAAAATACCTTTAAAAACCGTCAACAGTTATTAAGTTAAAATTATCCCAGATCTTTTTATCTCTAAATGTTATCCGATTTGCCTTCATTAGAATTTTTCTTTTTTATCCATCAAAATAAATTCTATACTTTTGTTGATTTTGATTAATAGCAGGCCATAAATTATCGCCGGTTTCAGCGTGCATACACCGTCTTAGCGGTAAGAAAAATATCGATTTCTATGTAATAAAATCATAAATAGTGCGAAAAATCCACAGAGAAAACATCATTTGCCTTGACCTGTTTCAAATCCCGGTCAAAGCGAATGATTTTTTTCTGTAGGTTTTCCCACAATTTTCCATTACGAGTGACTCCTGTAAAGTTATCACCGTGGCTAGTCCCGGTGTACTTAAAACAAATCAATAAATTCTGTTTGATTCCGCGACTATGTTTTACTATTGGCGGTTTTGGAGTAAAGTCTAAAAGCTGGATTTTTCAGACCGTGCTTACTTCAAGTTAGTGAATGACATGAAAGATGTTATGAATTACCAATTCTCTATCATAATAATGAAAATAAAATCACACTGGAAATATTGTGACTGTAAAAAGTGTTCATAGTTTAGTTTTTACTTACATTAGTATGATGAAGGATTGCTCATGCCTTTCATCATTTACCTAAATTATGCTAAATTTACCCTTCATTGCGACCTGTCGTGTGTGATATCCAGTCGTCAAGTATACTTCTTTGTTGCATTGAGGTGGAGTGACTCTTATATATTTTCTTTGCACCCCTGATAACATATTCTGTGTATCACATTCGAGGTCTTATTTCATCGTTTTTCCTCCGTTCCACAACAGGAATCTATCGTGAGAATTTATGCAACGTAGTTTAGTATGGTAAAACAAAGGTCGTGACTTATCTTTCTTGAAAAATAAATTTGCAGGATGTTTCTATTTTAATTCATTCAGACCCCTATGACTAGTAATGGTTCATGGATTTGAATGTTTCTAAAATAAAGACATATGTTTTACACCTAGTGTTTGCTAATATTTGTTATTTTGGACTAGATATTCATATATTAACTTCAGCATGTAAATTTTTATCGTGTTTTAAAATATTAGTTTAAAGTATAATAATTGTTTTATTGAAATCAGTCTTCACTTCCCCTCTTTAGTCAACGTTTTTGTTCATTAATAGCGCAGGTTTATCCTCTCATGACTATTGCTTGTAATATGATATTTGCGAACTTACAATTTACAATTTTTTTTACTCTCCAACTATTGTTGTTTAGGGACCTTCAGTACGGGACTAAGGGACCGTTAAATGCCATGGCATGTATCTATTCGTGTAGATCTTGGATAACTCATGTTCATGGTTGTTTCCATGCATGCTAGAATGATTTTAATTAAAAGAATACGAAACAAATAAACTATACCGATGGTTAAGTTCTAACAACACGTATCTCAAAAATAGCAACTTTTCAGGAGAGCAAAAGCAAAGATATACAAGAAGTAAAGAAGAATTAAAGAAGTTAAAACAAGAAGTAAAGGAGATTTAGAAAGCAAAAGAAACGATTTACATTTTTAATTGTGCACTGAAATTAAAAACCTATAATTCGTAAAACTGAAAAATAAGCATACATTTGCAAACAAAGAGTTGTTTTTTGCGTTAATATTATTTTTAAAATGTCATTGCACTTTGTTTAAGATACCTGTCTCAAACCGGCGAAATTTTGAGATGCGTGTTGTTAGAACTTGGCCATCGATATGGAATAATTCTGTGCGTATATTTACTAAGTCACATTGTCTTTATTCATATCCAATTGATGCAAACACTGTGTCGTGATTGGCCGCAGGAAGTATTACATGCACCCAACCGCCAATTACTTCCATCCCTCGGTCAGCTGTAGCTCTGTTTACGGCTCTGCGCATGGGCTGAAAGGAACGGAGCTTGCTCGGTTGCTACATTTAGTCCGAACCCTATCGATGCATCAAAACTCATCTTGCCTTTATGTACACGGCACGAATTGGCTCAGTCTCTTTTTCACCGACGGCGCAGACAATGAGGCCCCCTCTGTCGTTGCGGAGGGAGCATTTGGAGTGAGGGAGTTCACGAGATATGACTCGCCCCTAGCGCCCTCTTTAGCTTCGTGAATCGCGCGCATGCACGCGGGTGATTTATGCACGCTGAAGATCAGCGAGGGATTGGCTACCACGGTTTACGCACTGATTCTAGGAGCACATTGCCCTTATTTATTTATTCAACACCAAAACAGCACTAAACCTTGGGTTTACACAACAAAATAAATTATTTAAAATAATTAAAAAAATTAAGACACGGTCTCAGGCGTTACTTTGTGGAACTGCTTCATCATATAATATTATAATTCTTAAATCTTATTAATTCTATAAATCTATTCTCTAAAGTTTTATTCTAAACTCTAATTATTTTATTTTATTCTATGATAATAAAAAAAAGATAAAAACAACCTCATCTAAGGCCTTTACATTGGGTTTACACAACAAAATAAATTATGCAAATATATAAAAAACAAGTATAAAAATAATCTCATAAATAACAACCATTTACAAAATACATAATACGTACAAAAGGTGGGTATCAAAAGGTTATTCTGTTCAATTGGTTATTGAAATTGGTGCGGGAGGCAAAGAGGTCAAGAGAAGAATAAGTATTTGAGATGGAATTGAAAATAGAAGGTAAGCGGTAAAAGAGGGATCTATGTGATATTGACGGTCGGAAATTGGACTGGTGTAGAGCCTCAGTATTGTGGGTTTTGCGAGGTGGAATGTGGAGTGAAAAGAATTCCAGGAGATCAATGCATCTGAAAGACGCATTAATGATGCAGTAATGAAATTTGATGTCGGATATCAATCGGCGGTGAGTAGGTTATAAGAATCCAAGTGAGTGAAGTATTTCGACACGTGAAAATGTTTCGGCAGTGTAAATAAAATAAAGTATTTGCTCTTACGAGGAATAGCATTGAAAAGGCTATGAATTTGATAAATTATATCGATGAATTAAGTATATCAAGATCAATATTAATCAAATAGTATTAATAATTGAAGCGGCGATATATCCCAAATGTTTTTTTTTGCTAAAATGAAAAGTACCGGCGACAGCTTTAACGAAAAAAATATCACATCAGATATGAATTTTCCCTCAATGCCGTGATTGTAGCTTAATTCCTGTGTAACTCGCTGTGCCGATAGCGTCGCTAGTGGCGACTTAAGTGAACCCATTATAATGCGCAATGGGTGACAGCACAGTTAGTGGCCGACTCGAGAACCCTCTATTGAAATACTCGTGACCAAGCCTACCAGCCACCCTTGAAGGTGACGTTGAGAAGGATGAGGGAAAGTTATGGAGGACAAATATATATTAGTGCGAGCTTCGTTGTGAACAAATTATTTACCAGAACTAGCATTCGCACGCTCGTGCCACTAATGTTTTTATCGATGTACCGTCGAGCATTCAGCGTATGGTAACTTCTCCTGCTTCATTGTGCTTTGAATAGGATTGCTACAGGCTTACTATACCCTTCAAAAAACGTTAATATCATCTCGTTGACGGAAGGTGTGTTTTTATGGGGCTATTAAGCGGACATTAATTTTCTGGATGAAAGTAGATGTTATCATCTAGCCACTCTACTATACTACTATAGATGGGAACTTTGTGGAAACGAAAGAAAGAAATGAAAGACAGACACATTAACGAGTGTTTTTCAGTGAATACATCTCATACCAGAATTAGCATTCTTATGTCCAGGCCATGAATGATTGCATCGATGAAAAAGTCCTGGGTACAGTTTTTAATCGAGAGTTATCTCATTTTGCTTTCATAAGGATTAATATGGATCAATAGCTATTTGATGTTGTTTAGATGAAGGAAGGCTGAAAGTTTTTGATGGGATTGTGACCTAACCAATAATTTATTTCAAATGAAGGATTTAAGTTTATGTTATCATCTAGTTACTCCACTCCACCGTCCGAGATGGCCACGTTGAAAGAGACAAAGGATAGAAATAGTACACCTATAAATTTGCGGGAACTTACGGGTAAAAATTGGCATATACTTGGCCAATAATTTGTGCTTTGTCATAAAAAAGTGTAAGAATCATAATTAACAATATGAGAATGATTTTTTCCTTTGACAATTAAAATTTCATAATGAAATCGATTTTTTCGAATAAATGGAAAACAATGATTATCACAACATGTTTTCAGCTTTTCATTCACCATTTTCTTCGGTTGGTTTCCCACAAAACTATTCCGGGAAATCGCATCTTCCTATTTTAGTGTTTCTACGTCTCTGAGGTCAAGAGATGTTTGTATTTCTTTGCTGTATCCATGGTTGTATAGATATAGCATAATTGCATAGATATAGCATAATAGCATAACTTATAATAGATATAGCAGTTATTGTACAAACCTGGCCCAATGCAACGATATCCACATACACTATTTGATTCTTAAATGTTCCTCTTCATATTCGAACGCAACATGAAGGCCCTGAATATAACGAGAATGCCTTTGGGGTAACTTGATCTTTAACGGCAATCAAGGCTGTTGAAAAGGGCGAGAAATAGCGCGTTAAACTGTCGATCGAGGCATTTTGTTTTGAGGAGGAAACAGTTTGGGACATAAGTCACCGGTTGTTTTCAGTCTTTTGTGCCAGTTCAGAAACTCAAAGCTGCCGGATTGTGACAAGTTTTTTTGTTTCTTGCGCGGATACTCCTTCAAACCTAGGAAGGCGAAATTTCTCGAAATACATTTTTATACATAAAAAATACCATTAATTCAATCATAATAAGTTGGAAATGCATGAGTTTCGATAAAAAGAAACTATTTATGGCATTGATAAATACCACTTCTGCAACAGATTACGACACATCATCATCATCACTGGTCAACAATCCTAAGATTGGTTTGACGCAGCTCTCCACTCAGTTCTCCTATCAGCTAATCTTTCCACACCTATGTATTTCTTCTCTTTCACATCTTTCTTTACTTGTTCCATATATTTTGTTCGAGGTCTTCCTTTTCCGTTCTTGCCCTCCACCTGTCCTTCGACGATTGTCTTCATCAGGCCATCATGTCTCAAGATGTGGCCAATAAGGTTGTTCCGTCTTCTTGTTAAGGCTTTCATGAGGCTTCTCTTCTCTCATACTCTTCTTAGGACATCCTCGTTAATAACATGATTGTTTTATTTGAAAATAAGAGGGGAAAGACGACGAGACTTGGTGACTAAAGCCCAGAAACCTGATTCTTGATCCGCAATCGCTTAATTCAGGTATTTCATCCCTCCGCAGTTTCTTGTTTCTGAGCATGGATCTTGGAAAGAGAATACTACGTGAAGCTACTGCTGATAGTCCGAAGACCAGGTTAAAATTGATTTTATATTCTTCTCGAATGTTTCATCAGATTATAAAAATTTAATTATTAATCGATTTTCTTTAGTAAACCGTTTTAAACTTAATTATGGATATAATTAGGGTTGTGCATCATCAAATGGACTAATACTTTCATTATCATTCGAGAAATAGCAATTTTAAGATACAGTTCAAAATCAGACGTACAAAACATCGCAACAAAAGTCGCTGAGTCGGTATCAAATTTCTTTTTAAACCAATTATAGGGAAAGTATTTCAAATGAAATTATCGTACATTCAGTATTTTACCAAAGAGCTACCTACATTATGATTTAGCAACAAACTGTCTTTCTCTTTGTTTCATAAATGTAATTTACAATGTGAAAATTTTTATTTTGAAACGAATATTCCGCTTTATTATAAAATTAATCCGTTGTAGGTTTTGTTCATATTTTTTAAATGCTCCACATATTTTGGTTGCAACAGCATTTTATCGAGAAATTAAGGAAAAAAACTAGTTTCAGAGTTGATAAAATTCACCCCATTAGTGTTGAAATTAGTTATGAGTAGAATTATATAATAAATAGAATTTTTAAAGAAAGAACATTTTTTAATTTGCTGTGGTTGCCCGATCGAGATTCGCGAATGGCGATGATCATATTTTATCCTACCACCTAAGGGGCTCTTGTAATAGATGTAAAATCCCCTAAGGAAATCATTTTTTCCTAATTTGCTTTCTCAGCACTTTTCGTAGAAACAGTTCTCATTTTTTCATGTTGCTGATTGTGCGTGGATAACGTAATGCATCGATCATGACTTTCGCATTTCCTCAGGGCTTACAAGGTACCTTTCAATTTTTCTCTCGTATAAAGGATGTTGCGGTTTCCTATTCATTTTCGTCGAGGCGAGAATCCTCGTGAGGAAACTAGTACCTACATATTTTTTCGAGTGATTGGGCATTGATGAACATCTTTTCTCACTTTGTTGTCATAATGAATTTATGAGACTCAATTGTCAGAATTATGTTCGGGTCTGTAATTTGTATCCTATGAAATTGAAAGAGGAATTCACATTAACAAGCGTTTGAAATTTCATAATGCTAAGTGATAAGAAAATCCGTTGTGCCCTTGTTTTCGCGTGCGATCGTGACTGATTCTGTACGTGAATTTTGAGACCTCTCATCTGATTAGTCTTCAGCTCAGCTCTTATTGTGGCTCTCTTCATCTAATTGGTGAGTCCTATTCTCCGTTTACTGGTAGACTACTATTATAACAGTCCTCCGAATTTTATGGTTTTTCACAATTTAAGCTTGCGTGATCATGTGTTAACGACAACTATGACTTGTACATGACAACGATGCTTTCTCTTGGGGTCGAATTCAGTCTCTATCAGCCACTTTACGTAGAAATAGGATTTTATAGTCAGACTTAAGCCAGCTAGGGCCTCTTACCACTGCACCCAATGTAGCTAATAGAAGATACTTGCTACCAAATGTCTATTATATGCTATTAGTTTTTATTAATTTTCCAAATAACCACGGAGTAAGTTTCAATTTATTTTTTATGACTCTATTCAATGGAGTTTTAACATGTTGGAAGAATTTACAAAATTGTAATATTCCGCGCAATTCATCGTTTAATTATTTCAGCACTTACCTCCCTTCTTCAAGAAGTTACATTTATGTGGCATTCTCTCCCAAAAAGTTTAGAGTTATCCTTTAAGATGGCGCTGTATCTGTCAAAACCTGTCGGGTTTATAAACTGAGTGCGATGAGGGTCAATGTCTTAAGGGTCCCATTAGGGTAGATAACTCTTAGTGGGGCCCTTATATAGGCTGTAACGGCTGTAAGTCACCCTAATACCTTCTCGCAGGATTGTATCATAGACCTCGTTCTTGAGCTCTTTTTTATTTCTTTCCTCGTGAAAATATCTATTCTCGCAACTTGTATCCAATTCACAATCACTCAGGCCACCATAAGCGAATATGCAAATATAAATACAAACAGGAGATGAGACAAGGAGATAGGAACGCATGCAAATGAAGATGACACAGCACAAAGTGGGTTGAAATCGAAAAAAGCTGCCAAAAATGATTTTTTTACTTTCAAATTTGGAACAAACAATATTATAAAATCATAGAATAATTAGTGACCACAATACTGAAATAATTTCATTCCTGAGAAATTTTAAAGCAGGAGACGTCTGTCGATTTAATGCAAAATGATCTCAAAAACTTTTCCAATTTTTTGAAAAAATTGACTGAAGTTTTTGTGCTACTGTTACGTTATGTTTTAAAATGCCTAAATTTAAATCATTCCATTATAAAAATAAAACTTTTTATGATACATTGTAGTGAAAGTTTTAGTTCTAATGATCATTTTTATTACTGTAAATTAAACAATTAAAATGCCCTATTTATCACATGTTTTTAACATAGTGGAGAGGAAAACTTTATGTTTTTCACTGTGCTTCATAAAGTTTTTTATACCGAATTATAAAACAAAGTGTCAACTTTAATACTCAAAGGAAAAATCCTGCCCCAATTTGCCACCCTCCTCCCCTAGTTTTAATTTTTAGTTGTTTCGCGTTTAATGTTTAGTTATGCGCGTGGATGCCCAACCGCCCGAAGCAGTAGTTAGATGCGAACATTTTTCATACTTCATTATACTCGAGGATAATTCGCTAAAAGTGAAAGGAAATTACAGTTTTCTGCACTTGCATATATTTAACTTTCCATATTAGTGTTATTGTTCCATTTTTCAATAGGCACTTTGCGATTTCCATCACAAAACATATAATGGACCCAACGATTGCGCCGGCAAATCGGAAGCTTGTCTCGGGGAGCGGGCGGCTGCTAAGAAATATTTTCTAATTCTTGAAAAACCCAATTCAAAACACTATGCACTCTCGTATTCTGCTATCCGCATTTTCCTAGGCCTATTGTAGCTCCCGTCAGCTCAAACACTGTAGGGCAACACGATTAGCGGAGCGCCGCAAAATTTCACATCGACCGGGAATCGAACGACGGACCATCCACTTTCCGGGCATCATTTTTATAATATTTTTGTTTCTTTGGAGATTCCAGTTTTATAATTTAATTTCTTTCCGTTAGCTTTGCCGCCTTCCTTTTCGCCATACTCCTCATAATTATTATTATAATTAACATAATAATATTTCAAGGCGACGATTTGGTCGATTAATAACATAAATTACGTGTATCACATTAAACTGCAGGATTAAGAAAAAATTCATTTACGCAAGTATTTATGCAAATGCGATATGTTAGATCAATTTTTCTGATGATTGCGCTCAGCTCTTCTTTTCTGACTTGTGTAATCTTTTTTTTAAGTTGGTCATTCCTTTTTTTTAAAAGATTTTTCGCGTTCTATTCTGTGACTCTTATTGGGGCGCATCTTATTGAAAGGCCATCGCGTTTTCCGGGTGATCGTTGATGGACGGGTCGGTGTGGCAACGCCGTCTTTTGGGAATAATACAAAACGCTGCAATCGACTTTCATCCTCTTTTCGGCAGTCACGTTTGCACCTCGCTCTTCCTCACCTCCGCCGTGCGCGGAAAATGTTTGGGAACGCTCGGCGATTTTCGCTCGCTTTTTTTCCCCGTGATTCCCCGATTTTGTTCAAACACGAAAAAAAAACTCACCGCAATCAAATTACCTTGAGACATTTTTTTGTCCAATGATACTTCGTTTCATCCTATTTTTTTAAAATTTCTTTTTATCCTTTATCTTACATTCCGTTCATTATTCCTACCCACAGATGAATACGCTGCGAGTGGTGGGGGCAATTTTTCTCCCATATTTGACTTTGTATTTCGCCAAATGATGGTCATACTTTTATAGGCACTCCTTGATTCAACTGGCTCAACTGGATGATGTATTTAACCACTTCAGCCCTTTTTCACAGGATATTTTATAAACACTCTCACGTTATTCTAGATTTGATATAGTGTCGTGTAACACTCCCCGGTAAATTATATTAAATTAATATAGAATATTATTTACTTAAGGCCTGATTTATGAAATGCCATTGTAATATTTGACTGCCAGTTTCATTTCTTTCTCTATCTGTCGCCTATTCGACCATAACGACCATAACCCTTGTGCCCCCAAGAAAAAAATTCTGGATCCACCCTTGAATCAAATGTAGCATGTAACTCGAGGACGCTTTTATCGCGCGTCCGACCTTAAGAAGCCAGGTGTGATGCTGGAGAAACTATTCAATTCACAATAATACTCGCGCGTGTACAAAAATACTCTCATTATTTTTCTAATCTATTCGATCAGTCAAACTGCTAATAATATGTTATTGCGCGGTTAGCACGTTTATAACCCTCCACGAACACAGTTAAAGCCGGAAATCGATGCCAGTGAAATTTCCGTGCTGCATTATTAACAGATATTCCCTTCATTGCGCAAAAATTGGAAAGAATTTCCTTGTTTCTAATTATGGGCTTCCATGTAATCATTTTATTGTATTAATTGCAACAAAAATATGATATTTATGGTTCTAAATTAGACTTAATTTTTCCAAGCGATGAGTGAAATTGTTAAAAAATACACATAATGAGAGGCATATTTTTAGTATCATTTAACAGCGTTATAATTTTTAGATAGTAAGGCGTGCATCTTTCTTAAGGAAATGCAGGGCACCTTTGCTTTTTAAATATTTTTTTTATCATAAGATCGTCCACGAATTAAGAAAATTGTGGTCTTACATAAAGTATTCTAATTTGATCAGATTTTTTGTGAGATATTTCAGTATTTTTTTTGTAGCTCCATATATGAAGAATCACGAATGAACGAGGATTCTCCAAGCTCGTGGCAAGTACATGTTTCCTTGACCAATTACGCTTCCAAGGTTAAAGCTATCAGCTCAGATTTTGGAGCATTACCGTTCGAATCGAGGTCAAGCTATAATATCAGATACATTTTTGCGGTTTTTTGACTTCCAGGTTAGTCCGTTAATTTAATTGCTCGATGTTGGATGATCGTAAATCTACTAGGTATTTAAGTACTTGAATAATTTTCATTATCATCACAAGTCAACTATGGTAAGATTTATTTGAATCAGGTCTTCATTCAAATCTTCTACGTGCTTGTATTTTTCATTGCGATGCATATCTTCTTTATCATACTTAATTACTGGTCCCCCACTTGCCTTTCTTCCCGTTCACCTATCCTTTGACGATGTCTCGTGATGTTATATAAACTTTTTTTTTCAAGTTGTGGAATCATGAGTAAATTTAAAACGTTATTCAATTTTAATCAAACGAGTCTGTTAAAATAATGATTAATACATGGGTATGTAAATTTATTTCCTTCGTCATTTATGCATAAGTTCTTTATCGGAAATATAATTTTCCCGCATTAAAATCAGAAACTAACATCAATTGATGCGAGATAACCGAGAAAAAGGAAGAGTCGCATTATATAACCTGCCTGTCTTCTTCAGTATGTCGGAGCGTACATCTTTTCGAGAATGTGCTGTTCATAAGACTCGGCTGGTATGCATATCATTTCGTTGTTTTTTTTCTCTTCTCTGCGGTGAGCAGCGGAACGATTGAAGAGGAGAAGGCAAGAGTTCCTTGAGCGATAATATCGATCCACTTTCCCGTTCCACTTTCCCGTTCCTAAGAACGCAGCGTCTTCATGAAGCGAAAGGTCGGATTTGGACGTTGTGGAATGCAACTTCAAAGACGGGGATAATCTCGGTTCGCAGTCCGTTATTGACGTCCAGGTTGGAAGCTTGGAAAGTGAACGTGAAACGTGATATCCCAGCATTACGCTTGCACCATTTGATAATTAAAGGTTTGTTTATGAAAGGAGAAAGATATATATCTGCTCGAACTGATGGCTTAATTTAGGACATCGTAGTACTTCCAGATAATACAACTTGGACCGTGTGGTACGCGTTCGTTGCGTACATTATAAAAGTTTCCGATTGCTATCTAAACTTGGTTACTAAAGGAGATGCGGTAAACAGCTCAGAGTTAAAGTAAAATTACTAAAGATATATATCGAATCAGTTTTTTCGTATACTATATCTAATTGCTATAGGTTATGGATTTTCACATCCACAGGGATAGTTGAGTAGGCAGTATAAAGGGAAGACCATTGGATGTAAGTTATATCATAAGGATTGCGACATTTTCAATTAGCGTGTCAGTACAGCCGAATACTCGATACGATTATGAGGGCAAATAAGCATATTGATAACTATTGACGTTAGACTGATGAAATTTGGTAAATAGGTTCATCATACCATTCTTCATAATGCACTATGGAATTATGCTTGCTGACTAGGTACGCATTCGATACATATCGCATCTGGAAAAAAAATACTATTTTGCGAATTACTAAAGAATGTTCATTCTTTTAGTGTACTGGGCTATTTGGATTCTTTCAGTGGGCTAGGCTAGATTAATCTGTCATTGCATTGAAGAATCGAGAGGTTTATGACATTTTGATCTATAATCGTTTTATGCCTTAAGACACCTATTTGAAGAATATTATTTCTCGTTTACCAACTTTTCTTGCATTTTGGAGTTGAAGAAATAGCCAGAATCCAATGATGACAAAATTGACGCTATGATGTAACGAGCAAAGCTACATCATGAGGTCAAAATAATTTTACGTAAGCAAACGTGGTTGTTGCTAGAACCTACTCAAGCCAGGGTAATAGTCAATAATTGTAACACATAATAATTTGCTAATTCGCGAAAACAATTGCTAGGCTGGAAATCAGCAATGCGAATATAAAATCAGGATGTCTTTTCCAGAGCTGTTGCGAATACTGTGGTTGAAAATCATTGAATATTGGCGATATAAGCGAAAAAAGTGCTATAAAGAAGGAATTCGGCCACAAAAATTTACTGATTCTCCAAATCGATTCGATTTACATGAAGACGTTCATATAAACGTTTGTATGAGGTTTGAAGGCGCTTAAACGGAATTGATAGTTGGGCAATTAGGAAATTCCAACGGCATTTACATTTGAGGCTTTAAAGTTAACTGGCTACAAAAGTCGACTTAAGTCACGGTGAACCGATTGAGTGATCAATATATGTCAAGGATGTGACGATTATTGTGGAGACTGTATTAAGTATGGAAACATAGGAGTGGTAAACTCATCCAAAGGGGTAGAAAATCGGTTTAGATGAAAAATAAAACGAATTGTAAAGAACGCGCCAAAAATAATAATCGGATTTTCGATTGATTCCGGTAGCGGTAGGGTTTAATTCAATAATTACCTGATTATCCTGGGGTCACAGGCACTTGTCTCCACTGAATGGGTTTTCACCGCTCAGGATATGGGTGCGCGCAAAGTTCTGCTCTTCCAATGCATGTGAACACAGACTTCGTACTCTAGAAACTTAGGGCGAATACGGGCTGACAGAATCGTTTAACAGGTAAGAAAAATCAGGCATATTTTGAGAATCAGTGAACAAGGGTGTGTACCCTTGGTGTACCCCCAAGGGTGAACAAGGAGGGGGCAAGCCATACATTAGTTTATGAGATTATTTCCTTGAAAAATAGTTTTATTTTAGTTACATATCTTATACTAATACGCATCATTTTTCGTCGGTTAAAAAAATTTGTTGAATACTTTCGTTTCAATTCAGTACTGATTTTTCTTAATTTTTTTGTTACGATCTTGGTGTACCCCCAAGGGTGTACCATTGGGGGTACACCAAGGGTACACCCTTGTTCACTGATTCTCAAAATATGCCCGATTTTTGCTTCTGGGGGGGGGGGGGGCACGCCTTGCCCCTCGCTGGGTACGCTTATGCCATTGAATGCTTATTACTGTTTTGTATTGATGAAGGGAAAGAATTGCAAGTACACAATTAGGCTTCGATATAAAAATGAAAAAACGAAAGGTATCAACTGCACCACCTACGTAGAAATAAACTGAATGCGCCGAGAGATGGCGTATTTCTAGTCATGCTACATTCCAATATGCGGATTTGTCACAGCAGAGATGTGCTTCAGCTTTCGGTTTTGCGCTGTTATGTAACGTCATACAGTCAGTGGAATATTTCGTAAGATAACCCTCCTGCATAGTTATCAATGGGGTAATCTAATGGCTATAAGGTAGATCATATGGAAGCAAGTAGGTGCCATCCCATTTAAAGTTAATTACTGTACGCTCTTATTATCAACCATGAACACTATCTATCCCCTCCGCGCCAACCAAACTTACCCTCCTATATCACGTATTGCAACACGATTTTAATCCGCTACGATTTGAGGTTTCCCAGACTCCGCATCATGATAGGCATAGTCGTCTGCATCTGAATTATGAAACGGAGGATATGGGAGAGAGAGAGAGAGATGTACCTACCTACTTCGTTTCAATTACACTATTTAACCGATAGGTATATTGCCCTTGGTGGAATTGGAATGCTCATATGAATCGGTAACTGCAGATGGGCATCATGTCCAAGTTGGTCCATTTTTCTTTTTCTTTAAGTTGCTGCTAGGTGTAAGACTAAACGTTTCGTACTAAAAGGAAGCATGTAATGCTAATAACACCGACTGAATATAAAATTTATGTGGGTAAATTTATGCAAGTCCAGTCCATGGAAACGTAGACAACGTATCCTAGAATCCTAGGGCCAGAACGGGAATTATGCTCATATATAAGCTAAAAAAGTTATTAGTCATGCTAATAACACCAAGCGGAGTGTTATTAGCATGGAGTGTGCCCTTTTAGTTGGAGACGTTGATTCTTGCACCTAGCTACAATTTAAAGAAGAATAAAGACAAAGTCGTCCAACTTGGACATGATACCTCTCTGCAGTTAGCAATGGTCATATGAGGTCGCGACGACAATTGAGTCACTTACAATAAATTACTTCGCATGTTATACCGTGGCCAGCAGATTTTTAGGGTTGTAACTGGGGTCAGTGGCGCCGACCCCATGGGGCCTGAGTGGGCCTGAGCCCCATCATAAAATTCGTTATTGGCGTGAGGCAAAAATGTGTCAGGCTTGTCGATTTTCCCCGAAGTGTCCAGATATCGAGATTCGAGTTATCAGGGTTCTAATGTTGATCATATGACTCTTATAAAATGCATAAAATCTTAAAACTCACTACTTATAAAATTTCCCGGGGCAAGATCCCCAGTTTGGGCCCCTACATTATTTTTTTTCTAAGTCGGCATCCCTGACTGGGGTACTCCGGCATTGCAATCGAATTCATTTTCGAGGGAACCATTTGGAGGAGGTAGACCTACGGGGTAGACTGTATCTCTTAAATATTTCGAGGGTGGTGTCAACCCCTTGTCCCCGATATTACGCTGGATTTGGTCTGATTGGTTGACTACGACGATAGCGTTTGTTTAAATGTTAACATCAGCTTTAAGTTGCTTCGATTCAATTTGATCGCCCTTGAATAAATTTACTCTGGGATTTTGGCATGTATTTTTTTAGTGAAGAACTCCGTGACTTCTTCTGTTGTCGGAGCCCGATTATGGAGCAGTGTTCCAAAAATGTAAAGGATCCTGTCTCTTTGTCTGTTTTCAAGCAATGATTTTTTCGCTTAAGAGAAACCCTCGAAAGTGTATAACTTCTGTATTTACTTTTTCTCGTCAATATTCTAATGTTAATTTCACTGAAATGTAGGTATCCGTCCATTCTTATATTATTCCCAGAGTATTTTTTGTTATTTTTCTATAATGGGTTCTATTACATTGTATAAACCAATGTTCGTAATGGGCAGATATAAGAGCTATAAATCATATTAATTTAAATTTCCCATAGTAATTGAGGACCTCAGAAGGCAAGGGGGATAAGTACAATTTTTTTATTTTTGAGATAAGTAGAGATAATAATGGTTGGTGGAGTACACAATATTGTCGTAAAAAAGAGATATATAAAAATCACTGACTCCATATGTAAATGATTTTCAGTTATTCACTTGTATCACTTTGCCACAACGGTATTGCGTACCCCACCAACCATTATCTGTACTTATCTCAAAAATAAAAAATTGCACTTATTCATCTAAGCTTCAAAGGTCCTCAATTCTGAAGTTGGGGATTCATTGTTGGCCTTAGCTTTCGTTCACTTGCAGCCACCTTGAGGGCTCTTGTTTCTATATACTTTCGGACACATTAGGAAGATTGTGGGAGAGGGGGAAAATGCCCCGAGCAACATCAACAAGTCTCCAGTTCGTGTTCTCTTCCCCCCCCCTGCCCCTCCTATGCCTCTCCTCCTCACAAATGCCCCGTGCGCTGACGTTAGCCGTAACGGCGCGAGTGTGGGTGAAAGTGAATCCGTTGCCTTGCACCCCCTCCGAAGCGGAGGACGACCTCGGCTCAATCCCCTCCCTTTCTTCTTCTCCACCCCCCTCCATTCCCCAATCCACACGCGTTGTACTCCCACGCCTTCCCCCCCCTCCCCCGCGACGCTCGCGTCCCCCTTCATAACCATCTCTTTAGCCTCCTTTTCTTTCTCTCTCGTTGCGAGCGCAATGCTCATCATCACCCACATGCCTTGTGCCTCACTCTCAATGAATCGAATTTCCACTTGTTCGCATGTGTGATTCATTGGATCGCGTAAAGCATGAATCGCACGTTCCCTGGGTATGCACAAATCCAAGCATAACAGCAAGTATAAGATTTAAAGTATCATGTGCTTCTGAGCTAGTGTACTTTTAATCCTTCAACATCGCTGGCGTCTTATTAAGTATGGTAATTCCCACCTTTGTTGCCGTTCTAGAATACATTGTTGTTCTCAGAAGGTACTAGTAGCCGTCAGGCAATTAATTTAGCTCTTTGTGGTGTTTGAATTGCGATCGTCAATAGTTTATACCTTAAAAGTAGCCTTTCTAGGCTTAACGCGTTGTAATTTCATTTCATACAAATTTTTATTGCTACAATTTTGCGATGAACAAAACTTTCTCTGGAAACATGGCAGCAAACCCGAACACAAGTTCCAAGCATTGTCACAACACAAACACAAGTGCTGCCACGAATGAAAAGCAAAGAATGTTTTTTGCCAAGGAGCGTTTGATTGTGGCTACACTGTTGATGCAGTTCCAATTTAAAAAAATGTATATGTAGTCCATTTTTCGAGAATTTACACTCAAAATTTCCTTCTTGGTGCATGGAAGGGGATGTAATTAAGTTGTGCCGATAATTTAACCGGTTTTTAATTGTAGTTGGTCAATAAAAAAAGTCTGTTGAATATCCCTGCATTTCAGCGACCTGAAAGGCCTAAATAATTATGAAGCATTTATGAAACAGAGAGCATAGACATTTTATATCAGGGGTCCTCCTAAAAGTGGAAGGAGCATGAAAGATCATAGTTTGTTACAAAAATTTTATGGGCTTATTCCCTCTATTTTTGTCATGTAGAAAACAGATGCGTTGAAATAGCAAAATCTTGGTTCTAACACAAAAAAATTATCATTACAAGTCAACAGAGCTTGTTCGGCTTCTATAACGTCAATGGCCTGGCAAATAGAAGGTAATATAGACGTGGGAAATTCGTAAAGAAGAAAAAAAATGACCAGGTATTCCTGTTACTATACTATTTATCCTGCTGGCGTACCCGTATTTTACAATTGACGGTTAGGCTCCATATCGAAGTTCGCTTAACAACCCATTCCGAAGTTCCCTCTGAGAAAATGTGTAACTGGCTAACACTACTGACAGGCAATCGGAAAATCCGGGTTCGAATCCTGGCAAAGCCAAACGTTTTTTCATGGTGAACTTCATCCTTGGTGCAGAAACGTTTTTCGGGTTTTCCTCTGGTTGATGTCATTCGGAAGATCCCCTGAGGATGATCAGCAAGTTCCTGCTCGAAAAGTCGGGAGACATGGACGACATCAACCGGTGGAAAACCCGAGAAACTTTTCTGTACCTGATACGCAGGGAAAACCTAAGATCATACTTCATCCTTGGTGTTTATAAATTTAAAACCGTGCGCGTGACTGCGCTCAAAGCAGGGATGGCAACAGAAACTAAACGAAAGGCAAAAGCAGTAAAATTTCAATAGCTTCCCGGGAGCGAAATGTAGAAACGAAACCCAGGGAGCCAAACTCAGGGTCGAAACGAAATCGGAGTCAAAAATACTTCCGGTCAAAAAGAAAGTAAAAATCTAGGACGAAACGAAACGCAGATGATAACGTTTCGCACCGGAGGGACCTCGTGCTTCACCTTCGAACGGTTTAGTTTCGACCCACACACCGAGTACGAAGTATGGTTGAATGGAGTACAGGTTCGACCTACCGCCATTAGATGCATGGGGCACTCATATTTTGACCACAAACAGGAGAACGGTGAACTCAAACAGACCGTTCGATTTTTGAGCTCAATGTTTTAACCTCTATACACGTATATCAAACATAATGGAACGAAACTAATCTTTCTAATCTCCCTGCACTCAATTTTTGGGGTCGAAACTTAGCTATGAGCAGCGGAGTTTCGATTAATTTAGTTTCGTTCCCGGGAGTAAAGTTTCGTTCCTTGTCGAAACTAATCTCCTTGGTGATTTTAATTTCGTACGGGAACGAAACTAAACCTAGGCCTCGTATTTTTGTTTCCCTCAGGGTCGTTTTTTTTCTTTCGTTTTACTCGTCATCCATGGTACAAAGTCACTTGTTTCATGCAGCGCGTTCTACTGACGTTGCGTCTTGCAGAATATCACACTTTTCAATAGCCGTGTCGAGCCGTGGTGGCTAACGTTTCCACCGTGTGCATTCTGATGGAATTTTCAATGCATAACAGCTGTTCGTGACGTCACCACCCGTCCAACACATCGCTTCGCCGCGGGGAAAAATCTCCTCAATCATTGGCGACGATGCCCTTTGGAGTAATTGCGGTGGTACAGGCGCGTGAGCGGTGATGTAATTTCCGCCACTTACCTGAGTCGAGAGAGTGATTAAAACTCGTTATGGAGCGCGTGGTGAGGAGGACGAATTTGAACATTTTTATTTATTAATAAAATCGGCAGTAATACGGGCTGCGCGATCACTATCAATCCATTATAGCCCAATTTTGCTTCAAAGCAACATCAAAAATGTGTAATTTTCAGCTCTATTTAGGAAATGTCTAAACTGCGCATTATATTGTGGTATAAATTTTAATGACGAAATATTTAGCTGCCATTATAATTATGATCGAGTAAAAAAGTTTCCAGTTTTCAAAATGAAAAGCCTTGAAATTTGATTAATTTCTCTCGGAAACAGCTCTGTACCAGAAAGGATGACATTCTCCAACGGAAGTAACGCTTCTTATTAGGTACATTCATACGGTCAAGGGCGGATCCAGGATTTTTTCTGGGGGGGGGGGGGGAGGAAAAGGGTAGGGCAATCTGTCTTCTCATATTTGGGATTGTGAACAATATACAGCAGTTACTGTGGGGAATTAATATTTATTTCAATATGAAAATTATAAATATGAAAACATTGCTAAGTTACATTTATAATAATATTACAGTATTTGAGCCCATTTCCACTTGGGCGATGCTTTTTTCCGAGCGCTGACTAGCGAATGACCGACAAATCTGTCCTCTTGACCTGCGCTCGAGGCCTAAAGGACTTTTTACGCGATAAATTAACACGTACGAGTTAATGACTGTTTGCGTGAATGGTTTGTGTGTACCGGAACGGAACATGTACGAACGCATGAACCAAATTAGAACAGGTTCTATTTTCCGTTCAAGCATTCGCACAAGTTGGGTGGCTACACGGTGCATTTTCGTGTTAATTCTCCCCTTTTACATTTAGACTCGTACGGGTTAATGCACCGTATAAACAGGCCTAAAATGATTGCGGCTCTCTAAAGCATAAAACAAAACATAAACGTAATGAAAACCGTATTAAACGTCTTGTCTAGCTCCTGGGGGGTGGGGGAGGCGTGTGCTCCCGTACCCCCCTAAATCCGCCAATTTAATTCTGTTTAGATTAAAAAAAATGCAATATTGAAGCGGGAATCAAGGTTAGATTGCAGCCTCTTGGCTGGAAGTGCGAATATTTTTTAAATTCATTCAAAATCTAATGAATCCATGATAAATACATTCTTTCTGTAAAACATACAAATGGATTGACCGTGTAAGTAACGAGGAAATGCTAAGAGGAGTGGGAGGAAAGAGAATCCTCCTAAAAACCTTAAGCGGAAGACTTTAGTTGGCCACTTTTGGCCAACTAAAGAACTTAGAACTCAGTTGGCCACATTATGAGACATGATGTCCTGATGAAGACAATCGTTGAAGGACAAGTGAAATGGAAGAAGGGCAAGGGACGGCCCCGAATGAGTTACTTAGGACACGTTGTAAAGGATGTAAAATAGAAGAAATACGTCGCTATGAAAAGGTTATCGATAGGAGAGAGGAATGGAGAGCTGCGTCAAATCAATCTTAGGATTGTTGGCTAATGATGATGATGAAAATGTTTTCCCTCTTTGAAGTATTTTTAGCCAGAAAAATTCACTAGATAAGGAATATAGGCTGAGGAAGCATAAAGGAAGCCCAAATTGGTCATCTTGACTTCAGCGACCCTTGTAGAATTTTAGTTCTCACTTTATAATGCCTTTAGCTACGCTACATAAGCATGATTTGGTGTTTCGAATTTTCAATTATCGATTATTATGCATTTTCGTACGGTCAGCTTTCTCGTTTTCGATTCAATATTCTATTTTCCCCTGGGATTCAGGCCCTGAGAGAATTTCAATTGATGTAACACATTAGATGCCTAGAACACGAATCGTATGAATGAACGGCACCTACTTTATTTTGCATTTCCTTCCGTTGTGGAGGCTTTCGTAACTCAAGTCTCCAGTTTACGCTCGTAGGTATATCAGAGGAATTTCGAAAATCGGGAGATGTTTGGTGGTGACGAAACGAAAGTGCAAGATGTTCCGATGGGGTCGTGGGCGTGTTATAGGGACGTTGGGAGGGAAATAGGCAGGTTAATGGGTATCCAAAACAAGGCTGACGTAAGAAGAGAATGTCGGTCCGGGTGCGTTGAAATGGGACGTCCTAAGAGACACGCTATGCATACGTTTGGGGCGTCCGATGACGGGGAAAATTTCATCAAGGTCACAATGGACTCCTTCGTCGATTTTATGTTCCAGTCGAATATGATATAGTGTGGAAAATAAAAACCCGGTACGGTTTTTTTAATAATCCATCGTTTTATTCTTCTGCTATTCGGGACTGTAAATCGAAGGGCTTAACCCTTTCGGAGATGAGTTGATGACGTCAATGACACTTGCCGAGTGGTTCTCCGCTGCTAATCAGCCTAGCATATTCTTCTACCATGGTTCTTTGCTATTTTAATTATGACGAAGGATTCTTTGCGTTGATAATGGCGTCTTTCTAAATGAGTTAATGAGCAAAATATCTGTTGAAAAAAAGTTTTCTTTCTTAACATTAGAATACCTTCACTTTAAACTAATGAGAAAATAGCTGAATGAGGAAGACATAGTTTTTTTCATTCCTTGCATTTCTATACCATTTACCGAATCATTTTAATAAATTATAACTTCTGATCTGAGAGAAAGAGACCATTATAACTAATGATGTTGATGAACGCTGACAATGATGAGGAGAGGGTAAAAGAAAGTCTGCTTGATCTGTTTTAAATGCTGGATAGTGCTACCTATTTTACTTTTATCATAACGTGTGCGACATGTACTAAATAACGTCAGATATTTTCATTTCAGTTCCATAACGTAATTATGGATGCTGTATTCTTAATTATTCTGCGAACGTAGTCTCTTGGGTTGGAGAGTTTTCCCCTGAATAAAAAAACCATCGAGGAAGTACGTGAATAGAAAAGAGAGCAGCTTAATTGAAAACTATTTCTTTTACCCGCGACTTCACAAGTTTAAGGTGAGATACACTTTCAATCACTGTCATGTGCGAGCATGTCCATCAGATATTTTCCCAGCTATTGCAAGTGAAAGTATGGAAGGCAAAAGACCTTGATGACAGGGAAATATTTATGCCTATCCTTGGAAATAGAGAGTGAAGATTTTTAGTTAACTAATTGGGTGTCCTCTCGCTAAGTGAAAAGATAGGAGACGTAGGGATGAAGGGGACTAATTGAACGTGTCCCGAGACGCAACAGCTTTATGACCACTTTAGCGGAAGGCGCATCGGAAGCAAAAGAGCAGAAGGAAGGCCAAGGACAGAGCTGATTGTGAGCGAGGATGCTTTTAACGGAGACAGACGGCTTCGCAAAAATCTGCGACACAATCCGTCGTGCTTGATGTTGATTTTCCTTAACGGGACGCATCACTCCTGCTTCGCCCATCTTCATTCCTTTCATGTTACTCCGTTAAATGTGACACTGTCGTCTTGCAACTGACGGCTGATATTTCTGGCTTTGGTGGCGAAGGGGTAAAGACCTTGCCTGCCAAAGAGATCGCGGGTTCGAGTCCCGCCTGGGTACTTTGCCCCAGTCCAGTGCATGGTTGTTCGTGTACGTGTATTTGTTAAATTTGCTGAATGTTGACCAATTAAAAATGACCAATATGAGCTGTATTCGGTTGTTTGGCAATAAACACATAAATAATGTTGACAACTTTCAAAATTTTCTGCATCTCAAATTTAAAATTCATTAAATTTTAATTTTTTGTGAAGCAAAGGTCATATACGCTGCCCGCTTAGCGCTAAACTCCTTCCTGGGATTTTAATGAGAAATGCTGCGGTTTATTTAGTAATATGTATCATTTAAGAAAAAAATATGTGAAGTTTTTTCGCGATTTTCTTTGCTTAAAAAAATTGATTCATTTGAAATTTTATGCCGATGCGTCGCCCCGCCGCAATTAGAGGAGAGGACATATAACTACGCTATCATATTGCCACTGTGATTATAAATGATGCTGACAACTTTCGACATTTTCCTTTTTCTCAAATACAAAAAACAGCTGTATTTTCACGGATAAAAAGTTTTTACATGTTAGCCAAAGGTATCTTTCTGCTATCTTAACTTAGTGCTAACCTCTATTCTGGGGTTTTAGTGAGAAATTCTGAGGGTAAATTAGTAAAATGTAACAATTTAGGAAAACCAAATATTTTGAAGTTTTTTCGATATGTAATTGCGATTTTTTAACTTAAAATTTAATTAAAATTAAAATTTAATTAAAATGCTATCAATTGGCGATGACCAGGATATATAATGCAGATACTTTTCAACATTTCCTGATCTCAAATTTAAAAATTTTATCGCTGTATTTTCTCGGATATCAAGTTTTTACATTTTAGCCAAAGGTAAATTTCTACAATGAATTACTCAATGTACCCTTAAGTTTTCAAAATGATAGCTTGAGTTCTAAACGAGTAGGCAATACGTCACCTAAAAAGACAAAATACACCCAGCAAAGATGGTGTGAGGCGTCTCATTCAGCTGAAAACTTTTAGGGTATCTTGAGAAGACCATTGTCAACGTATACACGTCTCAAAATTCAAAATTATTTAATATCAACATTCTCTAATATATATTTTTGTGTACGAGATACAGGAAATGTTTAATGGGGTTCAAATTATAGACGATAAACATTTTTATACTGTTAGTATTTTAGAAAAAAAATTGTCAAGAAAGACAACATATGACCAACTTTGCGTCAGTGATAAGTCCTAAGCTTCCTTTGGACACTTGAGAATTGCTGTAATGACCGTATATTAAACTTTGAAAGAAGTAGAAATTCTTTCGATTCCTGGACAAAATTTGGCGTTTCTTGTAATTTTTTACATCCTGAATGCGTATATGCAATCTACAAGCACCCTAATGTCCGTAACCCGATTTGAGGTCTACAGGCATGTTTTTTCAGGGAAATTAGTGTCAATTTTGAAGTAGTTCACTCGTCAGATTCTAAATTAATCACTCGAAATAAATTGTCGCACACGAGTTTAGGGATCGCAATAATAATATTTCTAACGTTAGTGCTCCCACGCAATCATTTTACAGTGATAGCGTTTATTATTAAGCCCTATCCTTTTTCTCACCATCTGCGGTTTTGGCGTTTGCGTCATTGCACATATGTTACCCCTCCTGCAAATATGACAGCCAGCTAAGGACTAAAGATTTACTGTGTTGCCAGTTTGTTATGAAATTGGTTTACATAATCGTAGGTTCCTAAATGATGAGATATTACAACAAAAAATGGTCTTGTGGTATGGAGAATGATGACCATAAATTTCATCCTCCAAATCGTTTGAAAATTAACCCCTGTCATCAGGTAGATTAAGTAGATTTCAATAGGTCAATTAGATCCTGTAGGTGTTTGTACTTCGGCATCGATCGCGTAATTTAGGCGTCATGGCGATGCAGACTTTTTTTGCTCGAAACACTAAAACAGTTGCCAACCGTATTGTCGGTTCGGTGTAATGTGTTGTCATTCACCGCGAATTAAACAAGAGTTTATCAAATTCGCCGCCCGAGTCCGACAAATTGATCCGAGTTTCACGGTGAAATAAGGCATAAATTTGAGGTATTAACCGAAATTAACACACATGATGATGTGATACATCAAATTCATTACTTTTTAATGCTATTCCTCGCAAATACAAACACTATAATACAAAAGATTGTAACAAAGTGGATCGCATTGCACACATAATTGCGTCGTGGACATTTTTCAAAACCGATTAAAGTGCGACCGGATTGGCAACGGAAATCAGCCTTCTATAGGGTGGAATTGGGCCTCCTCCATTTAGTCTCCTTGGAGTTTTTCTTGCACAATCTGGTTGGCACACGATAAGGTGTTAGTGGACAAAGGCTGATCTCTTAACACTCTACTTGATGATATGGCTTGTTATGATATGCTGTAGCAGTAGCGACTAATTCTAGATAGCATCGAAGGCCGTAGAAGAAATTTCATCCCCGATTAACCATGTTGTTTGTGCCTTCCAACGAGAATAAGAGTCATGGGCGCATTGAGTGTAGTTTCAGTGCCTACCGCGTCCTAGTACGACTCTATGTTTATTTTGGAGCCGTTCCAAATCCCTTGGCATCGATAAATGTCTTGGATGGATTTTGAAATTTTGCAATATATCCACGAAGGTGGCGATCATTGGCCTTTTGACCTATTTTAATCTAAAACTTTGGTATCCACGAGCCTGTTTACAATGAGTGCAGTCGTTATGCTTATGTGGTACTTTCGAAGAGATGATTTGAGTGTGTGTTTGTGCGTGAATTCTATGGTAGTTAACAAATATAAGCAGTAGGGGCTCCTAGATAGCATTATTTTCAGAATATGGTAAGAAGAAAATGGCCTAGAATGCCGAAATAAAAAAAGATTGAAACAATTTAATCGGTGACTTCATGACACATAATGGTCCGGTGATGTAAATCGTCGCAGTTATGATGATTACTAATGATCGAATTGAAACCATTGGTAAAGAGCTAGTCTTTTTGGATTAACGTTATCAGGGATACCGACTTACAAAAAATATTGGGGGTGGGGGCAAACCGGAGAATTTGCCCCGGGAAATATTATAAGTAGTGAGTGTGATGTCACTATTATTAAAGGTATTTTCTGGGTCGAGGGATCATGGACTATCCGGATGAGGATAATGGTCCACAACTATCGCAATTCTCACGATGCTAAGTGGACTCTGTTTGATGGAAGTAGTAAAATCTTTCATACTTTTCATACTATTTAACCATATGATTCCGGGGTTTACTGTGGTATGACTAAGGATTATGCACGTATATTCAAGGAGCCTAAGAGGAGTAATACCCTTGTTACAACGAGGAGGAGAATTGCGCACTTGATAATGCCGCGGTAAGCTCCGAAACCTTTTGGGTAAGTAAAATAGTTTAGAAGCTTTGGGTCCATCGTGGTGAAATTCCACTAAATAGAGCCGGAAAATGTTGATTTAATCGTCTCTGTGCATTGCCACATCATCATCATCATCAGCATCACTGGTCAACAATCCTAGGATTGGTTTGACGCAGCACACCACTCAGTTCTCCTATCAGCTAATCTTTTCACACCTACGTATTTCTTTTCTTTCACATCCTTCTTTACTTGTTCCATATATTTTGTTCGAGGTCTTCCTTTTCCGTTCTTGCCTTCCACTTGTTCCTCGACGATTGTCTTCATCAGGCCATCATGTCTCAAGATGTGGCCTATAAGGTTGTTCCATCTTCTGTTCCATCAGCATTTGGCTGGCGTTATTCCGATAGCGGCTCCTACCAGGGGCGGAATTCTGCACACGTCCAATCATATTTCTCGATTCTTTGCAATAAACAAATGAGACACTCCGAAAGCGCAGTAGGATACTCGGCAGCCCGGGAAGAAGTTAAAAATACGATGTGGCTTGTGTTTGGATATTTTGCTCTTTTTCTATCGGATATTTTCTAGCCCAAGTAAATAAGTGTCTATATTCAAGGGTTACAGTCGTCGATGGAAGAATATCGCCAATTTTTCTGCTTAATATATCGGAATTTACAAGTATAATTGTCTTGAAGAGGACTTTGTACGCTACGCACTATTCGTTCACCTACGCCTATAATGATTATACTATTATGATTAGCAGTGACGAAATTATTTTTACTATAATTGTACGTTCATCTTCAGCCACGGCTTGTTTACATCGTTTGCCTCATTGTTCGCCGTAATTCTACGATGTCCACAGTTGTCCACAAGGGTAATTATTTAATTATAAAAAAATTTTGCCGCTTGAAATCACATTTGGGCCATTTAAAATACATTCGTTGAGGAAAACAGCTGTTTTCTAGATTACACGGATGTCATGGAAGGAATCATAACGAGTGTTGTGATTGTGAACTCGTGTGACATACTTTACGGTTTCTAATTCCAATTTCTTGAGCAATGATTATGGAAGTGTTATCATGTTTGCATTTTGATACCATTTCCATGTTACTTCAAACAACTTAGCGTTGAAATGACTCGGATTAAATATACTGGTGCAGTGTAAATTTGTGATATGCCGCTGGAGGAATGATGTTGAAATGATATGTATGCAGTTTTATGATGAATAATTCATTAAATGTTTCCTTGTTTCGTGCAATCATTCTGTTTATTTGCCCTTTTTTCCGTTGGAATACACGGTACGTACTACTTATTAGTCTTATTAGTATATATTAGTATGCATTCAATTGCAGCGGTGCTGTCTGTGCCCATGATATAATGCTCGCAAGGGCATTTATGAAGGTAGGAGAGATATTATCATGCTAAATCCCATTCTCTGCTGATGAGTTTGATCATAAATAGTGTAATACAAAATTGATTTTCGTCGTCTGCAATGCGCGGAACTGTTTTCGATCGTCATTTGTATCTTGCTCTCGGAGATCTTGGATTTGCAGGTAATATTGTAAAATCTAAAATTGGCTTTCGCTGACCGCTTGATAACGATGGAATAATTAAAAAAAAGAGATTTTAATCATTATTATGTCTAATAACTACATATTTATAAATAACTTAATGAATTACTCGACTTGTATTATTTGTCCTACTCTAATTTTCATACCGACTACAGATTTCACGGGGGCGATATATTACGCCCCAAAAATCGGCGTAATATAACGCGATGCAATTTGCAGAATCAAAATCGATGCCATTTGAAAGAGGGAAATAGCTGCGGCGCAATAATGCGCCCCCAAGATACAGAATAGCCCTGTTACTCTTCTTAGGACTTCCTCGTTACTAACTCGGTCGATCCATTTGATCTTCATCATTCTTCCGTGGTACCACATTTCGATGGCCTCTATCCTTGCTTTCTCCGCTGTCCATACCTCTCTTCCGTATAGTGCCACATACTTGAGTCTTATTGAGGGGTGTGCTCTACCCTCATCAACCAGTTACATCACTGAGTGGGAGTGCTGGATTGTGAACTGAACAGCATGTGTCGTCGTTGCATTTTTTTCCTTGCGAGATGACATGAAGGCCACTTCTGTGTGTGAGATGTTTGAATTGTAATGAAGGGCGTGAGCTCATGGATGGGTGCATTCATAAAGTGCATACCTATCGCTCAAGCCATTCCTTCACTGCCCTCTTGCGTCCTTCTCTGACTCAAAACCATTCTAAAGCCTTTCCTGCGGTCACAAGGGAACGCGGTCTCGTGAAAAAGCATGGAAGAATTACGCTCGAGCTGCATCTTTTTATCCCGACCTCACACCCTTCAAAGAGGCCGGCCGCTGCATTTCCCACGACCGGCTTACCATGCGATGAATGACTCGTCCGTTTCGGAACACGACGCTCAACTGTTTGTAACAATGCAGTGTCAGATGGGTTCGTCAAAACCCTTAACGATGGCGGATTCTATTGTGTCGGGAAAATAGAGGGAAAAAGAGTGGAATTGTGTAAGTTTTTAAAAATATCGTGCTCGAAATATTTTACAAAGAAATAGGAATTCAGAATTAAGAACTGAACCTACTCCTATAATTTGAAATTTTTTCGACTTAGAAAACTAATGCTTTGCGGTTTTTATTCAAGATTCACGTACAAGGAATGTGAAACGTATAAGAAAAGTAAACGGGCAAAAGACTGAGCTGTGATGTGGATTAACTTTTTACGTAGAAAATTTGAGGAGGAACTAATCAGCCGGAAGAATATGAGGAATAAAGTACCTTAGCAAAGGGGCGCTCGTAAATAGAAAGTCCAATGATAGGATCGTTGTGTTACAGTTTAAAAGAAAACCAATGAAGCCCAAATCTATAAGGTGGCACTTTACGGAACGAAAACGTGGACTCCGGGTAAGGAGGACGAGAAAATAGTCGTTCGAGTTATGAGTTTGGATATACCTTTCGTTAAGTGAGGATGGAAGTTCAATTTGTTAGGGGAACAGGGTAGGTGAACTCTTAAAATATTACGTATAAACCTATATCTACCGGTTGGATACCTTGTACAGAGTGTTTCAGGAGGAATCTGCAATACTTCCTGAAGTGGTGGGGGAGACAATTTTTAAACATGTTTTTGCCCATAAACATGGGGTCGTAACTCCTTAGTTACTGAGCTGAGGCAATACAAAAAAATATTTATGGATGAAGTTTGCAGTTACCATAAAGACGCTTTTTCTAGGGTGCACATTTAAATCTACATACTACCCCGCAAGCCGCCTAAAAGGCGTGTGACAGGGGATGTTAGGACACCAGCCGTTAACATATAAAAATGAAGTGCTCTAACGATGCTAGGACTAGCATTTGTTAAAGTCCTTTATGGTTCGGGGGAAAAATGAATTCTCATATCTGACCGTTAGGAATAACATCTCTTAATTTATCGCTTCCATCGGACCTGGAAATATAGTGGGGATCTAATATTATATTCTCCGTGTCGCTCTTAAAGATATCCATTCTCAATTGTTCAAGCCTAGCGCGCAGTGTACAGTCGTTTCGAAATTTTATTTTATTCTCTGTATTTTTATGGACATCAAATACTTGAAGTTGGACGAAAATGTGTGATTATAATTGTCTGAAGCAATTAATATCTGAGCTTAGTTAAACGAGAGCTATGAGCAAGTATCATAAATACAATTGCGGAATTTTGGGATTAATTGTTCCATAAAATTCCGTATGATAAATCCATTAAAAATCACTCGTAGAAAATAACTACTGAGATTACATATGGAATCTATGATGATGTCAAAAGACGCTTACATTGCCATCATTTCCATGCTGAGGCCTTAGATTAGGTCACGAGAATCAACTATTACAGCATTGATGTGCTCCAAAAATGTCGGAAAGTATTGAAAACGATACTGCGGTGCACTAGTGATATTTCTCCTCAGTGAATCCCAAAATTGCATCTACTGCCAGGAAAAAATGATCATTTCGGTGCTCAAGTGAGAAAGCTTAAGAACTAAACAATTTGACCGTGCACATAACTGTTTGGGAGGCCACTCTAAGATTTTATGAGTAACCGCGGCTTTTGGCCTTTATAATATTTTACTTTAGTACTTTACTGTAATAATACATTTTTTCCTTGCCATAACTCAGTAACTAAGGAGTTGCCACTCCATGTTTATGAGCGTATTGCAAGAAGTGATGTCATCGTTAAAATAAAGCTGCTGTGCATGATAATGCGGAAACTAAATTTTTCAAGGATAATGACCATAAATTAGATGAGAAATAAAATATAGGGCAACCTTTTTAATTATGTAATATCGCCTGCTTCTTTTATTGGTTCTAGTTTGTAAGGAATACGACTCTTGGTAATGCTAGTATGTAGAAATTAAAGTGATGACTACCATGCTACGGGATAATTTTTTATGTCTATTGTCTCAATCAAAGCTTTTAAGCACTGCATGAAACAAGTGACTTTGTAGGCAGTCACGCACACGGATGCAAAGTTAAATGCACCAAAGGATGAAGTTCGCCATGAAAAAATATTTGACTTAGCCGGGATTTGAACCCGGATCTCCCACCGAAGTTCGCTCTGAGAAAATGGCTTACCTGGCTAATACGCCTGACTAGCAATTGGGAAATCCGGGTTCGAATCCTAGCTAAGTCAAATATTTTCCATGGCAAAATTCATCCTTTGGTGTATTAAACAAAGTTTTTAACACATTCCTTAGCTACTTAAATATTACTAGCAACGTCTGTAGGTTCTATTTATCTATCTTTCTGCTCACCTCGGTCTTGCTTACCTCCCCTCCCTTGCGTCCAATTCCCGCCGATCTTAAATGGAAAGGCGCTAGGATGGAAACTTTCTCACGACTTCACTCCGTTATTGCAGAATGCACGCTTATATGTAACGCCGGGCGAGATAAGTGGACTTTTGTGTCCGCGCGATATAATTAGGCAACGTGGTTCCTAGAATTCCCCAAAGGTTCGCAGTCTTTTGACGCTCGGAAACGTGATGTGAGTCTCGACACGTTAGGCGGCCTCGCGTCTGTCATTGCGAAAAAAATTGCTCATGAACAGGATTGTTTTATATTGAAAAATGGTCACGTATTCTCAAGATGTGTCACTGGGTGAAATGTTTTTCATCTTCTCTTTATAGTGAGAATGATTGGATGATGGATTTATAAATGGCTTTCCATTCTCAGGAAAATATTTCATTCATCTTAAAATCTTGAAACATTGATGGTTAAAACCATGCTTCCTTGCGCACGTTTTTTTTCAATTTGACCATTAATTTTTTGTATAGTTTTTTTTCGAATAATGAGCAATATGGTAAATTTCTTTTTCAATTTTATTGGCCGTTTATGGTGTAGGAATTATTGTGGCGCCATAGAAACCGGCGAGAACGCCAAAAATTACCTCCATTATTGCATTGCATTATTGTGACGCCACGCCCATGAACGTCTAATAGACGCCGCGCCGCTATCATAGAATAATAAATTTACAAGCTTCAAGCGCACGCTTAAGGTAGAAGTAAAGCGTTTAGCAGATTAAGATGGTGAAAATTACCCCCAGATATTTGGAAAAATAAAAATTATACTCTTAGAGCACAGCAAAAATTATGTGTTTCCCCAAAGTTTCAGGTCTCAAAAATGGCAATTAACCCCAAATACAATTAAAACACGATTTTTAGTATTTTAACCAGCTCTTCAGTTTTTAGTTTTGGCAAAAAGTTTTCTTGATTTTAAATGTATATGCTATTATGTTTTAATATCCTGATTTTTTCAAAATTTTGTGACCGAAAACTGCAATTCTACGTGGGAATGAAATTTTCAGCACTACATTAAAAAATTTAGGAAACAATACACACGTTAAAAAAAATACATATTGTTTCCCTTACATCAAATTATATTCATAATATTTTCAGATTTTTAAAATTGGTGGAACACGGTCAAAAACGCTAATAACTAACATCTCTCTGTATATGAGGAAAATTGATTTGATTGTTGAAAGCAACGATTATTGATCAGTTTGTATTATTAACTGAGAATAAATATTAACAACAACAATACCTATAACACTAATAATAACAGTAATTAATGCTTATAACTTTTCTGTTAATTTCTTCAAGCTTTGAGAAAAACGAGGTCAGCCGAAAATGTTTTTTTTTCGTATCTGCTGACTTTAATGACGAAGTGGTGATAATAATTGGTACAGCGTCTTCTCTTCGTCTTTTTGACCATGTACAAAGGCCGTTTTCTTGGGGCATCTCAACCTGCTAGTCCCTTTTAGGTTTTTATTTTATACCTCAAAAGGGACTGCACAAGCGGAAACACCAAATCGTTTCAGGTCTTGAAAATTTAAGAATACCTTGTGATGAATGGAAGTGCACCGATGTGTCACTGAGCCACCTTTTAAGTAGTCAGTTAGGGAAATCATGTAATTTTGTGTATTGTTCGGTAATACAATCAATTAATGCACTAATTATTTTGTATTTGCTCTTATAGAACGCCTATATTTGACGCTTAATTTTTCATTCATTTCCTTTATGGAAATCTATCGTAAGAATGTACATAGCAGTCAAAAATGTATTGAAAAGGTTGCGAGGTGTATAGTGGAGAGATGCATTGTAAAAAGGTAAAATTTGGATCAGGAAATGTATGATTGCGTGACAAAAAAGTATATTTTGAGGATTTTCAGGCAACTCGAGTAAATATACCAATGCGTCTAATAAATTTGATAAAGTCACCATGCATCACAAAGGAGCCATTGAAATGTGAACATAAACCTTCATTGTCTATGAGAGGAGAAGTGGTTGGAAAATCCTTGAAATGCCTTCGAGCTGAAGTTCTCTGAAATTCTGCGCGATAAAATGGAATTTCAGCATCTACAGACGAAATTAAACTCTTTGGCTCAATTTTTGGAGGTCCGTGATTTTTTAGGTTCCTGGATCATCGTTTCATATTCCAACTTTTTTACGCACATAGTTTATGTATATTGCTTCCTAGATAGCCAGTCAAATCAAAAATCTTAATATATTATTAATTAATATTTACTGTGTGTCTGAATGAAATGTCATTTCGACCCTTAGTGAAAGTTTTTACGCGTT
This sequence comes from Ischnura elegans, assembly GCF_921293095.1. NCBI lineage: Eukaryota > Metazoa > Arthropoda > Insecta > Odonata > Coenagrionidae > Ischnura > Ischnura elegans. The sequence continues at coordinate 34,390,157 of NC_060251.1, read as the reverse complement.
CATTAACTTAGAAAGTATTATTTAGAAACATTTAAGTTGTGCTTGAATATTTTGCAGAATGTCTAATCGGGAATTTCATTTTTACAGAATACACTCGACAAACTATTAAGCATGGAGAGGAATTTTTCGCGAATTATCTCAGATTCACAACGAGCATCGGTAAATATGGACTTGGCCACTTTCTCACATTGATTTCATTGGAAAATATCGAGAATTTTTTAATCTTGCTTATTGCATTCTACTAAAAGCATATACGTTATGTCAAATTGCCCAGTTGATGATTAACATCGGGGCATTTGAAAACATCATCCCAGGCTATGAAATTATTTATTCATCTTCATCACCAAAAATAAAAATGCCATTCAGCTCAGGTGAACATGAATTACCACATATTTTATGATTACCTTACCCTCGCAGTTCGCTATCAGTGAACGAATTAAAGATTCCTAAAGCTTTTTAGGTGACTCCAATAATCTCATGGCTTTATTGGTTGGTCAAATTTTATGATCATATCGGCCATCATTCATTTTTCGATTTTTTCTTAAACGCTGGCAAGTGACGAAACGTCAGATTTGTTTTGGAAGCGTTATGTAAACAGGGTTGCTACGTGCGAGGTCTCGAAGAAGAGGAACGTGCAGTATCGCGAAGGGATTTGAATCTTTATCTGTGACCAATCTAATTTACCCTCCAACGTCCCAGGTTGAGTGGTTATATGAGAGTAGGGGAAGAAAGAGGATGGGTGGAAGGCGGAGATGAAGTATGAAGGGGAGAAAAAGGTCGCTCTCCAATTTAATTTCAATTACCAATATTGATCGCGTTTAAGATATGGCGGATTTTATTTTTCCCTTTCATCATTCTGCCACCTTACCCTTCCATCTTGTCGAAGAATCGAAGGACGTCGAAGTTATCCGAGGCAAAATCTACGTCACTCAGCCGTAACCAAACCGATGAATATGCTTTTAATCTCCTTCTGTCTTGTATTTTCTGATTTCCGTCAGTTTTAGTTCGTATCGCACGTTGTGTTTAAAAAGAAATCGGTAGGCGGATCTTTTGGACGCAAATTTAATATTTTCATTAGTTAAATGAAATATTGCAACACATCCCCTCAATTTATTCGAGTACGATAAGTTTCGTCTCTACAACATATTCTGTAAAAAAGGAACACATCTTGCTCAAATAACAGTGTAAATATTGCAATTTTTCATGTAACTGTTTCAATAATTCCCACCAAATCAAGCCACATGTCATGCATGATATCAATATTTTCAGCCTATCTTACTTATTTGTATACCTTAAATCCTTCTCAATCATCTTGGCAGATGGCAGATAGGTCTAATAGTTTTGCAGGTTATGGAAGAGCATGTTATTATGAAGGTAACTATGTTAGAGCCAATTGCAATGTGAATGACATAACCCACTGTGCTAACCTCAAATCTCTATTCAAAACCATCAACCTTCACTTGCATCTGGTGTGCTATTGTAACCCAAAGATAAGAATTGGAAATGATTATTATGGCTTAAATGACACCTTTAAGTTGTCTCGTAATACTGAGTTAACCCGCTCTGATATTTTTTCCCGATTCGGGTTGTTTACCGTATATGCTGATTGACACGGGTTCTGTCGGAGCCTTTACGATGCCCGTTGAAATCAGTATGGCTCCGTCCGTCATGGATTTTAAACCCTTCTCATTTTTCTGTTAGGTAAAACTTATGCTGATTAATTTTCAAATAATGAGATAATTTTCCGCCATTACGTAGTACTTCTCTCGTCAGATTTCTTAAAAATCGTATAAAATGATGTAAATCTAGCTCAATAAAATGTTGATACGCTTAAAAAATGGTAAAAACAATGTCAAAATTCAGATTAAGGTTATCAAAGGTTTGGGAATTATAAATTGCTTTTGTTGCCGTTACTAATTATCCTTCAATCAACTTTGGTCGAAGGCGATTAGAAGCAGACTTCATCGCCTCATTTGGTGATGGCCGCCTTTCTGTAACACAGAAATGTAGTTAGTATAACTGTATCATTACCTTCATCTCGTCCCTAATTTGTACTTATTTTTTCCTTTAAACTACACAACTACCCCTGCACTATCCTCCATCTTCTGTATTTGTGTATGGACAATGCGAAAATGTCAGAGAACCCTGGATTGTGACACAAGGGTCAAAACCTTTTGCATGCATTGGTGAATTGAGGTGATAAAATTATATTTCTTAATTCTATCAATGCGAAATTCCTCATTGACTCGTTATGCATATACTCGAATGCATACGTTAACTTCAACTCATCTTCTCATAAATAGGGAAATTATTTTGTATTCATACATGTTGCTCTCAATCTTTCAAGAAGTTATGCTTCAAAAAATAGCTTTAGTCTGAATCAGTCTTCCTGAAATAATAAATGGATTATTACAAGTCAAAACTGGTGCTGATGTAAGGAAAATTACAGGTTCATGGATGGTTGAGCTCTTGTCATGCTATGTGGGTTTCATAAACATTGAATGCTTGCGTCTCTTTCCTAAAATCGGTCTTGTGTGAAAACTGCTGTCTTATTAACTCTCGAGAGCGTGAAAGCGAATAACTCGCTTGTTCAGTCAATTTTTATCGTGGTCTCTTATAGATATGAAGGTATATTTTTACGGCCTCAGTGCAATGGAATGAAACATGTAGAGATGGATTTACAATTGAGCAGGTTTTATTTCCTAGCATTAGGGAATCGCGTTGACTTAAATAAAACATCTAATATAGAAATTGTTTTGCTAAAAATGTAATAAATTTATGAAATGATACTATATTATTTTTAGTATATATATTGCGTATTTCATTGAAAATTGAAGTTCGGAGGCTTTCTCTTAAAATATCAAAAGGTGCTTAGTGGGAAAAAATTGTTTCAATCGTATTTTAAAAATTATTTCTTTGAAATTGGAATATAATTTGATTGGTTGATATATAAAAATTATGACATGGATTTGATTTTGAGTAGGTGCATATCCAAGGTTGGATTTTAAAGGAAGGTGATTGTTTATTAAATTGAATTTTATGCGTTTATCTAGTTAGATCGTGTCCAACCTCTTGATATGTTGATAAAAAGTTGGGTGTAAAAGAATAAAGAAATTGTTACAACATTGCCGAGAAAGCGATTTTGTGGATTTAGCCGAAACCTCCGGATTCAAAAGATAATCATGATTTCAACTTTATAAATATAATTCGGATAAGAAATAAATATGTGCTGGAGCGTTTTAATGTTTCTAGATGGTGAGTATATGGTTAAATCTGTCCTTACCTTTCGAAACCAATCTTCGGGTTTAATCATGGAGTCAGTGAGTGAGATAAGGATCGCCATTATTTGATTTACATTTAAATACTAAGCTTATCTTAATACATTTCAAGAGGAGACCAAGACTAAAATCAAACTAGTAAGTTAATGATTGAAGTATAGAAAAAGTTTTGCATCCGAGGAAAACGAAACACAAGTGTTAGGCGGAGAAAAAACAAAATCAGTAGAATAGTAGTGGCGAAGAGGGCATTCTACAAAAAGAAGTATCTGCTAAACTACCGCTGATAATGAAAGCAATTGATGAAAAAGTCATTAAATGCTGAATCTTGAGCATGTTTATTCATGGGAGAGAGGCATGGACGTTGATTTCAGAAGAGACGTCAATATTGTAAATATCCAAAATGTGGGGCTACAGAAGAATATTGAAGATCAAATCGATCGACCGAGTAAGTAATGAGGAAGTGCTAAGAAGAGTGGGAGAAAAGAGAATTTATCTAAAAACCTTCAGGAGAAGACGGTACAACTTAGTTGGCCACATTATGAGACCAGTGGTGGATACATAATATGGGTGGTATGGGGGGCGCGCGCACCCCCCTTACAGGGCTGCCCACATTACCTAGCATTTCAGAACCAAAATTGTAACCTTTTTTACAGTCTTTATATCAACTCACCAACCTGTCTGTTTGTTTGTCTGTTTGTTTGTCTGGTACAAATCTTGTAACTCAAATTTGACTCACTTCCTGTGAAGCAAAAACGCTGAAATTTTGCACACTTCTTCATTTCCGATGACAATACATGAAAATATAACTTTTTCTCTCCAACCCCCCTTTAACCACCCCCCAGTCAACCCCCCCCAAAACATGTTTTTGATCTAAGAAGTTCCAAATGGTCGATTTTCGTGTTTCGTGGCATTTTTAACATAGGGGTAGGCATTTAAAAGCATAGGGGTGGCATTTTGAAACATAGGGGGCTTACCATTCACTGAAAATTTAATAAATATAGTGACTTTTTTAATACGTCACTATTGGTTTTTCGGGGTCACTGAGTTTTTTTGCTTTGTGTCATATATAAACGTTTCTCATCCCCTGTAATCTAAATATAAAGGCTGGTTTAAAAAAAAATTTTTTTTATAAGAGCTTATTATACCTTAATCTTGGCATTATCTTGTATATGCGTATTATCAGTTTCAATAAAACTTTTTTAAACTTTGCATGTGACATATTATTTGTCATTTCTACAAAAGTAAAGGTAGCTCGTGATATCTTTTGTGGCCCCCTTAAGTTTTCTCTCTATCCGCTACTTTAAGAGACATGATCCCCCAAATGAAAAAAAATCGTACAAGGAAAGCTGGAAGGGAAGAAGGGTAAGGGACGGCCCCGAATGAGGACAGGTTATGAAGGATATAAAATAGAAGAAATACTAAAATATGAAGAGGCTAGCTGATAGTGGATATAAATACACACAAATTTACAAACAAAAATACTTCGAATATACGTTTTGTGTTGGCACATCTTGAAAGGCCATGTTTTTCTTTCCACACTCATTGTGCTTATTGAAGCTGGCCAATACCTTAAGCCGTGGTGTGAGACCCAACGGGCCCCTAAGTCACACGCATTGCATCGGTGCTTTAAAAATATGTGAGCGAGTTTCGTTCCTTTTATTTTCCGAGGTGTTGGAAACGTGCGGGGGAGGATTGCATTCGTCCTTGAGATACGATTTCCAGGTACTTCGGTGTCGAATGCGTGCGCTTAACAGCCTAATTATTTCAGAGCTGTCTATCGCAAAGCTGACGTTGGGAAAATTGCTTTCCACCCACCCGCCATTTCACGTAATTGTCTCGGAACGTTGAAATAAATGGCTTCCTTTCCAGTGATCCTCCAGGACAACAAAGAAGTTGCCGATAGGTTTTAACCTTCGTTTCGATATTAAAGTTATCTCGTCCATCACTTCTAAGCAAGGATGGCAAGTGAAACGAAACGAAAATGTTTCGTTTCAACCCGGAGGGAGTTTCACCCTGAAGACGATGGCAGACTTAGCCTTCGAAACGTCGGTGCAGAAAATCCCTTGGACCCGGCTGGAAACCCGAGAACTCTTCCTCCAACCCGGAGGGTAATGAAAATACGAGGACTAGGTTTAGTTTCGTTCCCTCACGAAATTAAAATCACTAAAAGAGTTTAGTTTCGACCGGGACGAAACTTTACTCCCGGGAAGGAAGCTAAACTAAACGAAACTCCGCTGCTCATAGTTATGTTTCGATCTCTGAAGTTGAGTGGCTATATATGGATCCTATAAGAGGGAATAGTTTCGACCCATTGCGTTTGACATACGTATCGAGAGGTTAAAACATTGAGCTCAAAAATCGAATGCCTTGTTTGCGTTCACCGTTCTCATGTTTGTGGTAAAAATATGAAATATGATACATCTAATGGCGGTAGGCCGAACATCTACTTCATTCAACCATGCTTTGTACTCGTTGTGTGGGTCGAAACTAAACTGTTAGGAAGTGAAGCGCGTGGTCTCTCCGGTGCGAAACATTATCTGCGTTTCGTTTCGTCTGCGAGTTTTACTTTAGTTTTGACCTGAAATAGTTTTGACTCCGATTTCGTTTCGACCCCGAGTTTAGCTCCCCAGGTTTAAATCCATTTCCTTTCGTTTCTACATTGCGCACCCGGGAACGAAACTATTGAAATTTTACTGGTTTTGACTTTCGTTTAGTTTCTGTCTGCCATCCCTGCTTCTAAGGTCAAAGGCTTCGCTTGATAAGTATTTGCCCACCCAATAGGGAATGGTTTCTTTATATTAACGCCTTTTTGTTGTGCAATAATTATATTGTTACTATTTGGAACGGGATTTCAAATAAAAGGAGAGTATATTTAGACTTGTTTCTGATTTATACTTTTCATCATCATTGGCAGGAGATGCCCATCCAAGATTGCCCATCTATGTCCATGATGATCTAATTGAAAGTTTTGAGGGGACAGCGGAAGACTTTTCTCACTTACCAAGATGATACGGAGAAAATTTGAGCATCCGTTTATTATAAGAAGTACGGATTTGAAGTGCAAATGCTACTTTGAACGATAGGACCTAGACTAGTGAATTTCCAGCTCAAAAGGTGGAAAAACTTCTACGGAGATGGTAAATTTAATCACCGGTGACATAATAAAACATTGGAATAGCATTAGCCTCCATCGTTCACTTATGCAGGGGCTACACGGGAGATAAAATAATATGGAAAATATTATCACAATCACTGGTCAACAATCGTAAGATTTGTCTGACGCAACACTCACATCAATTCTCCTATCAGCTAATCTGTTCACACCTACGCATTTCTTTTCTTTAAATCCTTTCTTTACCGGTTCCATAGATTTCATTATAATTCTTCCTTTTCCGTTCCGAATTTTGCCTTCATCATACCATTATGTTTCAAGATATGGCATATACGGTTGTTCCGTCATCTTGTTAAGGTTTTCATGAGGCTTCTATTCTCCCCTGTTTTTTTCTTGAGCTTTTGTGGAATTTAAATAATTTATTTTTATGAATGTTATTGCCAGTCTAAAAATGCCCGTTAACTCCTGGAAGTTTTTTAGGAGAAATAAGTCTGAGTAATGGAAACAGGCATCTGAATCCCCGCTTCACCGTAAAGCTTCAGAGCGTTAAAATAAACTACTTTCCTTCAATTTATGCCTAATGAGCAAAAAAGGAATCTGATAGATTTATTTTACCCTTTGTATTAAATTTAAACACATTTTACCTGATCTCATCCATTATTTGTAAGGCTTCGCTGGTGACGAGATTGTCGAATTTATAACGGATTCTTCTGAGGAACAACTTGCCGTGACTCAGTAATCATTCTCAATCAGGAGCGGAATTTAGAGTGGATCGGGTATTGTATGATGCTGAAGGTAGTTGGCTTCCCACCCAGTCGATTTAGATTCCCATTCTTTTGGTGTTAATTTTTCAGGCTGCCCCATTCCTCAGAACCCCCGCATTAGGGCGGGACAGTGGGGGCACGTGCCCCGGGCGGCATATTTCGGGCGCGGCAAACTTTAAAAATTTTATTACAAAAGTCATTTAATTTCCATTATTTCTTTTATTAAAATTTTTAAGAAAAATTAACAATTTATAAATTTTGAAACAGTAGTATTAACGAAAGTTCTTAATACCTATATTACGGGTGTGTAATTTCAACTACCGCAACCCAAAAAATATAACTTAAGGATGTACTATCTATATTTAAGTGGTGGGGGTAGGGAAAAGAAGGAAGTGAAGGGGGATCATGTGGGGGGGGGGGGAAGCTAACAGATTCTTAGACCCCAGTCCCCCCAGGCAAATTCCCAGTTCCGGCCCAGCCATCCCAGCTTGAGGTCTTTGTGAAGGAGACTTCAAGTTCAGCACTTAGTCAGTTGGATGGGATGTTTGGCCTTTTTAGTCCCCTTGGCGCCTTTCGTTTAGAGTAGGTTAATGATGACGCCGGGTTTCTCTCCACCCTTTCATATGGCGTAAATGACCTCAGCTGTCGGTTGCCTCCTAAAAATATCAATCTACTTCCGTACATAATTTTGAATGTAAAGGAATCATCGTTTTTTGCACCAAATTCTTATTTTTACGGAGACGTAAGTCAAATAAATATGGAGCATTACTTTTTCTAGTTGTAGAGAACTCGGGGATACATCTTAGGAAAAATTATAACTTGAAATTGAAATACTTCTGCGTCGATAAGTGGTTTTTGTTGGCATAAAATTTCGTAACTACTGAGTGGAAGGTTGTAAAATTGGCTATAATTGGCTTCATCTTTCCTGCAAATCACAAGATAGGCCATTGAATCTTTGGGTGAATGCAGATGCCTCTACGTTTTTCATAATTATATGACCCTTCACTGTGATATCGCAGGGGCCTAAAAACAGGAGTTATAGCACAATTTCCTTGCAAAGTCTATGGATTGATTGTTTCATAATAGTAGCTTACACATTACTTTGATTGGATTTAGACGTTTTCTCGATAATTTTATTTTGAGTACTTTAGAAAGTTCACATCCAGATAGGGACTCACAGCTCTGGTTTTTTATTCATTTGTTTCATCATATTCACAGTTGTGGGTGACTCGCTCCAATAACACTCAGTGACTGATTTAATGATAAGTCGTCTAAATAATTAAATGTAGCGTGATATTTTTCTGGTTTGCCCGAAACGAACTAAGCAGCGGGAATTCTTGGCAGTTTTACTCCAGCATAGTTTTTAAAATAAATCCTTCTTCCCCGGGCATAATGAAAGTGAGTAATAATTGATGAAAAGGAGCAAGTCATTTTCATCATTCAGTCGTAGAGAGATTATTTAATATTGAAGAAAAATTGAATAGCACCCTTGATAATACATCTCCATTCACTTATAATGATCGAGTCTAGCATTGTGCTCAATTTTCCTTTCCTTCCGAACAAAGGCATGGGAAAATGATACAGCTACTCATCATCCTCAGTCACTTCATGCGCTACCTGGACAACATATTGCACGCGATGGCTTTTAAACCATCAATTGGAAAACACTAGGGAGAGAGTTTCACCTTAATATAGTTTTGTTTCTCTTCAAATTGGACGCTATAATAAGCTGTGCTATTCTTTATCCTTGCTCTTCGAGTGTTAATATTATTTCTAAAAATTATTATTCAATTATAGTTTATATATAAAAAACATTTATTACATACATCATGTTCTTAGGGTCAGATTTACAATTTCAGGCTTCGTTGACCGTAGCATGATGCAGTCGTAACCTGAATTTGGAAGTGGCTTAAAGACACGCCGAAGAAAATGTCTTCAGCGTAGCGGTCAGTTAAACTATTGAACTTTAATGGAAGAATTTTTCGACTTTAGCTTCGTGAATCGCGTGATAGGTTGTTTAAATGAGTTACTAATATGAACTCATAAATAAGTTTTTAGATTTCCGCAGTAATATTTTTTGACTTAACCCATGTTCAGCAATTTATTGCATCTACCAAGTTAATTATATTCACAATGAGGGACGTAAACATCTTCAAAGTTAAGATCGAGTTGATAACTTAGGAAGGCGCGTCACTCCCGTTCTACAAATCTATTTCATAACGTACGGAATACTTTTAAATTTCAAGCATTTAAAAAATGCTTGCTATAACTTTGACTTTTTCTGAAGCTATTGTGCAGAAAGAACTTGCCAACTTTTGCCTGGATCTTCATCATCATCATCATCACTGGTCAACAATCCGTAATATAAGGTTGTTCCGTTTTCTTGTTAAGGTTTTCACGAGGCTTCTCTTCATCTCGATATCTTATTGTTAGTGGGAGTTAAACTTTTATGTTTGAGATGCAGGAAAATGTTGACAATTGTTTTTTTTTGCCCTTAAAATTTTAAGATGATGAAGTAAGTTTTAATTGAATAATACCTTGCGAAAAAAGACGTTACAACTGCTGGAGCGGGAGTAATGGTGATAACGTCCTCTAAACGTAAAAATAATATGCTGATAGCTAGGTCGGTCAAGTGTAATTTTGATAGTAATATATATATAAAGTGGTCACTTCCTGAAGACGCCCGCGGAATGGCTGGAGAAACTGTAGTCACCTATGGACAAATCAACGCGGAGGAACGCCCGGAAGCCTAGACTCATACGAAGGAACGCCGCGGAAACCTCAGATAAGGTAGTGATATATATCTGTGATAGTACCTACTATTTGGTTCCCTTGCTCGACGAAAATTTAAACTAGGCGTAAAGGTAGCTACTTTGGAAAGGGCTCCCTCTGAAATAAACACCATTATCATCATAATCAACAGTAAAAAATCCTAAGATTTTCCTGGTTTGACTCAGCTCTCCATTCTGCTCTCCATCCGCTAGTTTTCTTCACAGCGATGTGTTTTTTCTCTTTCACATCCTGTATAACCTGTCCTGTGTAACTTATGCGGGGCCGTCCCTTACAATTTTTCCCTTACTAGTGTCCTTCTACCTTATCTAACGATTTGATCGATGGGTTTTTCTCTTTAATAGGAAAATCCTCCAAAATCGTTGGCACATTAATGGCTAATGCCGAGTTTCGCTAGTTAATGGGCCCTTTCCGCTTCTATAGCGGTAAGGTTTTTTACCCCATCTCTTCCCTTCCAACCCTATCCCTATCACAGTGGCGTCGACGGGCTCCTATCGCGGCGGCGCCTCTTTCCTTGTTCCTTCCCATCCAAATCCTCCCCGGGTGATCGGGCGAATAAGCCTTTGAGACTTGGTTCCCGGTCCCGGTGTGTTGTATTCTTAAGAGGACCCACCTTACAGTCCTGACCTCTTTGTCCTTCTACGATTATTTTCATCTGACCGTCATGCCTCATAATGTGACCACCTAAGAAGCAAACATAATGAAATTAAATCTTGAAATAATTCTCAGTTGAATGTCTCACCAAAAATCGGCTTTTTTGCATATTTCTTTTATATCAACAGTGTTTCCCTCCGTTTTATATCGCGAATAGTAATGCATTTCATTGAAAATGTATGCCTTTACTAGCCAGATATATTAAAATCCCCTCTTGTTCTCCCTTAGGATTCTCATGGATTTATTTTCCCATTTACTTGTATCTTAAGTCTTCGGCAGGAGAAGGTTTATATCAAGAGCGTTTCCGTCCATTTTACGTCTCGAACAGTAATGCAGTTCATTGAAAATTTATGCGTTTACAAGCCCAAATATATTCAAATCCATTCTCGTTCTCTCTAAGGAATCTCATGGATTTAGTTTCCCATTTACTCACTTCTTAAGTCTTTCATCAGGAGAAGGTTGAGTTGATGGGTGAAGGTGGAGCTCACGTGGTTTCGAAGCCTCGGAGGCTGGTGGAATTCACACATCGAGGGCAGATAGGCCAGTTCCTTTCTCTTCACGGTCTGTGGCTTCTCCCAGAAAGTTCAGACACTTAAGAAAATCAAACTGTTTGGATTTAGCCGCGATTGTGGCACATGACGGGAGGGAAATCCTTTGATATAACGAGAATCCCAACCGCGACACCACAATGAGCAACGGAACGCAATGCCCGTTGGGCCATCACACGCTAGCACCGTTTATCGTAGAAAAGGCTCCAACTGAAATTACGAAAAAAATGAATTGCGGGCATTCTTTCGGAAGATATACTCTAAGGTAGTTACAGCGGCATCGGCTTAAGTCGATGATGAAATCGAGTTACTTATTATTTACGCAAAAGAGTCGCCAAAAAAATTAAACCAATTGGAAACATAATTAGGACTGTAATGTGAGTGCACTTTTGCACCCCAGTGCAATGGAAACGTCAAAAATTATTTTTTAAAAGGTATTTACAGTGGTCAACTTGACTAGTTTCAATACTGCTTCCAACCTCTGCACACTGAGCTGTTGACGACATTTCTTGACTAAATTTCACAATCTAAGTGGTAAATCCTAATTAATATATATTTATTTGCTGGCAAAACGTATGTTAGAAGTATGTAAAATCGGGGAAACTAAATATATTTGCATGATTTAGGCGAAATCTGTGTAGTAGTTTTCGCTTTGTGATGATGGTAACAGAGATCCCGGCTGCCATCTTGCCAGTTTCAGGCAGTTTTTCGCAAATATATTGCTTTTCGTGAACTTATACTTTCCCGCACATATTTAGATTTTCCTTAAAACTGTGCTCTTAATGATTGCCGTCTCAGCAACATTTTGTTGCAAAAAGCTCCTCTAGCTCGAAAAAACCGCATTTCACCATAAGTTCCCATGTTAAATTATCCTAATTTTACCATAAAGTATTTAAAAAACGGGACATAGAAATCCCTTATTCTTTGGATCATTGAAAGTGCGTTTTTTTTTAACGTGACCAAAGTTTCGTCAAATTCTTGCTACTTTTATCGAGGCGCTCTAACTAACTTAAGTCAGAATAGATCGTATGATACCTTTGAGGAAACGCTAGGCAGGACAACAATGATTCTTTGTGCTGCACGAAGTATTCCGATTGTAAAGGAGAATTCGGTGCAGATAGATAATGATCATGGAATTTTTATAGACTCATATGGTCTTACATAATTTCTGGAACTAATGGAATGCTTATGTACGTGGCTTGCAGGCTTTTAATACGCGAAACAGAAAAACATTACAAATTTTAACTTTGCTTTTTTATTTTATAAATATGTTACTTTCCGTGCTGCTGTTGTTAGATTACTTATTATTCACCAGATTATTACCGGATACAATTATCGTGGTAATACCACTGTGTAATTCACTAGTGTACTCAGCAAAGTTGGAATTCTGGTTCCAAATCTCCTGATATTAAAGATTCCCAAAAAAGCGCTACCATAGGCAGATTTAGGGGGGACGCAACATTTAAAGAATAAACATTTGTAATTGTGGTTGATAATACTTTGGATAAAGATAACGTCGATAGTGACCCTCCATAACTTGAATGAAGACGAAAAATAATTTCACTAACTGTTTTTTTTCTTGGATTAGCGATGGATGGATATCTAGTCATAACTTTTTGTTTTGCCGTCAAACCCACCGGACTAATGTGAAGCAAATTAGAAGCATTTCGAGCTAACCTTAAAAAAATTGTTTCATTCAAGTGTGTGATTTGAACACCTAAACCTACTTAAATCAACCTGAACTAGTAATTAAGATACATGAACCAAAATCTGTTCACAGTAAGAACGGTAAGGCATTATATGAACATAGAATTTCCTGATTGATAGAAAAATGGCAAATTTCAACAAATATTAGCAAGTCCCATACAAAAAATGAGTTGTAGTAAAACTATAGCCGGTGACGTGCGGTTTAAGGTTCTACTTTGATGTTGCAAATGCTAAATTCAGAAAAAAAGTTTTTTTCAATGTAGCTGTTTTTCATTGCACCTTCCTGTAATTCATTATGAATTCTTTATTATCACATCTCTCCGTATTATCTCCGTTAAATGCGTAGAATGCTGGTATGAGTATTATTTCTAGGTAATTGCTAGGCACTATTTCGAGTCCTTGCTTAGAATTGTTTTCTGGGGAAATTTCGCACATTTAAAACTGCAGGTGACTCCTTAAGTCATCCGCAAGTCACGAGCTGGTCACGAGCCTGCTTTTTTTTATAAAAGCAGCAATCCTCGAAGAGGAGACAAAAATCGGAATTTGAACCGAAAGATTGATAAAGCGAAAGAATCGACGATTCTTTGATATAAATACAGTTAGCACGAAAGCATGTTAATTAGGCATTCGAAAAACATTAAAAATACACATTTAAAGTGAAAAAAATATGCTGAGGATACATGCGTGAACTATTTGCATTATAATTTAGAAATGCACACATTCTAAAGTCAAAAATTAAAAAAACTTTTTAAAATGGATATTCGCATCACCGCTTGGAACGTTTTGGCTTCACTAGAATTTTTACGAAATATCAACTTGCGGTGCTATGTTTTCTTGATGATGGAGAGCGAAATATTTTACTTTTCCGGCCTTTGGTATAAATGTTTCTCTCGGGATGGATGACATAATCATAGGCCGGTAGCGACAAGCCCAATGGTTAATATGTATCACATATATGTTTCATAGTGATAATGTTTCAAAAAAATTATATATACTTCTTTTTGTTTCTGGTCTGCCGTCAAATTAAATTTTTAAGATGGTAGCTCCCATGCTGGTTTTTTTTAACCATCGGAGCTACCTAAAGCTCCATTTGTGTTGTCCTGTTAAAAAAAAAAGTTGTACATTGATCTTGGAGTATTAAATTCAATTCAATATCGAAGTTAAAAAATCGAGTTTGGATCGAGACTCTAATATCAAGGCTCTATCTCGATTTCATCGAACTTTGGCATTTAAAATCGATTTTAGATTTTTCCGACACTTTAAGCCTATACGGAAAAGTGCCTCGATTCCAATAACATTTCAATTTCCTGTTTCAGTGTCCCTTTAAGTGTGGCTCATGGATGACTTGCGGAACTTACTATTTTCATTCTTCCCCCTAAGCTCTCAAGGAACAGATGGTCGATTTCTCTGTGTCGGCGATGGACTATGGATCGGAAAGAGTTGAATTTAAGTGCCAAGGCGTGTGAGATGCATGGGGTGTAGTTTATGTCCGAGGAAGCGGAACTGATGTGTGCGTTGGGAGCGAAAGGTGCTGTGCGTCGAGAGGCGCTGAATTCAGTCGAGTAAGGAAGATAGCTTCATGCGCTAACGAATGGGATGCGTGAGTGGGTCAGAGTTGCGGATTTGATCACTATACCCGCCTTATTTTTCAGAATTTTGGAAATTCTGTGTTTTCCTTGCCCCTAAATGATCTAAGTGAAGTTAACATTCACCTGCTAACATTATGTCGGTGATGTTTTTTCGGTTTTAGGGAATAAAACTATTTTCCGGACTCTTTGAGGAGCCATTCGAAATTTAAATGTGAAGCACGAAATCTCCGGAGAAGGAAGTAATTCGCTAGGACTCAAACTAGGACCTAGATCAGGGCTCTTCAACCTTTTTTCATGCAAGGGTCAAAAATCGATTTAATATCGTCCGGAAGGCCACGATTCTCCACTTCACTTAACCACCACATCAATAGAATAAAAAAACATATTATTTAAGGTGCAACAATCTTTATATGTTAAAAAGATCACGCAAATAGTTGGATTTTTGACATTTTTTATTATTGACAAGTGCGTCAATATTTGGTTCGTGATACAATGTTTTCTTTAGCCTCTATGGGCCGCTAGAAATTAGCGGGTGGGCCGCAAGCAGCCCGGAGGACGCGGGTTGAGGACCCCTGATATGGTCTTCGGAAATCAGGTGGTAGCATATTCTTGTCCTTAGCACTCTCCTAGTTTCTGGTCTCATAGTATAACTTTGTCTGGCCTGTGTCCGGCGAACGATCGCATTTCTGATTAAAGCTAGGATGAGTTTGGCAAGCCTGATGTGGAATTACCCCGTGCCACACACCGTGGTGGTCGCTAGTACGGTAATTAGATGCAGATCCACCCCCAAATCCCTATTGAAGTGTGAATCTGGTGCTTAAAACATGAACTGTATAGAATGCTAAGGAAGTTGATTTCAATATAGTTTATCAGTCCGCAGTAATATTATGGAAAAAACACTTAGCTAAAATAGAATAAAAAATTCAAATCAATATTGTATGTTCCTGCATTGATTTAGTTCTGTACAGTGCGATGAATTTTTGTATGAATCTTTGGTGGAAGTTCACATCTCCCGCGTATACGTACAAATATTAGAGATAATTTTCTGACTTCATAATGGCATAGTGCGTATTCTTGAAAAGTAATCTACTGTGTGCCACTCTTGAGGTAAACCAATAGGAATCATGTATTTATTATTATTATTTTATCTGTTTCCTCCAATAATGGCCCAATCTGGTTATATTATTTTGGTTTTATAATAACAAAGTATTTCAACAATTTATTTGGTTTTTCACTGGGATTTGAACATTTTGGTGAGCATCGGAGATGAGTAGTTTTAGTCCCTCCTCAAGTATCTTCCTCTGGAGTAACCCATTTTGGTGAGCATCGGAGATGAGTAGTTTTAGTCCCTCCTCAAGTATCTTCCTCTGGAGTAAAGCAAGGCTGCTGCTATCTTAAGGTAAATTAAGACAAAAATTAATTCAAAACTATGAATGACTATGATATATTTTCTGAAATATATGCGATAACTTTTTAAGTGCAAATATTTTGACGCACGGCTATCATAATATGATCGTCAGATTTATACCGAACAAAGTACGCATTTATGATTTGAAACTTTATTATTTTGTTAAGTATCAATTTTTGATGCCAGAACATAAGCTATACAGAAGAAAATTTTCTCATCGCTCAGTCTCCTTTTCGCGACGTTACTCTCCGTCTGGCGCGTCCGGATAACGATCCCCTCAAATGATTTATGGCATTGAAACCTCGTGATTGACTCGGCGCGAGCGATGAAAAAGTAACGAAAGCATAAAGAAAAGGGAATCTTCATCGCTCGCGGCTGCGTCTTTCGGGAGCAAGATGCAGCAGGGAGGCTTGCAGTGTTGTGCAACGAGGATGTGAAGGAGCCGCTCTCTGCTCCATTTCCCCGAGACGAGGTCTTTCGATGAAATCGGATGAGGCAAGATGAATTGTTCCCAGGGAAAAATACGCACCGGGGAGAGATTTGATTCACTGTACCAAGGAAGCATAATGCTAGGGCAGACTGCCGGCCTAGTCTTCGAGTCTATTGCGCTGAAGGAAGAAATTAGCGACACAGCAGAGGTTTATTTATTAAAGTGTTCTACCAATGGTAGTATGGTATGGTATTTGGAGGAGGCGACCGACAGCTGAGGTCATTTGCGCCATGAGGGAAGGGTAGGTAAGGAAGGGTGGAGAGGATCCCGGCGTCGGCATTTGCCTGCTCTTAACGAAAGGCGCCAAGGGGACCATGGATTAACGTCCCATCGGACGGACGGAGTGTTACGCTTGAAATGTCCTCCACACTACACTCAAGCAGGGATCGGGCAGTCTCTGAAAAATTCTCTGCCACTTCCGGGATTTGAACCCGAGCCCGCCGGGTGGGAAGCCAACACTCTAGCCACCACACCAACCCTATCCCCGTGTTATACCGATTTGGTTGAACTAAGGTCACTTGGTCTAAAGCCTTTGAGGATTTTTGCTTCCTAGTGCACCACCATTACCCCTACGTCACTTTACGGAGTCACCCGCAATGCACATTTCTGCGAAATATCCGTACTCCGTAAAGTTATAGGCTTGCCCCGGGATAATTAAATAGGGCAGTTTCCTTCATCAAAGAAAACAAAAGGCATTGATTCGCTACCCACCATTACTGTATTCATAATATACAAATTATTTGGTTTTAGAAATCCCAGCTTAGACGAATGTCAATGGTCAATTTTAGCCTCATTTGAAAATGCCAGATTGGCGCCCATGCGATGCCACTCCACGTAACGTCACAGGGGCCTAGATTCTATACGAGTAGATAGGAGTTTTACATCGTCTGAGATTACCAATGCATGCATGAGGACAGAGCTCAGGGAAACATCTCTTAATAATTACCCCTTAAAATTGCCTGTGGTCGGAAGGTTTCCTTCGTTTAATAAGGAATTAATAATCCTTATTGAACCCAAGCGTTACCTGCGAGCAGCCTGCTTTATAGCACCGCTCATAGCCTCGCAATAAGGTGGCCTCACACGGCGGCAGGCGGAACCAGAATGACGTTACACGGGTTTTTCCCAGCATTCATTCTTAGCCGTCGCGTTTTCGCGCGTTTGAAATTTTTCACTTTTCATTTAATTTCGAAAAATAGATATCGTCATTTAAAAACGTAAAAGCATGAAATACGCACTCCAGGAGCAATAATTTTTCGATTTAGGTACTAAAAAAGAATGGGAAACCACACTATAAGTCAGGAGCGAGAACCTCTGTGTGCTAGATGTTCGGGGTTTGCCCACCGGCTGTGGCGCTGTGCGCACCATTTGGACTGCTTGCGGTATCATATGCTCAGCAGTCCATACCACCTTGTCCGGTATAGTCCTCAAATTTCCACAGGGGTGAATGACGCCTCGATAGCTTAACTGGCTAAAGCACTCGGCCAGAATTGATGAAATCCGGGTTCGAATTCCGGTAAAGGCGAATTTTTATCTGTGGATTTTCCGCAGAATTGTGCAATGCGGTTGACTCCGTAAAATTATCTTCGTGGCTACTACCGATATTATTTAACTATTCACGAATCAAGTCTTTCTGACCGGATTCCATATGCTCGTTGCACATTCAAGTACATTCAATGAAATGTTGTCTATTTCTTAGGAATTAATTTACAATAGATGAAAGCTTAAGAGTTATTTGGCCCGACGGAGAGGTATAGGAATACGTTTTCCCCCGAAAATAGGGCTAAAACATCTTGGTGGCACTAAGTAGTCGAATATCTTAATCGCGCATCTCATTTTCTTTAATGCTTTACTTGTCTACGGCTGGTATCCTATCACTCGTCGCTATACTCCTGTTGAGGCGGCTTGCTGTGTTTATATGTAGATACTGATAGTATTGTGACCTTAGGATTGGTATACTGTGCCCCGGTATTGCTCTCTATCCAATGTCTGTTTCTCTAAGTTCCTGTGATTCTACTTAGTATCCAACTTGACTTGGACCAAATGATTGTCCATAAAGCCTCGTTCACAACAAATTAACTTTTACGTTATTGTCGCGTGAATTGAAATTAGGCTCCAGAATAATTTACGTTTTTTAAGCCGCAGAGCAAACTAAGTATAAATCGTGAAATGGATTTCAGAGGAATTAATCATACCTTTTTAATCTCTCGATAGATTGTCTTTCTGGCCACTGGTTAATTTCAAGAGAAGTTTCATCTTTTCTTAACTCATGGCTATTATGCATCGAGTGACGCCATTTTGAGTTCAGGTGAACCAATAGACACTTTTTTTGAGTTTTCACTCCATAATTTATGTGTCAATTACTTTGAATCTTATGTGTAACTTTGAAATGACATGTTTTGATGCAAAGCATACTTTTCCTGTCAAGGGTATAACGTTATCATCCCCGTAAAAAGCGCTAGCCAGAGTTAATGTAGATATCCTTTTATGATTCTAGAAAGTCAATAATGTTTCTATTATACCAAAAACGGCAAACGCCAATCGTTGTTTACTTTTGATTTTTTGCATCGTGCTTTATTCCAATAGTTGAAAAAAATATATCTGACAAAAGGGAGAGTAGTGAATATGATCACGGTAGATGATAAGATGGACTAACCTTCAATTCATTCGCACAATGCCGAAATCCTTTTCTGCTTTTCCTGCGTGAGCTTGAATGCATCATTGCCAGAGATGTTTTGCTTAACATATTCCTTTTTCATTCAATCCTGTCTGAATACTAAAATAAAGCCCTGCGCAGTCGCGTATGACGGGGCATGTCTTAAATTCAAGTAAAAAATGAGATATGTTGGTAAAGGAGTTGTTAGAAAGGAAACACGGAAAGTAAGTTGTATCGTGACAGATCAAGAGATATTTTTTTGTGAATAATGCGTGTTGGAAGGGAGGACTGAATTTATATGCGCATCAGGAAACCTGCCATTTATTTTACCAACCTTCCGTAACATGGTGGTAAGCGATGAAAGATTCAAATATTAACTATTAAATATTATTTATTATTCCATCTCTCGAATAACCGAGTCCACGTGTGGTAATATTCGTAAACTTGATATTTCCTTCTGCACTCAGCACATGCTTTTGTCCACCGGGAAAACGATATGAAATAATTTTGCTTCTCCGGTCGAAGGTATTTACTGCTCCTTTCCTCTGTCAAAAGGTGCTACGAAAGCCACGAATCAAAAGAAAGAGACTTAACAAATTGGCCCACCCGCTGGGCACTGGGAAATTTGAGACGTTTGGAAACTAAAATCGTGCATACACCTGAAAAGGTAGTTTCAAAGGTATGAAGACAGTGACGGATAACTGTTAGGGACAGTGTATTGTAGTGCTTCATGTTTCGAGAAAGCAAAACATGAGACCTTTCACGCATTCATTTTTGACGCTTGATGGAAAATTGTTATCATAAAATTTAGCCCGCGGACTGTTGTTTTGGGATTACGACAAGAGTTACCTATCTAAGCTATGTTACCTAGCTACGCACATAAAAGTCAAAGGATGCTATATTTCGTCCTGGTTGCAGCTAATACGAATATTTTATCTTCCTCCTTACGTAGAGATTAAAATAACGGTTTGTTATAGGTTGATTTTGAGTGTCTTCTTCCATAAGTAAATGCATGGAAAACCACTTTAGGTGGTAGGGCAGTAATCAAAAGCCAAGGTCAGCATTGATTACCCCAGCGTAATTATTATTCAGGGGAAACAGTAAAAAGTGTAACGTTAGACGTTTATTCTGCTCCAAATCCTCTTCATTTTCTTCAAGATGCAGTTTATTTTGACCTCACTAGACTCTTTTCCTTTTTTTCTCTCCTTATCAATTCCTGCTCTACTCCTGTCAATAACTCCTTAACAACATCAAAATCCATAGTTAAGTATCAAAAATCACAAAAGTTTACAATCTAAATATTTATGCAAAGGTATTTTCAAAATCCTGATACTTCTGCTTCTTCGTGAATATTAAATTCAAAGAAAATAATTTTTCCAAATACTCAACATATAAGTAAACGCTATTGCTGTAATAAACTAATCAGACCATATCAAATTCTTAGATTTTGCCAATTTTGAATCTTGGTCCCTTGCACTGGTGCAGGAAATCGCTCTTATTTACTAATAATCAAAGGTATATTTTTCTTCAAAACTGCGCATCTCACGGATCAAAGAATTGAATCGCTGCTAAAACTCCTTTTATTATTTTTATTAGTTTATGGACTGATTACGAGAGAGGTGTATTTTGATAATATTGGCATGTCTTTTACATCTTTCATTTTATGACCTGCTCGTTTCTATCGGCTTAGGAGGCAGACTTTTGAGTTTTTTTCTCTTTTTTTTAAACAAAATATTTTTACTTTGGGGGTCTCCAAGGTACTCTTGATTGTCGATGTATCACATAATTTTTTGCGAAAATGTTTGTTAAATAAATTTCAAAATATATGAATATCAGCTGTATTAGAAGCAATAGGATTTGCGATGTCAGATTTTGTGACACAAGTAATGCTCTCAAAAATGCCTTAAGGCAGTGTAGATAAATATTTTGCTTTGATTATATGATGCTTTTAATTAGAATTTTTTTATCTAAATTTAATGATAAATTTTTATCCCATTGTTGGATAATCTTCCATTGCCTGAAAGCACTGTTGTTAAATGGGAATATAAATGCTAGGTTAAGTATGGAATAAAAGGCAGTGTAGATAACTTTTTTCCTGTATTATTATTCTTGAAAAACTTTTGCCTAGAATTTCAACCTCCATAGTTTTATCGAGAAGGCATTGCTTGCAAATTCCGATTGTCAGTTGTAATTCAAAAGTAGAAGCGTCGTAGGAAACGAATTTTTTTCATTGTAAAATTGAGGACTTCGTGTCACTTATTATATATAGTTCCCCACTGTTAATTTGGAATAATGTTTTCCTCGCAGTTATTTAACTGAGAAATACTCGGTCTATTGTTTGTTCAAGTATGCTCCTCGGTATAGGTGATTTAAAGTAGATTGGTTTTACCTGTCGCAGCCAGTAAAGATAATTGGAAAAGTTTCCCACCTTTCAAATTATGTTTTTGGTATCATTTAACTCAAATGATGTCATATAGATTGATAACTATATAAAATGGCAGACTTCCGGAAATTGACTTTCAAACGGTAATTTATTTTCAGCGTTGCAAGCATATTCCATGACATGTTCAGTTAATCTTAATAAATTTCACACAAAACACATTAAAGCGACTATTATGATTGACTTTTTCATTCCATTCGTTAATTTCTCTCGGGTAATGGGAAAATTTCAATTTCCATTCCAGCATCGCGGTTTTTTATTTTCAATTATGGCTTAATTAAATGTTTCTTATTTAATGACCGCAAACCATTACGTATTGAAAATTTCAAATTGAAACAATCCAGCACTCAATATGAAACCTTAATAAAAAGGAAGATCTCGTAATAAATTGAAATCGTGGTGGTCGAGAGGATAGATCGATTGGCTACTAATGACTGAGTCCTGCGTTCAGATCTTGGTTGAAACTGATGGATGCCTCCCGACAAAAATCCTCGAAGTACTAGGTGACTCGGGGAAGAAACTGGCAGGCCCACCCCTAACTGTGCGTGTTCACACACCTGCGACTTATTCTGGAGTGAGCTCGACCTTCACCTATCCAAACCAACATCAGGATTGAATAAGGTACAATATTTTTTGTATTATTCTCGGGTTCTACACCACGTTATTGCTGTCATATTGTGGCGTTACGCTTTTAAATCTTGGAGAATCGTCACGTAAGCCCAGACACAGGGAGCTTCGATCGTCTGTCACTAACTGGGTGAGGGAAAGAATCCACTAAACAAGAATAATCAGCTGCCAGAAAAAAATTAAAGAATTTTCGCGTTAAGTTCTGCGGATAAGTTCGGAGGATGTTCGGAGAATATTCGGAGAAATTTCTGGGGGTACCAGAAATGTTTGGGGGGTACACTAAAAATGCCACAGTATTGGCCGAAGTTTCGGAAAACGACTTGTTTTCCATTATCAAGGCGCGTTAATACATCGATGTAGGATTTCACGCTGAACTGAATTGGATGTTTGACGTGTACAACAATAAAGCTAACGTGTTTCTCTGATTGGCTGATGTTCATTTGGAATACTTTCTGTACTTTCCTTAAGTTTTTCGTGCAATTGATTACAGGTGTCCAAGTATTGCATTGATGAAAGCCAGTATCACAATTAAAATTTTTTGGATTGAGACGGATCTCGACGGCTTTCTTGATTATGCGGTCCCAGTAGCATGGTGAACGGCAAATAATTTTTGAATCTCCCCAGCTAAGGGCATGATCTTCATTGATCTTCACTGTTCCACCACAGCCTGCCCGAGGACTGCCAGAATATAATCCGCCAGGAAAAATTAAAATCGTTTACAATATTTCTGTTTTCATTTTTTGTTCTTAAGTAGCTCTATGTGTGATAATTTTCGTACCTAAGGTTTACGCAAGTCAGTTTTTCGTAATTTATTCCCGCTGAATGTTAAATTTTGAAACGTCGGTATATCTCCTTGTTTCCCTTATATTCATGGTCAGAATTTTATTTTGCCCTTAGGTAAATTAGCGGAGCATGGTTTCCCAGAAGGGAGAGTGTTTGGCTACAATATGTATCGGATAGTCATGAGTTCTTGTCTCGAATGAGTACTTAAGACACCCCCAAAAATCCAAGAAAGGCGAGTCAACCCAGGGAAAGGAAATTGCCCCTCTCTACCATTTTGCGGTATTCACACGTCTGTGGCTTAGTCTGGGTCGAGCTCTAGCCTCACTTATCCAAACCAACCTACGAGATAAATCACTGAGTTAGGTAAAACTCGTACCTTTTTTTACCTCTACTGATTTGGGTTTGTTGGTCCTTGTTTTCTTTTCGACATTGAACTAGTTTTTTATCCACTAAGATTTATCCACCTAAAAAATTGTAGGGATGGCAAGTGAACCGAAGCGAAAATGTTTCGTTTCAATCCGAAGGGAAAAGAACATACGAGGCTTGGGTTTAGTTTCGTTCCCGCACGAAATTAAAATCGCCAAGGAGTTTAGGTTTCGACCCGGGACGAAACTTTACTCTCAGGAATGAAACTAAATTAATCGAAAATCCGCTGCCCATAGTTAAGTTTCGATCGCAGAAGTTGAGTGGAGGGGGATAAGAGGGAATACTTTAGACCCATTACGCTTGACATGCGTGTTGAGAGGTTAAAAAACGGGGCAGTCGTGGGACTGGCCGACAGAAGTGAAAACTGAAATAATTATTATCCATTAATTTTTTATATAGATTTAATATTATTAAAGAACTAATTTTTCCAGTAATACTCATTTTTCAACAAAAATTGAATTTATTTTTTTCAGCAAACTGTTTATTATTAAATATATATAAAAAAATACGATGTGTATGAATAGAAAGTAACATCATGTATATATTAAAATATAATATGCTTTTATTTCTTTTATTTAATTTGCTTTAAACCTATAATTGTTCACTATGCACATTAAAGAAACTGCCTTAAACTGTACTGACCTGTATTTTTATAGCGTGTACACTCTTCTGCACGTTCATGCACGAGCTCTTTATATTTAATGAACTTATACAATATACACTATAGATTTTTATTTTCCATTTTAATATTTTCAAAACAAAAAGATTTTAACAGTCAAACAGCCAGTTTTATTAACAATATATTAACAAAGTGTATATATTAATCTCTATTAACAGTCTACAAAATAATACGCACTGTATAGAAAAAGTACACATGTACAGTATAGAACTAGAAGCAGACAGATGCCAGTATTCAGTATGTAAAAGTATAGCGGTGACGCAACCTATACCATTGTATACACTATACACACTATGCATATGTATATCTCGCTGTAGCGATCGCGGTGTCGGGTCGGTGACGCTCACGCGAATTCTATGCTTTTTCCCCATCCCGCAAAATGCTTAACGCCGCTGAAGAAGTTTTCACTCCAAAAAATTGAGCTTAAAAGCGAATGGCCAGTTTGCGTCTACCGTACTCCTGTTTGTGGCAAAAAGATGAGTGTCCCATGCATCTAATGGCGGTTGACGAACCTCTACTTCATTCAACCTTACTTCGTACTCGGTGTGTGAGTCGAAACTAAACCGCTCAGAGGTCCCTCCAGTGCGGAACATAATCTGCGTTGCGTTTCGTCCTCGAGTTTCATTTCACTTTCGACGCGAAGTAGTTTTGACTCCGATGTCGTTTCGATCCTTGAGTTTAGCTCCCAGGGTTTAAATCCATTTCGTTTCTTTTCTACATTCCGCTCCTACTATTACAATTTTACTGGATTTAAATTTCGTTTAGTTTCGATTGCCACCCCTGATAATTCGTATCCAACACTCATCCCAGCCTTATTCAGAAGCGCTTTCGATTGCCGGACACTGGCCAAGCACACAGGGCAACAACTCGCTCTCACACCAGAAACTAGGAGAGTGTTAAGTGCATTAACATTCTCCATGCAAATAAAACTAATTGTTAGTAACAGAAAAACAAAAAGTTAGCGAAGTAAGTGATTCAGGCATGATTTATAAAATGCAAAAAAATGCATGCAGGTAGTTAGTATTTAAAAATATATTAATTCATTAGCTATACATATAGAGCCTATTTTTACCTAGCCGACTCAAGCTTTACTAGAGGTAAACTATCGCAGGTATTATGGTCCCTAATTCCACGCGGTAAAAACCACATCTTAAATTAATAGGTTCTGCAGTGTATTTCCCTAAGGATTCTAGGATTACCAGCTGATACATCAATATTACCCCATCATCAATTGTACTGCGGGAAAATGTCTCAAAAATATGAAATCATGGAGTGATATTATCCTCGGTTTTGTTTTACCATAATAATTAGGCTCTTTCATAATATTTTGTACATCTATTAAGCCTCGCAATCATTCAATTATGTTTTCCCCGTAATACAGGGCTTTCAAATGGAGCGAAAGTTACTTGAGCAAGCAAGGGATGATTTGAGAGTAAAATGGATGTTTTGTAATGTTGATGTCTTCAACTATGAGGAAGTGGATGGAAACCCTCTTATCTCCCGCGAAGATTTCGCTCGCCTTAGAAAGGCTCCGATTCCGTCCGCTGCAGGCTGATTACGCGGAGATAGCTGTGCATCCGAGTGTTAAAGGATATCCTCTCGTTTGGCTCAACACACCCTCTTCTCTCTCACCGTGCATAATAAGGCACGCGCAATGAGAAAGACTCGGCCCATATCTCCCTCACCTTTGCTTTCATCTCCTCTGACCGTGTTTTTTTATTCCTACTGAGCGCGCACGAACTCTACTCGTGCTTGCCTCGGCTGTCAAATAAGACGTGATGTATCTATCTTATGCTGTCTGTGGCTTGATTGGGGAATGGCTTGTGTGATACATTGTTCATTGGTCTTCATTCGGTCCCTTTCACGAATATATCCTCCGGGCGCAACAAAAAACATGGACCGGGCGTCCCAAAAATATGACCAGAAGACAGGGTATGAGTAAAGTCCGATGACCCATACTCGGCCATAAGTTATTCTTTATATTAGTGGTTTATTGCAAGAATCCATTGCATTTTTATAGGAGTACCTACATTCACAATAATGTTTTTTTGAATTAAACCGCGTCGATGTTTACCAATATGCACTAATGTAATACGTATCGTTTGAATTTTTTTTGTGTGAAGTTGGTTTTTAAAAAAATCACGGGACATCATGTACCGTCAAAGCTTTTAACCAATTGGAGAAACATATACAGTTAGAGCTGCTACAATTTCAATTATATCTTTTTTTCTATTTTGAGTGAAATTTTCATAGTGATCAATGCTTAGCTATCCATTTCTCTTCTTTCTTAATGGTGTAATTTTAGCACGTTTCCCTTTACTAATTTTTGACCGCATATTATCTAGGATTGCCAGCTCAAATAGCAATATTACCTCATTATCAATCGTACTGCGGGCAAATGTCTCAACAATATGAAATCTTAGAGTTATATATTTAAAAATTGAGTATGAATTCATAATGCTTGGTTCAGAAAGGTAAAAACCACGAATTATTTCACTAGAAAATTTAGTTTGGGCTGGAAAAATCTGTTAGGCCGGATTCCGGTTTTTTCTACTGTATTACATTTACTTTGGAACTGCACGTTTGTAAGGATTTTCAAAGAATTCAACTAGATGATTTACACATACTCTGTTTGAATTTTAGTATGCGTCAATCAAGTCACAAAATTGTGGGGAGGCAATATCCTCTATTTCAAAATTTTGGAAACTGTCACATTATGCCAAGTTTCCGCACCCTATTTAAGCCTTAATTTAACTATTGATCTACACAACTAATGCTCAATATTTTTATTCAGAACGATATTCATGATTGTTAAATGATCTATTTTGACCTTTTATCCGGATGCAGTCACGTTTGTGTCACAACAACGCGACGGCATCCTCAAAAATGTAGAGAGATACATAAACCTCGCGAAGACTTCGTTGAATTCCCCTGATTTATTTTATTGATGAAATTTCGGTCCATAGAGGTAATTTTGAAGTACCTGAAAGTGACGATTTCTATTTTTCGCGATTAAATGAAAAGTAAAAATTTTCTAGCACGCGTAAACGCGACGGCTAAGTGTGAATGCTGGGAAAAGCTCGTGCGACGTATTTCTGGTTCCGGCTGCCGCCGTAGGAGGCCACCTGGGTGCGAGGCTATAAACGCCCGCGCCGCTACGATGCAGGCTGCTTGCTGCCGAGCACGGCGGTAGCGTAGAGTGCCCCGCTAATAGGTAGCGTTTGGCTTAAATGAGGATTATTAATACCCTATCGAACGAAGGAAACTTTCCGACCATAGGCAATTTTAATAGGCGATTATTAAGAAATGTTTCCCTGAGCTCTGTGCCTCATGCAATCATTGGTAATCTCAGACGATGTAAAACTCCTGACTACTCGTATGGCATCTAGGTCCCTGTGGCGTCACGTGGAGTGGCATCGTATGGGCGCCAATATGGCCTTTTTCAAACGAGGTTAAAATTGACCATTGCCATTCGTCTAAACTGGGATTTCTAAAACCAAATAATTTGTATATTATGAATACACTAATGGTGGGTAACGAATTGCAATCAATCCCTTTCGTTTTCTTTGATGAAGGAAACTACCCTAGCCAACGATGTCTTCTTTTCATTTGTGAATATCAACTTCCACATAGTTGAGCCTGGTACCATTGAACTCGTGAAAGCCTTCGAAATTTATTGCTAAAAGGATATCTCTAATCTAAGCTAACGGATGTTCCTTACGTGCTTTGTGAGTGGCTTAGTAGATCATGACAATACTAATGATTGTCGCATGGATGAGCCTTAAGCTATTCATATACCCTCTGCTCGCTTTTATATTTTTTGGTGAAAAATTTATTTGTGATCAATACTAAGCGAACTATTTCTATTCTTTCTTAATGATCTAATTTTAGCACGCTTTCTTTACCCTCAGCTAATTACTGACCGTATATAATCTGCATGAACTTTAGTATTTAAAGACTGTTATCGAGGTACACTACATAAATGACTGTGAAGATAAATCCTTGACGCGGTAGAATATCTGAGAAGTGAACTTCCTAGAGCGACATGAGTCAATATTTATTAGGAATTCGTATTTGGAACACGACCCCCATTCACTTTTAGGGGAATATTGATGATGCAAAGCATTTTCACCAATCAAGCGTGCTTAAACTATTAGCGCGCCAAAGCGCCGAATCTGGCGTCACGGTCTTTTGTCACAATTAATTTTCCACGAGAGGGCACCGCATTCGTGTGAGATACAGAATATAATGGATCGATGAACATCGCGGATCCAACACGCGATATATCTTGTATCGCATCATAAAGTCAACTGAAGCATGGAGATACCGCATTACATCACTCAGATATTGGTAATATCTTCGTGCTTAGGCATCGATATGGTAGTATATATTTTTTCTAGTCCCGCGTTCTCGATATGAAAACAAACCCATTTTTATTTCATGTGACCATTTGTCTTTTTGGCCCACATAATCTTGGTTGCGAAAAAAAGTGGATCCAGTGTTTTTGATCACCTTCTCACATGCCAAGGAATTCTATTAGGTGATTTAGGACTTCTCCAACCCCACGAGACAAGGCTAAAAATTTCTCTCTAATATTTAACAAGGTAGAGGCTGTGGAAACCCATGCATAGATAGTTCTTTTAAAGGAGAGAGGGAGATAACTCCATTTATAAGGAAATTTAAAACTAAAGAAGACATTCGGTGGAAATTGTGCTTAATTTCAGTGAACCACAAGACCATTTGATGATTTATGAAAAAATCTTTTAAAAAAAACTCTTCTTAAAAAGACGCTGTGACGCTCGGTTGCGGTCAATTCAATTTCTTCCTACTAAAAAATTGTTCTCGCCTAGATTCTACCTGCACATTACTGCTCGAGTTCCATGCAAGGTGCGATATAGCTACAGAACTTATATTTCTGACTAATAGAACTGTAGTGCTGGATCTATAGTGGGGTGCTAAGGGGGCTATAGCCCCTCCCCCTTGAATATCCATCCATTTCACACTAGATAGAATGGTAAGTTTGTTCGCACCCGCGATACAGCTTGGAGGTTACCCCCTACTTAGCCCCCCCTCTTGTTACTATCCCGGATCCGCCACTGAACAGAAACATTACGGTCAAATTATGGAATGAGAACACTAGGGAATCAAAACCGTTCGACTACGCGGGGTTATAAGAGTTGCACCTTAAAAAAGGTGGTCTTAGAGACCCTGAAAATATTTACCCTGCGTCTTCAAAATGTGAAAGATTTTGGAAAGGTGTAAGGGAATGAGAATGCCCCTTGTTGAATATCCTGAGTTGAGATAAGTTAGAAAGGTTTGGAAAGTGAGATTCTCGGATCGTTATTAGGGCTGCCCTAATATGTGTTTGCATGTATATGAAGCCAACCCAGTAAGAGATTCATTATAAAAGCGATGCTATCGACCCTCACGACACCATTATAGCAATACAAATTGGCAATAGCACATTATGAAAATATTCAAGTCATCTCACGAATCCCACATAATCTCAATAATGTGGAAATAGGATAATATTATGAAAGAAAACTCCTCATATGTCTCCCCGTGCAATCCCTTCTTGTCCATCATGGGATTTTGAACATAGGTAGCAGTTAACTCTATGAGACTTGCTGACCGTTTGTTACTCGAGAGCTACCTCTTGCAGAATCTGAGTTTTATTGTTGCACAGCAAAGAGGAACCACCCTATAAGAAGTGATGGTTAAAGGGTTATTCCCAATACAAGTCTTTTAAGTCACAAAGCAAACACCAAAAGTTAATTGTAGTTTATAGGTGAATTCTAAGCTAATGGTCTGAACTTAAATATCTAGGATGACCATAAATCTCCCCATAATCTCCCGGACGGAATCAGAGCCTTTCTAAGATGATCGAAATCTTAGCGAGAGATAAGGGCGTCCTTCCACTTCCTTATAGTTCATCACGTCAACATTATGAAAGTTTCGTTTTACTCTAAAATATCCATTACCGACTTGCACAAGAAACTTTCGCTCCGGCGGATACCTTTTACTTGTAAATAATAGGCTGTTTTTCGGTGCTGGATATCGGGTTGGTGCAGTCTCATCCTAGAGGTTTATGGTTCCAATCCCGTTCCTGGTGCTCGCTTCAGTGACAACGTGAGAATGGCAAGAATTAGTGGGGCAGAGTTATATAAATTATCACGTGATTTGACAAGTATCTGCCTTATTGTTCACGGATATCAAGCAAAGTTGTCACCGATGGTCTCCCTTAGACTAAAATGGATAGAAGGTATAGAGAAATCCCCCTCTCTCCCTAAAATGGAATACCTATCTATGCCTGGGTTTCAACAGCCATGACATAACATTGACAACCACGCTAGGTCTTAGAGAGGAGGTATTATCTTAATTTTTTTGGGATTACAGAGGTCATAAGCAAAAATAACTGGTCTTATTAATCAAATTAATTTTTATAATAAAAAAATAATTAACTTTAAATTCTGTGAATAATGTATGATAATGAGAGACGCCGCATAGATTGCGCACCCCCGGCGTTTCCTGACAGATTGCAGGCTGATGCGCAATGCAGGGGCACAGTCAATGCCAGGGAGTATATGAGAATGTCCCGTTTGTTTTTCATTGGTTTTACAGATTTTAAAGCGCAAATACTGAAATAATTCTGGTATTATCCATCAAAATTTTTCCTCGCCTTCCAATAAATTCGTGTCGGACGTTGAACTACTGCTATATTACGATTGTTTGCGGTTTGCATCAACGGTAACTTCTGCTCGGAATGTTTTCAGTCTAGTTACGCCGTATTGCCCGTAATGGCCATAGAGCCACGAGGTGCGGGGTCTCACCCGTGGAGAAAGGGGTAGACGCCGCACCGAACTTCGGTGCATGTGTCTCACGGAATAAAAAATGATTCCGCATGAATTATAACACGTTCTTCAGCACTGTTTTAGTGTGTATACTAAAACTATTTTTTTGTTGTGTAGTATTATTTAATTATCTCTATCGTAACAGGCTCAACTTTGTGGAGGTTCATTCTAATAAATAAAAGCGAACAAACTATGTCGAAACTAGTAGTACCAAGCTGCGTCGAAACTAGTAGTACCACAAAAATAAATTGGTGGATTTATGCATAGTTTGTTCGCTTTTATTTATTATTATTTAATTATTTGTACGCATATTTTGAACATTAATTTGCCAAGTTGGTAGGCAACAGCAAGTTTTGACTTAAGCAAGTGTAACTTGACTTAATTTCCTTAATTTATTTTTCAACTTCTATTTTGGAAGTCTAAAATAAAAAACTCCTAAATTAAGTGTCTTTTAAATGAACTTCTTAGGATCAACTTGTATTTTTCAATAAAAATTGAATAAATATAGCCTATATCAGTTAAATTTCTTATTTTTTTAAAATGTGTATGTTTTAAACATAAACATAGCTCTAGTTTTAAAACCAGCAATTCAGTTGCATTAAAATCGTATATTCTCGCGGATTCTATATTCGCATATGGTGAATACATAGTTTAGTGCATAATCCTAAAAGTATAACAATTTCTACGATTAGGTTACCTGACACTTCTCTTGACAGTAAAACTTAGTTCGTTCGTCTGGAGAAGAATTTGTCATACATTGGCACGTGGTTTGACAAGAAGCTGCCTTTTGGTTCATTAAAATGAAGCAAAATTGCCACCGAATATCTACCGGAGTCTGGAATGGATAGTTTAGAAAAATCTCCGTTCTCCTTTAATGAACTAATTATGAATGGGTTTCCACAGTCATTATGTACCTCGTTAGATCTTAGAGAGGAGTTTTTATACTCATTTTTCGGGGTTAGAGAAGTCCTAAATAAATAAAATTGAACTAATCTCATTGTAATTAGGGTTCAATTTTGTAAATGTAATGTGTAACTTTTATCACTGATGCCACTTGATGTTAGAGATTTTGGTGTATGTAAGAAACATTTAAATTATCTTGGGCTGGTACTATTACAGAACGGCCCATAGCTCTTTTCAGACACGGTATAATTTTCACATAGTTTATTTGTTCATTACCCGCCCTGCACTTATTGACCTAAAACATGCATAGGTGGTGCGATTTATTTTGTAAATTAGTTTTAAAACTTTATTTATTTTTATATATGCCAATAAGGCATTCCAATATAAGTTTGTTCTTTACATTTCGTTTCTCACCGGTATTGAGTGCAAACACTGCGCTGAGTTACCTTTACCTGCGCTCACATTTCGACAGAAATACAAGTGGCACCAGGGGTGCTTTAATTTGAAACAAAAAACAAATGAGAGACTAAGTAGTTGCTATCACAAGCAAAAGTGAAACATATTTTGTCCAAAATATACGTCATATAAAACACAAAACGTCCAAAAGCTATATGATTAGCGATTCTTGATACACGTATGATTAGGTGCATAGTTGACGCCCGAAAAGTATAAAAATGTCTACCTGACGCTCCTCTTGATTGTAACATTAAATTCTGTCCCCTCGGATGGCCTTTTGGAACCGCCTTTGTGCCATTGATCTTCCACTCTTCAATCCATCTTTCACTCCGCGACTGTTCTGGCATCTACCATACCCCCTTAGGTAATCAATGT
Source organism: Ischnura elegans (assembly GCF_921293095.1). Lineage (NCBI taxonomy): Eukaryota > Metazoa > Arthropoda > Insecta > Odonata > Coenagrionidae > Ischnura > Ischnura elegans. Next base: position 34,357,624 of record NC_060251.1, on the reverse strand, counting down.
GTATTCGGGACTTGGAGTGAAAGACCCCCCTCCCTCCCTCCGTGCGAAGTGAGCGGGTGGAAAATAAAAAGTAGATCCGCTCCGCTTGCATCGTGTAGCCCCCATTTGCATCTCCCTCTCTTCGCAGGATCGACACGCTCTCCTGCGGACACGTCGTCTCCTCCCACAATGCACCAGCTCCTTCCGTTGCGTCACCCTAGCCTCTGAAGTTTCCCCCTTCGCGCATCTTGGGCCGCTCCTCGAAAGCAGCACGCCCAGTACCACTGCTGTGTGTGCTTTGGACCGAATTCATAACAATTAGGGGTCCCAATAATTTGCGGACTTTAAAACCAATAGTGTGCGGCTTGATGTAGAGAAATTGTTCCGTGTTGAAAAAACTTAGTGATTTCTCATGTATAGAGTTTGCAATTCACACCACTCTATGCATTGTTTTTTTACATGCATGCATGTGCATACATATAAAAAAATTATGCATAATTTCACATGCAATACATTTTGCATGTGAAATTTATACAAGGTTTTTTTCATTTGAACTTATAGAATAAATTCTTTATCTCGAGCGTGACTTCATGGAACCGAATTAACAAAATGAAGTGTAAAAAAAATTGCAATTACACATAATTTTAATACTCTGCGACCTAGTTTTCGACGGTGAACGTCATCACCTGGCACATTTCCATCGCAGACAGTTGTTGGATTTCACAAAGTCCCTTCCAAAGTTTCCCATGGGTGAGAAAGGTTTGGAAATAATATTCAACCGTCCTTACTTTGAAAATGTATGGAAAAACATGGTTTAAATTACTTTCTGATGCGGGAAACAATTTAAAATTTATAAGCGAAGCCTCAAAATGGAGGGAAAAGGAAGGTTACCGAGCCTTCGAGAGCAAGTTTGCAAAAATCACATTGTTAGAAGCGCCCACTCTGGGAACCTCTGATATGACTCATTCAAAAATGACTAAGTATATGGAAGGGAAGAGTGCTCTTGGAAAATGAGTAGTACTTCTATCTCATTCGATGGCCTAGTTTGAGTTGGATAATTAAGTATTTTTAAACTAAAATAGCTAGATGTGTTACTTAAGTTCTACTTTGTTAATTAAGAATATAATAATATACTTGGGCAGTCCATTAACAAAAGGTTTATTATATTTTATTTCAAGTATTTCTCTCCCACGTCTTCTTGAGAGTTTTGGATGCAATTTATGGCTAATAGGTTTATCCAGAGTGAGAGCGAGGGATTGGGTCTTGTAAGTATACCCACGTCTATCTATCGCGGCGATAAGCTAGTTATCCGCCTACTCAAATCTCGCTTTCATATTTTTTATAAATTTTTACCCCGCCATATAACCCATCTCAGAAGAGATTAAAATTGCTCAAGTTTTGAATTATTATTTAGGGCTCTCTCAGCAGAGCACGTCTGCTTAACCACGATGAGAAGGGCACTTTAATCACCGAGAAAATGCGGTCTAATTTTAGTCTCAGCGAGAATTAACCTGTATTAGAGGGAAGGAATAATTGACCTACCGCCGGTGAGGGTCGAGAGATGGGCTGCGAAGGTGGAAAGTAAGTACATACGAGGCTTGGATTTGAAGGCTTTATGTGCATTTTATTTTGAAAATTTTCATAGCCTGCGGCCGATAGCCAGTTCTAAAAATCCTTGATTGCACATTCGTGCCGCAAAAGGTGAGGTAAAATCAAATTCGTTGACCGCAACGCCAGTGAAAGTAAACGTAAGGGTGATCCGCTAGAAATTTTGCTCCGTGATTTCTCAGCCATAATTCAGCGTCGACTTTCAGCCTCTAGAGGATAGAGTATGAGAAAAAAACTTTCTGCAACGCGTAGTATCTTACGAAGTTTACAATGTTTTGGGTCAATGGACATTTTGCCACATTGCCTTTCTGTATTGCACATATTCCTCTGTTGAATCCTATTTTATATTCTGTGAGTCTTCGGCTATAAGCTCGCTATGATATCGTTAATGTCTCCGAGTATCATTTATAATTAATCAGAGGATCATATTGGGATTATATGCAATCCGTGGTGTTGAATAGGCACGATAGTGTTTCCTTAACTAGCTACATACCTCAGTCGAATAACTAGTCTACTTTCTTCCTTCAATTTTTGTTCACGCATCCCGCTGCGAATTGCTAACATATTTTATTTCCAACTTCAGTCTGGGCGTCATAAACCACCCTTTTACCAGGGATAACAAGTGAAACGAAACGAAAATGATTCGTTTCGACCCGGAGCGAAACGGAAATACGCGGCCTAAGTTAAGTTTCGTTCCCGCACGGAATTAAAATCACCAAGAAGTTTAGTTTCGACCAGGGATGAAACTTTACTCCCGGGAACGAAACTAAATTAATCGAGACTCCACTGCTCATAGTTAAGTTTCGATCCCAGAAGTTGAGTGGAGGGGGATAAGAGGAAATAGTTTAGACCCATTACGCTTGACATGCGTGTTGAGAGGTTAAAACATTGAGCTTGAAAATCGAATGGCCAGTTTGCGTTCCCCTGTTGCCACTGCTGGTGATAAAAATATGAGTGCCCCATGCATCTAATGGCGGTAGGCCGAACCTCTACTTCATTCAAACATACTTCGTACTCCGTGCGTGTGGGTCGAAACTAAACTGTTTGAAGGTGAAGCAAGTGGTCCCTTCGGTGCGAAACATTATCTGTGTTTCGTTTCGTCCCCGAGTTCGTTTGTTTTCGACCCGAAGTAGTTTTGTCTTCATTTCATTTCGTTTCTAAATTTTGCTCCCGATAACGAAACTATTTAAACTTTACTAATTTTGACTTTCGTTTTGTTTCTTGCCATCCCTGCCTTATACGCGCTCTGTTCCGAGTTTCGTTTTTGACGTCACCTGGGGATGATGGAATCGTACCGATAGGTGAAATATGGAGTAAAAGGGAAAAATGGTAAAGGGGTATTAAATCTGGAGTGCATAAATTCGTTTCAAGACTTTAAGGTTTTCGCTGTTTGCTAGTTTCTATTCTTTCCAAATATTTTTCTCATTCACAAGTCTGCTTTTCCGCCTGGTGAGTGTTAAAATATATATGTCGCCCCCTTCAATTTTTTAAATCATAAATTATAGTGTACATGCTGGTTGTAACTATGAGGTGTAATGTGAAATAGTCATTTTTAAAGTTGACTTTTAGTCTTTCGAGGCGTTCTGGATTCATGGGTATCTCCATCTTCCGGGTTTTCACCGCGTTAGTTGTCAGAGGTTGACGAAAGGTGCGTTTCGCAGTCATTTTGGACTACAATACCTTTTCGATAAAGTCTCTCAGTACTTTAGGGACGAGAAAATGTAAAAAATGGTGGACTAGGGTGGTGTTATCATTTTAATTTAAACGAATACTACAACTAAACTCTCTTTCTTTTCACTGTTTTACTATTTGAGCCTCATTATAGGCATTTAAAGGTTTTCGTTCAGCTTTGATCATGTAATGTAAGTCTGCTTTGGTTTGATTTTGTGGAAGTTCGATGTATTCATGATATAAGAACACAAATAGTAATTTCCACACTTTAATTCAAAGCTCAACAACCGACCATGGTTTCAACAAAATTTTCGGATGGAGATATCTGCTTTATTGCCTCTGTAAGGTATGTCAACTGAATTCTGAAATCGATGGATTTCAAATTTAAGAGGAGATAATTATATTGAATACCTGTCAAAAAATTGGTTATTCATCTATTGATATATTTGGAAGGGTATCCGATCTGTTGAAGGGAAAATTTGAAAAGGAAAAGCCCTCGGTTTTCAGGGAAAAAAATCCAATGTGAACGTATATTTGCTTGCCACGCTTGTGAATTCTTGCACAAAATGGCATTTAGGAAACTTTGACGCAAAATGGCATTTAAGAAAAATTTGGTGAATGGTTGCAACAAACAATGAAATTGTGCCATTCTAGAAAAATCTAAACTTTGGTAAGTGGAGTAATGCCGGCGGAGCGATTAGGCTTTTTGCTCAGGCATTCTGTTATAAATGGTATTGAATAGAATAGACATTTGAGTTATGATGTATGTTGTATCCAAAAGAGATAAATAATCATATAAAAAGACTCTTCGTGGAAACGTGAAGGTCTTGAACGTCACAATAGATTTGTATCATGCCACTATAGTGCTCCCTGGGGTGAAGGATTGATCCTTTCGCCATAATAAATCAATATCGAAAGCCATACAAAATGTGGTAGAAAATATATTATCCTGAGTCGTAGCTTCAGCTCCATTGAAACTGTTCTTGAAAGCATTGTTACCACCGATCACAACCATCATATAATTAAATGCGCAGAACTTATTTCCTGCATAGAATTTATGGATGAATTTAAACATTTTCGATATGTTTAAGTCACTATTTTTGGTAGCATGCTGTGATTTACTTTCGTCGATTAAGGGCTTCGTGGTTATCGACAATTTATGCAGTGAAATATAATATTTTGATCACGATATTCCTTGTTCTGAATCAGTGGAAGACTAATACAGCAGCGGAGTTCCTTTGTTTGAAGTTGAAATAAGTCTGTTGGAAGGGGTTGAAGGTCGCTCGGCGGTTCGGTCACCTAATTTCCGCGTATGTTCAATTCCTGCCTCCACGTGTTATCCGAGGCCTTGAGTGCCCAACTCAGCGGAAGCTTTCCTTCAGAGCCGAGGCAATTAACTTCCCGCTGGCACAGTCGCGTTGAACTTATCGAGCTCTGCATCAAACCAGTTGATTGATAGCTAAATAAAGCACCTTTGTAAGAATTTGCTGAGAGATGAAGATGTCTGGCACATTAAGTATTTGGCTCTATATTCGACTATTCATCTCCTGTTTCACTAACTATAGATGATGACAACTGCGCTTTTTCGTCCTCAAATGGGAAAAAATTATTTATTAACGCCGCGATCAGTTAAATCAGTTAATTTTTCAATTGTCCAATAATTCTCCATTTTGAAATCAGTGCTTCCTACTATTCTTAAAAAAATGTCTTAAGTTTTTTTTTAACTGGCTGCGAACCATATGGTGGTGTGCTTATCTTTTTTAATACCGTAAATTACAAATTTTATATACATTTAAAATACTGTACATATGAAATGAATTTAAAAAATTAATATTAGGGAAAAAAGGAATTATTAGAGAAAAGTATCTCTAAGGTAAGAAGTGCTTTATAGATCCCTACATACCTATTCGAAACAGTTGAAAGTTGCCTTAACGTTATTTTATGTCATTAGGAAAATAGTGTGTCTTGAAAATGCTTCTGTTACTCAATAGTTACCTCTTATTGTTTATTTTATGAAATCCATATGGATTGTCACTGAAAACCTTTGTACAAAACCAGCAAATAATAACATATGTTTGCACAAATATAACTGGTTCAATATTACCAGTAATATTTTCTGATCATCCTTTGCATAAAGTTAATAAGCTCTTTTGCTCCGGAAAAAATTGATATTTTGCGGGAGAGGCAATTAATATTTTCCTGTACTGTCCCGCATCAATGGTATCGAAATATTCCAAACTTTTTTTTTCTTCATTTGCGTTTGCTTCCGATGACGCATCTTTATATTTTTAAGGTGCTACGCTGTTTTTATGTTAGAAGTGGTAACTCTCGAATATCCAGTCCCTGTCTTCTCCCTTTACCCTGCGTAAAATAAGTGTGCCCTTACCACAACCAAATTTGACTCTTTATACCAATATGCGAAATAGTTGATTTTGGCCCAATCGCTGTTTTATGTCATTAGGGGAATATTATTTCTTGAAAATGCTTATTTTAACCAGTAGGTATATATTTCTATATCTCATTTGCTGAAATCCATGCGTAACATTTCCCATTGGAAAAGGTTTGTAGAGTTCCAGTAAACAATTACATAAATTTACGCAAACATCACTTGTTTAAGTAAGACCAATATTACCAGTAATATTTTCTTATCACCCTATGTATAATCTTGCTTCCTATTTAAGCAATTACATCTGGTACATATTTCGTATTAAATTCACTGCACAGATGTTTTTGTTCAACCAACGAATCTCTCAACGTAGGAGTGGATGCAGGAGGAGAATTGCATTTTGTAAATGAATTTCGTGAATGCACTCAGTCCTTCGTCGTACAGCTTTATTCACATAAGCATCCGAAATAACGAGTCATTTCCTCCCGTTCGTAGAATTTGTCGTCGCATAAGTGCAAGAGGGCGTGGTGTCTCAGTGACCCTTCGCACGGGGACCCCGTATGGCCATGAATTATATGCAGAGACGCTGCAGTTGCCCATGTTGTCTGCTGCGCATTTATCTCGGGAAGGCGCCTACCTCGAGTCTTCCTACCTTAAGTTCCTCACCTGACGCATATTTCAGACGTTACTCACCCTCTGTATTCACGCGTAGGAATATATATTAAATTTTTAGTGCCCATTTCCTCGAGTGTAGTCACGCCGTGAGACTATTTCTCTTCCGCCCACGAAAACAGCAGTGGCGCCGCCGTGGGCGCTTATGATAAGAGACCCGATTACGCTGTGCACTTGAAAGGGAATTTATTGGAATCGAGGTGGAAAATTAAATTGAAAATATATTGCACATGCGTTGTCAGCTAAATCACGGTTTTTTAACGCCTCCTTACAAATTGACGAGTATGGCGCCACACAAAAATATCGTTGAATTGAAACATGACGCTGGCCGAGCCCTATAAGGCCAGTGACTGTTAGTGTTAGCAATAGTAAGTTAAGTAAAAGACTTTTTTGTAGGGTTACCATGGGCATTGGGAAGTGGAATCCTATTCTAGTTCACCATGCATGCTTTGGACCGTTGTTGCCGTATATTTTAAGGCATTCTTCCGACCCCAACTTCCTTCTAACGCAAGCTCAAGCTGAACGCACCTCATAGAGTATTATATGTGAAGTCTTTCATTTGGTTGGATAGAAAATGTTTTTGGGGTGGTCCAGTGCCATTGATTTGGGAACTGTCGCGCCAGCTGTATGATGAGTTTATAGGTATTAATACTTAGTATTGTATGGGTATTGTCGGGGTACATCGATTAGGGGTAAAGATCAATGAAGCAATGGTACTCCCATTCCCAGATGAGGTTTTTTTTGTTGGTGACCGTATAATTTGTCAAAAATTGTACCTATATTACAAGGGAAAATAGAAGGTCGTATCCATAAAAATCAAGGGGTGATCTATTGGAGAGTTTATAGTTCAGGGAGGGGATTCATTTAAAGGTGGAGACACGTAATATATATTTTATGAAGAATAAGTGTAGGGCTTTTCATGAGTAGCGTTACCAGTGGAAAAATGAATGAGGTCAATATTTTAGTGAATGTCCAACATGAGCCACAACTACACCTCATTTCAATGACACAAACTAAATTTTATATGGTGGTATCTACAGAATTAAGAGTTAGAGGTACTTACATATTTTAATCAGGGAAACATGTATTCAAATTGAAATATTGGCTGTATTTTCGTAATGTGGCCTTTGGAATAAACTACTCACCGTCTCCATTTGCATCCTATCCTCTCCTCGGTTTGCTGAAGTGCAAGGAAACTGTAGTACCATACACCAAAGGAGGACCTAGTGTATAGAGCCTGAATCACGTGATCATTTTATCCGTCATTTCCGAGTGATCACCATCGCGATTACTGGACTCGCAAATGATCGTCGGCAATTGTTTTTCGCGATCACGATCGGAATGAGGATTTCCATCACTTTTTTCATCACTCGTCCGGTCGCTTTTTCCGCCGCTGAAACCGTCACTAAAACCCCATATAAGCCAATCAGAACGCATGCCCATATGGAGCGATTGCAGCGCAACGTTTGACAATCGTGGGAACGAAATAGATAAACAAACACGCTATATATTTTCGTTATGTGGGTCCTATGACAACGAGCTGTGATGTCGGAAGTGATGCGAAAGGCGACGGCGGGAGGGACCGTGTGATTCAGAAAAATGATCATTAGAACGATCACTTTTCCGGACGCGAAAAGCGATCGCTCTAGTGATCACTTTTCGCGACGGAAGAAAATGATCGTGCGATTCAGGCTGAGGCCATGCTTTGAGACACTGGGTTGGCGTGATAATTGTAATGCTGCAATAAAATAGTAGGATAAATCCCTCGAGGAAGACCAAATGATGATGAGTATGTGGTGGAGGCAGTTGAAGAAAGACACAAGGAAGGAGAATATCAGGGAATAGTTGGGAAAGAGAGAATGAATGGACAAAAAAAAACCATATTCATTTCGGGGGGCGGGGGAGATGGGGTTGTAAACACCCTACTCGTTCACCACTGCTTTGGTCAAGGCTTTGATTGACTTATTTTTTCGTCACAGCTTCGGAATTATTTCGAAGTCGAGATTTCGTAGTTTGGATGTTGGCTTTTGCTTTCGGCTGCCGTACAGCTGCGTAGATCGCTTTTGTTACATTTACTCTGAGATGTAGACCTGATGGATCCCTAGCTGGATGCATATTTTATGCATACTCCCTTAACCGGAGACTATTTAATAATACGTCCGCCCTCTATCGTAGGTTGTGGGCTCTGCCATAAACTTTCCTCTTGACTAAAGTGTCCCAATCCTATTTCCCCGTGCTTCTATTAAGCCACCCACTATCCGATGGATATCCACACTGTCCCGTGACACGGTCGTCCGTTTCTGTCAGTCGACGGAAGATTAACAGCTCTTCCACCGGACCCTATAGAGCTCCCACGTCTCGTCGTCTAACTCTGCGGTACCCAACGCTCGGTCGTGAGGTATTCCGTCGCAGGGTTTGTCGCCATGGTAACGCGAGGAAGCGGGGGTGAGTTAAGAAGCTAAAAGGAATTGTCTTCGACCGATCCGGCGCCATTGTTTTCACGTGTGGGTGGACGGAGAGAGAAATAAGAAAAAAATACCAAACATTCTCAGATATCTTTCGGGACTGCATTTATATGTGTTCGAAGTTCTCTATATCTTGCAGTGCTCTCTCTCTCTCTCTCCACCCACATGAGGCTTTTAAGTGAAAGATTACCCGTCAGAGGGGATCGTGGGCAATAGGCCGATTTTGGATGACTCCCCTGCCGAATGAATGAATAGCTAGTCCTTTCGTTTTCGGTGCAGTCTTTTAATTGAGTCCTCCCTGTGTGATTGATTGATGGATTAAGGAAAAAAACCTAAAATAGGACTTTTCCATCGAGTGAAGAATATGAGATAATTTTTTACCTGAAAATTAAGGTACCAAAATCGCCAATTACTATATAAAAATAGAGTATTTTGTTCTGATTTAAGGGGCTCATTTCTCCCTGCACGCTTCGGTCCGTTTTTCAGGATATTTTAAGACACATTTCAGACCCCAAATTCTTTATAACTCAGCATTTACTGGTATATTTAGCAACCCATGGTGATTATAACAATTTTTGAGATTTACGCTGGAAAAACGGTTGAAGATATCACAGGTCAAAACCATAGCTCCGTGAATTATGACTGAGAATGAAAGAAAGAAGTATTTTCAATGTGAAGTATTGAATCACAAATTGCTATGAGTAACCTCCCATTTTAAACTCCCATGAACACCCAAAGCTTTGGTGGTAAAGCAAATATACCACTATTTGCTTTACCACCAAAAGCTTATCTTATACCATCTGCGCACTTCGTCGCCTTAAGGAAGCCAGCTGCAATATCGGTGAAACTGTTCTTTTTTTACAAAGATGGACTCACGCGTTGCATTCTCTGTAAACATCTCAGCTGAACCACCCATTTTTTGTTAACTGTTAAGTTTTCATTGCAATAAAATTTGATAATAACTAATATTTTTAGCATCCATTTGATGAATGCACTACGTAGAAAAATATCTCTTTCTTCTCTTTTTTTATTAAACCCGATATTTCATGATGGTTATAAAGTGATGATTTACTTTCCATTCGTATGTAGTTATAAATACTGCAGTTCATATAAAATAAATTGAGAACCTTTTAAGAACCCTCTGATCAAACAAAAGGTTATGATACGTGAGAATGGCTATCGTCAGATGAAGAAAAGGACCAAACCTTCAATTTTCACAATGCGAATGCTTCAACATCCTTTCTGACCTTTTATCGGAGCATCGGAGGAAAAAATCGCTCGGACTTTTTTCTTCCCATCATCACCCGATTGTCTCGTCGCCGAGACGTCAGTCTTTTTTTATGCCATCGCTAAATCTCCGGTCCATCAACACTATGGACTCAACGGAATGGTCTTTTCCGAGAGAGGACCCATTATGTTCAATCAAACCGTCACCTCTTTAAAGCGAGATTTGGATTGGGAGAAAGTGTGAAAAGCTGGGCGCGGACCTCGATAGCAAAAAATATCATAGCAACGAGAATGCGTTCCTGTTATCCGCAGCCTTAAGAAGACGCAACACTTCCACTTGAAAAATCTTTGTTCGTGACTTACGAGGTGTGCTCAGAAACAGTGGCGTGGCCAGGGGGGAATAAACCCCCCCGAAATATGAAAAACCCAATTACTTTGCTTCATAAATGAAAACACGATATTGAAAAATCATGAATTTACCAAAGATTTCTTTGACAAATGAAGTTTTTTGAGCATAAAAAGTGTTAAAATTAGTTTAATAAACCCTATTTTTACTTCCTACCCTGTTTCAAAAAAATTTCCCTCTTATTTTGGACCCCACCGAACGAAATTCCTGCCTACCCCACTGCTCAGAGAATAGGCAATATTTAAATTTCGCTGTTTCGGAGATTCAGGCTGTCAAGTTTTAAAAAAATGTGTTGATGTACAAGCCCCGGAAGTATAATAATATTTTTAGCTGTATTAATCGATTACTTTGTCTGTGGCGTTACGTTTACGATTGCGTATTTTTTTAACTCGGCACTTTTCGTTTGTTAAAAGAAATGTATTAAACAAAGATTGGTTAACATGGAAAAATTGAAATAAATGCTTTTGAGTATTTTAATTCTAATGAATATCTAATGGGGGTTAAATGAAGGTGAAAACATTAATTAGAAAGAAAAATTAAATATTTTTTTTCAAAAATTTCTAATTCCCGTTATTTTCTTAGCACACCTCGTGTTATGCGTTTAAAAGTTAGATTAAAGTCCATCATCTTGAAAATTGAGGATACATAAAATAGACTTTTTTGAACATTTTCCTGCTTTGCAAATTGGAAAACTTCTCTTTGTAATCCTCTGAGATGCTAAATCTTCATATTTGAGACTAAAGCAAATGCTGAAGGTTTCTTCTATTCACCCAGAAAAATGCTATTTACATTTTTTAACTTCCATGATCCATTTATGATTTTCCGTGGTATTTTCGTCATGTTCATATTTTAATATGACTTTTTCATTTCCTTGGAATTACCCTCGACTTGATGCTTAAATAGGGCCGACATTTCTTCCCCTTGCCGGAACCTCTTCACTGTCTCAGGCATAGGAGAAGAAATATCGGCTCCTTAACTTTTTATTCGACAGATCTTTATCATTTTCTAGCAGCTTAAACGTATGAAATCGACTAAAAATGTTCATTGCATGTAGAGTACATCCTTTTCAACATTTAATTGTGTCTCGAATTAAAAAAAAATACTTTAGATTTATCCAAAATGCAAATGGATATAGATATTGAAAAATATTTTAAAATGTAAGCTCTATATACTATATTAATTTTAAAATGATTAAAAATATTTTTTTATGAGTAAAACGTCATGAAAACAGACCCAATACGATTGATCGAGAGAAGGTGATGTGCCTGCTCTAAGACTGTGCCCTCTTATTGGGAGAAAGCGTGAAAAACCGATCACGGATCGGACCTCGCTAATAAAACGAAGGGAAACGAGAGTGCGTTCACATTTTCTGTGGACTGAAAATGAGCGAGGAAACGGTTTAGAATGGTATAGGATTTTTTATTGCCGAACCCCTCCATTCTTTACCCTCACAGCGATTATCAGTGGAGATCGCGCAACTGCACAGCTGACATAATCGGCCCAAGACGTTTTCATTTTGAAAGATAGCGGTTGTAAGAACTAGCTAAAAAGTCGAACATCCTTGCATCATCCCCGAAAGAGTTATGTGCTCGCAAACAATGATTCGTTTGTTGCTCACAGGCGCGAATTAAATGCCAAACCAAAGTGAAAGCAGTCTGAGATATTATGACCTATGATTATTTTTAACTACAGCAGTGGACAATCGTCTCAATTCTTACTCAAGCACACGGTTTTCCCAGCAGAGGAGAATATTGAAATAAAGCTTTGTGTTACACCTTTGTGGGGTCATAAAAAATATAGCCGATAATCTTTCAGTTTTTCTGAACAAGTCATGTCCTCAAAGTTTCATTCAAAGAGCAGGTAAAAGTACCTCGAAATTGTGGTTTTGATTTATATCTTTTCGTGTATATCCGTGCAATCAATAACTAACCGGTAGTGAGCTTGTGGGCAGTGAGATTCTGAACGATAGCACGCTAAACAATTTGCATGCATCTCGACTCGTTGCGAAGGGCGGTACATGAATAATTTGCTTGCGTTCCCCACACGCCTATCAATGCATAGAATGAACTTGAGTTTTAAAATTCCTCTTGCTATGAATTTTATCGTGACTTATCTGAACGTGTGTGACGTTGAGACTCCGCATACAAGGGCCTTCCTTGCATCATTAGTTATTCATATTTTATCGCATTACCAGTTACAACCTCTCTGACTCGAGTGTCATCTAAATCAGAATCTTCCATTGCTTGCTGATTCTATTCAAAAGTCGAAAATTATGACTTTAGTACGTTAATAAACTCCATAATAGTTATCAGCAATACTAAAATCAGCTACTAATCCACATTTATGCTATTCATATAGCATTTTATGCATTGGTGTTACATAGCTGCAGAAAAAGGTAGTTGTGTTACAAGTTTCCAAAGAAAAAAAATTAAACTATCGCTTCAGAAAGATGCAATTCCAAGGAATTTTTTGGAGTGTATTTTATTCCTTTATAGAAGGTCAATGCCTACGGGATGTTTATACACGGATTGAATGAGAGACGTGGACAGTGGCACCGACTCCATGGGGCTTGAGGGGGCCCGAGCCCGTAATCGTTAAGATTACGGCATTTAAAGAAAAAAAATCCCCAAATAACAAATTACATAGTTTTTTATTCCGTAAGAATCCACCTTTAACTTTACCACCTCCTTCATTTGGGAGATTTTCAGAGAAAATTAAAGTCTGGCATTTTTACGGAAATTTGCCTCTGTATCTCGTTAACAAGTGGAAATCATGTCAAATCAGGTACATTTCCATGAAGTTGAATCATTTTTGAGTTAATACGTGGAATTTCATATTTACAACAAAAAAAGGCATTTTGTACTTTTGTCCGGCTTTTTCCGATTTCAGCCCACTGTGCGTCTGCAGAAATGGAATATATAACCCGGTGGAAATTCCGAGAGGAGTTTACCCATACAATTCGCCCGGAAAGTGTCAAAGATTTTTTTTCAGACGCTACCATCTATGCTACCCCAGCACCTCACACCACCGCATCCTATTAGCATCAAAGACTCTCTTTCGTTTGACTGGCTGTTTAACGACCAAGTAGCTATTATTATGGTCCAACTACATTATTTATAGCGATATAATTTTATAGAAAATGCTTAGAAATCCTTCAGTACTGAAAAAATTGACGTAAAATAGTAACCAAGTTATTATAGTGTTTCACTTGGCTTGGATAGGTTAGGATGGAGCCCATGTTTCGAATAATTAAAAGATATGTGGATTTCTTACGCTCAGAATATGGGGTTCAGTTTCTTTCCCAGGAATCTTTACGTAAACTTACTCACGGAGTCCATCAGTTTTAAATAATAATCAGTCCAAAATAACTATGTATTCATAAAAAATGTTTTACCAAAAGATCTGTATTTTGGAGTGTCTTCAATGATTTGGAGTTTCATCTTTCTTTCGGAGTCCATCAGAGTTTGAATCTCTAAAAAAACCGAATTGTTGGAGTTGCGGTGAAGGAGACTGCGATCCCTCGCCACTGTGAGATGTGCAATTAATCAATATTTCTTTTTTATTTTGAGATATGACAGCATTGATGGCGTCATTTCTTTGTATTGCCTCTACCCTTGATAAAATTTTACTGCAATTCATAGCTCAGTGTCCTTTTTCAAGCTTCCGTCAGTCGCTTTGTCCACGGCACAGCATAAGTATACCTCCATAACAATGTAATCAGCATAGTCATCATAATACATGAATCAGGGAGTCGTACGGAAGGGATAGAGTCATACCCGTATTTCATAAGCAGCCTTTGCGATTAAACTGAAAGAGATTTTGTGCTTCAGACTCAGGGAAATCCACTTCCGGAATCTGGGAAAATACAATTCTTCGGCGTGAATGGAAATAAAAAAAATCGGTGAACTTCTCGGTAAAATTTATCGGGATGACCTTGGCTTTAAAATGTTGTGGTCGATAGGTGCTCCCATATAATTTTTTCCTCACGGTACATATCACATTACGCCATAGACTTAACTTCTTTGTATTCACTTTCCCTGTGACAGATTAATGTTATCACTCTTGCAAAACTACTACGAGAGGGTATATTCTCTGGCAATAATGGCAATGAAGAATATAAATGGTACAAATAATTAGCGCTATATTTTAGTAGCAATTTACGTAAAAATAACTATGAATTCATAAAAAAACTGTTTTGCCACAAGTGCTGTATTTTGGAGTTTCTTCACTGATTTTGAGTTTCATCCTTCTTTCGATATCTCTTCACTGATTTCTCTAAAACCCACCACCTCATGGATCGCGGAAGACGTTGGTAAACAGCAGAATGATTTCCGAGTTCCGAAATATATTCTTGAAATTCTATATTGCAGTTGCTCGTATTTGATTTCTTTTCAGATACAAAAATATCTCAAGTACATACCTTAAAGTACCATAACAATTTTTTTCTACGTAGCCCTTATAAATGGGCCCAAATCAAATAACTCTGGCTTTGTGCTCATGAATCCTAATTTATGTATTTGCAAAAGAATATCCCATTACGAATATCATATTATGCATATTTTTCAAGGAATGCTAAGACTCCAACTCCATACTCTTCAAGGTGTACTAGTCGATGAGACGTTATGTATAATACACTAGAGAAGCATTTATTAAATCAAGTTTGATGCAACTCAACCAGCAACATTTGTGACAAACGGTAGCAAAAAAGTTAGTGGGTCGAGTTCAAATATAAAAAAATCTAGGGATGATCAAATGTGAGCATCTGATATTTCCAATTTTCAGATAGCAAATATATTTTACGAACAGTAAGTTTATTTTGACTGAAGAATCGTTCTAAATCAAACTCTTTGTTTGTATTTATATTTTTATCGGTGATTAATAAACATTTACGCTCTTTTTCGGGTTTACTCAGATTATTTATTGATGAATGCGAAACTTACCAATTTAATCGTTTAAGAGAAAGGTATTGTTGATATTATCTTTTCGATTTCCCTGAATTTTTGGAAAAAGAAACGCATGTGTCTGACAAGAAAAAGGAATGAAAACGACTACGGAATGAATTACGAATCAGTCCACTAATGGTTATTGTTTTTTTTCCGATTACCATTGCAAAAGCCTTAAAAAATTCTGTATGTGTCATCATAAAACTGATAATCCTTTTCACTTATTTCCGACCCAAAATAAATTTGTTTGCGCGCATTTCTCGCGACGAGGAGAAAGTCGTATTTTGAAAAGCCACGCCTATGTATTGTATCGCTTTTATTTCAGACTCTCGAAGCAAGAATCGTCAAAATATGTGCGCCACCCATTGGTGAGTAGTGTTCAGTACTATATCTTGGCTTATTTTACGTGTAATGCGATCTTCGCGGTCAAGAATGATAGCGCATGCCACTTAAGAATGAAAGGGCGGTATCTCATTCGCCTCTTGGGTACGATACTAACTTTCCTCTGTTCTGAATGTAAAAACTGCCATTCTGTAAGCAATAATCTCACTAATTCTATAAAAATTGCCAATTTTGCAATTATAATGGTATCCGCTACTTTTGCGCAGAATATCGCTTTCCAAAAAAATTATCATAGTATCCTGTAGTTTTCCGTGGCAATCGCACCACCAATCAGACCACTACTCATTCATTGTGATGAGTCTTTACCATTGGCTTGCGAATTTTGATTTTTTAAAATGTCGATTTTTTATTCTTGCATTCACGCATTACCTTGTTTGAATGTATTTATCATGTAATAGCTCATTAACATGCAATTGTCCGAGAAAACTTAACGAAGCTAAGGATAATGTATTTATGATTATTATTGGAAATTTTTTTCTATCACACATGTGATTTACAAACAAGTTAGATAAATGCAGGTAAGCTCGTGTAAAAAAATGGTATTCTGGTTGGTGAGGTGAATATTAGGTGGTGAGTGTTCCTAGCTACCAGTTCAATTCCAGCAATTTGTTCATCTATGGTTGGTTAAGCTGAGATTCTCTTGGCACCTTTCGTTTAGAGCAGACCAATGTCGACGTCGGGAGTTTCTAGCCAACCTCCCCGATGGTGAAATTGACCAGAGCTGTAGGTCGCCTCCTCCAAAGACTAAACTTCTGTACTAAAATAGTTTAGAATTTTAAGAAGTTAGCTGACTGCCACTTCTCCTATCTGGCTAATTTTTCTTGAAAGTGCAAATGAATTCGACATTATAATTTATTGTTATTTTCTGCATTGCCTGCTATTATATTTATGACATTTAAAAAAATACATTATTTGTGATAAAAAGTTAAGAAGTATCTGGTCATCAGAACACGTTCATTTTTTCACATTTTCAAACTAGAGCAATTATCGGCTCTCCAAAATGTTTCTATTATAAAAAGGAAACGGGATAAAATCACTTTATTCTAGAGTACTATTGTCGTAAATAGGTATGGGAATCTCTGATGAAAAATAATAGAGCGAGAAGTAATGAACTTAACATTACTCATCGTTTTTTATTTTATCATTTAAAATTCTTTCGGTTTTTTTTTCATCTTCGACAATAGGAGCCTACAAAAACGTGCTTTTTTATCCCCTTGCCTTTCATTGTCGAAGCATTTTGGAGTGTCGACCACGGACCGAGTTGGAGAATGCAAGAACGTGTTCGGATGTTCAGGATCCCCTTCACATTGGCACATAATTTTTATTTTCTCCGTGGCACCCTCCCCGCGTGTCACCGCGAGTACTTTCGCTGCGGCCGTTTATGCGTCATTCGTTTCTCTATTATCGCCCGCCCACGCCGCGCAGATAGCAGCGCCACGCCTCGGTGCACACGCTTCTTCCGTAACCGGACATCATCCGTTTACTTCTCGCTCGCTTGTCCACGATTATTATTGGTCTGACCGACACCTACACACGAGAGAGGATTGACCTCTATATACTGCACGATACTCTTCTGCTCTTGGTAACAATAAAAGGCATTGTTACGTCGGAGCGAATATTCCATTAGTTCAATGCCATCGGCCGTATGTTTGTAAAAAGACGCATAATTTCCTCTCTGTTGTTTGCATTTTATCTTTCCTCTTTACATATTAATTGCGTAAATCTTAAAATATTATTGTTTATATTTTTGGGTATGCCCATGCAATAGCAAACTCATTCCATTTATTTGCCCACATTTCAAATTGTAATTTTTCACTTGGGAATGTTTGTGTTTTTATTTACCTTATTTCTCATTTATGTAAAATTTTAACGCTCGAAAGTCAATTATCTTTTCATGCCTTAAATGTCCGTCTGTCCTATCAAGGTGCACGGCTTCTATATGTATCTGTACCAATATACATATACATACTGACTGTACATGAACCAATTTGAGTTGATTTATGATTGCGATAAAAGTTTTCCCGCTGTGATTAGCGACTTTGTGTGGAGTAAGGGTTGTTGCTCATATGAGTCGTTTTCCCACCTTTCGCCGCACATCCCATTAGCAGGATAAATACTGCTACATGATGCGTTGCGTGAGTGCTCGCAATACATCTGGAAGCTATGTCAATGTTCCTGTGAAATTCCGAAGAAGTCGTCGTACTAGTACTAATATTCAGCCCTGAAGATGAGTGCCGAGACGGTGATTGAAACGTTGGCCGATATTAAAACATTAACCCGGTGGGAATCCCGAGAAAAGTTTACCCCCCGTACTACTATTAGTTGATATTTTTTTCTGAATATTATTTTAATGAAATATTTCAATATTTCCACAGGATTTATTGGAGCACAACGCGATTCGTTGCTACAGCAACATTGTCATAACTTTCAATTGTTTTGATGTTGGTGACAAACGATGTGTCGAAACACATGTCGTGGATATCACAGTAGAGGAATTGCAATGCTTAATTTCAATCGCATGAAGTCTTAACCTGTACGATTGCGGACCTTCAGGAGCAAAGAAATTGTGGCTTGGTCCAAAATTTGATAAGTAAAAGCTGTAATATGTGGAGAACGTTGGAAGAAAGAGAACTTGAAAGTGAAGATGAGTGTTAGTAAGAGGGTGAGACTTTCGTAAACGATTGAAACAACTGTATTGCCAGTGAATGAGATGCCCAAATTTAATCTTAGATTTCCGTGTTTGGTGTTTTCCTAGTGGTTTTGGTAGGAATAGTGAGGCAAAAAAGATTTTTTTCCAAACCTTTAGTACACTTGGTCATACTTAATCGAAAGTAGTCGTTGAACATGAGTCATCTACTCCAATCGATGCTGGACAACCTTCCCCTTAAGAAATGACCCTTCGTCGTCGTTGGTGAGAGTGGTGAAAGTTGCTGTACCAAACAATTGGGCATGTAATGGCAGCAGGAGGTTTCAATACGGCCAGTCGCATGTCTCAGGAAGGAAATTTTGGCATTAAATTCGTGTCGCATGCTATTCACGCATTTGAGCTCTCGCTCTCTTTCTCCATCTTCGCATTTAACACGCAAGTCGAAAAGAAGGGTCCGCTCAATGTAACTATTGCCTGTATAAACGATGGATGCTCACGATACTGATATTAAAAGGGGCGGTTGATGTCATGGTTCCTCTCGGTTTTTGTGATAAACGCCAAACTATTATTTTTAAGACATATTACTAAATAAAAATATACTTAACAAGTTAATATACTGAACAACCTTTGAGAAAAATTAATTGCCGATTGGCATTTAAATACATGAGGTCCCCATTTATAAGGGACCATTGGCAATTATATGTTAATAATACATAATATCATTAGTTTCCTTCTACATTATGTTTTTTTAAATAAATTTCTGGCTTGTGTGTCATCACAATAGTGAAAAAATTATTTTAAATAAACCCTTCCACGTCGAATCGTTTTCTTGCTACAATTTTGTTATTGATTTCTAGAAAACCTCGATTTGTTAATGGGATAAGCTGAAAAAGCATGGGATATTAGGTTGCAGTTTTTACTTCAAGTATGCATAAAATATGTAATGTCAATCAATTACCATCCCCTAGTCAATTTAAAAATAGCATTTTGAATTTTCTTGATAAGAAACGATTAATTCAATCTTGGTGACTTCATATGGAGTTAAGTTGAAGAAGACGACGTGAAATCCAGGGTTAACACCATTTATACGAGCTGCGAACCTAAAACTGGGACACTAATTCCAGTTGAGCTGCGGAAATAAAAGTTATACGGTGCTGTTGAAACACAAAGTCTGTAGTATCTTTTCTTTACGATCAGTAAATGTTCTGAGACGCGCGCTGGATGATGCTGGTGTTGTTTAATCACTCTATAAAAAGGCAACATCACTGCTGACTTCAAAGTAAATGTATGCTCTAGGAATATGATAATGACTAATTCCAAGAATCTTCTTGTTGGTTTCGTAGATAAATACCAAAAACTAAATGCGGTAAATATATGCTTAAAGGGTCAGAAACCTTTGCAGAAATAAAGAATATTTAATACCTTTTCAGAGATGCTACTAATGCTAATAATGACTAAAATAATTAATTTCTCTCAATTTGATCCAAATGCGAGGTGTTAGTATGGGAAATATATTAGGTATCCGTAATCTGTAATTATATATTATCTATCATTATAAATAAAAAAATAGGAAATAGTGTTTGCGTGTTAACTATAAGCTGTAAGTAGCTGTGGTTTTGATACAAAATATTTGCTCTTTAAATTTCTTTTAGGACTATTGACCTTTTAATCCTTCTGAGATAATATTTGCAATTTAAGTAATTTTGGTTTAATTCATTGAGATAGTACCAAAGAAACTATATTCCCTTATGATCTATCTTATAGGCGATGATTTTATTTTTTGAATAATTACCATCCCCGTGCCTTTCAAAATATTATAGTCTTCTTTTTTTTAACATTAATGGAAATATGGGAGTTTTCACGCGTAGTTAAAGATGCAAAAGCAAAAAGCGCCTTCGAAAATTGAATTCTAGGGGAACCCACTGTCAGAACTAAACTGGTGGAAACTTTTAAGGGGTGTGGAAGATTAATGGTAATACCGCATTGATTTTTGAGAATAAAGCGTAAAAACTTGCTCTAATTTGTTGTAAATCGGCATATTTTTTAAACATATTGGGGTAATGTGATGAAACTTCAAGTAATAATGTCCATCAGGATTTGTATCATGTAAAGTAGGAATCATTATTACAATTTTTCCCTGAGTTCTTCTTCTAAAATATATTTTGGAGCCAGGAAAATGAGGGAAGTCCTTCCTCTAACATTTGTGCAAATTTGCGGCATTTATCAAAATTTGCATATGAAGGAGATGTAGTAGCTCTGAAACCCCGGTTGCAATAATATTAATTTTTGCAAAAAAAACTGTACCTTATTTTTCCAACATGGATTAATTACACTCCATCTCGCTAGAACTTGCGGATTTTCTATTTTTTTTTAGCATTTCCTCCTCTAAATGGAGAGAAAATGGTGTTATCTTTGTGATTATTATGAAAAAGACATGTATAGTTCATGGGGGTTCATATTAAATAGCTTATTCCCCATAAAATTTACGCATGCTTGCTCTAATTACCCCGTTAGCCGCTCCTCCAGGACGGCTTTATTTCTCTCTATTCCTCGGCTCCCTATTTGCCAAGACCCTGGTTGGTTAGGTACTGATTTAGTCCCTTAGAATTCTACGTCAGGGAAAGGTGCCGTGAATTCCATATTTTTTCTTGTGGAGGAAGTTCGCACCCTCCGTGGAACCAACGTCCAATTCCTTAAACTTTATTTGGTTCCACGGCACGAATCTCTGGTGCTTAAAGGTGATGCACTAGGGAATTACTGCAGTTTTATCCACAAGAATAATCCTGGCGGGGCAGCTGCCATCTGTTATTTTTCGGATCATATTTATATACTTCCGAATTCGACAGGTACACGGATATGATTAAATATGTACCAGCTTGCTCGCATCCTTTTACAATACCTGCCTCTGTTAACCGCTCAGGCCGGTTATTATTGAAGGTTACATACCTTAGTATAATCCGAAATATTCGTCTTGAATTCGCCTCTGGGGAACTCTTGCCAATAATCATCCATGTTTTCCGGGAAGTCATTTTTGTGTGACACGAGAGCTTCGGGAAAACTGATGGCCGACTGTACTTAGGCAATGGAGAAATCGCTTACTCTCTCGTTAGAGTAACTTTTGGAGTCGAGCCATTTGGATATGTTTGAATGGAAGTGTCGAGAGAGCATTAAAGAGTTTTATCCCGAGAAATCATTTTATT
The DNA here is from genome assembly GCF_921293095.1 of Ischnura elegans. NCBI lineage: Eukaryota > Metazoa > Arthropoda > Insecta > Odonata > Coenagrionidae > Ischnura > Ischnura elegans. The sequence continues at coordinate 34,336,018 of NC_060251.1, read as the reverse complement.
CCACTCTTGAAAATAGTTCACCCTCATCTTGGCCTTTCAAGGCCTTTCTCTCGCTTAGAAGATCGGTTTTCTATATTCCTGCCTACCCACTTATCTATTTATTCTCGTGAAGGGAATGGAAGCGTTATTGCCACCGGGGCACTTTCAACAACTCGCTATTGAATGCCAATCATCCGAACTTGAAGCACGATCAGAGGACCCTTCTCTTCGGATTTCCGCCTGATACGGCCCAGATTTTATGCTGGTATTCTCTCGCCAATTCGCGGCACGAGATGGATATATTCCTGGTTATGGCTCGGTCTTGACCACGCTTGAGCATAGAGGCGTGCCTGAGGAAATTCATGACAAGTCAAATTTGATAGCATTCGCAACGCCTGATGTAGTCCTCTCCCGCTTTGAGACGGTGAAATTTTACGTTTTGGCAGAAAAATTTTGAATGCCCACCCCGTGATGCCAAATAGGGAAGAAATAAATAAAATTTCGATATCAATTATTTGAGCTTTTATATTTGGAGATACTTAGCAGAGATCGCCACCAAAGCGTATATATGCGTACTTACGGGTGTGTGGTGGGGTTTATGGTAGTAAGCGTTTCACTTTTTAATATTATACTTATTTAAGCGTGACGCTCTTTTTAGTCCTAGTGAGTTATAATTCATAAATCACTGAATATTTATCTGACATAGTTTTCTTTCACAAGCTCTCTCCTATTAAACTAGAAAACAAACTACACACCCAAAAATAATGCTGACCCTAATAATACAGACACCAGTCTACCCCGCAAACTGTTATGAGTTTGTGACATCGTTAACGAGCAAGCGGTGCTTCTTTGAAAATGTGAAGGTTTATGTGAAACTCCGCAATTGTGTTTTATTTGAGAATTGAAAACGTACAAAAGTTCCTCTACGTTAAGAATAATTCTTAAAATGTAATTTAAAATACTAAATTGCCGTTTGAAATTAATTATTCGTACATTTAAAAAATTCTAGAGATAATGAACGGAGTTAAGAAATGGGTTACATATTCTCTTCAATGCATGGAGATATGATTTTTACTTGAGAAAAAATAAGGAAAAAGTACTGACATCATTACTGAGTTTGGGCACACTCCAGGAAGTTGAGACATTAAGTGTGCACGTTTAAGTTCGAGGCTTTCTAAGCTTACCGTAAGAAAGGCATATTTCCGCCAACATAAACTAAAAATATTGCGTGTCTACAATTGAAAGGCAAAATTTTAGAGAGAGAAATTTCTGTTCATTCATACGGACTCAACTTGTAAGTGACTTTGCGCTGGCGCCAACTCTGAATGGAATTAAGCAATCAATTGGGAGACAATTCAATTCAAAACATTGATTCCTGGACCGATAGCGACCGTGATTGAGAATGTATTTAGATTGCAGAAAATTTCAAATAGCAGCTCGAAGGAGTAGGAAAAAGTGACGAAACTCCCGTTTACCTCAAGTACATTGAAGAGTTAGTTAATCTTTTTTAGCCTTTATAGTCTGTGTGGACTTCATGTCGAACAGCTTATATATTCTTTTCGTAGTAATTGATTGCATTAATTTTTATAATATGTAGTTTTCTCCAATTCACTTGTGGAATCATCATAGTATTTCATGCAGTACATATTTTTTGCCTCAAAATTAATTTTGATACCAGTCGTTTTATTCGTGAACATTTTTACATTTTAATTTCTGTAAAAATACTACAATTTCTATAGCAGCTTCGGCAAACGTATGAATTATATGCCGCAACTGAATCTCTCCAGTCTGGAATTAACGTATGAAAGCAGCAAGGGTAGTTCCTTCCTTCCTCAGCACTACAGCCCGGTATGGGCTTTGGCCTCCCTCAAAACACCTGTCTATTCTCTCCTGTTCTGCACTTTCTCCCACCATCTGATAACACTCATAGGCTTTGTGTCTTCTTCAACATCCTGCATCCATCTTTTCCTCGGTCTTCCTCTTTTTCTCTTTCCAAGGGTAGTCATATTCCAGTAATATATTTTAAAATCGTTACGATCACCGTAGCCCAAAATCTGTATTTGATGAGAAAGAATTAGGAGTCGTCTAATACGATGGAGTAAACGGTACATGATGCATTCAAAGATGTTTTTAGGGATTCTTAATCGGTAAAATTTGTGAATTCAGAAAATTTCTATTGCTACCGTTAATGTGAATATGGTTGCGTTTTCTTTTTCATAAACTCTTAAAGCGATTGTTGAAAAAAATACATCACGTGCATAATGCCTGTAATATCCTTAAAATGTCGCAAATCACCGAAACGCGTTAGGAAAACAACGAAAATCGGAAGATCGCCGTATCGCGCTCGGCTTATATGACTACTCGTTCACCAAGGAAAAATCATATCCCAAAATTTATATTTCAACCGTTAAAATTGGGGTGGGGGGTCGTCTAATACGCTAGATTAAACGGTTAATGTTACTTTGAAAGATATGAACGTAAAATTACCGAAAGAACGAACAGAAAGACTGTTATCGGTTAAAATTTGGTATTTTATTGTGAATTCAGAAATTTAAAATAGCTACCGTCAATGTGAACATGGATGTAGTCTCTTGGTGCGGAACAGAGTTGTGACGGGGATGGCCCAAAAATTTCCGCCCGAGGGCGATCGAAAGTCAGTTCAGCACTGGACCAGTCTTTGGATTAGTGACTGCTGATGACGGTGATCACGCATGCGTCACTGCACGCACGATAGATTTCAGAAATAATTAAGCGAAACCAGTGAACGCATCGCAACGATTCACCTTTTATTCTCTCGTAATCCATTTATAAATCCTTCCTTTTTTCATTTCGGGAAGTGGTCAGCACGGTTGTACAAGTTTAGAAAGGCGCTTGAAATGACCGTGGTCGTACCTTCTCCATCGTCACTGGTTCTTCCTTCAGCGAAAGCGGAAGACGCCTGAATACCTATCCACAACTTTGTGAAAGGCATCCCAAGCATTTTATTTGCATATGAGGAAGAGCATTCGTTTGAAATCACATGTAAGTCAAGAGTAAGTAAAAATTAATCGTGTTCCACCACATTTAAGAGGGTGAGGAGCCAAGGGGTTTGTACAAGTGATATTTTTCTCGACAGAGTTGGGTAAAGTTAATTGTCAGAATAAATGCACAAAAAATTGGTTGCCAATGGATACGAGTGAGTCTCTGTTCTGTGCTGACATCGAGTGGAAAATCAAATGCACTACTAAATATCTAATTGATCTCGTTTGCTCTTTATACCTAATTTCTGTACCTAACTGTGTTTAGAAAAGAGAAATCACTTGTTACTTGGCTTCTTACCCACTCATTTCTCATAATTATTGAAATCGATAATGAATTTGGCCGGAAAATCAAATGGGATTTTAATTTTCTCATATCATACGCTGTTTCTACCGCTGCAGTGAATAACTTAATTTCTGCATGACGCTTTCGCAGCGTTGAATTGCAGTTATCTTCATCGTTTTCGGGTTAGCACCGTCGAAGTTGATTTCAAGATGATGTTTCGCGGGTTATTCCAGCCACATCTTCGACGCGGTTGACCCGAAAATCATGAAAAACTGCTGAGTGTATAACTAAATTAAAATAGTAACGGTATGAAAATTCTGAATTATCGCTTCGTCGTCGTTCCGACTAACGATCATGTTCATTTCATTCATAATCACGAGTGGTGATTAATTATTATATGTATCATTGGCTATAAATTTTTCTGCAATGATATATAACTTCAGCGTGAGGGATCTTTGGATATGAGATTCAGGGTATTAGCTGGCTGGGGTACCGATTTAGCAAGACGTCTGTAGCCACGTATTAGAATGGTAATTCAGTATTATTTTAAGTTGTCTTCAACGGCCCAAACACCACGGTAATGTAATAACGTGGATTCCACTAATTACATCTTACCCACCGGCTGTCTGACTAGGCCGTGCAATCATCTAAGTTTATAGGATTTACTAATTTTGGGAAAACCTTTGGTAATTTTCTAATAAATTCTGAAAATTCGGCAAAAAAGACAAATTCTTTAACCAAGCAAATACATTAGGTATGGAATTAAACATTCCAGTGAAGCATTTCTTCATGGTAATAACGAATGTTTGTTTGGATGAAAAAGTAAATTCCTAGCATACGTCATAGGTAATTCGTATCGTTCGGTTAAAATATGGATAAAAGTTTTGGAAAAGGGTTTTATGCAAAAATGATAGTAATTACATAGAGCCTCGTTTTGATAATCTGTTGGCACGACTTTTTTTTAGCGGCGATAATTTATTGAAGCTGATTGTCGTGGACCAGAAATTGAAAAGTTCCTCAAACGCATAAAGTAATTTACCTTTTTGGCCAGGTAGTTTGAAATTCGTTCATTGGAAAGTTTCGAAAAATTTTGGTGCATATTTTCCTCATGCTTATTAGTTATACACGGTTATTTTTTCTGCCGCGAGGTAGGTACCTACAGGACTCCCCTACTTAGAACGATCCGCACATGCTCTTACAAATAAGCCACGAAATTGTGATGGCATTGCTACAATTTTCGTGTCTTCGGATTGTCGGTGATCCCTTATTTCAGCGAAAGCGGAAGGGGCTTTTAACAAGTCCACTTTGGTGAAAGGTTTGCTCATTAATCCTATATTTTCTTTTTTGCCTATGAGGAAAAACGATGCGTCGACCGTCTCGGCAGAGGAACGGTGGAGATTTTTTCGTTTTGAGGTGGACGCTTTTTTTTAAAAGTTTGACTGAATTGCATGTGCTCGCAATGCACTCTTAGCTTCGATCTCGTGACGAGCAGCAATACGTAACTGACAATTTGACCTAACTGCACCACCCACGATCTCAACTAGCCGTTGACGTGCGCTCCCTTCACCGAGTAAGTTCGTGCCTTTCCCAGCCGTATGAGAAAACATGGTTGTTGTCTGGAGGCTGAGACGTGGCCGATAGATACTGGACGGATCTCTTTATGGTCCTCTCAAAATTGGTCTGGCGTATAAGGGATTTGATTTAATTTCATGAGGATTTATAGGGAGCAATTTTTTTGAGCGGGGATTAGTTTTCTGACGAAGAGTGCAGGGCATTTTGGAGGGCATATCAGTGGCGCCGACTCCATGGGGCCTGAAGAGGCCCGAGCCCCCTAAAAAATTCGTTATAGGTGTGAGGAAAAAATGTGTCAGGCTTGTCGATTTTCCCCGGAGTGTCCAGATATCGAGATTCGAGTTATCAGGGTTCTGATGCTGATCATAAGACTCTTCTTAAATGCTTAAAAAACTTAAAACTCATTATAAAATAATGAGTTTTAAGTTTTTTAAGCATTTTAGAAGCATGTTTATAAGCATTTTTTAAAACTCATTATACAATAATGAGTTTTAAAAACTACTTATAAAATTTCCCGAGGCAAGATCCCCGGTTTGGGCTCCCCCCAATATTTTTTGTAAGTCGGCATCCGTGGGGCATTTCACTCCTTATGGACCATTATTGCTCGCTCAAAACTTATTGTATCATCTTGCTATTTTCATCGTTCGTGCAGTAGACTCTGTTCATAATTTGTCTTTGCCTCTAGTGCCTTTGCCTAAAGTGTAAAACTTTTCCAAGGTATTCTCTCATGCGTAAAATATTTACATTTGATTTATATAATACCTAAAAATAATGAAAAAACCTACTTTATATTCCTGGAAAATTGAAAGATTTAAAGAGATAGACTATGAGTAGATGAGTATTTAATTGCAAAATAGAGGAAAAACTTTAAAAGGCGAGAGTGATCTTTTCTGTCGCTTGCGGTGCTTGGACAGCACCTTCTAAATATCCAGGCTGTTGGTAAGCCTAACAGACATATACTAATTTCCTTTTTAAATTGTATTAGTCTCAGGGCAGGCTGAATGATACCTCCCTAGGTGTGACAACACCCAATCGTTACCTCGTCATTTGAAGATAAGACTAATTGGGATATTGAACTTCAGCTTTTTTCGGCCTATAATTTCATGGAATAGTTCTCGGGTTTTCCACCGGGTGCGGTTTCGGACAATTGCTCCCAAAGGTATTGGTCAAGGATATAAATAAATAAATAAAATACCGGAAATAATCTGGCTCCAGATTTTACCCCTGAAGACGATGGCAGACTCAGCCTAATCGAGAGTTGAAAGTTATGTGATGACGGAATTTAAAAAAATGTATGTATTGGATAAATCAAATCATTAAAGCGTTTATTGAGTGGAGATAGTTAGGTGTGGGAGTTTAATTCTCTTACTAACTTCAGGTTTCACTTTGCTGGAGCATAACAAATTTCCACGAGACATTAAAAGGCGTAGGCGTAACGATTAAAATATCTACAGAGGACGACTGAATTTATTAAAACATGAGTAGGAGTTGAAGTGATTGGAATGATGTTGATGTCATTTGGGTTTGCTGATGACTAGGCGTTGGTTAGTCATTCGGCGAAAGGCTTGCTGGCGTAGTGTATTCCCAAGGTAAAATATAATACAATGCATATGGCGAGGAGGTTTATCTCGGGGAAAATAACCTCATGCCGTTTTTAAAGCGTGTAGAGCTATTAACGTTATCTCAAATTTAGCCCAACGTCGATCGCCGTAAACTTGGGAAGGCAGACAAAATTAAACTAGTTGAACTTATTAGATTACAACGAACACCACAGCAAGGATTTGAGGAAGAGAATGTCTTTGGTGAAAGAGATATTTATTATTTTAAGAGAATTAATGGGAGGATCTTTTGGAAGATAACTCTTGTGATTAGACTGGTATGGAGCGTAGGGTTTCATGGGACGAAAAAACACGCTGATGAATAATTAATTAAAATTCCGAAAGTCTCGAACTATTTTCAATGCTCGAGACGTTTGGAATTGGGTATGGAAAAGAAATGGTGAGGTGATATGGCAGGGTGGGAGAGCATAGGAAACCAGAGGGTGTTTTTCAAAATATTTAACCGTGCTTGTGTGTCTGAAAAATCAATTGGTTGTTTTAATGTAGAAAATGATGAGCGTTAGAACTTTAAACAAACTTTTTAAGTGATCACATACTATATTTTGGCATTTGCAAAATATTTTTGACTGATTTTTAACCACTTTTCTCTTATCCATACCTTAAAATAGTGATTAACCACATTCCATCGACTTGTTTAAGTACTGTTTGAGATCAACTTATTTTTCGCTTTGTTATTTTTGGTATTTTGTTCAGGATATGGACTTTCTCCGACGGCCATACGTATCTTACATCAGAATGAATGTCTGTGAAGTTAGTAAATATGTTAATAAAATTAGGCATTGCATTATTGCACTGAGTTTTGTTATAAAACTACGGGTTTCGCCGTTACAAAAAACTTCAAATGTTATTTGTAACGACGAAACGCGTAGTGTCATTATATAACTCAGTGGAAATATTGCATGTCTAATTTGACTAATATTAAGAAATACCACCATATCGTGCCTCACATCATACATGATATTAGTAAAAATGTATTTTTGTTTACAAACGGTACAGTTCGTTTAAAAAAATACTTCTGAATATAAATTTTTTCTAACCATATTCTGTATCTGTATTTACGACACTAAAAATTAGGTACAGGCGATGGAAAAATGCGTATTTGTTTTAGATTTGATGCTTTTTCTATTGCAAAACTGTTGGGAACTCCTTTGCTTGTACTGGCCAATCTGCGTTGAAAGGCATTATTTCCGCCTTATACTTCGCCTGGAGCGAGCGAAAGTTCGCACTCCGTTATGAGAGGTTCTTTGTTAGGGAAAAATCTTACCGTATAGCCGTCCACGCTGGACCAGCACGTCCTTCCTGGCGGCGGAAGTAACGCGAACGTGGAAAAAAATTCTCCCATCCCATTGTTTAGGCGGCGGAACTGATTTACATCATGACTTTCTCGTGTATCTTCTTCGTGTGATATTCGCACGAAATAGATAAAGATAGGACTGGGGTAGGTTGAGGTGTGGGAATTTTATAATGGAAAATAAACACGCTTTAACAAGAAATGACTGAGCACGATTATCCCTACGCCGCGTTCCGCCTTATGAAACATGATATCGCCACTTTCGTAATTCATTGTGATATTTATTCCTCACAATGAATTTTAATGCCGTTTAACACGTTAAAATGCGTCTTTAACGGCCGTATTAACGTCAGTTGGACTAACTAACGTCAGCGGAAATTTATCTAAATTAATTTAATTACTTAGAGTAAGAAGATATTTGTCTAAAAAAAGTAAAAAGAAAGACATATACTTAGCGAGGAAAATGATATGCAAACTTAACTGAATCAACAGAATTGGATTACAGGGATTTTCCAATTATGTGCTTTACACATATTTATTCCATGTACGTCGGAAAATTTTTCAGTCGGAGTGGATTGTCCTCAAAGGGGACCTAATGATCATAAATGATTGACTTCGATAAAAATAACGTTATTCTCAGCCGGCTGGAAAAGAAAAAATTCAATACGTCGGTTACCCCAAGTGCATTAAACAAACAAACCACCGTCCCATTAAATGATAAATTGTAGCAAAAAATGGCAGCTGAAAGGGCATTTTACATTAATATTAATGCTTAAAATATATTACTTGCGACGTAATGATGGCTTAATACCAAAAATATAATTAGAAAAATCAGTAAAATTCCCAGAAATACCAATGATTTGTCAACGTGGTTTCCTTAGGTATCTTCTGAGCTCTACTTCCAAATTCGGCCAATAGTTGGCGTATTGCTTGTCTGGATTCTCGAATTGACTTGTTGAAGTCCTGGTTGAGGTCAAAGTTCTATGCTATTTTTGTTATTTCATTCGGTCTCTGAAATTTTTACGGAGTGTAAACGTGTCTTACTTCAGAATTGATCCCGCAAAGCTTACTTTCTCCTTCAAATTTCTATCTGTCATCAAAAACCCTCCTTAAAATATGTTGTGCCATTATAAATAACTACCACCCATTATATAATTACTACCGATAGTAGTTACCGATGTCAGAATCGCAAAACGGTAGTGTGCATTGCCGCAGGGAGATTTGTATTTGTGCTTCCTTTTAAAGATGAGGAACAATATCAACATTTACTTATATGAAAAGTTTGGAAATTTTTTTTCTCTATAGCATACGTTATTTCGAAATTCATGTACTTTTCTAGCTCTTGGAAATCGAAATCTACCTTCCTACCATTTAAATAATTAAATAATAGGAAAAATTAATAAGAAAACTACTTTTAATGCGAAGATGTCGTTCTGTATATAAAAAAACAAAAAAGTGCTCCAATCAAATATTTTGCCCGTGACGAGATATAGGCCACCGTTTCGCTGTTCTCCTAGTTTTTCGTGTGTCCTTCAATCTTTCGACCGTAGAAGTTGAATATTTACGATTAAACACTGTCTAATTATTTAATGTTGTAGTCAAGTAAACGAAGAGTAAAGCGATATATTACACGATCCTATGGAGTTTCGGCAGTACATACAAATGCTTAAGTTCAGCGTTCTACCCTATTTGCGCCGATAGTAATGTGATAAAAAACCTTTTTCGTGGTATCCTTCTGCAGTAGTGAGTGTGAACGTACATTTTGTTTCTTTCATTGCATACGGTTATGTCAGTACTTCCGCATTTTCTTCAGCTTAATTTAAATAGAAGTGACTCCGCTCCAATGATTCATGCTCATGTTAAACAGTGTCGTTGATTATTGCATCGAACGTAACTAGAGCGGATCGTATTAAGCTGGTTTTTTTCTTAACTCTGACCAAACTGAACACCTTTGCTTCAAGGATTAAATTTTCAGTGAAAGGAATCATTTCCTTAACAGGAAATCGAAGCTGGAATCCTCAATTGCCCATCAGGTATTCTACCAGTCACATTCCCAAGCCCTCATCATTAGAATGAACAGCTGTGGCAAGCCACCTCCCATTATATATATCTGATTAGTGTGTACGGAATAGGAATGTCCACTAAAATAAATGTTACTTTAATTATATTGATAGTTATCAAAATTAAATTTATTACCTTATTATGGATGTGTTATGTACGCGGAAAAATTATGTTCAATGAGCAGATTTTAATATTTTAAGGGTTGAATCCAATGGGACTTTAATTTAAGACGCCAATGGAAGTTTTTCGTTGCACTATCTTTCATTATCTTTTCAGTACAATTTATTTTTATGGCATATACATTTTGTAGTTTTTATAAAGATGCTTCTTTTACATGCTACGCGAGGATCATCTCCAATAAAATTAAACACTTGGAGAATGAGAGTTGCGATATTTCTATTGATGAAGATTTAAACTCAGTCATATCACTCTATCATCGATGAAACCTTGAGGTTGGTTTGTGTAGGTAAGGGTGGATCTCACCCCGGACTAAGCCTTGGCGTGTGAGGTTCGCATTGACAATGTAGGGAATCTAGTTCCTTTACCTGTGCCACTTAGTACGTCCTAAATTTCCACGGTCATTTTTCACACACCATGGTCATGTAATGCGATGAGTACCGTATATTCTCACGTATCACACCCCTTGTACAAGACGCGAAATTTTTTTATTTAAATAATTTACTCGCCAATCTCGGTGGTGTCGGGGTAAAGTCCTTGCTTGTCACACTGATTCAGCTTTTCTTACGTGTGGTCACCACCGATAAGTTCTCCAGTCGATCTTAAAATCCTTCTTTTCACAGCCATTTGTTGGAAATTGTGGGACGATAGTTAAATGTTATGTATCTGTTGGTTAAAAATAGACGGTTTACGAAATATTAGCCGGCAATACTGTGACATGTATGGTAAATCTGTGTAAATTTTATGCTTATGTTGCTTAAAAATTGACGATTTACGGAATATTAACCGGCAATCCTGTGAAATATACGGTAAAATCCTTTATTATGGATTTAACGAAATACCGATAATATCAAAATAGAACGTAGGTCCCCTGAACTTAGTTATAAGCGAGTTTTACTGTGTATACCTATGTATAATAGAGAAAGCGACTGCCCCACTTCGCAAGCCGCGCAATGCCTTTACGGATTCTTCGCGGGATTGTGATGCCATTGCTTCGATTTTTCAGCCTCGACTGAAATCTCCGAGCACATCTGTTGCGATTCCCGCAATCCGTGACCGATGGCTGCGTTGTTCGGCGAGCCGTGCGTCTCAATCCTTAATTTATTTCACTGCGATCAATTAAAGTGGTCTTCTTCTCGTCTCGGCGAATTTCTTGGTCATTATGTTTAGAACCAACCTGATTTATGGAGCGGACATTAATGACGGTACGGAGCGCCATGTGTAAAAGTATTCTGGTTCAGTGCTAACGCGAAGACCTTCAAGGTCGTCCGCCCATCCCCTTGTATTGGGGTGGAAGGTTCCTTTCACTTGCGCTCCCCGAATCTTCGTATCTGCACGTGTCACCACCGAGAATGCATTAACTCAGACCAAATGGAAGCCACTAGTTGAAGCCTTGTTTACACGCCCGAGTCGGCTGCTATAAAGGTAGCTTAATGCTATACCACACTGCTATTAGAAGCACAGGAGTATTCCTAGAGTTTGAATCCTCTTCTTGATGGCACAGATGGAAAAAAAGAAATTACGTCGGCGAAAGAGAAGCATTTCCATTTCATACATTCTCTGAAAAAAATCCCTTTGATTGTCAAGACTGATTTTCCAAGTAGCTTGCAACGTTAATACTTTTCCGATATTTAGTTCTTCTATTACGAAATGGAAAAATACAGATTATTTTAGCCACCGTTTCGCTCATTTATTTTTATAGGTTGGGTTAAATACGAAAATTTTATTGATTTTGGTGATGAGGAAAATTTATTGAAAAAAAAGAAACATTTTGATGCTTTCATTCTGTGGATATTTCAAACGATTTTATTAACTAATTGCATTTATCTCTATGCTTGGTAAATATGATCTTGTTTGCGTTTGTTAGGCATTTAGCAAAATCTTACGATCAAATCATACATAAACTAGTTAATTTAATCAATACTTACCTCTTCAATACCATTTGCATACGTAAAGTGAAACACACAAGTTAGTTTTAGGTACTACGATTATGAGATTTAGCGCATGAACTAAATTTCAACTTTTTAGCTTAAAAGTTTTCTTGACCTCTGGTTCCCTATGAGGGAAATATCAACTTCTGTTTCGTACTTTCGTTCGGTCTATTACTGAGGAATTTATCAAGGGAATTAAAATTATACTTGTTCTCCCCTACAGGTTTACATCATCAATTAAAGCGAGAAAGAATTTTTTTTCTATGGCCATGGAAATTCTTTCCTTTAGTGTTTTGAGTTTTTTAAATTATTTATCCACTTCGATTTATACGCAAGGAAGATATCAGAGACGTTAATTGTTTTAGAAGAATTCTGTTTGCATGGTACAAATAATTCTCAAATAAAATATCTTTTGGTAGAAATTACATTGGATATTTTGATTTAGTAAATTGTAAAAACTTATACCTTTCTGATATATTTTACATTGATGGACGAAACTAGTTAAATATTGTGATTGCTATTGTTTTTGATGTGAGATCATGCAATGGGTAGTCTAGTTGAACAGAAATAGATGATTTATTCACCTTTTCAGGAATATTCTTACAGTAGCTTTGATAAATGCTGATCCTAAATTGTAACTGAAACGCTTAAAAATTTTCTATGGAATTATAAAGGCCAGCTCTTGGGAAATTATGCCGCGGGCATTTCTAATATTTACTCTGATTTTGAAGAAATAAAAACAATGGTCAATTTCCTAGCCTAGTGACAAAACAGGAATTCAAATTGGTTGGAAAATATTTGTCAAAGCTGAATTTTCTGAGAAAGGGATATTTTAAAGAGACTGTTTACTACCCTTTACAGCCATCTATTATGCCTGAGGTCTGAATAAAAATAGTTTAAAAGAAATGTGTTGAATGTCTTGTCATCAATGCATTATATCTGTTTTAGAAAAATACCTCGAGTAGCTTTACTCTAGTAGCTCTTTTATTTTCATCAGTGAAATGAGGTGATATTTATTATTTTCTTACTAGTGGAATAGATTCAGCAGAGTTAATCTATTTTAAATAATTTGTTCACAATGAGAATTTTTATTTCAGTTGCTTTTGTAATTCGCAAATTACACAAAGTCGTGCGGAACTGTCTTAATTTTTAAAACCACGAATCTTGTGCCCGTTACCAATTTAATGCCGAAGCGATGTTTACGTTTTGAGTGTAAATAAATTTATTTTACACTTATCCTAGCGCAGTCATTAAAATGCGATGTTTGGGATTCAAAATCAGGCACACTTTACAAAAATATTATAGTTAGAATCCCTCCCTTATATCTCACCTCCTTCATATTTGAAACAGAATGTCACCATTCTTTTACAGATGCATTTCTTGCAGTAAGAAATGCATATTTAGATTTTTTAATGGAAACAACAGTAAGGCCTTAACCGGAGAGTATTTAAAGGGGAGGAACTGCGTTATTTTCTAGATTAAAATCCAATCCAGCCAGTGAAGGGGATTGTTTGAGGGCGAACCATTTAAGACTGATCCTCCTAAAATAAGTATCTGAATTAACTTATTTATCTTGATAGACAACTAAGAAGACGCGTCAATCACACTTTACCGGCCCTTTTTCGTGACACATTACGTGTGCTGATGTTGATATTGAGACTTTCTGGTGGAATACAGACGGTTTTCACTATATGACTATAATTAAAATTTTTACAATTTGACGACATCAGTATTTTCTAAGGTAAATCATTTCTAAATTGAAGGAAACCCTATGCCCCCTGACAAGTTCAAGGTGATCGATTAAGTTTTAAATAATTGGTACGCCATGAAAAAGAAATAATACAGTGATGCATCCTATCAAATACTTGTTGCGACACTTCTTGAGGAAGTCCTCGGAGTGAATTTCGCAATTTGCGAGACAGAGGCTGAGTGCGAGGAGAGTCGACCAAGACTGATCGAGCGTTACAGTTACCCTCGATTGCGTCCGTATCATAAACGGTTAAAAGAGCCAAGGCGGCCTCCAGAGGCCGTTGGCTGCGGAACTTGAGTGAGAAAGACCTCGACTTTCATTTGTTTGCCCTGAGGGAGCACGCAGGATGCAGACGGTGCCGCGGCGGTGGCGAGTTGATGGGCGTTGCCCTGGCGACCATTCTCAAGGACGCCTGGAAACGATTTTTTTTCCGGTCTTCGTACCCTCGCCCCTCACGACTCGGAAATCGGTCGGACTGTGAGAACAGTGAAAGGATCCGATTTGCTCCACCACATGCCACCTTCGTCGAGGTTCAAGGAGCTTCATGTTATAATTATTGCTCTCTCTCAAGAGGAGGAAACTGCGTTCTATTTGAGGCAGGCGATTTTCAAATTTCTGTCTTTAACTCCTTAGTTAGCAAGGTAATGACTCTTGAGAGAAGAGTGGGTTGGAAAAACCTCTTGCATGATCTATACATTTCAATGGGAGATTATTTATGAATATTTATTTTGTTACGAAATAAGTACGGATGACTTAGTCCTAGAACCGCACTTCATGTACAGGTCCGACAGTCACAGAATATTAGATATATTTTGCCATTCAAACAGGTATTCGTTTTTCCCATGAGCAATGGAGGGATTTAGTAAATATTACGTCGATCTCAGCCAATCAATATCTCTCAAAGTGTTTTCGACAAGCAAATAGAAAGAACGGAAAAAGAAGACCTCGAATAAAATACATGGAACAATACAGATAGATATGAGAGAACTGAAAGGAGTCATTCTCCCATAATCGTACAAAATTATGTCCGTGGACTGCCATGAAAAACAAAAACTGCTAAAACAAAGCAAAACTAAACTGTATTATTATATTACTTTCAGTGACAAATTAGTAAATAAAGACAATTATATTCCCCAAATTTAATGTCCACAGACTATGATTCGTCATGTCCGTTTACAGTCCCGCATAGATTTTCGAAGAGGTTTTTATTGTATAAATAACCTTTCCTAAATAATTTATTATAAAATCTATCATTAAACAAGTTGAAACAATATTAAAATTAAAAAATCGCCTTTTTGGGTTTTTATTATTTCATTATATTTATTATAATATAAAAAACCTTTTTCCTTACCAAAAAAAGTAATGTCCCTGGACACAGGGAAAAGGGGTAATTATTCGTAGGAGACGGTGGTTGCTCTGAGCAACCAGTATGTAGAGAAGGAGATAGTCACCGATTTTGGGATATTTGAGTTTATAGGTACTTGATTTAGTGAGTGTTTCAATGCTGGGAGAAAAAGTTTATTTCAGTTTGTTGAAAGAGCCAAGATAATAAGTTATTTCCGTGGACAAGTAAAAAGAGGTAACTATGCATGTTTTTATTAGTTACGAATGAGATTTTTTTACGGCTTTAAGATCCAGGTTCAGTATAGTAAGGAATTCCTAGCCTATTGTCAGTCCCCAACTACAACTCAATTCAGAGGAAATATTCATGTCCGTGGACGTGGACATTTATGTGTGAAATGATTAACTGATAGGAAAAGCGATCGACGGAGGTAGGAAATCCGTAAAAGAGCGGTCGAGAAATCTTAAGAAGAAGGCAGAAAAACTCAACTGGCCTCGTTTACATTTAGGTTCATCGGAAGAAAGGTCGAAGAAAAGTTGATTGTACTGATTGCGGAGGCAAATGATACATGAAAAAGTTTGTTGAAAGTATCATTGAGCAGAAAACTGGGTGAAACACATTGAAGGAATTTTGGACATCATTAATAAAATAAAAAAATTGTATTGAAATTATATACTTATTATTGTTGCAATACTTAATGAGATCAAAATCAGAGGTCTTCCTCTATGGAACTTAATTTTAATCTGGCTTCGTTAGAGAACTCATTTTGATTCCCAGGAGAGGCTATTTTAACCTCAAAAAACTTCTCTGGCTGCGTCACTGGTGAAATGGCGTTTTCTAATACTTCTGGGGATGAAGCCCTAGTCTAAAGTCATCCATTAAGCATCTGAGAGCATATGCTATGTTACCTTACGGTGTGAAGCACCCATAGTATATCCACCAAGGTCTACTTCCTTATTATAAAACATATATTGGGCGGAATTGTGGAGTAAAAAATTGTTTATGTTTAAAGAAATTAAGATTACTGTTCAATGCCTGATGTGTTTGTATTACATGACTTATCTCGTAAGCAAATTCACAGCTGTTAGTAATTAGTCTGGCTGTTTGCTGCCTGATATTATGGCGCTCATAACTTTTTGCTTTTGGTTATTTATGCTTCGTCTCGCTGCGATTTGTGAAAATCACGTTTTGGCTGAAATAATAGCGGAATTGGCAGTTAACTTTTTTTTGTGAGTCAGATTTCCGAATTTTCCCCACTTTTCGATTTTTCATTTTCTACTAACTCAAGATAAGAGGCTGAAACTTGAACCGTGGCCCTCATGAGTTTATGCCCTATTTTTTGAACTTTCATATGTTGTGTGTGATGATCTCGGTTTTCTGTGCATTAGATAATATGTTTTCCTACGATTATTTTCTTTCCTATCATTGTGCAAGAGACAATTCGAAGCTATTTCAACGATCGATATCATATTAGGAACATGTATTAAAAAAGAATTGAGTATTATTAACTGTATAGTATTAGTATATATGGTGCAAACAGAATCCTTAAAATTAACTCTCTCATTATCATTAAGTTCTTTTCATTGTACCCTCCTGCGGAGTGTTGGCTACGCGTTAGAAAATCAGCAATAAATAAATACAATGGAATTTATATTGCTCTTTTCTACATGGTTCACCAAGACGATATGCCAAACATAGGTGGATGTTATAAAACTCATTGTGGATTACGGTACGATGAAACGTGTGCCCGATAGTGGATAGGAATTTAAAAAATTTGTTTTCACGATGGATAATCGTTATCGTTACAATAACAGAGGGCAATAAAATTCTTCGATTCAAAGCCCTTAAATGTTTTTATTGACCTATTTCGGTATTTAACAGCCATGAAACGGTGGATCAAATCCTATCAAAAAGTATTTGTGCAATACGCATATTATCTTTTGAAAACCAAGGAATTTATGCATCCAGGTCGAATTATATCTTTCGAGCAACGAAACTAATGCTATTCACGTGAACCAGCCTAAATTATTCTAAAACATGTTTCAAAATAGTGGTATTTATAAATTACCAAGCGATGATATTTTTTATTTCTCGGCCTATTCTCATGTTTCATCACCCATGTTCTCTTGATAACTTTCATATTTTTCTTCTGTACCTATTAGGCTTAGTCGGGCCGAAGTTTATCAGGATCGCTTTCAATGCGTGAGAATATTTTCAATTACGATGGAAATTTGTCAATTGCATGGTGTCCATGAAATCCACCTTGTTTAAATTTTTTAACGTGTAGATCCTGCTTCAGAAACTTTTCGCCGTTTTATTGGAGAAGGCGTTATTCATGTATTGCCATCTTTCGAATCCGCGAACTTGAATGAATGCAAGTTTATTTTATAGAAATTTCAGAATAATGGAAGTGGGAGATATGTCCTCTTTGTTATTTTTTAAAATCCATTAAGGTCCTGATATGTTTTACATTTTTCCTCTTGGGCGATATTTCAGGCAGTTTATTCGGGACTGCGATCTCGGTGAATGGCACTACCTTCTACGGGAAAACATATTGGAAAGTCGTCCCTTGCTTTTAAGGACGTCGTTATAATGAATTTGAGTGTCACTATCACCACTCCGATGTGACGATGCTCAAGGGAAACCACTGTTTAAGTAGGACTCATGACATCACTTTAAATTTCATTGACCAGGGATTACTATTTTAAGTTTATATTTTGCTACCAGCACTAAATTTTCCTCGCGAAATATGTGCTATATTTTTTTATACTACAAATATGCAAAAAAATTAAAGGGCAATGAAGGTATTTATAACTCTTTAAGTGAGATTCGCGGATGACTTCAAAATAAATTTGAACCAGAATGAAATATTTTTGTAAGAGCCGTGTGTGTAAGAGTGTGCGACATGACCCTGAGAAAGTGTGATTTATGCTGACCCTGTGATAAAGTAAACTTCTAAAATAATCATTCGCGATTCTCCGGATATTATCACCTAAACAATTGCTTTTTTTGATTTATGAAAATTATGTGTTAGAGAAAATGGCTCGAATGCAATGAGATATGAATAAATTTGCATTTGCGAATAAGAGAAGCATAGATTCAAAAAACGACCAAAAAAGTGAAAATTCCCGAAAATTTATTCTAATACTGAATCAATGGATCTTCGCAGTAACAAATTTTGGAACTCCTAGTCACAGAATGCCACTTGTACAGTGCAAAGTACGTGAGTGTAATTGTATTATAAAAACTGAGCTCTCTTGTAAATTTAATGTTTTGATTGTGATTGCAATGGGCAACTCCAGGGAAATGCTTTCAGAATTACTACTGTTCAGTAGGGTAACCATGGTCAGAAATAATTATCTCCTCAGCGCGACTTAATTTTCCGCATAATATTGATTTCTTGATTTTTGCAGGAAGTGTAAGGAAAGTCAATTTATTTGATAAATAGAATTTTTTTCTTCTATTCACAGAAAAAAGTTTGCGATGTATTTTGGAATTTGAAGTTAAGTCAAAAGATAGGTGTCAATGCCATGTAAATATTTAACTTTATTTCCCAGCTGCTGAAATAGGAATATTTTCATTTTGGGGTTACATAGTATTTAGGATGAGGAAAAATTCAGAGATGCTGGTTAATAATATTCAGATTGTGAGTTTGTAGTTAAAATTGAAGTGGAACGCATTAACGGAGAATTTAAGTGTCTTGAACATTAATATTTTTGCATACTTTGATGATTATTAGCTATGGGCATGGGACTAAAATGAATTTTGTACACGGGAGGTCAGTTAATCCTAATTTCTCGTCAATTAATATGACAAGACCAAATTTATTTCGTACATGCCTCCTATATTACGCCATTAAATAAATGCCCAGTCCTGATTTGGACTTGAATGTTATGAAATAGAGCAAAATTGGGGTGAGATGTAACTTTCCTGCGATCAAGGGGCCTTGCAGGACAAATGAATGCTGCCACGTGTGAATTAATTATGCGTGTTGCCAGGCAGATCTTCTTTGTGAGGGCCTGACACCATTGTGTTTCTAAGAATAGAGCAATTATTTAACAGAATCCATAGGGCATTGAAAAATGTAACTGGTCACTTTCCAGTATCCGACCAGAATAAGCCGCCTTCAGATTTGGGACATGGTATTTAGACGTTAATTTCGAGCGTTGATTTAATCATCTACGTTCTCCCGCACGTATTTGAGGATAATGGCTGGATGAGCTAAGTGTTGTAACCAGGTAATATTCGCGATGATAATCGTAGCCTAAGGTAGACTCACTATAAAGCAGTGAGAGGTAAAAGTAATTTGGGTTACCTTTAGTGATTATTTTCTGAAGATGGAACTCTGATTGATTTTTATCTCTACTCTCTTACGTTCGGTGTTTAATTTATAAATGCCAATTTGAATTTTTATTGAGGTTAATGAAAAGGCCTTCTTTAGTAAAGAAAAGGATGTAATAAGTCTTATCGAGGGCAATCTTGTCTTAATAGGGTGCTCTTGTGATCAATGCACTATTTGAGCCTAAAAATACCTGCACAGTACCGAAGCACATACATTCATTAAAGCATTAAGTTAAGCGTAGTTATCCAATGTATGAGTGATTACCCATTTACTAACCAAAAACAATCTATTACCGCATTTGTAGGCTTCTACTTCATAGCTAGCGATGTGAAGGGCCAGTCATCACATTCCCAGCTACTAATTCTCAAACTCCCAATAGGTACCTATACTGTAATTTGACGTGGATAATCATTTTAGCATTTTGGGTTTACGAAGAAGTAATACGAAAGAACTTTTTATCAACCTTAAGTACGTACAAAGTACTGCATGGTTTTTCCCCCAGTTAGGTGGATTTTTAATTATTCATTCGTGCAAAAATAAATGGCCGAAAAGTCTTCATTTTAGTAGGAAATGGACACTACAGGCCAGCAGTATTAGGCCAGGCCAGGATAGCATATTGGCTAATTATTTGAAATGTTTTACTTTGAACCCAAAGGCAGAAGGTGTTTTGGCTGTTAAATTGTGTGGTCCTGTTAAATCAAACTTAGTTTTACCATCGAAAAGTTGGTGAAAATAATCGTACCAAAATTTATTCAATCGGATACTATTTCCACGTGATTTTATCTAGGTTAAATTCACAGTTGTACTAACTCACCTCTTCGCAAGTATACTAGGTACTCAGGCGTAATTGTTTATTATATTTTTGAAGGGTTGCGGTTTTATCCTAATTTCCGTTAATTATCCATTCTCGACATTGTATTTTCTATTATGGAAAATTCTCTTACTGCCCTAGGTTACGAGTAAATGCTGGACACAGATTCATTCTATAGTTTGACATGTTTATTGTAAAAGTGAGCTATCCCTAAATGCACTTGTGCAAATTGGACTTAAATAAAGATAAATATATAATGGATATCCGTAACTTCCTTGGTTAGCTGTGATGGGGTACAAGTTACGCTTAAGTAATTGTATAAATAAATTTGAATCGCGTTTCGATTCCCGCCAAGTGCTGTTGTTAGCACTCATTCTTCGACTCACGCCAATGTTGCGTCAGGTCTGAAGCGGTATTTTTTTATTATTCCTCCTGCTCATTTTTCACACAGATGATAATGCGTTCGGGGTGGGTGGGTGGCGAAAAACTCGGGCGCCTTATAAAGGAAGGAGGCGCCGACGGCAAGGCCACCGACTACACTGGGAATGTGGGTGAAAGTGACGGGCTCAGTTTTTAACCGCGAGCGAGAGAGGAGGGTGCGTCGTCGGAGGAAAAAAAGTTGAAGGCGATGCGGCGAGAGGATCTTTATGACGATGCCGTGGAATGGGATTAGGGCTCTGGGATGATCACATTTGACGCCCCCATCTCTCGAGAAGTGGCCTTGGGATTTCATTCAAATTTTATTTTGAATCCAAGGAAAAATATCAGTTTTTACTTTAACAGCATTAGTCACAGGCATTTCGTATACTTACTTTTTGCTCTTTAAGACTGACACAAAATGTTTTCTCAATATTTTTATCGCGGCGCAACCGCTTTTTCATCCTATGTTTTTCCAGTAGACAGTGATCGTTTTTTTCACTTGGAACGTCAATGGAGCTGAAAAAATAAATCTGTGTTTACTCGGGAAATATTTCAAGTCCGAAGGAAAAAAATTATTTTTCAATTTCAACGGTTTTATCGTGGCGTAACTTTAACATCACCCTAATTTTTTCCAGTAGGTGGTGGTGGTTTTTTAACTTTGAAAAGCAATGCGATGGAAAAAAATCAATCTCTTTTTTACTCAGGAAAAACTTCCTCGAGTCCAAATCAAATTACTTAACTTATTTACTTGAAGCTTTTCATTAATTTTTGCCTAGCTCAGTGGTACAGCGAAGGGGGGTTTTCGGGGATATTCTAGACCTAGACCCCCCCCCCCCCCGAGCTCAGAGATATTTTACTGTGAAATCCATTTTAATTAATTGCATTAATATTACTTACAGAATAGTGTAAGGATTTATAAAATATCCCTCAGAAAGCCGTAAAACTCACTACTTATCCTAAAATTTTTCTGGGGACGGCCCCCGCACCTCCCGCTTACCCTGACGGGTATTTCATACCCCCAGACACCACAGTAGTAGTTGTGCCTAAAACCCTTTTAGCCTTAATTTCCAGCAGCGCCCCTGGCCTAGCTGGTATCTGAAATGTGATTAACAATTTCGTTTCTTTTGAAATCAATTTCATTCATTACTATCAAAACTATTGATATTCACAAACATTCTGGGTCCGTTTTAATAAGCCATAAGCCCACAAAATAGAAGTGACGCAGAACTGTAACTAAACATCCTAATTTTTTTACCAACGTCAAAAATTTTCTTATATGATTCAATTGGATCGAGAGAGAAGGCATGTGTTTTTTGGTTCCAATGTAAAACTTGTGTAAGTGATTGGTACAGTAGGACTGTTAATGTTTTTTGATTATCTTCTTGATATCTAATATACGCTCATAAACTGAAAAAATACGTTTGAGTCAGCTGCAGTTTTGCTTGCTTCTTCAGCGGTGTCAGAAGCAAGGAATATTTTTAAGTCTTATTTCTTGGCATACGGCGATGGTATTTGTAGGTGATTCTAGCGAAATATATGCTAAGCCTAAATGAAATTTCCACTATAATTTGACGAATGGTTTAAATTTCAGTTAGGTAGTGTGAGAAATTGGCATACAATCATGCACGATTTTCCTGGGACGTTCGACATTTCATTTAATCTGTTTACACGCCACCCTACTTTATTAGTGAATGGATTCGTTGGTACTAGGGGATCCATCAGGTTTCCTTTATGACCTCTCGGTTGAATGAAAAACGGGATTACATTAAAGTATCTTGGAATTTGAGTGGGAATCCTGACGGACAAAATTTAATCATTCTTTGTGTAGTGTTAGTTTACCGTCATAATTCAACGGGCCTTGAAGGTCTATTTAAGCAGCCTTGAAAGTATTCAAAAGAACACATACCTTTTTACCATGAAGCATGCGTCGGTAATCTTTGTGGCGCCATTGCGCTAGCTACCCGTAGCGATGGTAAATAACAATAGGCAATCGGCAATCTAAGTTTTTTTTAAAGAAAATAAAAACCTATTCTAGTTTTTCTTTTGAGAGAACCGGCTAAATTGCTCGTTCATTGTCAAAGTGCAGCCATAAAACGGCAAAATCAGCACCTCACGACGAATAATGCTTCCATCAAACGATGTAGGGTGAATACGTTTTTCACAACGAATATCTTGATACATTTCTCCATTCTTAAAGCAATATGCGCAAAATCCTCTTAATATGCGATGATAAAATAGTAATGTTATTAAATTGTGAGAAATACTGTTTTTTTTTGCAAAAATAAATATCACCCAGGGGAGTAAAAGCTTCATAGTTCTGGAATTTCCAGTGTAAATTGGTGAATTTGCTATATTCTGGATACGCTCAAGTAGATAACGGGGTTTGAAAACTAATTTTTGGATGTATTTGAACCCATTTTTTGTAGCTGTAATAGAGGAACAACCATGGAAGGCCTGCTTTGTTGAGGGAACATTTTACAGGAAATATAATATCTTGAATAATTATTTAAGGATTGCTATGGCAGGATTTACCAGGCGAAGTGGCGGAAAAATTAAGATTATTTTTTTGGAAAGAAAAAATATTTTATAGTTTTCCCTGGAGCTCTGGTAAAACTGCTTATTGTCAAGTTATAAAAATTTTAAATACCTGTTATTGTTTGTGATGGGAAATTTTTGAGAGTGACAAATTTTACGCACCTCTATGAACTGTGACAGTGAGTCCGATACCTCATCGATCCTTAAGAAATATATGTATAATATTTCCCTAAGGGCGCGTTAAAACCAAAGTCTCAAACTAATAAGTGGATTATATAAGTCAGGAGAACTATTCCTGCAGAGCATGCGCCGGGAAAAACTTAAATTCTACAGGATAACATTAGTTAGTCTTTTTAATTCTCCAAGTTTGGTGACGTCGTTAATGGTAGAACGAGATTATTAGCTCGAAAACTGAATTCCTGAAACTACCACTTTCTCTGAAAAGGCGTTTTTGTTTTGTCTCAGATCAACTAATAGGATCTTTTAATGTAAAAACGGATACTTGGCTTTATATATAAATCTTGAAATGATGGGCATTTGATTTAAGAAATAATCTTTTCCATGATACGCGTGCAGGTTTTTGCAGCCACTAGAAAATATATATCTCATCAAGAAGGATGTAAGGAACTAAGTGGGAAGCTAACCAATACTTCGTGACATGAGATATTCCCCTGAGAGATATAGTTTGAGGCAGGCGTATTTTTAATGACATCTAAAATGAATATATGCAGATATAGTGAAAGTGATGAGACTCCGTGGCACCAGAAGTCAGAAACATGAGGAAATCGAGGAAAATAATAGACCGGAGAAGGTTATGTTTGTGCTCGAGTTCATCTTAATGAGCTCGGTTTCCGTTATTGTCCTTACCCAGTGGCCACTTTCGCAACTGATTGCCTGGGAAAACGGAGTCCCAACACCGCGAGGGTGAGCTGAGGAGAGGAATTCATGCAGAAAAACGCTTCTCTAATACCGTTCGTCCCGAGTAGTTCTTTGCATAGGAGGCGCCCCGAGCCATTCTCAGTTACCAGATACGCCAGTCTCATTTTTGCTCTCGTTTCGCGCTCGTAATGAGATCGCTTCGTGAGATGGCCTTGCAGCCATTCGAATACATATCTGTCTTCTTCCGGATGTTTTTTTCGCAGTGATCGAGAGATTGATAACAATGCGAGGTGCAAACTCTTTTTCTTTGCTTCAGTAACGACAGACTTTCTGGATAGGAGCGAAATATTTCGTGCTCTAAGAATTATTCAGGATAATGTGCCTCCTCATTCTACTTAAGAATTTAGGATTGTGTTATCTATGTTCAAAAACTGGTCGATTGCTAAGCAGAAGCTACTAAGGGGTGTTGTCCGGGGCTGTATCACTATTAAAATTGCAAATTATTAATGTGATAATATTTTACCCCGACGGCCTTGGTGATGGGGGGGAGGGTAAAGTCTTCGCCTGCCAAACATTTGGTCGCGGGTTTGAGTCCCGCCTGGGTAGGTTGCCCCTATCCAGGGCATGCATATTCGTGGACGTGTAATTGTTAAGCTGTTGAAAACCCCTGTGTAAAAGGACAACGTATGCTATTTTTGGACAAATGGGAGAAAAATAAGAAAAAGGTTAATATTGGGAGCGGATAGTCAGGTAATCCACGCCCGAAGATGTCTAAACATGATTTTAAAATACATTAGGTTAGCAGTGGTTTTACAATCCTTTCATTTTTTAAGCTAGCGCTTTCAATAATTTCTTGGTTCCACTCCCCTTCGGATCCTCGTTAGCTTTGGTGGTATTTCTTACCCTTCTTTCGATGGAATCACAAGGAAAGTTTAACCGCACCTCTTACTCTTCTTTAAAATTAGCTGGAAAACCTCACACGCACTCAGTGCATGGAAATCCTAGTTGGAGACAATACTAGGAAAAACCCAACTCAAGCAGAATTTGAACCAAACGATATATAAGGAGTTGGCAAGCAAGGAGTTTACTCTGCTGAAAATTGCTAATCAATATATTTTCGAGATTATGCGCAGGATGTCCCCCGAAAATCTTTGAAAATCCCTCACGCATATTCTTTTCAAAAGGCAAAGTTTTTCTCAGCCCTGAAAATAGTCTTTTGAGATTGTAGCGAACGACAATTGCAACGCTGGAGAAAGCATCATTACCACAAAACGTCACACGTGTCATTGCCTTTAGAAATATTCATCCTGGATGCAGGGCCGGATCCAGGCATTTTTCTGGTGTTAAGTGAACAACATTTCGTTCCCCCCCTCAAAAATAGCCTGAGGGGGTATTAGGGATTCTCTTTGGATTCATTTTAAAATAAATACTAATAATTTAGGAGTAGGGGTCGAGGATTCAATATCAGCGTGTACTTATAACGTGTTTGCTCTTATGTATATTGAAAGGGATATTTTCAGGACTTAAAAACCGGCGCTTAAATGCCTTCTTTTGTTCGGTGCCCTACGTGGCCTTGTACTTTGCTTACCGCTTGAACCGGCCCTGCCTGGAAAGACATTTTCATATCCTGAACTACTTGTAAATGTACGCCATGTCATTTCCATCTATGAACGATCTGCAGTGAGTTTCCGGGTTCTAAAAACGCGATCATTGTATTAATTATTTTTGGGTGACTAATTTTTGGATGGTATTACTTGAAATGAAGTTGTATTGATCATTGTACGTCATGTGTTGTGCCGAAGGAAGTAAAATAAGGTACGATATTTTTCCTATCAACCTTTAGTTTTCGTGTACAATTTAGATTTAAATAAGCCTTAATGAAGTTTATCTTGGCATTTGTTGGCTCTGCATGAGTCTAAAAGTCAATATTGACTGCATTAAAATGTTTCTGTGTTAGCCTTTTAAGTAATGACAAATACTAATTAAATCGCCAAAATACGCCATTTTAGAACAAGGTGACACTTTGGCAATTAGGATTTTCTGGCCTGAAATTACCAGGAAAAATCAAAGCATCTCATTTATCTTGAGAGTTCTTTACCTATGTGGTATCTAATGTCTGCCTTGTGTACCTGAAGCAATGATCTTCATTATTTTGTAAATTTTCCATGTAACATCATATGTACGTCACGTACGGTCCGTGAAACATAAAGGTATCACTCGTAAAAGTCGGCCAATTTGTTTTCCTGATGCATTATCGCATGCGGATTACGTTCTCCTCATGAAAACGTTTTCGGTGAAAGATCTTTTCATGGGGCAAAAAAAACTTTTTCTCCCTCCAAAGTTTAATGTGGGATCGACGGTACGGGTGTAGGGTGCGGTTGAATTTGGTGCGTGAGAAACCTCACGAAGTCTTGCCTTCCAAGGTCAATTCAAAACCGGCATGCCTACCATGCAAAGTTAAGTTTTTTTGCAGTTTGACAGACTGTTAGGAGCATATTTAACTCACAATTGACTCTATAATTGGAATAATACTGAGGTGGTGGCTACGGTAACCGTTTCACTGTTTCGCTATTTGTTTGATTTAAAATTGTAATTAGCGTATTGTTTAATTTTTAATTACGATAAGTGCACTCTAAATTGGCACTCTTACTGTATGTGTACCATTTTATTAAAATAAACTACATAAAAGTGTAATGTAAGCTAAGGTGTTGCATCAAACTGCTTTGTAAGGTATAATAATCCGTTGGAAGTGGGTGCCGTTGTCGTTTTAAGTAGAAGCATCGTGAAGCATGATGGTTCTTCAATAGTGATTATTGCCATAGATCCATGGAGTACCTGTCATTGTCGTTCCAACGGCTTGGAAAATATAGGTTTCGTTTTTTTATAATAATTAAGAAACTTATTTGTAATCAGACTATGGTATTTCTGCCTTTTTCTTGTAATATTAAGCCGTAAAAATATGATGATGCACAATGAGAAGTTTTTTTGCAAGACATACGTTATGACAAATTAATTCTAAAGGTTTTTTTTTCGTTTAAATTTACAGATGTGAAAAATTCTCTTTTGCTTGACAAACGAATTAGAGTATTCTCCGCGAATATATTTTGCATTCCTTAAACGTAAGTCGTTTGTGGCTCTATTGTTTTCGTAATCCATGAAGATTCCTCTGAAGAATTAAATCATTACTTAACTCCATAAAAATCAATTACAATCCAGCGATAGTAATTACTGCAACTCTATTAACGATTATTAATACCGCAGCAACGTGATATCCTTGACATTTGGGAAAATTTTTATTTAATGAGCGATGAATTAGACGAGAAAACTTTCAGCTGAAATGTTTTGTTTTCACATTAATTAATTCTTAACTGTGGTTATGAATTTTATTTCAAGTGGAAAAGGAAGCCGGTAAATTTTTCCTGGATATAACTTTGTAATGTGCTGTGGATGGTTCTAATAAATTTACCATGAGTCTTTAGGCCAATTTTTATTGTGTTCATTTAGTAATGAGAGTGATTTAATTTTTTTCGGTTGAATCTATGATATGCATTATAATCCGAGGTGATGAATTTCTCTCTTGATAGTGCCAACAAACATATTGCTCAATATATGTGCATTATGATTCACCTCTTCGTACTTAAGGCTGAAGAAAAAAACATGCCCAGCTCTTTGTGCGTTTTTATCTCAAACTAGTGTATGGCAGATCAAAGTGTGTTTCACATTTCTTTTTGCGGTTGTATTTTTTTACATAATACGCGAAATCTCATTTTGCGGAAGTCTTTCAAGCTCTCCTCGAAATATGTCCCAGTTGGAGTGAGCTTGTGCATTCAAACGAGGAGACAGTGAGTCATATTTTTATTGATGTCTTAATCAGAAACGCTTCGGAATTTTAGGATCCCGCCATTGGCGGCGTGTTGACGTCACAGTCTCGGAAACTTCAAAGAATACCTTGTATGAGATGAGACATTTCGGCGTCATGATGTCACGACTGAGGCTTTGTCAAGATTTGGAAATACTTCGCTGATGTTTTTCCTGGATAAAGCGACCCTGTCCTTGCTCTTTTTCATCAAGGCTAGCTCCTCTTTCTGGCTGAAAATAGCAAGTACTTCTGTTTCGTCCAATCGTATACTCTACCATCCATCATTTTGTCGTTTTAAGGATATATATTCTTCCATTTAATTACTGAAAGAAAGCCATCGATGGAGAGGATCGATACTCGATACATCGATACTTAAGGATCGTGAATTTATTTTTTAATACTATTGAGTTATAGGCGGAAATATTAATGAGGACTTCTGTATAAAGTGTCTAGCAATGTATAATACACTTCCGTGAAATAACTTTTGCCCTATTTTGCGATATTTGGTTTGGAATTCCCGAACTTTACCATCTATCGTCTTCTTCAAAATTACTATAAAAACAGTAATTATAGTAAGGCAATAATTTCTCATTTTTAGCTTGATTGAATTTCATCACATATTTTGATAGCATAAGTTAAATTTTGCCGATAAAAGAACTCTATGGAAGAAATACATCGAAACGAAAGAACGAAATCATAAGACAGTATTAAAATTTACAATTACAGACCTTAGTCCAATAAAATTCATTCACACTGTAGATGAAGGAATTACAAAATATCAGAAAACATTATTCACTGTCTTGTTCTGTGAAGTATTAAAATTAACAGATGGTTTAAAATTTAAACTTATGATATTCACGTGTGATGAACATTTTTATGGAATGAAAGGCTAAATGAATCAGAAGTGGATCACCCGTCTCGATTTTTTTAGACTAGCATGCCTAACTTTAGGAGGCCAACTTCTAAAAATACATAGCAGTGGCTCCTATATCTACCTAATTCACATGTTTAAGCCTTTACATTGGAATCACACACGAAGGCATTTTTTATACCTCTAAAGGCCTGTTTACACGGTACATTAGCTCGCACAAGTTAATGTCTAAATGCACGAACGCGAGAATGAGCCACAAAATGCACCATGTAATCATCCAACTTGAGGGAATGCATGAACAGAAAATAGAACCTATTCTAATTCGATTAATGTATTCGTGCATGTTTCGTTCCGGTCCACCAATATCGTTCATGAAATATGAAATTAACTGGTAATTGTTAATGCATCGTGTAAACAGGCATTAAGTAAATTGGATGGGTGAGGCTGATACTTTGTGGAGATCCATCATGAGATATGAAGGGAAACACTTTTACGTTCCACATAAAATTTATTGAACTACAGTCGACATGTTTCGCTGCGCTGCAGCATTATCAAGACTAAACCAAGAAATTAACCATACCAATATTAATAGAAAATTACACACTTGCATACATTTGAGAAGGTATAGGGGCATCTATTTATATTGGTATGGTTAATTTCTTGGTTTAGTCTTGATAATGCTGCAGTGCAGCGAAGCATGTCAATTAATTAATTTGATGTAGAAAGTGCAAAGTGTTTCACTTCATATTTCATTCAGAAGAAATGACTCATTAAGCTAGCACCTCCGGAATTACAAATATTTTTTTAAAGCGTTTTTCTTTATATCTACACGCTCTTTTCCAAGCCTATTCCTGTGGCTTACTACCTGCTTTGTTACCCTGTGCCTGTCTTTAAAATTTCGACCGTTGAAGTCTCCAGACGGGGAATGAGGGGAAGTAGCAGGCCCAAGTTGTCAAGGCCAACGGATGGACAATGAGACAGTGGAACACTTTTCTTTTCCGGATCGCGTAGTTTTTCAGCCGGTCCATTTCCTTTTGCTCTCTTTCCGTCAGCAAGGACTTCTTGTCCGGTTCCACTGCCGCTGACCACCCAGCGGCCAACCTTCCAGGGAGGATGTTATTATCTCTTGGGATAAGGAGAGACTCGAATGTGCTTCCCCGCGAGCTTTCTCGTCTTATTCTGTGGTAAGGGCAGGTGGCGCCTGGGGGCGTTGCAGAAAATACCACCGTGGCATTGAGAAAGGTGTTCAACTTGGTTTATTTCTCGTCTTCCCTCCCGCCAGCTCTTCCCCTCAAATAACCGCCTCAGGCTTCACTACTTCCCCTACTCCCTCGCGCGCTCGCGTTGTGTTACAACTGTTCACTGCTCCTGCCGAGCGGATTTCTTCCATTTTTTTCAGCCTCCGATGAACTTTGCTGCATCGCTCATCTCGTTCTGGTGCACTTTACCGTACGATGACGAATTTTTTTTGGGATGTTATTGCTGAAACGAGTTTGAATTTTATGATGGTTCTGGGAAGCGGTTAATAAATGGGTCAGAATCTTCGTCACAATAAAATTCACATACTCATTCTTAATTGTGTGGTATTGCATTTTAAAGTTTCTTGGATACTTAACTTTTACTCGTACCACTACTTTTTTAACATTAAGCGACCGGGTTTCGATGAGAAACCATCGTCATTAGGCGTAAATAGGGTGGTTTTTTATTTTATTTTTATTGCCTAAATCGAAAGATTATTACTATATTACGTACGTAGGTACGGTAGGTACGTATTTCACGCTATTAGATTTTTAAATGACGATATTTCTTTTTCGCGGTTAAATGTTTCGCGGAAATAAAAGTGAAAATTTTCAAGCGCGCGAAAACGCGACCGCTAAGTATGAATGCTTGGAAAAGCCCGCGTGACGTCATTATGGTTCCGGCTGCCGCCGTATGAGGCCACCTTGGTGCGAGGCTATGAGCGCCGCTACGATGTAGGCTGCTGGCAGGTAACGCTTGGCTTAAATAAGGATTATTAAAACTAACAAACGAAGGAAACTTTCCGGCCATGCGCAATTTTAATAAGTGAGTATTAAGAGATGTTTCCCTGAGCTCTGTGCCTCATGCATGCATGGATTGGTAATCTCAGACGATGCAAAACTCCTGACTACTCGCATTGAATCTAGGTTCCTGTGACGTCACGTGGAGTGGCTTGGCATGGGCGGCAATCTGGCCTTTTTCAAATGAGGTTAAAATTGACCATTATCATTCGTCTAAACTGGGATTATTAAACCGAAATAATTTGTATATTATGAATACACTTATGGTGGGTAGAGAATCGCAATCAATGCCTTTCGTTTTCTTTGATGAAGGAAACTACCCTTTTATTATGTAAATATTATTATATTATGTTATAATAATTTTCGCTCGATGCTGATGATTACTTATCTAAACCCGGGTCGCATAATGTAAAAAAGTAGAGGTATAAGTAAAAGTTAACTATCCAAGATACCTTACGTCCTCTCAGCCATTTTTCGTGAGCACCTAGACTATTTGCTGACCTTATGCTACCTATGCTATGCTACTATATCAACACATGAAATTTTCAGGTTCATTTATGGTGCTTAAAAGTCACTATGACCTCAGTATAATGGTTCTGAGAAGCTGCAAATAAATGGGTCAGAATCGTTATCTCAGCCATTTTTCGTGAGCACCGATATAAAAACAATTTGTTGATCTTATCCTTATAAATGGAATTAATTCTCAGGTTCAGTTATGATACTTTGTATATAGTAAGATCTTAAAACTGTCTTTATAATCTACTGATAATACGCATATCGTATGATAATTGCAGTTCGTTCGAACTTGGGCATGTTCGATTTTCATCATTTAAACTTTTTTCGGCCTGTTTTTGGAGTGCACATACCGAATTTATCGAATAAGGCTGAATAAAATTATATAAATCACACGTTTGCACATAATTCCTGACCATAGGAGGCCAACTTCGAAAAATGCCCAAAAGTTGGCTCCCATCTCTTCCTAATTCATGCTAATCAGCTTTTTCTTTAAGAATAGCCTTTCGATAAGCTTTTTTCTGTAATAATTCTTCTTGAATTTCTGAAAAAAGGTAGAATATCACGATGGTTCTCGGAGCTGGTATTAAAAGGGTCAGATTCTTTGTCTCAGCCATTTTCGTGAGCACCCAGACAAACCGTTTAGTGATCTTATGTTTACCATTCGCAGAAATTCTCAGGTTCGGTTATGTTACCTTATTGATATTAAGATCTTAAAACTGTCTGTATAACCTACTGAAAATATGCATACCGTATGCACATTGAATTTTTTTTAAACTCGGTAATGGTCGATTTTTATTTTTTGCTCTTTTTTTCAGACTGTTTTTGTAGTGCAAATGACGAAGGTATTGAAGTAGGTTGAGTGTTTCCAGGAAAAAGTCTTCGAGGAAAGAATATTCAATTAACTCATAGCCACTTTTAGCTGTGTAAATAGCTATCTCTTTAAATAAACTCTGAAAACTTAATCTTCTACCGAGGATTATGTTGATGAATTCTGTTCTCTGCATCGATGTGTAAACAACTTAGTTGCCTCACTTACTCAGCTATAAATCTTAATGCTGCTCGTAATTGAGATTTGCTATGCTTATACTAGCGAACAGTAGTTTTTTAGGCTGGATTCATAGCGGCACATTTACGATTGAAATTTTTTCACTCCACAAGTTACGTCTACGCGCATAACTGTTATGTCAGTTAAAGTATTTTTTGGTGTCAGTTCTAAAGTCAACTTAATTACAACCCAAGTTTCGTGACGACGCTATGAATCCTTAGCCATTGTGGTTTGCGGCAATGTTACCCTTGCGGTTCAAGCTCTATGACAGCTTTTGAAGTATAGCGTTGTAACGGTACTCGGTATCGGGAATGAGTAAAAGTCAATACGAAATAATTTATATAGGCTCATCTCAACGTGATTAGACTGGTTTTGTTGTTTTAGACTTTAATCTGATAAAAATCTAAACTATAAGTAAATTAAAAGTTATTGGAAAATTTCCATAAATAATTTTGTGAACGGAAGTACTTTTGGGAAAATTTTGATTTACTAATTCATTTTGTCAAACACTTCAATAATTTTTGTAATAGCACATCACTTTGCGATACAGGAAGCAAATCTTTTTTCAGACTTGTTCTGTAGTATTTTTGCTAATGGGGTGTGAAATAGAAAGGGAAACTGTATTGAGTCGTTTTCTGGGTTACAAAAATGTGTATATTCAATAAATTTATTAATTAATGAGAAAAATTCCTTCACAGCTTTATTTTTTCTCTTATTTTAATTTAAAGTTTGCTACTTAGATATATTCTGCATTCTGATCCAAAAAAGAGTAGGAAAAGGACTTCACATAGTGTTATGGCAAATTATGAAATACTTCGTAGCATACAGTAAGAATTTACAAAAGAAATATCGACTAACATAATTTAATAAACTTACAGGGGCGGATCCAGGATTTATTTCTGGGTGGGGCACAAGCAAGGCCATACCCGGCATTTTGTTCTGGGGGGGGGGGGGGGCACAAGTATACCCCGTAATACAAAACGAAGGCAATTATAATGGGACCGTATTCAAAATATTGCATATTTTTTGAGGGTCTGGGGGTGGGGAGGGGTACTGCCCCTGTTATATGGTAAGGATAAAATTGGATCTGAATATTTGTTGACAAATAGCTTCTGCGATTAGCTTGCGGGGATTCGAATGTGCGGTTGAAGTGTAAACGTATAAGTTGTAATTTTATTTTCAAAAAAGTGTCAATGGACTTTCTCAGCCATTTAAAGCAGTTTAAAGTGAACTCAAATTCAATCAGTGGGCAGTAAGTTGGATTGCACATGCTGGCAAGCGTATGTCTGTTGTGATGTTTGTTATGGCGATGAGATGAAATGGAAAGTCAATTACGCTGCGCTGGATTCTTACGTAGTTTTTGAATTCCAGGTCACGGACAAGATCAGTCCATTTTTTTCTTTGGTAATGTGATGCGCGAAGATGGCAAAGATGAGACGGTTCCATGTTAATTTGTATACTTGTTTGTGATGGATCCTTATAGCGAGGATTGAAATTCATGCGCATATGGCAAAGGAAACTTAGCCGGCGTTAGGCTCATGATCTGAGTGGTCAGCTTTGGAAACAACGTTAACCCCAGGCTTGGTGTTGTCCTTTCGAAAAATTTTACCAGCAGAATCATGATCTAACTCATTGGATAACTTTTTTGAGATTTTAACATATGATAAATAATCCGAAACCAAGTATTATTTGCGTTTAATTTTTTTTATAAAAATAAATATTATTCGCAATTAAACTGTTAATTATATGATGGCTCACTTTTGATTTTTTTAATTGTACACGTGGTTACATTTTGAAAGAGAAACATATTCAAATGTTCACTTTTTAGGACGAATATTTGCTTGTAAACTGAAGTGCATTATCCTCAGCACAGTGTCTCTTACAATTTTTCAAATGGTATACCATGATAATACTTCGTGAAAACGATATGCGTGCAATATGAAATGTTAAGTGCTTCATGGAAAAATCCTGGTTTTAGGGTACGATTGCTCTAAAAAGTACCATTATCACTAGTTAGTTTTGTGCATTATATTGCCTCTTTCGTTGTCAGAAAGTCTAGAAAATGTGCTCCTTCAAATAATTGTTACTTTCAGGAACCTGTATATTTATTCCGAGCATTTAGAAATTGTGATGTACCATGAAAGTGCTTCATAGAAAATATGCTGTATGCAAAGATTCTCTGGTTGACAAATTAAATCCAGCAGGTGATGGTGAAATGGAGGGTTTTCGTTACGTGAAGCGGCACTGGAACAAAGAAGGCCAATTAAGAAGTTCGTGCGGTCGTGATCGTATTTTCGAGGGCATCAATGGGTGATCTCCCAATATGCCTGGGTGTGATGAATATGTATACCTTCCTATTATTTTAGCATTTAATTAAGGATTGCTACCTTGAGTTAATTTCTTGCGCTTGCCTCTCGAAGAGTGGTTTGTTCTGTTTAGTGTTTGGGAAAAGGTGTAATGTTAATGAGCCAAAATTAATATTGCGATAATTTTTTTCCAGAGTAAAAAATTAAAAGGAAAACTTAGAGATCTTTTCTGGGAATGAGTTCTTAAAAGAGCTATATTAAACAATCACGCATGAATAATGTCTTTCATTTTATCTCATTCTCATACACATAAATTCGACGGTAAATTTAATATTAATATGATTTCCATGAAATATTTCAACTGATCTCGTTTTGTCATATTGTAAGGTATTTTCGACCCCGTACTTGCATTTGTCAGCTATTGTAAAGGACGATTGTTTTGATTCAATATTAATTATTTATTCCGCTTAGCCTTTCTTGGTCCTCTTAGTCATATAGAATAATAATTATATTATGTTTAAGATGTG
Organism: Ischnura elegans; assembly: GCF_921293095.1. Taxonomy (NCBI): domain Eukaryota; kingdom Metazoa; phylum Arthropoda; class Insecta; order Odonata; family Coenagrionidae; genus Ischnura; species Ischnura elegans. The sequence goes on along the minus strand of NC_060251.1, from coordinate 34,300,843 downwards.
AGTCAGTATCCTTTCTACGGGAAATCCTGTAAACTCAAGATTGCCTGAATGCCGTATGCAATTCTGACGCTTAGAGTAATTAGTCCGCACCTAGAATATGTGGCAAGCATTTGGGAGCTGATGCAGAAGAATGATTCATTGTAATGAAGCAAATACAAATAAATGCCTTTCGATTCCTTGCTAACTACTATGGGCTAGCGTACATTTTTAAACAACTTTTAGTGGCATTTGGTTGGGAACCATTTAACATTTGGAGACTTCTCGCTAGGATTCGATTATTTTAGCGATATGTAGCAAGCATCTTTTGTTTGACTCGTAATATCATTCTTGTACTTAAAAAAATTTCCAAGTCCTAAGGAAATACGGGTGACTTAACTTTTTAAAATCAAATTTTGTGCATTTTCTCGGAAATATAGGATCACGAAAGAAATGGAGAGGCAGCAAAAACGATTCTGGATCAACCCTAAAGTTTTGATGATAAACTTAGTCGTGTTTGTGGGTGATGCACTCAACCTACTCCCAACGTTGATATTAACATGAAATTCCTACAATATTCATCAATTTTTAATTTTCAGATGTACCAAATGCTCAGACATTCTTATAGCAGCCTTATGTAGCTTACTGCACACTTCTGTGCCTACTTATACTTACTTTAGATATACTGTGTGAAGGCAATGAAAAAAAACTTTAGCGTGTTTTATTAGCTCCTGATAAATATTTTGTTAAAGGATTTTATATGATTTGTAAATTGCTGATATGTTTTCACAAGCGAAATTATTTGTGATGTGGAAACTGGACGAGATGTAAGTGGGTTAGAGTTTTATGGACGTGTTGTATTATTATTATTTCGGTGTGATAATGGTTGTCTTTAGATATTGAAATATAGTGAAAATATTGCAAATCATAAGCTTACTATTAATTATTATTCGATTTATAGGACTTTTTGAAACGAATGAACCTTGACGAGGTTGGCATTACACATTGAGGGGCAATGTCAAGGATAACAGTTTGGGAATCGAAAGTAATTCTCTGTGTTTATTTCCTCTTGCTTTGAATTTTTATTTCTTTCGCATCAAAAAAGATTTTACTCATTATCCGTGCTCTCTTGTTAACACTTCATCACTCCTTGGCTTCATTAGCTTATTGCAAGGACTGTGATGTAACTTTTTCAGCTTAAGGAGACTTCAAAACAGCTTTATGAATACCTACCTAAACAATTATTTCTCAACCTGTTTTGACTCTTTAAAATGATTTTCAAGGTTGAAATTCTTTATTTCATTGAATATCTTTATCTTATGCAAAGGCATTTTTAGTTCGGGAATGGAAACTGATCGAAACTGGCCGGTTTAACCTTCAGAATAGAATATACTGGGTAGTTTTTCTGAGCGAAACCGTCTCCCGTGTAAATAAAATATGTGCTTCTGCTCAATGTGGCAGTGAAAACCATGTGTATTATTGACCCTTGGATAAACCATCTGACATTGAAATTGCGTGTCGTAGACTCAGTATTCCTATGCACGTAATTTTGCTCCTTCCACAAACGTAGAGCGAGTTGCTGTTTACTAAATATTTACCATATAGTGAATATTTCCTGAACGTTAGTAATTATTAATGATGAAGCTTTAGAGAACTATTTGTTGTGGAATAAATTATTCTCAGGAGGCAATTCTTAAGCTATTGAATTTTAATATCTGCTGTGGACTACTTCGGAAAGCTATGGACTTTTATGTGAATATTTCACTCCCTGATTTACTTTTAAGCATGTGCAAAGCTTGGTATATTGCCATTCTATTTATTATTGGAAGAGTATGAATTTTTTATGACTACAAAAATAAGAAAAAATATTTCGTTCCCATGCCTCCTCCGTGTTAATTTTACAATTTATTTGCTGGAATGGGTATAAAAGGGGTAAAACCAATAGAAAAAATGGAGTAAAACTCAACTTACTCTGTAAACTTAGTTCAATTTATCTACCATGCATTGCTTAACAATTATTTCTCCGTAAGTAAATATTCCGGGACCCTGGTGCAAGTAAAAATTCTTGATTATAACTTTATGATTAGCAAATCCCCGCATTTTTTTTATATTGGTTTCGGCACTCCTTTCAGAAGATCTGTTATACAAGAAAAACAATAAATAGTAACGAAATGTGTATTACCGCAATATCATCTCCAAATTTTGTCTGCCAAGCTCCAAGGTTGCAATCAAAGTTCATTTTTAAAACAAATGGCATCACGGGGGATCAGTTTTGGGCATTGCGGCAACTAAGAAAATGCTCTGTAAAGCACATTTGCTTCATTAATGGCAAATTTAACGGAATTTGTTTAGTTTTCCTGCCCTTGACTTTTTATGGTATCATTTACCTGGAAATCTGGGACTGGAAAGTAATAATATTTATGCAATTAATAATCTAATTTTCAACCCGAAGGATTGGTATACATAGGTAAGAGTAGAACTCTCCTCAGACTAAGGCAGAGGCGTGCAAATATACGCATTCAGGGTAAGGGAGTATGTTCCTTGCCCACCACGCACGCCAAGGATTTTGATTTGAGTGTGCTCAGTGGAAGGTTTCGCTGAAAATATGGACTAGGGATCCTTCGATTTTGCCTACCGTCCAAAGCCCAGTGGTTATGGTGTTCGATTGCCATACCGGTGCCCCGGAATTCTTTATCCGCGACAATTTTTTGACGGCCTCAGTGGCGCTGGCGTAATATCCCCGTCTGCCAACCTTAAGGTCGTGGGTTCGAATCCCACCTAGGTGAATTTACCGCCATCTCGGACATGGATGTATGAAACGTTGTAAGAAAGGACTATATGGTCATAAATTCGTTTGTAATAAAGACGTTATAATTGTTATTATTACCCACATAGGCTACCGCACTCACTGTAACCAAATTCGTGATGCGGTTTCGTTTATACGGTTCCAACTACAAAAATCCCCGGCTGGACGACTATATTAGCGTCGAGGCGCAGTCTTTTGTTCATCTCTATTTTTTGACGCATGGGAGTATTTGAGAGCACTATTCAAGTACAGTGCAAACAATGCCGTCGCCAGTATAAAAATTCAGGGGTTAAGAAATTTTGAAAGATATGGTATATTGACCTATGTATATTGAATTATTATTATATTTTGATTTTTTTCGGAGGAGGGGTTCATTTGAAGGGGGCACACCAAATAATTAATCTTCGAGGGGAGTTTAAACCCCCTCACATGCGCTCGATACGGTATTGGAAGTAAAATATATATTCATAATTACACTCACCGTATGGAGCAGTAGGTTGGCCATCCTTATCCTCCGTCAGCAAACTTCAGAACTGGGAAAACAGCAATCCAGGGAGCTCGTCAAGAGGCGGAATTCAGCAGCTGATCTTCGCGCGGGGCTCCTAAAGCCTCCAGGGATTATGCCACAGATTATGGGAAGAAGGTCCACGGTAGCGGCGCGCGCCAAAAAACCTCGGAACTCGTAACCGAAAACCTTTTTAAACTCTTTTGACTCTTCCCTCGTGTGACCACGGCACCATCCGCGAAAAAAACAAGTGGGAAGTGGATCAGCAGGAGGAAAAACGAGTTTCCTTTAACAGTCTCCCACTCGCATATACTGAGGGGGAAACTCTTTTTAAAAAAATATACCCTCTCGTATATTTCGGCGAGGTGGATAAACTCGCGAGGGAAGGTCCGTACGGCGTTTCGGCTTATCCTATTGTGGTCTACTCAAGGCGTAAGGTACTCCAGGTGGCGCAAAAGTTTCAACACCAAGCTTTTCTTAGCGATCTGGTGGGTTGAATCTAGATGGACCCGGCGATAGACGTTTCGATCTATCAGCTTGTGATCTGCACAACTTGGTGGTGGTGTTAATCCTGCAGGCAAAGCGCGAAGAACACGCCGGGCTGCTAGTAACAGTCCAGCTAACGAAAACTTTTGAACAACAAGCTGTTCTCAGCGATCTGGTGGGTTGAATCGTGATGGACCTGGCGAAAGACGTTTCGGTCTATCCACTTGTGATCTACACAAGGTGGAGGTGGTGGTAAATCCTGCAGGCGAGGTGCGAAGAACACGCCGGGCTGCTGGTGGTATGTTGTTTCGTGACGACGTCCGTGGACACCTCGGTGAGCGTTCGTTCCCAGCTGTGAGTGTGCTATCCCAGGCTGAAGTCTGCTCGAGAGAGTTGCGGAGACGGGACTGGAGGAGCGCGCGGCTGGAGAGCGGGAGGTTGTGGAGCTTTGCAGTCCTGTGTCTTCTCGTCCACCCTCTCACCGTACCCCCTACATTCCCCACACCACTCTCCCATACACCTTCCACACATCCCCCTTCCCTTCTGAATAACCCCCTCCCTTTCACACAGGACGGGTGGAATTCCCCCTTCCCTCCCACTTTGTTCCCATCTCATCCCCCTCTCCCTCCCCCCTCCACTTTAACCTCGCGAATAATGGAAAGGTGGTGGTGCACCCGATTTCAGCGCGGACGAAATTCACACATCCCCTTGTTTGTCACTGCACCGTGGCATATTATAAAAAGGGATGGTTATCGGCATGTAAGGAAGTTCAAGCCGAATAGGAAATACTGACAAAAGCCTTTATCGACTTCTCGTCTTTCGTCTCTCGTCTCGTTCTCTTTATCGTCCAAGATTGATATTGCAAAATCCGAGATCACGTTATTGGTCTGACTGATCGATGACGACTATAGCGTTCGTCTACGAGATGTAAATTTCGATGATTTGATTCCATTAATTTTGCACTAAGTGTTAATGGATGAATGGTTGTTTATTATGTTGCATGACAACCTGTAAGAGAAAATAAAAGAAATTACATATCATATTATAAATACCATTTTAACAAATTTTTCCATATTAGCGATACAAAAAATTTTTTTTTCGGCTTAAAGGAAATCTTAGCGAGGCTTTACAAGAAAAAATTCTTTTGGCAACAACACAGCAAGTTTTATAGTATCAATACCACCAAAAATATAAGTTTTAAGAAATCGTAACTAGCACTTACATGAATAGAATGGTTTTTTAACGACAAATAGAAAAATGGAAAAAACCTCAACCTTGTCTTCAAATAAGAATTCCATGATTTGGAAGCGTTATGTTGAAAGATTTAAAATGCATATTAGGGTAGGTTTGGAGAATTCGAAGGTCATAATTATAACTGGTGGACATCACAGTAGCTGTCTTGCGGGGAATGAATAGTTCGCACAGGTTTTCAGGAGACTGGTTTTAGACTGTGGAGAAAAGAAATGATTTCCAAAATTTAATTTCTTCGGCAATGCAGAGGTGACCAATTCAAATCAATGTAGAGCTTGGACGAATTTTCATATCTACATAAGTCGAAAAGAGTGTTGAGTGAGATTGAAATTTTTAATCCAGCTTGAAAGTAATACCTCAAATAGTCATTTGATGAATAGCAATTTGAACACTTTCGTCCAAATAACTTTGTTAAAAAAAGCATTTTGTTAAAACCTTGCGGCTATCGTTGTGACGTGTACAATTTTCTGCATTCATAGTCTTGCGATATTTTTATTTTTACATTTCTATTTTTAAATAACTCAATTTTTCCTCTATCGAGCCTGCAGTGTTTAATACCTCGATTAAATAACCATTTAGGAAGTGCTGGATTCTCGCTTTCGTTAATGTCTCCATGAAATATTAGGTATATGGGATAAAAATTGGGTTAAGGAAATTAGAGCTTCGTGAGGTAGTTGATTTGAGCATTTTAATGTACTAATATCTTATGTTTTTTGGATCACCAATGCGAAGAATGCTGTTATGAGCGAATGCATGTTTGGAAGAGTAAAAGTAAAAATCGTCTTTATTGATCGAATATTGGAAAGGAAGGCATCACTTGGTAATGTCTCCAATTTATTCATAGTCATCCATGACCTTGGAGCAAAATGATCCATTAAAGTGGGACATGAACCCTCGACAGTGGGGTACCGACGCAACGAATATTTTATCTCATCACCACCGAGGTCGGAAATATCGATACTGTGAGGGATTATTCGCTAACTTTGACTTGGGATCAAAAGAATGCCTTAACCCTTTCTAACTTAGAGCTGATTCTGGCAGAAATAAAATTTCTAAACTTCTCATGTAAAAAATGTGAAAATTTTCTTTTCAATCATAATTATTGCGTCAGCTACAGATTTCTTCATTTAACTATGCAGCACAGAAAAATAACGAGTTTAAATCTGTCCTGAATATATGTGAAAATGTACACATTTTTCATGCTGCTTAGAAGCAACATTGGGTTGTATAGGGTTAAAATGCCCTATGCTAAAGGAAAAGGCATTTCGATCAATTTTTAGTGATTTATTTACGAATTTTGATCCATCGTGGTAAGTCCTGTTCCAATCAGCTGTATTTTTAGAATTTTTCTCTCCACCGCAGTATGAGAATCTAAAGAGGAAACTGTAAATAGAGACACTGACATAATTGCTGTAACAGCATTCAAAATGATTATAGTGTCATCTTGCAATTTAAATCATAATTGTTCTCATCAGTCCTGGTAGTCTCTAGTAAATGAAAACAAACCTTCGGAAAGGAACACGGATACGAATCAAATCACAATTCCGATTCCAAAGTTACGGACAAACCCTCGAAAATCTGAATGAGCTCTGAAAACTCAACCTCGGATTCATGGATGCTTATACAGAAGTTCATGAACTATATTAAAGATGTGCTGACATTGAAATTCAAACTGTACCGAATTACGAGCGTTCCGTTAAAATTAGAGTCATTGTAGCAAACAATAGAAACGTGGAATACGCATCACATCGTAATTTCCACACTTTCTGCTCAGCGCGCACCAACTTCACTCGAAAAATTGTGGCTTCTTGTGTATTCTTTACGTGCCATATTCGATCAATTCGAGCTAGAACTTAATCCCTCGCCACCAAGGTCAGAAGAACAATGAAACATTTCTAAGATTACATCTAGGAGATTTGGCGTGAAATGCGAATATATAGTACTGCATGGAACAAGTGACTTTGTATGCAATCACGCGCACAAGTGCAAAGTTATATACACCAAGGGTGAAGTTCACTATGAATAAATATTTGGCTTAGCCGGGATTCGATCCGGGATTCGATCCGGGTTCGGATCCCGGCTAAATATTTTTTTATGGCGAGCATCAACCTTTGTGTATATGAGTACTTGCATATAATTACTCAAGTGGTGCTGATATTATCAGCCGTTAATCAAAAATATTTAATTACCAAATATAATGTATTTTACATATCAATCAAGCAATGAAATCGTACTGTGTGATCTTAGATCCTAAATAGCTACAGTACCCGAGGCTACAGCAAAATCTTAACTGTTTGATGAGAAAAATCATGTTTTGAGACTTATGCGTGTGCTTCAATATTCAACGACGTCTTATGAACCAATATATAATGTTGCAATCTATAGTCGCCAGCATGCTGCCAATCTGTGCATTATTTCTGTATTGACCCTCCCCTTAATTTCCCAATAATTATTTAATATCAGTTTTTTTTACTGTCAGTGTTTTTCTTCTGCGTTTCCCTTTTGTTAAGATTAGGATATATTAACTAGAATAGCTATAAATATTTTTCATTAATATTCACCAAAAAATATCATTACTTAAAAACATTTGTGAACGTATGAGTGTGTGATACAATCAATAATGAATACGATATTTTTTACTGTTTGTGATATTTGAGAATTTTGATTCCACGTTTGTTGATAAATTGATGCCCTTTCAAGCTTTGATCATTTCGAATGCAAGCATTCTGTATCGTGATTTGTATATATTAGCTTTAAATATAAAAAAATAACAACTGTTTCATCAGAGGCGATTCAGATTGCGGCTCTAGGTTTCAAGAAAGAGGTCTTCTTGATTTACAATCTGTGATTATTTATGAAAATTATGACATTTGAAACAAATTATCTACAGCATAAATCAATAATTCTCAGATATGGCGTGGCGATCTACTCAAGTCTGCTATCAGCTAATATTTTACGCTTTCACATGCCTTCTCTTTTGTATCCTAGTAACTTATTCTTATTAAGTAAAGGGATTTTTTTCTTGTTTTTCTCGTCCTCTTGTCCCTTGATGATTGTCCTCGTTAGATTTTACTGCCTCATAATATGCCCCATTGAGTTGTCTCATCTCCTTAGGGCGTTCAGAAGTGTCATCTCTAAATCCCTCTCCCTTAAAGCCTCTTACTCAATTATTGCTTGGTCGATTTATTTCATCTGATAATTATTTATTGCACCAAATTTTGAATGTTACCACTTTTGACTTCTCTGCTGCTATCATCTTCCCTGGTTTCCAAAATTATAATCTTGGGGAATCCTTGTAATCGGGTTATGTTATGCTTGCCATGGAGATAATTCTCCTGGTGTAAGTTCAGATGAATTGTTTTCGTACCTTAATGCTCATATCCCCTCCTGCAGGTAGATCCTTATTTTTGTGGAGTGCCCAATCCTTGTGGTATTTTCTAATGATCAATAGTGCAAAATAAAATTATAAAAATACTGTATAACTTGTTTACGCATGTAACGAAAGCCCACCTATAACGAGGATTCTTATGATAAAATGTTTTTTACATGGGTGATCAACAAATCAGTATTAATATTAGTTTATGCTTCATTATGCATGAAATAGTATTAAAAATGGTATTCATTGGACGTGAGCACTATTACAATAAATTCTATGGTACGATGATTAATATGAACGAATCTGTTGAATAAATAAAGACGATTTACGGAAATATTAGGCGGTAATTCTGTGACTTATTGGTAAAAATCCATTATTATGGTCATAACGAAATCCCATTTATAACAAAATAGAACGATCGTCCCCTGAAATTTTTTGTAAGCGAATTTTACTGTAATTTTATAAAATTTTCTAATAAGCCTTTATGTGGTAAAAACTCAGTAAAATTTTAATTTTGCCCTATTGGGTGCAGGCTAAACACACAAGGCTCATGCCGGATGCGTGACTGCTATTTGTTAATGTTTTCCTGGGAAATGCTAATCTGTTTGGCATGGGGTTAGGAATGCGGCGAGGGGTCAGAAATACCAATTCGAGTAGTAGGTATCACGATTCGGAATGCTAAGAGAAAGGATTCATGTGGATTCGAATGAAGGGGAAATTTCGGCGTTTTTCTCCGCATAACGGTGTACGCGGCTTCCGTAAAGTTGGTAAGGTGAAAGTGACCTTTGTTCAGCCGTCTTTTCAGAATTGTGCTCTTCACCGAAGAGTGAGAAGGAACTTCAATTCGAGACGATGAGATAATTGCTGCACCAGCACTCAAAATGATATCATCTTGCGATTTAAATCATAACATCTGCTTTATTTTGTGTACGTGATCGTCTAGGATGATGTTTTGTTTTCTTTGATAGCTGTCGCTATGGTGTTAAAGCATATTTCGTCAGGAAATTATTTTACTACTCACAATTGTAAAAGCATCCCAAGCTTAATTTGAGATTTCATTTAAGTTGATGTGAAAGCGGTATCTTACTGTACGAGCTAAAATTTTAGACCACTTCCAGTTGTGAAAGATCAAGACGATATCAAGCCTCCAGTTTTCACATGGCACAGCATCATCAGCTAATGCCACTATAATGAGCCTATATTGTAGCATTAAAAGATTTCAAAAGTTGAGGTTTCTCATTGTTTACGGCTACCGAGATTTCAATAGTTATCCTCCAATTATTTTTAATATAGCTTTGAAGCCTTCTACAACATCAATTCTAATTTCTTCGAAAGTTGTTGAAGACTATAAATAAACTTCATTCAATGACGAATAAGATCAGCTTCTGCTAAGAGAAGTTGAACCCCGAAGTCTGTGGGTACATAATTCTCACATTACAGGCTAATCTAGGTATAGGCATTTTGCATCTACTATTTTCCAGCATTTTGTGGATTCATATATTCTTTCATAGGGCTATAAAAACGCTTTTATTATGACCTAAAACATTGGGGTCATTCGCTTAAGAGATAAAAAAAGAAAACTATAAATAGATATTTTTTTTATTGATTTATGTTCTAATATCTCAGGATCACGTTCCGGTTAGCCTCCAATTTCTTCCTACTCCCTTACAGTAGCCAAATATATTCCAAGATTTCTTTCTCCGTATATTTTCCATAATCAGTTTTAAGTAGTACTAATTAATTGGTTTTCCTCAAGAGGTTTATACTTCAATTTTTGATGCCAACTTTGGGTCTCACGTTATCGCATTTTAGAATAAAATTGACTGACGTAGGTGAGATATTGTGAAATTATAACATATTGGTTGAAGAAAATGTAAAAAAAACATTTTCTTCCGCAAGTTTCACTTTAACATTAAGGGTTTCAAACGCTAGGTCATCTTTTTTTCCACAAGTTTTAATTTGGTACCATGCGTTTTAACCGGGTACCTAATGATGACTTAGATGTTGAAACGCATCGTACAAAAGCAAAACCTGTGGAAAAAGGTTAATCTTGTTTTATTCAACCAATATTTTCTTTTGTGGCTAATCAACTGTGATCTTTCATGATGCTGCACAGCGTAATTCATTCTCTCATTCTTCCGTGTACTTCGTTTTTCCAACTTTGTTCGTCCATTTGACCCTGAGTGTTTTTTTTTCGTGCCCTAACCCTAGAAGGTCCAGTTGTCTCGCGATGAGATCGTCCATTGACTTTATGTTTTGGTCCGCACTGTGCCGCAGTGTAGTCGATTGTGTTCTAAAGTATGTATTGGTAGATAATGTTCGCAGCCAAGTGATCTTTATTCATTGTTTTTTACTCCATTATTTGCATCATTTCATATCACCTTCATTAGATTGCGTGCGTTATCGTCATGAAAAAATCCTTATTTTGAGTGAGTGTAGATAACAATAAATATTTCATGTACTTCAATATATCTTTTTGATATCTTTATTTGAAATTACCTTTTAAATTCATAGTTTAATATATAAATACAATATAATTTAAATAATTACTCGGATTGTGAATGGCCAAAAAAAGAAAGTCGATATTACTTAGGAGGATAGAAGGGTTTATATGGGGGTTAAAAATATTTACAGTTCATGTAATTTGGTTGATTCTGAACTCCTAACTATTTTAACAACCAGGATTAAAAAAAAAATTTTGCCGAAGTTACCTTGAATGACATTAACTTTGGCCCAATCTAATAAAAACATATAAATCTGGATCTTAAGCATAAGTTGGAGCAAAGATACCCCACGCAAAATATTTTTAGTACACAGTTTTTAAGTGCTTCTTGATTTTAACTGGTACATTTAATTTATTCGGGTCCATTTACGGACCTAGTTTTAGGAGTAAAGTCAGTGATGCTACCTGTCAACTAAGTTGATTACTCAATGCAAATGTTAAAATACAGAACAATGAATCTTTTTACATCTCTGGGTAAAGTTACCTGGAAAGGGCTAGTGTTATCCCACTTGACGGTACCAAAGTGTTTACTAATGTATGATCGGGCATAAAGCCAAAATTGACAAAAAGTAAATTGATGAACTTTTATTATTTAAAATCGTTCGAAGGTAATGATAACCCTTGTTTTTCTCCTATTATTATCAGTTCGCTTCGCACCAATTCGAAATCAACATTCTTATCTGGAGTAATTTGCTCAATGCCGTTTAAATACTTACACTTATTATCGTAGTCGTGAAGCGGTATTTAATGAAGCAGTTGTCGGCACTCTCCTTCTGTCGCGCGATTAAATTACCCAGATATATGATCAGACATGTGGTAGAGACCTTCCCATTCCGGAAGCTTGGGCTCAATTCCAGGCGATGGCTGGAAGTGTACATATCTTTCTGTCAAGTCTTTTTGCTTTAGCTGGCCTATCCCGTACCGGTTCTGCATGCAGTCTTGCGAGGTGCGGCCTGCGGGGGCTAGCAAAACGATGGCTTGCTTCAAGGGCAATGATCCGCCCGTCAGGCATAAGGTAAACTGCGTGACCGCAATGCGTCCCATCCCACGAAAAGTTATAAACGCCGGCGTCACATAACTTCTTGCACCGTACTAACATTTCCTATCGAGCATCCTCTATAAATACATGCGTACGAGTTTGGAATTAATTTATTGATATTTTTCTCCTTTGGTTTTGAGATTATAGTTGCCGTAAAGGAAATAAATCAAGCAAGATGAGTGTTATGCGCTTCATCTTTTTCTAAACTCGGGTGGGACAGAAATTACCCTGAAACTTATAAATCAAGCAGTGTAATTCAACTTGAACAGTAATTGCTTTAGTGCGTAGAAGGTTGTATTATACGAGAATATTGGTCGCATGAAATAACGAAGATGCGCAGAGATTAAATAAGTTGATAGTCTGGCCTAAGAATGGGCATAGCGAATAGCTTAAGAGGGAGTACACCACTTATTTCTCAGGGAGGAGTGAAAGATGTGAACAACATATCAATGATATCCCTTCTCTAAGCCGTAGTTGTAAGAACATGATTCGATGAGAGTAATTATCGCGAAAAATTTACGAGATACGACGATAAATTACGTTGATTTCATTTTTGTTTCTCTGATGGGAACTTTACGCAAGTTTAGAATGAAAACGCTTAAGTATTAGTCTCACAATTTTTCCCCTGAAGTGAGGTTTTGAGGCACCAGTCTTTCAATCTCACTCATCGTCATTTTCAAAGTGATGTGGACGCAGAGGTTATGGGGGCCCTTCATTCGCAACGGAATCATAGCTCGAAACGTCATCGTTACAAGTACAAATTACTGCAAAATCAATCGTTACAAGTAATCCGATTACTGTCACTCGATTACTTATGCTTCGTTCAGATTACGATTGTCCGAGCTATCGTCCTAACGATAGTTGGACGAACTAACTGTGTGAATGCATGTACTGACATTAGTTACTGTAGTTCCTAACGTTGCCACTTTATGATGGTTAGGCGCTGGGAGATCGGAAGAGGAAGCGACAAGAGAAAGACGAAAGTTCGTGAAACTCCCTTTGCTCTATTTTTGTCACGAATCTGTCCAAGCAAGAATATGGGTGGAAGAAAAATTATTCGTAAACTACACGTTGAACACAGTAATATCTTGACCCTGCATACCTCAACAGCTTTGGTAACCGTCAATTTCTCGTTCACTGTAGATGTCAGCACTAGAGGGCAGCACAGATTTTAACCATCGTTGTGTGAATGCACGATAGTTCCAACGATTGGTGGAACAATCGTAATCTAAACGTGGCATAATTTTACCAACACTGGATACGAGTATATCTAACTTGCGTTCATTCTATACAGCCTTAAGTTCTTAAGATAATAGCGTAAGCATTAAACCAGAAATACGTCAGGAAAATTCGAAGTAGGACCGGTTGAGCCGAAGTGATGCTTCCTCGTAGCTCTGCAGAAGGCGGTAGAGTCGGTAATTTAAGAGTATCAATGCGTTCGTTCCTTCATACCTGACCTGTTGGATAACCCTCGAATACTTTGCATGCAAGCTGCTCCACGGGAAAGCCTCCGACCCTTGGAATATGGCGTTTGATTGAAAAATACAGAGATTAAAGGAATGGAAGGGAGATTCTTTTTTAAATTGATGATTGGTGATCATCTTTCATTGGTTCCACCGACGCCCACTAGCACCCTTTCCGTTGGATGGGTCTCGCGAATATGTATCCGAGTTCATCTAACGTCATTCATTTGTTCACGCCTCCAACGCGGCCTTTAATAGTTTCCACGCCCTGTACTTCTGGATGCAGATGCGAAGTCATTAATTCTGTGGGCAGGGTGGAAAATTGGTGAATAATAGTTGCGGAGGCAAGCGTGAAGTCTTTAAACATCGCTAAGGCTAGATAGATGAGCAGATTCCATTCATTAATAACCTTGGGATTAAAGTGAGGATCCCAGGAATAATTTTATGGCCAATTCTAAGGACCTCTTTGTAAATTACATGAAGGAACTCAATTAAATCTAAATGTTGTGGACCTTTTTTAAACTGATATTTGGTTTAAAGGCTAATGTACTCGTGCTTATTTTTAGGAACTCATTGTTCTTTTGAGAAACATTTTTCCACCTCTGTAAATTATGTGAAGCAACTCAATGAAATCTACATGTTGTGGACTTTTTTTAAAAATTGATAGTTGGTTCAAAGGCTAATGTACTCGTTTTTATTTTTAGGTACTCATTGTTGTATTGAGAAAATTTTTCCAATTGATTAACATGCATAAAATTTCATGGCCAATTAGATTGTTTTCATTCTGGAGGATGAAATGTGAAGCTCTTCTCAGAAATCGCGTTTTGGGTGGGCATATTCATCTCAGGAGTCTCACTACATGACTGCTGTCACTTGCATAAAATTAACGGTTGACAACCGGATATTGCTAACCCTGGATTATGGAGATTGCAATAGGAGAAGAGGTATTAGTTAAAAATTCAAAAAGCCCATGTACAATACTTCGAAATAGTACGAGTAAAATAGTACTCCAGCACCGGTGAAAATATCTTTTAGATTGCATGTTTTGAAAATGTATTTAAAATGAAATTAATTTATATTAAATCTGAAGGCAATGTTACTCATTACTCAATGTCACTCATTGTGCAAAACATATGAAATTCTTAGATAATGATGAGGCTTTCACGGGCATAAGATGTAATGAAATTCGTATGATGTATGATACATGATTCATATTTTCACTGGAACCCATCTTGAATACCATATTTTAGTAATTGACGCAGAAGTGTTCTTCGATGCGAATAGGCACTTCTGGTGAAATGGCGTTTAAGTCATTCAAAATAGATAAAATTTACTATTTAAAGTTTGCTTTTGAGCAGCATATGATGTAATTCTTAAATATAGTGTCTATCCATACACAATGTATAAAAGCTATGAATACTTAGGAATCGGTTTTTTGTTTTGACGGGTGTGTATATTACAGACAATCAAACTGCTTGTAAACTTACGCTGCAAATGGTGCTGCAGTGCTATTTCACATGATGATTTAAGTGTTATTACTGAAATAATCTCTTATCTTCTACCTCAATTGTATTGATTACTCTACCTTCATCAGTGTTTAGCCCTCAGGATATCTTGGTTTGTATATCTAAATACATTTTTTATCATTCTTCTTTGCAGGTGACGTAACACTGGACCTGATTTGATGTGATAACTGGCTTGGAGAAGCATAACCTGTGAGTTATTATTCTCTTAGGGTTTTCTAGATTCTCATATCTACTATTTTATACATAATTGAACTTGCGGCCTCATTTAACGATACCAAGTAATAATCTGAATGTGAAAAATGACTATTAAAGAGGCTCCCTCCGGAAACTTTCAAGAGATGAAACATGGTGACCATGAGTATATATGGACTCATTTCACTTTAATTCTTTTACTGGTTTTAACTGATCCTCTTGGAGCCTTATCACCAAATTTTCACCGCTATTCGTTGGAAAAATTTGGTTAACTGACTCACGAGGGCTGTTAAAAAAGTATCGAACTTTTGTTAATTAAAAGTGCATTTATTGAAATCGAGCTGCAAGCTTTTAATCCCCTTCAGTCTCCTTGGTGATGAACACCCTTCTCCCGGCGCTTCTGCCACTGTTCAAAACATTTCTGGAAGGCATCTTCTGGAATGCTGTTAAGCTCGGCCGTCATAATCTGTTAAATGTTTTCTCTTTCTTGAAATCGAGTTCCTTTCAGGGGCATTTTCAGATTAGGAAATAGCCAGAAGTCACAGCGAGCCATGTCGGAGGAGTACGGAGCTTGGAAAACTAAAAGAGGGTTGTTTTTATTCAGAAAACTCTGAATAATATGTGCAGAGTGGGCAGGTGCTTTGTCGTGATGGAGCTGCCAAGTTTTTGTTGCCCACAGATTCGGTCGTTTGCTCCGCACAGCATCACGCAGTCGACGAAGAACCTCAAGATAGTATTGTTTTGTGATGGTTTGGCTATGTGGTGCGTACTCATGATGCAGCACTCCACAAGGGTGTACCCAGGATCATAACTAGGTGGGGCAAGCCATGGTCTAGGTGGGGAGGCAAGCCATGGGATTTATGAGATTATTTCCTTGAAAAAATAGTTTTATTTTAGTTACATATCTTATACAATTATATTTCATTTTTCTTGGCTTTAAAGAAAAATTGTTGAATACTTTCGTTTCAATTCAGTACTGCTTTTTGCTTAAAGACTTTTGCGATTTTTGCTTCTAGGGGGGGCAGCTGCCCCCCCCCCTGCCCCTCGCTGGGTACGCCCATGCCACTCCACTGGAGTCAAAGAAGATTGTCAACACGACCATGAATTGACCTGACTAAACGCGATTCACTTTTAACTGACATTTGACCATTTTTTAATCGATTGTACCACTCTTTTATTCGAGCACTGCTCATGGCAGACTCCTCAAAAGCCTGTTGAATATTGCGAATTGTTTCCACATGCGAATCTCCAAGATTTAAGCAAAATTTAATGCAGTAACGCTGCTCAAGTTTTTCTATAATTTTATAACTTGATAAAACCGCCGAGCACAAGAAAGAGGTCTACACTACTAGGCTGAATGCCGGCGACTGAAGCTTTGTCATGAAACGAAACAATGCTACGCGTGCATGACAGTCCCATCCACAAATTCCACAAAGCTTGGCTGCCAGCACGTCATTCGTTTACGCGGGAAGACAGAAGGCCCGATACTTTTTGAACTAACATTTGTTTCTGCAAATCATTTCCATCAAGGTGACCTTACTAGCGGTCATGATTTGCTGGAACTGTCGATGGCACACGTAAATAGATACTATTCTAGTACGCTATTTATCATTGGGGCAGTTCAAGTGGGATCACTGACGTCACTTTGTTTATATTTTGAAACAATGGGGTGGGTGATGCGAGTGGCCCAGGACAAGTTCCGTTTTCGAGATCGAAGGGTATAAAGTCACCTCTTATTCACTCACATGACATCATTGGAAAAAATACGAATCTGAAGAAGGGGAAATTCACGATAAAAGTGAAGATGAAGACGATTATTATCAGATATACTAATTATTGGTGTTGGTTAATCGCTTTGTTTCTTTAGCTTATTGAAAAAGTTAGAAGGGAATAAAGAAGAAAATTATTGATTTTTTTCTGAAAATGATTTTTTATAAACCTTATGAAGCTAACTTAACTGATCCTCTTGGACAGCAAAATCCAATGTTTACTTCGGCCAATATATCACCTGATTTCATTTTCCATTCTTTAGGATTAAGTTAGCTCGAGAAAACCAGTGGGTATCTTGTTTTATTTTTATGGTACGTAATCTTTGCAACGTAAACATTCATAAAGACGAGTATAAATAAAGAAAATGAATTAATAAAGGTATTCATTATGACTTCATATGAAATTTTCTCCTCAAATCATTCTTGTAAGTTAGTTTACCGAAATGCGTTAAGTACACCGTGTCCGATTTTCGAGTTATGTTAATCCATTAATCATTGATTACCAAAATTTTTAAATAATTTTTTTATTTTTAGCTTGTTTACCGTAAAATCGAATTTGAGACCCGCACAACTGCTTCTAACTCCAATTATAACTCGCGCCATAGATCAGCATCTTTGAGTGTAAAATATTCATGGCCAGGTTTTGAGGTAAAATGTGCGCCGTAGGAAAGCGGAATTCCCTTCGTCACTTGGCCTGTTGCTACGCCTCACGATTCTTGCGTCTTTTCGGGCGGCTATTCTATTATACCACCGGAAAAAAGCCTTAATGGAGCGGCAGTGCAGAAAGGGAAATCACATTTGAATGAAGAGCTTCGCTGCGCTTTTTCGGGAACAGGTCGTGTTTTTTTATTCCTGACACAGATTTGTGACGTAAAAAAGGAACTTGTGTTTCCTGAGCATTTTATTGGATTCAATGGAACAAAATTTTATGCTGATGGAAAAAAACATACTTACAACTAGGAATGGCAATAGAAACTAAAAGAAAGTCAAAACCAGCACAATTTTAGTAGTTTCGCTCCCGGGAGCGAGATGTAAAAAAGAAACGAAATGGATTTAAACTCGGGAGCCAAACCCAGGGTCGAAACGACATAGGATTCAAAACTCCTTCGGGTCGAAACTACACTAAAACTCCGGGACGAAACGAAACGCAGATAATGTTTCGTACCGGAGGGATCACTTCCTTCTCCTCCGAACAGTTAAGTTTCCACCCACACACCGAGTACGAGGTATGGTTGAAAGAAGTAGAGGTTCGGCCTACTGCCATTAGATGAATGAGACACTCATAAATTTTAATACTAACAGGTGAACGGTGAACGCAAACTGGCCATTCGTTTTTTAAGCTCGAATGCTTTAAACTCTTAAACTAACTCTAGCAAATACTCTGATGAAATATCAGAGAGTTTATATTTCTCAAATTACGATACGGCCTACTTCATGTAAGGTTTTTCCAGAAAAAAAGGATACGTCGTTTTGCAACATTATACCACACAAATCGAAATATTAAAACATAATGCTAAATTTAGATAAAGTACCATTTGACCAGAATATAATGCTCTATGCTTCATTAAAACCCTTGCAAAATTTTACCGGCTTCTAAAATCTCTAGTTTTT
This sequence comes from Ischnura elegans, assembly GCF_921293095.1. Lineage (NCBI taxonomy): Eukaryota > Metazoa > Arthropoda > Insecta > Odonata > Coenagrionidae > Ischnura > Ischnura elegans. Next base: position 34,282,340 of record NC_060251.1, on the reverse strand, counting down.
CGAAGAAAAACCAGATCGGGCGAGTTTTTGGAAATTTGGTCATGTTTGGTCCTCTGTAACTCAGAAATGTATCACATCTATCAAAAAGGACTTATTATTTCATGGTTATCAATTATTTTGGATCAAAAATGCCATGTTTCAAGTCTCTGCAGAAAAAGAATTTCGGACTTTTCTCCGGCTTTTTTTTTACGATTTTAGACCATTGTGCATTGAAATACGAAAAATACTGTTTTTTTATTATTTTCTACTCTCGATTCTGATTAAAAATAAAATAAAATAGTTGTGAAGGCCCATGCGCATTCGCAAGCGAAACTCATAAGACTTGTGGCGTTTGCGGCCCAGGAGGAACTACGCATGGCTTCTCATGAAAAAGTTTTGATGTTGAACCAATATTTTGGCCTAGCAACGCATCAACTGTTTACATGATCGAATCGTTTAGTTCGTGGTGGGGATCGTCCTCTTTGAGGATGTCGTAGGGGGCGTCGTCTTTCTCTCGGCGGGAGGTGGACCTTCGTTCCGAGAAGCAGAGTGGGTGGGTCGCGGAATCCATTCACTGGAATGCAGCTCGTGCGATCGTGATGGAAGATCTAACCTCCATCGTCGTTTTCTATTTTATTTTTTTTTGCCCTTCAGTCGGACGGTTAATTGAATGGTTCGTCTTCATTTCCAGCTTCTGCTGCTTCCTATGCATAAAGACATAACAGCGATTGCGCAAATGATAAGTGAGACATAATTGTAGCATTTCAATTTTATCAGTATCACGCGTTAACGATTTTATGTCTATCTACTTGTATCGGATACAACGCGAGTGTTTTTCACATATAGGGAATCGGGTTGGTGTGATGGTTTTAGTGTTGGATGTTTACCCCGTGGGCTCGGGTTCAAAAGTTCACACGAGAGATAACAGCTCCATCACTCCATCATCCAGGGGAGCAGCTAGGAATTAAGGCTAGGGGGGGGGGGGGGGTTTAGGTGCAACTAACACCAGGGTGTGTGGAGGTATGGAATACCCACCAGGATAAGCGGTAGGTGCGAGATTAACAAATTGCGGAATTTTAAGATAAATGGTCCAAAATGGCTTTCTGATGTATATTTTATTAATACTTCCACTATTCTATTAGTAATATCAATCCAATTAAGTAAAATGGATTAAACTTAAAAGTTTCTCGAGCTCTGGAAGGGGGGTTTATCCCCCAAAACCCTCGCTGCGCCACTGCCATCAAATAGTTGTTAATCTCGGCGAAAGAAAAAGCGTTTCAGAAAAACTTTTTTATCAAAGTCGAACTTGACATTTTTATCTCATCTCACATCGACCGTCGACTCGAAAAACGGTGAGTACTACCCGAGCCAATTGCCTTTTATGTCAAAGATCCATTCCGAATGCTTAGCTCAATTTACTTTCTTCTATAAAAACAAGCACCTAATTATCATAATCAGCTCGAATATAAAACCATAAAATTTTCATACGCTGGAGGAAATCAAAGCCTGAGTATCTAGTCTTGTTTGCAATTGCTGATGGCTTATATCAAGGGGACTGCACAGAGGAGGCCCATCCCGTAGAAGGCTGATTTCTGTTGTCACTTCCGTCTCATTTTAATCGGTTTTCAAAAATGTCCGCGGCGCGGTGATGAGTTCATTTCCAATACCTTCCAGCATAAAGTTTGTCATTGTGAGGAATAGCGTTGAAAAGTAATGGATTTGATAGATCACATCATCATGTGTGGAATTATTGTTGTAAATCATAATTTTTACCACTTGGAAGTATTAATTACAACATCTGTAACCATCTTCCTTAACTGCTATCCATATAACTTTTAGGCATGGTGAAATTTTGCCTTGAATTAATTTTTTACTTTTATGTATTTTGTTACTCAAAAGTTTTCCACCAAAAGACGGTTGCGTGAGCAGTCAGAAAAAAGTGAAAGTTCTAGCTCTGCAGACGTGAATATTACATCCGATAATTTTTATTTCATCAGCGAATGGGTTCAGGCTGTCAATTTATGGTCGCGAATAGCTCGAAAAGTAGGCCGAGGTGGCGTGTTTTTATTATTAAACTTTATAAATATTGACAACAAAAGTTATTTAATGAATGAGCTCACACTGCGCTCATCTCGGTTACTAAGTCCAAGTCCATAAGTTGTCCATGAGTTTAGACTCTGCATTCAGTTTAGACCTGTCATTTAATTTTTTAGTATAAAAAAATCAAATAAATGCACGTATTTTTCTTACTAATAGCTTCAGGCTCTATTTCATTGAAGTAGCTAATATTCATTTTAGGAAATACTTTTAATTCTTCCACGATATTATTTGTAGTCTTCGTTTATTTTTGTGTTGGATGATGGCATGCCCAAAAGAGTGATGTAAATAATGATTATTTTGTGCGCTTATTAACTATATCATAGCTTTCTCTGATTGTCGTACGTAATTATCATATTTATTGCTTCTTAGCGACAAAATGGATAGAGATATCGTAATTTTCTAAGTCGTATGTATGCCGTTGCAAATAGCTTTCATTAGGGAAGTAGGTAAAAAATATAACTGATAATTTTAGGTTTAATCGTGTGAAACTTTTTCCGTTATGGAACATAAAAGAATAACAGTCCATTCATTCAAATGGTAGCTTCCAATCGAAAATTCTATCCCTTTGAAGACATTAATCTGTGTAAAATCCGAGAGAATTTCGCTACAACCAGTCGCCGGAAAAACATCATCCTTCGGTGAAATGTGAAAAATCATTGGGGAAGGTCACGTGTGGGAATTATAAGGGAAAAAGAGTGCGTCAGCTCCTTCATCCTTCCCTGGGAAATATGCACTCGATCGGCGACTATTGGAAGCAAGAGACCTACGATTTGCTGCAAAATTATCTACCGAGCACTTTTTAACAGGTTACCTTAACTTTGTAGAACGTGATGCCTATAGAAATAAAAAATGTACTTCAAACGTTCCACACTAAGAAATTTTTGGTAAAGAACGTAGAAAGGATGTGATGTCACCCATTATGGTTTCGTCACTCATGTCACTATCAAGTTACAAATTCTCAGAAGTGAATTCCCTAGATACATTAGGTTCATAGGGTGGGTTGGAGTTAAGTAGAGGAAATTTAAAAAAAATATCTCCAAAACCTTTTATTCAATTTTAGAGTATAAAAATGGAATTTATGTATGCCTTTTCTATATCTAACGACCAAGACTCTACTTCATTGAAGTAGCTAGCATTGAAGTAGTAGCATATTTATGACTTTTTGGTGACAAAAAGGATAGAGATAACATAGTTTATATCTAAATAATACCCTTCAAGCCACCTACAGAGGTGTTTGGCTGGGGGTGAACCGTCACCAACATGCACCAGATGATTAAAAGTTACTTCCACTAACATTCCCTACGCGTCATGCACGCTACATATGACATATAGGTAATCTACTATATCCTACCATTCGCCTATGAAGCTAGAACATGAAAAATATGCCGTTAGAAATTATATAAAAATTCAGAAACACGCATAAAGGAATACATAAGTTAGTAAGCTAAACTACCAGGCAACTAAACTATTTCAACGTCCCATAGTGTCGCATCGACCACGGAAAATCTCTTCTGCAGTCTGTCTCTTATTTCATTTTTTGATCTTAAGTACCGCAGTAGGTTAGCGATCGTAAGGTAAGACTAACTTCGTCGAAAAATTAATTGCTCTTGAATTTGCATCAAAGTTTTTGTCTTTCTTTCCATCTACGGTCTGACAGTGATCCCATGCGAGTTGTCTAAGAGGTCAGTAACTCCAACAAGACTATCGTAACGGCTTTTCGCGTACCTGGCACCTCTTCTATGTACGCGTTCTACTTCCCATATGCCGTAGCAAAGAGCTTTCTTCAGAGTAGTATGTACGAAGTTTCATGCTACTAAATAATTATTGTTTTAATGAAACTGGACGGCTTGAAAATCGACCCTGATACCATTCCTGCTGATTCTTATGTAAAATCTGAATCCGAATATGACCTCCGTTTTTCCCCATCACCCACCTTTTTCGGGGGAGCCCTTCCCCTCCGTTTCTATATCACTTTTAATTTATTTGGAGGGATGAAAAGGATAATTTTAGCATTTACCTTTAATCTAAGGGTTAAGAGGGATGAAAAATTATAAAGCATGAACATTCATAACAATGAGGTAGAAATAGGGGGGGGGGGGGAATTAATCCCCGAAAGTTATATAAAAACGCTTTTAAAATGGTCGATTTTGCCGTTTTTTTATAATTTTTTCGCGTATTTTATAAATTTTATTATTATTGATGTGAATTCAAAACTGCGTTACGTAGTGGTAGCAAACACGAACACTGGCGGTCAAAGCATGGGGAGAGACAGTGGGGTTTGAGCAATATGGCCAGGCGCGTGGTGAGCTGTCAAGACTCGAGAACCGGATTGACGAACGGTGGCCACAGCGTTGCCTGGGACGCATGCATTAAATGCGAGCGAACACAACTCGAGGCGCACTGAGGTCAACGCCGAGTTCAAGGTAGAACGTGTTAGTAATTTCGAAAGTTCACGGAAAAGTCTTAGGAAGCTACTTATTTTTGCGTACGTTAAATAACAACTACTCAGCAGGGAAAACAGAAAAAAATGACTAGATCATGATCGGCATAATAAAAGCTTATACGTTTTGATGGAGAAATACCTTGGATGTGGCGGATGTAGTTTGAATCCGTGGGAATACCCCAGCCGCGGATGGGGTTCGGGGATGGGACTTAGGTGGTAAGTCATTTTAATGGAAAACTTTTTTTGTGCGTCATTATGGGCATAGATTAAAATACCTGTGATCAGGGGCACAGCTAGGAATTAAGGCTGGGGGGGGGGGGAGTTTTGGTGCAACTAACACCGGGGTGTGCGGGGGTATGGTGTACCCACCAGGATAATCGGTAGGTGCAGGATTTATAAATTGCAGAATTTTAAATATACATAAATGGATCAAAATGGTGAGCTTTACGGCTTTCTGGGGGATATTTTATACATCCTTACACCTTACACTATTCTATTAGTAATGTCAATCCAATTAAGTAAAATGAGTTAAACTTAAAAATTTCTCTGAGCTCTGGGGGAGGGAGTTTATACCCCAAAGCCCCCCTCGCTGCGCGACTGCCCGTGATATTAATAATGTTTACTTATGATTTTAGTAAATGCACTTTGAAATGTTTGACTTAATGATGAAGAACACAAAAAAAGTCAAACAGCTTTTTCAGCCGATGCGCTGTTGCACACTTACTCGGCAATTTTCCCTGGTTTGCAATTATTGATACCAGTTTTAACTGAGATTAGCCATATTTATGCCTCTGCTCTAGATTATTTCCGTTCTTCAGATCACTCCATAAAAATGACAGGACAAATCTCTTATTTATGGAGTGGTTCAGTCTTATTTGGCTAGAATTCGTTTATTTACTATAACACCCTAATTTATTCATCTTAAGTTTTCACTCATGTAATTTTCGATAAATTGGTAACCTGATACTCTCGTGCTAAATTTACTTGTATATAGGCACTTCTTATGGCTCTCCCGTTGCTTGCGTTGCTATTTGCCATTATCTCCAGTTCTCTCTCACAATAGACGACTTTATTAGCATGTATTAACGTTCACTGATGAACTCTTTCTGCTCTTGGTCTCAGTTGTTGCTGGCGTCATCAAGGTTAACTCACATTAAAGGTTAGACTCGGCTGTGCTGGAGCACCATCTGTCTTTCACTTTTTCACTTGAGCTATTTACCCGCTATTATGCTTCTCAAATCTCAGTCACTTGCTATTCATAGTCGAAGCGTTCATTTTCATGATCTGAATTGTAATAATCGGTTTCAGTGTGTAAATTAAAGCATAGTATGTGAATTTACTGTATTACATGTCGAATCTATTTACTTCCGCATCCGTAAAATATAAAATTGAACGATTTTTGTGATTGGCGTTAAGAATGCTCTGCGAATATCACGGTAAATTGCTATTCTCGTCGAAGCCCTGAATTCCCCCGCGGAGGCATATTCCTGAATGTTAGCCCCTGCTGATTTGACTTGTACCCAGGCCGGCGACGTAGTCATTTTAAAATTATGCTTTGAACGCGGCAAAAGATTCATTTCATGAGAATGCAACGATTTTTACTAATAGCTCACTGATTAGGCAAAACATTAATTTCGATCACTTTTCAAATGCCGAAAATCCCTGTCTGTCTCCATGAGCTTGAACTTTAGTTGGCCTTCGAGTCTACTTGATTTTAAATTCAAAATGAATTTATATTTTCTCGTTTTCTCTACTCATGTCATCTCAAACCAATTTACGGTAAAAAATTAGACTTTTGAAGCACTTATCATCATAGCGTACGTTAGGATGGGAATGAAATGGAATCGGCAGAATTGTCAGCTTCATGAAAATTATACGTAAGGTTTCTTGCTATTTAGGTCGAATGTGAGTGAGCATAAACCTTAGCAGTATGTCCTAAGGCATTTTATTTTTGGATATGCAAATCCTATAATATATTTTGTCTATCCTAATGTTTACGAAAACGATTGAGCAAGGGAAATACCGTAGATTGGTCCCTGGTTTTGTCTTCTACCCTCCCCGCGAAAAATTCAAATGCATTCAGTGCGCAAGGAGTCTTTGAAAACTTCGATCTCTCCTCAAATTTCTTTGTTGTGACGCATTATTTTTATTCTCTGATCTTTATAATAATCGTGAGAATGTCATCGGCCAATACCTTTCACAAGTCCGCTATTGTCATAGGTCCCATAGTGAACTTGCCTTCAAATTTTAAAATTAAAGTATCTCTTTGCTTGTTCTCCGGTAGATAGATCCCTAATGTTGTCTTCGACCCTCCCCCCGCGAAAAATTCAAGTGAATTCTATCTACAAGAAGTCTTTAATAACTTTGGTGTCTCAAAGTTATTTTTTCTGACGCATTGTTTTTATTCCCTGGTCTTTCTTTATAAGAATCGTGAGAATTCCATTGGCCAATACCTTTCCCGAGTCCGTTATTGTTTGTCATTCTTCGGTGAGCTCTGGAGGCGGCGTGAGGGATCGGAGGGAGGCGATGGACTCGCCATGCCATCGGCACGAAAGTCTTATACGAGAGAGGGCGTTTGGATTATGATTGAGCGCTTGGGTGAGGTCGGGAGGGCTTGAATCTTGCGGGCCGCATGCAAGAAAGGTCAAGGAGGGGAGGAGGACACAATAGGGAAGGGGATTATGGAATCTTCTTCTTATTCGCTGAGGAGTCTCTTGTCTGGTTCACCGTCTCTGTCCGCGCCATCGAACTTGAATTAGTGAAGAAAGAGTCGCGAAATAACTCTGTGATGTAACGTCGGTTACCTTGATACGCATTTTATTAACCCTTTCCAATCCAGATCTGCTTCTGGCAGAGGTTAAATTTCAACGCTTCTCATTTTTTTTTTTTTTTGAAAAATTTCTACCCAATCATAATTTTTGTAGCAGCCACAATGTGGCTGCCACATCTTTCGCTATTAAACTTTACAGCACAAAAGAACGAAGTATAAATCTTTCCATAATGGAGATGAAAATGCATCGATTTTTTGTGTCACTAAGAAGCGACGTTGGGTTATAATGGGTTAATTCTTGGACTCGATAATACACTGGGTGATTACAAAAGAATACGTAAGTTTCAATTATTTGTTCTTTTTAAACTGAACGAGCCACAGAGCTGCAGCCTTTAGACACACTCTCTAAATTGAATTAGTTTCTTTTTGCGCAGAGGAGTCGCGACTAGGTCTTGGCGATACATCGTCAAATATCGTGTCATCGACGAAATGTCAAGTTATGAAAACCGATTTATAATGGGTGTAGTAGAATAATGGGTCATTGTGTAAGAATGCATCGGTTTCTTGTATCACTGTTTTTTTAGACGGTATGAGAAACATAACTGTGCAATCAATGAGAAGTTAAAATGACTTCAGATTCTTTCAGCTGCCTACAACTAGGAAATACTAATTCTTTAGAATTCCCCTTGAAGCGCTTGTTACAAATAAAACAAGTCTTATCACCCAAGTCGTTCTTCTTGCGACCTTCATGATAGCTAAAGATTTTATCCAGTCTGTTCTTGAACTGTTGTGCACGAATAGTGAGTCTATTTATATTTTGCAGCGTGCTTTTCGGCATAACTGAAATTGAAATCACGCTAGTATTTGCTAACGGTGACAGCAACTGCCTACACGCATTGCAGTGAGTGGGGAGACTTTGATAACCGAGATAGTAGTTTTCGGGTTACGGAATGAGAAAATTTTGAACGTTTATGAGGCATTTAAAAAATAACGAATTTTTAGGTCATTTGAAGAAGCCGATCAGCTATGCAAATCCATAAAGTATATACTTTTTCTATGGCAGATCGTACCATTTCAAAAATACAGATTTTTGAAGCAGCGATTTTTTCGTAACCACCCAGTATTTCATAACTGAACGTTATATGGCAACATGTGTAGAAATTGATCTTCCAAGTCGGAACCTCAAACGAAATGTATGAGCAAAGGAAAAAAAATCAAATTTGGTCGATTTTTCATGTATTTAAATCGAACGCAGCTCATTTTGGTGGTCATTATCAAGACTGTCGGAAGCTCTTTGTCTTGGCTTAACTTGGGGAGGGGGTGACAGCATTCCATTGCTTACAGTTGAGTTTCCATTGCTCACAGTTACTTTCCTGATCAGTTACCCTGTCCTATGCCAAATCAATGGGAAGTAAGGCTGGGTAAATATCTCAAAGGAGTGTGCTGAGGTTAGAGCTTTCAGCCGGTACGCCAAGATATGCGCAATGAACTGTCTGGTTTTGTAGTATCATAGGTAGAAACAACGCCGTGTGATAATGATGAGCTGCCTTTTTTTTCATTTTTACGAAGGTGACTACACAAGTGAGTATGAACTGCTGGAACTGTCTTCTTATGCCGGCAGGCTTCAGTGACTAAAGATTATTTTGCTCGCAGACTAGCTTCTAGACGGGGTACATGAGAGACAGAGGATATGAACGGAGTGAGTACTAAGCCGGGAGGGGACGTTAAAAACATTCTTAGAGGGAAGCTTGTTTTCAACGTAATAATAAAGAGCATATTTTAAAGAATGTTCGTCGGTGGTACCATTGGTGTTGTTACCTAAGTTGAGCTCCCTCTATATACTCTCCCGCTGAATCTAACTCAAAGCCACATAAATACCAACGAGTTTGTTTTTTCTCTATGACTATTAAGTATCAAACTTTACTGCTTCCACCGGTTTTACATTTCCTGACTTCAGTTTGACACGAGTTGAACTTGAGCTTCTTCCTTCTCCCGCGGGCACCAAATAATATCACTGGACGAAAAAAATCTTGTTACTAGCCGACATTGGCAACGCCTACATTTTAAGTTATTTTATGTTCTGGGAAGAATGTTACGTGAGGGGGGAAGGGAAGGAAAAGAATAGAATAGGATTTTATAGATACAGTGGAACTTGGGTAATTTGATCATCATAGTATCAGTTAAAAACTTCGAATTATCCAAAAAATCGAATTAAAGAAATCCTTAATAAACAGGTCCAAAAAAATAAATTTCATATTTCCAATCAAAAGTCTTTCTTAAATTGACACTCTTGAAACAAGAGCGAACCCAGGATCAAAAATAGGGGGGGGGGGGTGGGCAAGCCATGGTCGTTCAAGTTGTAACATTTTACATTTTAGCATGGAAAAGGTGAATGAAACCAACATTTTAAGACAATAATAACAGAACTTTATTAGTTTTTAAAATTGTTTGCTAAAAACATTTTAGTTACATGTATTAAACTAACTATAAAAAAAATTGTAGAAAACTTTCGATTCATTCCAGTCGGATTTTCCATAAAGACTAGCGATTCTTGCATCTAGGGGGGGAAGGGGCAGCTGCCCCTCGCAGGGTACGCCCATGTCTTGAAATATAAATACTTTGATTAACGCTCATTTACAAGATTTAAGTAACCTTATAACAGGAATAATTATTTCAACAAAATAAGAAGTTGGTTTGGAAAGGTCGGCGCGGCTGGCGGGAGGGAAGGTTGAGGCATCAGACTCTTAACCTGGCACGCATTTTGTCTAACACAAACCTTTTGGCAAGAGCGTTAGGGAAGCATATATTCCGATGGATTCACAATTATTTCGAGTCGCAGATTATAATTTATAACTTAAATTGACACACCAATTAATGCGAATAATCCAAAATTAATTCGAATTATCCGCGATATTTTTAGCATTGTTGGAATACAAAATGCAAGGGACCAAGAGAAATGTCCGATTGGAAGAATATTTCGAATTAAAAAAGTTCAAATAATGCAGGTCTCACTGTACACTGAAAGGAAAAAGGCATTTTTCTGGATTGAAAAAGTTAATTTAGTGTTAAAAGTAAGATGAGATAGAATGATGCACATGGCCATATTTTCGACGTCAATGATCGAAGCTGGTACCAAAGGAGACGGATTTATCGCGGCATTGTTGATGCTGTTGTGTGTTTGCCCTGGATGGAGAGAGTTCTTCTGCCGAAGGAGCTGGGAGAAAAGGGGTCATTACCAAGGGTCGCTGGCGTTCTAGTCTGAGAGAGAGAGAGAGATGGTATGTAAACGGGAATGACGTGATGCATTGAGGGAGTTTTGCTCAGCCGAGACATAATAGCATTCATACAGCGATTTTACATAGGCGAGGCGTGCGGTATTTTCTCTTTTTGAATACCGACCAGCCATCGCAAGAAGCTTCCTCATGAATGTCGTCATCAATTGTGATCTTCATACTTATACTCGTAACCGCAGGAGACCAGCTGCCTCGAAAAAGTTATGATCGACAGGAGTCCCGCTAAGTAAGCTTGGTGGCGTCTCTCAATGATCTGTCGTGTCTAGGTTTAGTCACGAAGAACAAGTAAAAAGCAACCGTCTTGAGGAAATCTCTTTACGAGTCATTGGTGGAGATGCATGTGAAATTTAAGCATCTCTCTTTTTAAATAATTATCTGAATTCCAGCCTCTTGGTTTCGCGAAGCACTTTTTCTCGCATGGATTTAAGTGCCGTTGAGATTTATCTAACTATTTTTACATAATAACTACTGGAATGAGGATATATTGGGAGTTTCTGGATTCTGAATGCGTACTCGCTATTATCCTTAGAATATTCGGTTAGCTATTGATACCCCAATATTCTTCATACTTGGAGTTTTGTGTAGAATTTCTTAATTCCCAAAACCTATAAATTTTGGAAAATGAAAGCATAAACTTATTAAGGTTCACTAATATATTAAAAAAGCACGACCCGGGTTTCGTAACATGGAAGCACGAAGATCATGGTTGCACCTTCATGTAGCCATGTAATCATGGTTGTGATCTTTTAATGTATTAATGAACTTTACAAAATTCATTATTTCATTTTCCTTGATGGAAAGGCTTCACAAAGTTAAGCTTGAAATCATCAGTTATATCCTATAAATTTTTCTGATTAAAACTTTATCCCAATGCCTTTCACTTGATCCCAAAGCTAAAAATTGCAAGTATTGTATGAATTGTTATGTGTAACTTTTAATCTCTTCCACTCCCTCCCTCGCTTACCTAAAATTCTTGCCACTAACACGGATTTTAGTATCCTCCCTCGCTCTGTACTTCCATCGTCGACGACTTTTGCCTTCTCACAACCTGCCTTGCCTCCTCGCCCAACATGTCCAGCAAGTAGTCATTCCTCTTCCAACTTCATCCAATTCAACTTCTCAATTCACCTCCATACCCACAATTTGAACGCGTCTAGTCTTTTCTCGTTCACCTTCCTCAGTACCATAGAGTTTAAGTTACTTATACGCAGTACCCACGCTTCCGTTACTGCAAAGCACTAAAATCCAGTTTAAACTCTTCCTTAAACTTTTCTTTGAACTGTTCCACAACGATTCTTCAATCAGATAATTTCTATTCATGAGTGCCTCCTTTGATTAAGCTATAATATTCCTAATGATCTAACTGCGATGTACATTATCGGTAAACGAACTGCTATGCACGTTTCGTTTGGTCGCGTGGCATCTACCAGACGCCAGACAATTTTCTTTTCTTTGCCCACATCGCATTTTAATGTTTAGGAAACTCATATTCCTTTTATCTTATTATTTTATGATTCTGAGATAGTAACCAATATGATTATATGTTTTGTCACATTTATGTAATTAATTTTGACATTTTGTCGTTTTTGGAGTTTGTTAGACGCCATGCGACAACTGGAGTTACAATACGTTACACGCTAAGAGCCTCGTGATATTCATCACAAATTTTTTTATATGCGTTTATAATTTAAACTAAGAACTATTTAAAGCATTAAATTTTGGATATGCGTCTTATTGCTGCGAATTTTTTATTGCAATCATTTTAACACTGAATAAAACTATAATTGCGAAGAATTTACTATGGTTGTCACATAATTTGAGTGAATTTTAGCGTATCATGCACCGCTTTCCCCTTTGCCACATGCGTTTAATGTGGCTTATTACATTTATGTAGAGGCATAACATTAACTGTAAATATACACATAACACTTTTGTGGTTGCATCGAATAATGACTTTCTATAACTGATAACTTCAGGCTTAACTTCGTGAAACCTCTCCATATTGGAAACAAAAGAATAAAACTTTGTAAGGTTTACTATTATTAGCCCATATTAATGTAATAGTGAACTTAAATCAAAACTTGAAGCATTTACGTGGTGGAAGGGTTCCATATTAACAATGAAAACACTTTGTTACTTCCACAAAATACACAGTTTCTATTTATTACCGGTTTCGGCTATTATACCATTTTCAAATACTAAATGGTGTTTGAAAATGGTGTAATAGCCGAAACCGGTAATAAATAGAAACTGTGTATTTTGTGGAAGTAACAAAGTGTTTTCATTGTTAGTAATAGTGAACCTTACAAAGTTTTATTCCTTTATTTCCAATGAATTTCTAATCTGGTTGGAGATATTTGGTTCAAGTTCACCTGAACGCGCTATCAATAAAAATTTCTCCAAAATCAATAATTAATCCTGCAGTTAAAATTGTTTGTTAGGTTGTTAGATAAATCTGCACTGTGAAACTATGTAAAATATGCTTTCATTTACTGTTCAAATTAAACATGTTGATATGATTTCGACGAAAGAAAAACTGTGAGAAACGCCAAAATAAGTAGTATTCAGTCTTTTGCTTAAAAAAATATCTCCATCACTATTATGCATAAATTTGTTGTCAATTCATGAAATTAAGTTTTTAATGAATGATTTATTGTATTTAATACAGTTATTTCTACTTCCTTACATTTTGTTTAGCCATTCGAAAATGGTGTCTGTGAGACGCCGTGCGACAAATAGCGATCCAAAATGTGATGCGACTAGTCAAAATAAACTTACTTTTCGTAAAATATATCTGGTTTCTGCACCTATTTCCTTTTGGGAACTATCAGATGCTCACATTTGATCATCCCAAGAATTATTATATTTTTAATGAATTCATTAACGCCTTGTACTACCGTTTGTTACAATTTCTTCAATGAGCTGCATCAAACTTGATTTGATAAATGCTTATGAATATAATTAAGCCATTCTTATCCTCCCAAGTAGTCAAACTGATTTGACAGTGTACGTATGGGAAGGGTGAATGGAAGAAACAGACCCGAAAGCGCATTACATTTCCCCTGAAGTTTGTATTGCAAATTCACGGTATGGTAAGATTCTGCGCCTGAGATGTGTGAATTAATCGTAAAGAACGCAATGTACCGAGGAGAGGGTTGTGTTTGAACCACTGGGGAGTTCAATGGCTGAGAAAAACTCGACTTAGGACACAGCTGCATTATTTAAGGAGATTACACATCACAAATACCGCATTTTGATCGCGTTTTCTTGTATCAAATTTACCTCGAGTGCTTCGAACACAAATCTCCCAGCGTTCCGTTAGCAGACGCGAATCTAGACTTTAGGCCTGGGGATAGGGGAAGCTTCAATGAATGTACATCGAGAAATTGATAAATATGTGTATGGAACTCCTAATTAAGGAGAAAGAAGCAAATTGCTCCAAAATTTACGATTTCAAGTATTACGAGATAAATGAGATACTATTAATGTATACTATGCCTACTACGATAATGATACTATATAATAATGTGCAGTATATGGAACGTTTACTATAGCTGTAAGAACCAATAATCTTTACTACTTCCATTGTAAAATCTGGGGTCAGTGAACGATAGTGATGGAGGGAGTGGAAGAGATTAAAAGTTACACATAACAATTCATACAATACTTGCAATTTTTAGCTTTGGAATCACGATTAAGGCATTGGGATAAAGTTTTAATCAGAAAAATTTATAGGATATAACTGATGATTTCAAGCTATTGAAAGTATTACGAGATAAATGAGATACTATTAATGTATACTATGCCTACTACGATAATGATACTATATAATAATGTTTAGTATATGGAACGTTTACTATAGCTATAAGAACCAATAATCTTTACTACTTCCATTGTAAAATCTGGGGTCAGTGAACGATAGTGAAACTCTTTTTTATGATTTATTTATGTGTCAGATTTTCTACGCGTGAAGTTTTATCTTGTCAGAGGAAAATGACACTGGTCATATTGTGATTTTTTATTTTTTCTTCATAGATAAGACCATTAGTATAAGACCATATATAGTCCGATACATGTGTAGCTTCTTGAGTAAACAATATGACCATATTCAAGCTTCAAACGCCAGATATTCGTTACAAAATTTCCATTCGAGTTTTCAAATTGAAGAAAGAATTGTAGAATCTGAGATCAATCACTATAAATCACCCCAATTCAGAAAGGACCAATCAGGGCCCACTTGAACGGCCCTCATGAGTATAAATACCGGAGAAAAAACTTGGCTCAACATTCACCCCTGATGACGATGACGGACTTAGTCATGGAAACGTTGGGAACTACAACCCGATGCGACACCCGGTGGGAAACCCGAGAAATATTCCAGCAGAAGAAAGAATTATTCACAAAGCCAGTAAAATCACGAGTAGAGATATATGAGCTTCGCTTGTGTTTTGAAAATTGTTATCCTGCGTCGAGAGGCTTCTGTTTAGAATAAGCGAGGACCCGCCCTTATGCGTAGGAATTTTTACTGCCGCCTCATTCAAGGAAGACGTATTTCCTAAGGAGGCTTGTGTGTCGCGTCTCATCTGAAATACGCGCCACAGCGTTGCTTCGAAGAATGTTTTCACATTATCCTCTTTATCTCACATTTCCCTCGCGATTGTTGCGCAAAGATGTCGCGGAGTGAATGAATTTAGCCAAGGATGATAGACCAATCGTGGAGCCCAGATTTGGGTTTTATTCTTACTAAGCGGTAATCACTTACATAGTAAGTACCTCATCAAAAATTTGTGACTGCGAGATATTACCATATTTTCCTTAGGAATCAATTATTGGTTCCAACAGTTGAATAAGAATATTACTCGTTAAAGTACTTGTAAATTGTCAAACATTACGAACAGTACCTATTTTATCTTGTGATATTTTTAAAAATTAGGAGCTATTTGCATTTTTACTCCTTAAATAGGTCTTATTGTGAATTGAAGTGGAGATTTAAATTTAAGGATGGAGCGGTCAGGCTGGCCCGAATTGTAAAACATTCTATATAAATCAACCATCACCGACAGAATATTTTCAACAAGTATCTGCTACGAATTATTTCATTTTTTGGAATATGCTATTGCCGGTAAATTTAAAATGAATGATATAACCTTGCCGATGCCTCTATTATTCTTCTTAATATTCTTATTCCACAATTATGTCCTATCGGAGTAATTTCAAATATAATTAGCCATGAGATCAGTGGTAGGTATTCGGGTTCAAATTTTTAGCTATGATGAGTTTAGGGATTTAAAACGATGTGGGTCGTTTGGGTGAGTTCACTTACTCATGACGAAGTGTTGCGCAATATTAAGTATAGTTACTTGCTGCTTCTAAAATTTAGGTTTTCGTGATAAACCTGTTTGAAAACAATTTTTGTTCTATATGCATTACTTATTTCCTTGCCTTTTGAAACGTTAGAAAAGAAAAAACCCACATCTTCTCCTATTAGGGAGGCGCTGGCATATTCGCTCGACATCTCGTCTCTTGTACATAAAAATAGCTCATATTCCATCCTAATGAACGCTAGGTACTAGTTTTTTCTTGCGGATATAGTTGGGTAAATGATAGTACATGCTCTCAAGGAGTTTTTTTCCAGTATTTTTTTCTAGCTAATGACATCAAAATATACGTTTTAATATCCATGCTACTTTATTATGGAGTGATTTACCTCTTAATGTAGGGTAGCCTCAATTTATATCTGGAATGCGAAATGATATAATTTTGTGGGCTGGCGTAATGGTACTCACATGTCTTTGACTGTTTGCGCTGATAATCGTGTCCTCTGGAGTCAACTAGAACAATTTTATGTCTACTGAAAAGTGGATTTCCGCATACCGTTGGTAATAATCTCGTTCAAGGTTTTTTGTTCCACTGAAGATGCTTCATTATATGTGATATTGTAATAGTATCCGTTCCAAATGCTGAGGTAATCTCTTCCTTTTAGAAGGGATGGCTGGTTACCGCCAATTTCATTAAACTTCATTATATTTGATGCTGCGCCATGACATGTAGAAAATTGAGAAATGATGGAATCATTTGCTCCGTATTGAAATCGCAGTTCATTAGAAGAATTATACAAATGGAAGCGATGTACATATGTAACGGAAAAACATCTTCGTTATTCAATATTTCCATCAGAATTGAAAAGAAACAAAATCTTGATATATGGCGTCACTCGTATCGTCTACGTTGTACGTTATTTTGTACGTTGGGGCAAAATTTTGCATGAATGGGGAAGGTAATGAATAGAATAGAATTTATAGATAGATTGAAAGGTATAAGGACCTCCTTTGGATTGAAAGGGTTAGTTGGTGCGGGTGGAACGAGATAAAGTGACTTTAGGAAAGCGAATGATAAACATGGCCGTATTTTTGACGTCAATGATCGAAGCCAGTACCAAGCAATTCCATCACAATTAAAAATACACAAATCTGCCACCCACATGTCATGAGTTGGTGACGTCACTAGAGTTTTGGCTCATAAGCTCGTTCAATAGAAGCGCTCATAGATGAAAGGATATGGCTGTGGGAAATAACTGACCACGCGAAGTGGATGAGATTCGGTGACCCACTCTATGAGAGTATGTTACGGAATCAACTTCGTATCGTAAGGGTTAAGGCCTTCGATTTATCACCGTAAAAGGCTCTAAATATCGTCAAAAACTTCTAGGGGTGTACGAACAGCGTTACCCCGATGTTTAGCGAATTATGTCAGGAGCTGCTAGAGAATAGGAGGCTGCGCACTACCCTTACCTTAGTTGAGCAATTAAGAACAGATATCTTTAAGATCTACTCGGAGAGCATCACATTAGAGCCCAACGATATATCGCAGGTTTTTCACGCCCCCTTCTTATGTGGGCGTTTTCCTGCTGTGGGTTTTTTCGCTGAAGGATACTATTCCCTTATATTCATGTTTTTTTCCACAAACAGAAATATTTTTTCTTTCACAAAATTTCCACATATACTTGTTTAAATTGTTTGAAACATCACTAATAGAGTATATTGTATATTTTTTGCATTGTAAAAGTTTATTCACCGTTTTCAACATGTTTGCATTGACGCTAAAGTTGGGTTGGGTAGAACTTATTAGTCTTAAACTCGCCCGAATAAAGGCATCTATTATTATTATTTCCAGGTCCATCACAAACGATATATTAAGAGAGATATTTTGCCGAAAGGATAGATACTATGGGAATTCTTTTTAACCCCGAGCCATGAAGAACTTTAATAAATGCTAGTCGTAATTTTGTTTGAGCATTTTATTTTTATATGTAAACGGCGGGTGTGTTAATAACCGCTGCCAAATGCCTTTTTTGGTGGCTTGCGGGGTAGTATGTAGATGGAGATGAAATGTAGGCTATGAATCAAAAAAACGAATACTAAGGGTCATTTTATTTCTAAAACTCTAACATAATCTATAACAAAGAATTGTTGATTGGTGAAAAAACTTGCCTTTTGATAACTATCTCGCCGATATTGGTTGAAAAGCAGGTCAATGAGTAAAAAAAGAAATTGTGTCGACGCTAAGCATTGCGTTTTCAAGCGAACGAAAGTGACAGTGTTTACGGAAAGCTACTCCCGTTCGAAATCACGTGACAAAATGTTTCCTCTCAACCCGATGTACCATGCAACTTCCTGTATCTTAATCGCTCTCAAGTGAAGACCCTTCCATGACATTTATTATGAAGCACCATTTTCAAGGATGAAAACTTCCTTTCGAATCAATGTTGTGGAAATTAAAGGAGAGAGGATTTACGTCCGGAAATTGGGTCACTATCGCATCACTGTCG
This sequence comes from Ischnura elegans, assembly GCF_921293095.1. Classification (NCBI taxonomy): domain Eukaryota; kingdom Metazoa; phylum Arthropoda; class Insecta; order Odonata; family Coenagrionidae; genus Ischnura; species Ischnura elegans. The sequence continues at coordinate 34,263,927 of NC_060251.1, read as the reverse complement.
AGGCGTAAAACCTGTTTTTAAGGATTCAAATAATTTTTTTATTCCCTCTAAATGGACCGGGATGTCGCACTTGCGCATGAGAGAAAATAGCAAAGACGTGTTAAAGCACTCCGAAGGGTATTATTAAAGATGTATTCCAAGTTATCTCGTGATATTTGTCGCTTTTTATTTGAGCTTTCTAAGTTGCCTATAAATTAGTGTAAATTAATCAGGTTTTCTTTCGCGGATTTTATTTTGTATCAGTTCCTATCTTTCATTTTTCATTATAAATACTCTCCCCTTCAACTCTTGAAATTCCATTTATAAATCAATCTACGGATTGGCATGAAGAATTATGAATTTTGAAATTTATTCTCTTTCATCCAACCATTCAAATGATAAGGTTTCTTGGATAATTCACTTTCACTTATACCACTGCTTTTTTACACTAAGTGACCCGGGTTTCAATGAGTTGTTATCATCTTCAGGCGTAAATTACGATTTATTTATCTTATTATTGTTACTTAGTTACCTAACAGTGGAAGAGATGAATTTTAAAACGGACGCCAGAATAGGGAAATAGGATGGGTAAAGACATACGTTTATCAGAGTGCTGCCCTGACTTTCAATAATTTTTAAAATTTCCAACTGCTCTCTAGGGTCGTAATTCACGGCGGTCATGCATAATTTTAAAATATTCATTTTAAAATCGCTTCTATGGCAGCTGCTTATTAATGGTTTAACAAAATTACTTTCATCATCTTCGTTATTTTTGCAAGCACTTCAATGTTCTTTCTTCCTGACTTCGAAGCTTCTTCATTAGTGGTATAAGTAAAAGTGAACAATTCAAGAAACCTTATAAAGGAGTACCACATCTTTAAGAACGAGTAAGTGAACTTCATTCAAATTATTTTTACCGGAGGTCATTATGGCTTTTTTATTTTCTTCTAATATCTCCCCACGTACAATAGTGGTATAAGTAAAAGTGAACAATTCAAGAAAACTTAAAAAGGAGTAGCACACATTTAAGAATGAGTAAGTGAACTTCATTCAAATTATTTTTACCGGAAGTTATTATGGCTTTTTTATTTTCTTCTAATGCCATTTCGAAATAAAAATTAATTAAAAGGAGAGTGTGTTCAATATTTTGGCGTACCTATAGAAGTGCTTGTTGTGCAACTGAACATATTGAAAAGAAGAGAAACTTTAGCTATCCATCTATCCCTAGCATACTTTTCTGCGTAGTTGAATGTCCAGGTGCTGAAGAAGAGCTCCTTTAAGAAGACTTATGCTTTACAGATTAATGAACCCTTAGCTTCAATGCGAAGCTTTCACGCGGAAGCACCAATTTAATGTGGCAACTTAAAAGATGATAATTATCGGAGTCATTAAAATGGAAGGGTTGGCTATAAAATTAGCATTCATCCGAGTCAGAAATCTTTTTTTTTCAAACAAGTGAGAACTTATTGTGGTTAGACTAGCTATTTCCTAGTCTATTCTTCGTAATTTCTAGTTCCGTGTGAGTAGCATGTTGGACGGCGTCTGCGTTTCCTTGTTCAATTATAGCTGACTTTATTATAACGGAACTGCTTCCGGAAGATTTGGATGCAAGTTCAATCTCGGCAAATTATTAGATTGACAACTAAGGTCCCACCTTTTTTTTATTGTAACATTCCGAATGTAATTAAATATTTTTGGCAAGTTTTAAGGTTTGAAAGGGAATATTTTTATTTACTGGAATCGATGCTTTATTTTTTTTCGATCAATATCTGTTACTTTTCATGTCGTTAAAAATAATGTCAAACTGAGAAAAATCAGCATTTTCGACGCCTTCCTCTTTTGATTTAACCAAGGTTCTATGGCAGCTGAAGCTTTTCGTAATATTTTTGTTGTCTACTGAGTGGATGCTTTATCTAAAAGAACCTCTCGCGATTGTTCTGCTAAGTTTAAAAAAAAGGAAATTGCAATCTCAAAGACGCACTGGTTCTGGCCGTCCAGTTGAGTTGAATACATCATTGATTTATTAGTTGTTAATTTTTTCGGAGAAATAACCTAAAAAAGGTATAAACGATAAAAGAGAATACGTTGTTGATAAATTCATGAAAATAATTTAAAAAAAGGCTGAAAAGTAGTCCCCAACCTAATATTTAAATAAAATTATTAGGATAATCATACTCAGTTGTTAAGACTTCTAATATATTGCTTTTAATTAATCATCAATTAATGTATGCATAAGTTCTATAGACCTATTTTAATGCATTTCATCTTTTCTCCATTGACGGCTCAATGGACAACGCACCCCTTACACGCCGCTCATCTTTAGTTTTTTTACTTACTTCATTCCACTGAAATCTTTTGGTAATAAATGTTTTTCATTTCTTCGGAACCATTTAGGTTTTTTTCTCTCTTCAAACACTTTCCATGTTAAAATTAAAAAAAATATTTTATGTAGTTGTAGATATGCTTATGTTTAAATGTTTGGTAGATTTATTGGTAAAATGGTGAAAAATGTTATCTATAAAAAGAAGCTGTACTAAAAATCTTAGGATTGTTGACCAGTGATGATGAAGGTGACAATTTTCAGTAAATTGATTGAATCTTCCAATTTGCAGACCAATTAGCGCATGGACTCAAACTCGTTTTCCTTGCATCAAAATAAAACTCTCCAGATTTGTTTCAAATTAAACAGAGGTCCACCTTTAGAGAATTAGTTTCAACTAATAACTTAAGCGAAACATTTCAATTCATGCGAGGAAAAATATTTTTTCCTCGCATGAATTGATGCGATCCGAACTTTGCAATATCAATTTAATAGGAATTAAATCAGTAGAACTCAGGTTCAAATTCGTTGCTATCTTAAGTTCAGGGTTATTAAAATTGGACATTGCAATATTGCCACTGAGTTTTATGTCGACACTACGCATTTCGTTGTTATAAACAACATTATCAAGATATTGAGTTTAGGGATTTCAGGCGAATCTAATTGGATGAAATTTGGAATTTCTGTAGAAAACTAATTCTATAACTAAAGCATGAAAAATATCATAATTTTTATTTTAAAACTTTCTTAAAAACACACTTTATGTTTTATAAAAATCCATCAAAAACTTTCAGCCAAATTAGCAACGACTTGAAAACCAATTTTATCCAATTAAAAAAGCTGAAACATTGTTAGAGAAACGCAGAAATGTATACAATATCACATAATGTTTTCTAAGAAGTTTTTCTGAAAAAGGATCAATCTTAATATCGCACGAACATGAATTCGCTCCAGACTTGACGATAATTAAGCAATAAGTCGACGAGTCAGCACTTACTTTCGAAGACGATGATTTATTCGTGCTAAAGTGTGCGATTACTTACTTTTCCTTACACTGAGGTGCAGATCTTTTTGCGTCAAATAGCAGACATTGAGCGTACTTCTTCGTTATTGTGGCTATTGTGAATTTCTATCACACACTGCAGTAGTAACAGGGGCAAACGCTGTTGTCTCTCAGGATTAGATTTGGCCTGAGAGGGTTTTTATAGCTTCAATTTAGAATTATGGATTGGTATCAATTATTGAGGATCGCTTGTACGATGCAAGTGAAAATTTTAGGTGACCCCGGAGCATAAGAACTGATGGCAACATCGGACAAAGTCGAAAGCATGCGTTGATGAAAGATATTCTCAAATAATGCATAACTTCGTAAGATTGCTAGCGGATAAGCAACTTAATGTGGGAAAACCTGGTGTGTTGAGATTTTGGCTTCCGACCAGGATTGGCTCTAGGGTTCAAATATCTTTTGAAGTCTTCGGAAACCCTCTAGTAAAATTCCTCATTTTATATGGTGGCCCTGGTAAAGTACAAACCCCCTACCCTGGCGTGTCAAATTTATAAGCCTGTGGCTTAGTCTGGGGAGAGCTCTACCCTAACTTATCCAAATAAAGGGAGCGTGAGGGCCTGTCGGGTAGAGGGCTTAGCTTGAGATTGAAGGGCCCCTGGTTCAAACTTGGCCTTTGGTCAATTACAAATTTGCCAAGGGAAAGGAATTTACCCTTTACCCTGTAATTCTCTAGCCTGCGAATTAGCCTGGGTAGTGCTCTGCCCTCAGAATTCTAAACCAATCTACGGTTTGAAAATTCGAGTGAGAATAACGAAAGGTGACATTCATCTTCAGATTTAAACGATTTCTAAGCCCTCATTTGCTTAATTTACTAATTACCATGAACCTACTTCTTATTAATTATTTGATATTTACATTACCATATTTGAGAAAAATACCAAAAATAATAGGAAAAAATTGAGAGGGGAATGCTGAACGATGCACTCAAACCTTTTATATTTGTGAAAAATATCTTCCTTCTCAAGTACAAGCAATTCAAAGGAGAATTAAAACTTTTATACGTTATAAAATTTTTCATACGTGTCTTTAAATTTGTTCGAGTATGAAAATCATGCAGTAAGGGTGCCATATCCACGAATCAACAGAGGATGTTGATGATTTGTGTTGAAACCGGCCACTTCAAAATGCATGAACGATTTAATCGAACTGTCGATACGTGTGAAGGATATAGACACACATGCCAATAAAATTCTATCAAATGAGGTCTAAATATGTTTATCAATGCCAAAGTGTTCATTGTTATGAATAAATATTATTTTACCCACCATGGGATTGAAATATGTAACTACTATATCGTATCGATCATCCACCTTGGGTGGAAAATGTACTAAAACATCAACCTAGCATCGTGGGTTCTTTGAAATAGGTAGATTTACTTTTGAACTCACCTTTTTAAGCCAAGTTGAACTTAATGCATGTAAAGCTCTTTTGTGTTCAACTATAATCATGATTAGTGCTGCAAAATCAGTATTGAGCCATGAAAATCCAAATAAAATTTTCATTTTGCGGAAGAATGTTTAGTTTATGAAGTTGATTGCTGCTAATTGCTCGTGAATTTTTATTCAACTCCAATAAGAATAAAATAATTACCTGCACCTTTCGAGTGGTCTGAGGTCATGTATTCCTTTCAAGCCAGGTTGTGGTCATTAAATAAGTTTTCATCAATCAAAATTCTCTGCCTTCGTTGCCATGGACATTAAAAAACTGCGTCAAGTGATTCGAGTTGCTTGATCTTGACTTTACAGATATTTCCAAAACATTTTCCTCTATAATTTTGATCCATTACACGCTAATAAATTTCATATTTCTAATGAATCCTCCACGAATCATTTCCTTCATTTTTAACTTCCCCGTGCGCCGACCAATTTATTTTGATCATTGGTAGTAAACCGGTTAGGATAATTATATTCGCCAGGAATCTGAGTTATTTCACGCGCTATTGGTCGGATTAAAGAATAGTTTAAAACTCCTAGGGTAGTCAGCCTCGTATCTCGTTATATTGATAAATTAGGCGGGCTATTATTTCCGCCTATAATCTCTCGCGGTTCTTCATGCGTGAATGACTTTTAGAGAAAGCTTTGCTTTTCTCCGTGACCGATGTTCGAAAATAGCACTGTATGGATTCATTGCAATTATAAATAACGTCAAAAAAAAGGTTAATAGGTTTGTGGTGCGTGGCACTAGCTTTCCGTTATCCGTTATGAAATCTTTCGATATATCCAATCACTTCCTGCTCCCTCCAACTGAGTGAATGCTGGAGCGATAGAGGCAGGTGCCACTCTACTGAATTTAAAATTGCTTGCGAAAAACGGAATTTTGATATACAGCTTATTTAAAAGTGAAATATGTTTGCTGTAAATCGTACCATTCACTTCAATAGTTAGCGTATTAAGTCATTGCAGGCTTATACCGTGAACTCGATTTCGTTTGTATTTTGACGTGATGCCGGCTTTTTAAATGTCACCCATTTTCATCGTAAGTCACATTACTTCATTTCAATACACAGTGAGCCAATCCAATGCTTGCTAGTCGTAAATTCCATCTCAAATTTAAATTGCACATTGAAGTCATTAGAAGTGAATTTATTAAATAAAATATTTTACCAAAAGTCTCTCAATAGTTTTTCATAGATTTTTTCTGGCTTAGGTACTATTAATACGAAAAAAGTTTATGAAAATAAAATTTAATTAGCAAGACGTTATTTTGTTTTATGAACACGAGTGCTCTTGTGAGTCAACCAATGAATACAATTGATGCAAAAAAATACCGGTAAGCATCGGTGTATATTTCCTATTTATTTGATACTGTTTTCTATTATCGTTTCATTGCTACTGATCATTATTGCTTGGGCGAAAAAGCATCAGTTTCATCGACAATTGGTAGGAAAAAATCATCAGCATTTTCTATGTCCTCTCTTTTGCATTTATAAACTACTAAATTTTATGTAAAAATCACCCATTAAAATTTGATTATACTTAGGGGCGCTTTTTAAATTAGTGGTCATCTTTAGCTCTTACATAATACAGCCGTAACCTAAAATTGATAACGTTTTAAGGTGACAGTTAATAAAAGTTTTGCAGGGTAACGATCTATTAAATCTGGGGTCTAAAATAGAAGAATTTGTCAACGTCACGCACCGAAAAAGTTCAACAAGAGATTGTAAATCCGGCCCATAGAATCTTTGGAATTCGAGGCATTCAAAAGTTGAGCCCGTGTGACGTCACATCGTAATTCAGCGGATTCCAAGTGGGCTCTTTCGACCTTTCACTCGATGCATGTTCGGGTGATCACTTCAATTCTCTTGACTAGTTTCCAATAATGGTCGGTCTCAGTTGTATCGTCCAATGGGACGTCAGGTAACGCGTTTCCAGTACCAGGTCGGTGTAGGGCAGTGTGCACAGTGCGTAAACAAGCACGAGGAAGGAACGCAGTGAAAAATCAGAAAATATAATCGGTATAACGCTATGAATACAAGATTTAAGCAAAGTTTCATGGGTCCGTCAATCAAATAATTGCACTTATCTGAATATAATTGAGCACTTTTATCTTGACCGTTATAAAGATGCACAGACACTTTCAAAAGGTTTGGGACAAAGTTTGTGGCGCCACTTCTGGTTTATGTTTGTTTGCCACTATGTTTAGTTTAGACTCCGTAAAAAGTTATCACCGTGGCTAGTCCCGGTATACTTAAATATTTACCTCACCTCTTTGTTGCCCTTGGTTACGCACCCCAAATATTTCGTTTGTGAAGTGAATAGTAGGCACTCAAAAAGATAAGTTAATTCATTCTTGTAAATTTACCATTCTCTTCCTATTTATGTTGGATTTAACGATAATTTCGATGAATTAACTGCGTACTTACCCCGCGTTTCAGAGTTGATTAGTATTTCTTTACGTATTATAAAACTAGTGGCTGCGGTGGACAATATGTGCATCTGTGAAAGTGACGTTTCTTGGAACGGTTCCCAGCTGTGGATTTCAAAAACTCATAATTTTATCAGCTCTTTCTGTCTTTTTGTATTTATTTACAGGTTTATAATAATTTTAAATTCCTTGAAATTGCTTTATATGCTTATTTAATAAAAAAGATAGGACTAGAAACGTTAGGGAACGGTTTACGTATCCTTTTTATGGTTGGCAATTTGCAAATGTGCTAGGAAATTGCAAAAAAATACTCAGCGGTAAAGTGTGGATGAAAACCCGTGGACGCAAGGGACCTCGAGGTACCGTGTGACGTCATGTACTTAGTCCCTTATTCTCTGGTGACACCATCTCCTAAGACCAATCACTTTTGTGCGATCCAGCTTTTAAGTGCAAAGAAAGAATGTTTACTCTTTGAAAATGGCGATATTCCTTGTCTATAACTTACCTTCGAATGCGAAACGAAAAGACTACGATGGCCGTAACTGTCGATATCAGCGAACTTCTTTTTTTATACTCTTCAGAAGTATATTTAAGTCTATTTCTATAATTATCAGGACTATACTTAAGTCTCAAATATATTTTTTTCAGTGTAGAAGTTCCTGTGCAATCTCTCGCTGTCAGTCCTCTCAGTTATCCCGCCATAGCAATAATTTGCTGTTTGAATCAGGTTGACTGTATCTATTCCAATGTCGCTACCCTAACCTCAACATTAAGATTAACGCACTAAATGCGGATGCGCCGAATTCATTGCATCCCGCATAAGCCTAGGACGTGGATACGTTGAATTCAAAGCATCAGTCCCCTTATTTTTCTTAACCCGCCATCTGTCTTCTGCCAGAGCCTGCAATGGTGCCAAGTGTCTCAGTGTGTCTTTCGCAGCGATCGAGAACGCGTCGTTTGCTTATAGCAGAATATTTGCCTCCACACTGCATACGATATCACTACAAAAAAATAGTTCCGCGTGGCGATGCGTTTTGATAGTTATTTTCAACATGGAATGTGTTAACGAATTCGATTCAGGTTTGGATCGTTTTACTGCATTTAAAGCTTGTATTTTATTTCATTTAATACTTAAATATTGCAATAATGACTGGTGAGTCCTGCATTGGTATGCAGGGCTCACCTGTCATTCATTGAAATAATGGGTTAGAAATCAATGCTTACAATCGTGTCCTGATGCTTGTATTCCAAAAGATTCAATCAAATCTTCAACTTCTTACCACTTCTCAAATATGATTTATGTAAAAGTAATAATTAGCTCCAAAAATCATTCATCAATGTAATACACACAACTATAGCATGAGTACAAAAAACATCAATTTTGTGTTCACGTACAGAGGTGGGTTTCTTGGCCTTCTAAGATCATCGATTCAAAGATTAATGCGTGAGACAGAAACACAAATAAAAACTCATTACGGTAAGATTTAATTTAGAAGTCGGATATTTTTTGGTGAAAACAAATAGGAACTATAAACATTGTGACACAGACTAAACATACTTTAGATGACAAAGAAATGTTTCTCTTCTAAAGAGGAATCAGGCATTAAATGTTACCATATAATGAGAAAACAAAAGCTGTAACCGAATATAGAACCAGATTGATAATCAGGTAGCTACAGTAAAATGTAGCGTGCCTTTAAATATAAACATTATTATCCTTTATTAAAAAACGGTCTTAGTATTGGAAGAATAAATCACAATGCATTGATCAGATTGGTCTGGGGTAACTCACAAAAGTGGCCACTCTCTTTACAAAGCATGTTTACTGTTTACCCTTACCAGGGATCGTTTCAAAGTGAGAGTGTTTGGAAAGAGTGTAAGGGTGCCCGGTCGAGAGGATGTGGTTGGACGATGCCTTGAATTATTCCTTTTCTTCAAAAACCATACAGTAAACCGACATGTGACGAGGTCCTAAAAGGATTTCAGCTATGTGGAATAGAAAAAAATTATCAGTACAATTATTTAACGGGGCTAATTTTGACAAAGGTCGACTTCATACACTTTGAATAGTTTAAGGTGGTAGCATAAGTTTGTCCGTTGCCAAGAAAAAGCTAATCAACTAAGAAGTGAGTGCTAAATGTAACTGCCAATGCAGTACATTTTTCGTTTCGAAATTGAGGCCGTAGAGCTCACCTTTCGTAATAAGTTCAATCAATGCAGGCGTGGTATACTGGAAGTCCGACATTTGGAAGTAAAAGGTAGTTGCTCTTTTCCACAATTATTTAGTGCGTACGACGCGTTTCGGCTCACAGAGCTATCATCTGGTACAAGACTTGATCTGGTACAATAACTCACTTTCCCAGTTCAATTACCTTCTAATACCTTTCGCTTATTGCGTCATTTATGGCCATATCTTCTACTATTCAAACTTTTGCGTTTGGGTTTTATTAGGGATGAGTAGATTCCACTCTTTTGGATTCCGATTCTTTCAAATCGAATCCCGAATCCCGATGACAGTTTTTTCTGATAGGCTCGCGCTAATTTTCTGCCTTTCTTACTTGATTTTTCGTATTGCTGGGTACCAAGCGGTGCTTTAAGCGTAGCCTGTATCACGGTTGTAATCTGGGCTGATCAGTCATGTGTCAATATAAGGTTTACATGAAGTATTGTGTCGTTGTAAATTTTTTTTCCATTCGGATCTCGATCGCCTCCTTGGTCATCCGGTCCCAATAGCCGTAGGATCGGTCAAGTAATTTTGCGTCGTCGAAAAGTATTCGGTGGTTCTCGTCGATACTATGTTCTGCCACGGCGGATTTTTTTGATTGGTCAGGTCGAATGCTCATCTAATGCTCCTTCAACCGTGCCTCGATAGTGCGGCCCGTCTTTCCAATATAGCCTTCACTGCATTCGCACGGAAATCGGTAAACCCCGGAAGCTTTAATGCCGAGGCCATTCTTAACTTAGACTAGTCTGTTTCTCAGCTCCATATTTATCTGATTAATGATGATCGATGGTAAAATGGACTAGTTATAATGTATAAGGTATTATCAGTTTTGTTAGTTTGTGTTGATCCTTATTTTTTCATGTTGTCCTTAAATTGTAATTGCAGTTGATAATTTCTTTAGGCTTTCTGAATGTATAGTCTTTGTGGAGGAAGAATTGTTTACTTAATGTGTATATAGCTTGATGATGGAAGTGTTTTATTTCGTTATAACGCTGGCCGAGAATAAGATTTTCATTCTATATAACCTAAACTCGATATGTTGAGTTTGTTCTAAAAAATTTTCGCGTTCCGCGAACGATCCCTTTTTGTATTGCACGTACTTCTCTTAGATCGGAGCACTTATAGTTCCAATGGAAAAGTTACCTCTCACGGTTTTCCTCTCCGCTCGTCCAAGTAAGAGCCTGCTCGGAGTAGTAGCATACAGGGGTTATTACTCTGTCCTCTTTCAGTTTATTTCTCCCTTCAACCGTCGCCGGTGGATACAGTGATTAGGAAATTGCGCACGCGCCCGTGGACATGACAATCCTCCGGCTGGCGAAGCGAGACTCGGTTTCGATCGACGCAACAATGATCGCGGGACGGAATCGCCACGCAGTCCAATCACACGCGACCCAGGAGTTGCGTCACTTTTGTCGTTCGTTCGTTACCCATAATTCTCCGTTCCCACTGATGCGGCTGCGTTCGTAATGTTGTGAGAGTGGCCATGTAATGAAACAGAGAAATTCCTCAAAGGCCGGTATAGTGTTTTTTGTTTTGTATTTTTTAGACTATTTTTATTTATTTTTTAATTCCTTAGAAATTGGCGCAAACTGTTATATTATTAATTCAAAATAAGCTTTAAAAAAACTAAATAGATAAGCTACGAAGGAATAAAACAGTAAGAAAAGCAAGAAACCAATATGAAAGCCAGGTGTTGACTGTTGAAAATACATGCAATATTACTTCGGTAATAATTATTTGATGCGAAGTTGGAAAACTTTTTATCAGATGCTCTTAAAATATAAAATGATCTTCGTCTTTTTAGACAATTACTGAGGGTGGGAAGACGGGAGAAAACCAAACGTTTTATTAATGTGATGAGGTGGACCATGAAACTGTGCCACGACATTAGTTGAGAAATACGAGGAAAAGAGAAGAAAATAAATTGCAAGAAATTATAATAGGGAAAGAGAAAATACATTACATAATGATCAACATGCATAGCAGAGATGAAAAACTCCTGATCCCTACGCTAAAATTTAATTTTACTAAAAGAGGACGCGAGAAGACTGGAGGCGTTCGAGATGTATGTGTGGAGAAAAATGAAGAAGGTACAGTTGACAGAGAGGAGGAGGAACGACGAAGTGCAGGACATGGTAGGCGAGGAGAGGCATCCTCTTGATGAGATACGGAGGGGACAGAAAGTATGAATGGAGGGAGTACTTAGCGAGGAGGGCATGTTGAAAACGGTGTTAGAGGCCATAATATTAGGTAAGCGAGGGAGAGGAAGGAAGAGAATAGAACTCTTGGATAGAACGAAATGTAGAAGGCCTCATTATGTATTGAAGAGGGAAGTGCTTGAAGGAAGGGGAGCGTATCAGAATGATTCCTAAGTACTTCATGGAAATCTAACTTAATCGGTAGAATACTTAAATAATAATTCGTCTATTACATGCAATTTATTTTCAGCTACGGTGAAAGAGTGCTTACTACTCTTCCACCGTTTAGTAAGCCTTGAATATTGTTTGCGCTCTCATTTGGAGACTGCGTCCCTTCACGTCCATTCACAAGTCCCTTCTCTCTAACGGCGCTGCCTTAATGACCAATTCTCACTAATGCTAATTCGCGCATACAAAATCCAGGCTGTCCCTTTCGTTAGCCAAATACTCCTAAACTTCTACCTACCTTAACGGAAGAAACTTTAATAATAACTACAAGAAAACAAGCAACCAACATTTTTCATAATTACGTCATCTTTGCGGAAAAAACTTCTTAGGTTGTGCCGTAAATTGAAAATCATCAATGCCACAAATGCCAGTAATGCATAATCAAACAACTGAGATTTTTCCAAGTAGGCTTCCGCGGAGATTATGATAAATTCTGCTGGTTTTTCCGGGTATTCTTCCGCGTTTATCCATTTGCAGGACGATATTTCGCCAACGTTCCAGTTGGCTTCCTCAGGTCCACTGAAGTGTTTTCTGCATTCAAATTTCTGCATCAACACTTCAGTGGACCTGAGGAAGCCAACTGGAACGTTGGCGAAATATCGTCCTACAAATGGATAAACGCGGAAGAATACCCGGAAAAACCAGCAGAATTAAACAACTGAGATATTCAAACGAGTCAATGCATCACAAGCAATGTTGTTTGAACCATGAAAATTATCAATTAAGAGATTTTCAATTTATTAGGTTCCATCTTAGAACCCGCTTCCTCGGAAGCAAATTATCTTTTTTTATTAGTCTTTCGAGCATATGGAGCTGTGTGCTTCGAAACCTCTGGCTTTGACCAAACTAAGCTTTTTGCTGTGGAGGGAAATGGAAACTTAAAAATAATCACCGCGATTTTGGCAAGACCGCATTCTAAATTGGCCATTGCCCATACCGGGAGTTTGGTTCGTGTTGACTCATTTTCACTTGAAAACCTGCCAAAGCCCGATATAACTCTAATCAATTTTGCCGTCATGGTCAGAACCTGTGATTTGCGAACGAGATATTACCTCATTGGGCGCCTATCCCTAGGTTCATTCGTTTTCATAAATGGCTCGTTAAAGTAACTATTGGACGGTCAAATGGAATGGATGCATTGAATTTTAAAGGAATGACACTGATGAAAGCTGGAAAGATGAGGACAATAGTGTAACAAGATATTTATAATTTTTGAAAATTTTCTAGATTGCATTCGTCGCATGTAAGCAAATCCATCAGTTGATAAATTAACAATAATGATTAGTGTAATGAATATCATAGCTAAATAGTTAAGGCTGAGTATTAAACGCCACTAACTATTTTTTAAAGTTTATTTTGAATATCAAGGCCTGATTACGTGGTGCATTAACGCACACGAGTTAATGCGTGAATGCAAGAACGATTTTGGTGGATCGGACCGGAACATGTGCGATTGCAAGTACCGAATTAGAACAGATTCTATTTTCCGCTCATGCGTTCGCATCAGTTGTGAGTTACAAAGTGCATTTTCGTGTTCATACACACATTCATACATTTAAACGTTAATTCATACGTGTTAATGCATCGTGTCACCAGGTGTTTACACTTTTCTATTTTTCCTCACGGGACAGGGTTCAAATCTCGCGTGAACTCTTAAGACACTTTAACATAAATACTAGTAATTGGACTAGGGAAAGTAATTTTCTCTCCGACCCAGTATGTGCTTTCTTTATGTTTTACAAATATAGCGAAAGTTGAAATTCGTTCTTAGAACGAGAGAGGAAGGTCATAAAATAGAGGAAATACTTTGGTTTATGTAAAAATATAAGCTGATGGGAAAGATGTTGTTTTGGAGAGCTGCATATATCCTTTCCCAAGAATGTAACCCGGACATTATGTTAGATTTTGCTGTGGATGACAGTAGGGGTAAAATTTGGGATACAATCTGTAGATTAGGATGTGATGTTGGCAATGAAACCATATAGGGAATCACTTACTCTCACTTTTTTCCTACAGTGCGAGAAATGAGCAATCTTTGACTTTGTTTGACTTCCATGGTGTTTCATTTTAATGCCAAATGCAAATCTCATTACCATTTATCCGCGAGAGTTACCGCTTCGTTTTGTATTACAGTTTCACGATGATTCGTGGCGATCCTGATCTTTGCTTTTTATCCCACAAATTTTTGTGAGAGTACAAAAGAAAAGATGATAAATTTGCTGATAATTAGGAATGTGCACGATGATAATTTTTTTGATGTTCAATTACATAATTTATAGATTATTTGGCTAATTGCTACTGTAATTAATGTCGATAAATATTGGAATTATTAAAATTTTTGAAAATACAATATGAAGGTTTTGGATAATATTGAGAGTTGACAAATATGTTGCTTCTGCGTGCACGGCACACAGTGGCAGACTTGAGTATTATATTCACAAATTTGTTTGCTTTCGTTTGACTTTTTATTAAATAAAATAATCTGTAACATGTTTCTGAGATTTTTATTGTCTAATCCGAAGAAGAATATTTATTCGTAACCTTTACTTTTTACTTTTTTGAAACGTATTAATTAATTACGTAATTTTTAACTACGTATTTTTTAAATAGATACTCGCAAAGCATTGGTGAGATATATTCTTACAATACGGAGACTGTTTTTTAATCAAGGATAAAAGTTTTATATTTAAAGGCACGCCATATTTTACTGTACCTACCTAATTATCAATATTTGGTTACAGCTTTTGTTTTCTCCATATATGATGACATTTAATGTCTGATTCTTCTTTATAAGAGACAAATTTCATTGTCATGTAAAGTAAGTTTAGTCTATGTCACAATGTTTACCGTTCCTATTTGTTTTCACTTAGAAATAACCGACTTCTAAATTGAATCGTACCTTAATGAGTTTTCATTTGTGTTCATGTCTCACGCATTAATCTTTGAATCGATGACCTTAGAAGGCCAAGAAACCTACCTCCGTATGTGAACACAAAGTTGATGTTTTTTGTACTCATGCTTTAATTGTGTGTATTAAATTGATAAATGTTTTTTATGGGTTACTTTTTACTTTTACACAAATCGTATTTGAGAAGTGGTAAAAAACGAAGATTTGATTGAATCTTATGGAATCCAAGCATCAGGACATTGTAGTAAGCTTTGATGTCTAACGCATCATTTCAATTCAGACAGGTGAATATGCCCTTCTTATAAAAATTCTATTTTATTTATGGCACGAATATAAATTATTACAGAAAAATTTCGGGCGCTACAGTTTTTTTCGCTGAAAAAAATTTCTCCAAGATGGTACCTACTTGTGTGTCCTTCAAAGAGTTACTTTACTCGTTTGCGGTCTAAGGTCGGATACTACGCTTTCGTATTTAAAAGTAATATGTTTTTGTCTTCCTCCTTTATCCATTATATCTTGAGTAAAAAAGCCAGGAAAGCCTATAATATGTAGATGATTACAGCATTTCTTTTTTTTTGCACCCTAGCATTAGATATGAGTCAGTTGATAGATGATATTTTCGAGCTGGTACCTAGTGTAAAATTGGTTTCACATTCTATCATAGAATTTTTAAGGGCTAAAGTTTTTTTATGGAATTTTTCCAAGATGGCACTTGATTGACCTTTATAAAGCTACACTCTTCCCTTGTGTGATCCGAGATTATTGTTTTCTTATTAAAAGTGAGATGGCAGTGAAAAAATGAGTGGGTGCCTTTGAAGCCAAAATCTGGTCTTGCCTCTTCCTTGCGGTCAGCTATCATTATTCATGCAAATAAAGCGCTACTTGTCCTCCGTTCCATCGATATGTCCCATAATTTTCCGGTTGTTATTCTCTAATTATTGCTACCTAACCTTCCATCGAGAATGCGACGGCTGCAGAAGTATAAGGTCATAAAGATGCGTTCAGCAAATGTTTTCCCCAGCGACGTAATTAAACTGCGCTCGATCCCAGATCTTGTATTACGTAATTTTTGGTGTCTTGTTTGATTTAATAGAATCTGGTATTATATTAGTCTACGGTAAACGCTCTTCTTCCTCCACCACTCATCTTAGGCCTGTGCCTATTTGCTCAGGCAGGTACATTTCCTAAACAGGCCCAGAACTAGGGCGGGGAAAATGGAGCACCTGCCCAAAGCGTCAGATTTCAGGGGATGGAAAAATTTGAAAAGTTTATTTAAAAAGTTATTTCATTTTCATAATTAAATGTTTAAAATAATTATTATTTCATAAATTATTAAACGTTAAAATCAATAAAACTTCGTAATAGCAAGTATACGGTGCGTAATTTTTATTACCGCATCTCAAAAATATAGCTTAGTACGGGGGTGCTGTATTTTAGTGGTAGGGGAGGGAAAAGATGAGGGGGAATCAGGGGAGGATGGGCGGCAAACTGCTCTTTGCCACCCCCGGAAAAACCCCTAATTCCGAGCCTGATCCCACCCATGGGTTGTCCTCTGCGTTTTCTTTCCGCCCGCAATTATTCCATTTTAAGAATTTTTTCTTGTTTCATTCATTGACTCAGTTCACTCATCCAATCTGTGTATATTCCTTCAACAAACCCTCTGTTTAGTATTTTCCTCGCAGTGGATTTCCTTTTTGGATCTCGCCTCTCTGCTTATGATAATTTTTTGCCAGTAATCCTCCCAAGAATTTTCATCCTGATTGATTTCATATATTCTTCTGGTTTTTGGCTAATGTTTTGGGATTCTTATGCTATTAAGTATACATCCTACAAGGTCAAAATTGATCTCATCTCTTCGTCGTATACTCTGCCAAAATTTCATTTTCAAAATCTGCTTTTTCTTCCAGATTGTGGCAGGCGATAGCTTACATTATTTGGTGAAGGTAAAATCTAAGAGGGGAGAACGTTTCATGAATACATTTTCATTAAGCTGATTTTATCCAATGGTAAAACTTCTTCCTACCTACAACTACTCCCAGGTGTCGACCCTCCGTGCATAAGACCTTGGCTCCTTGGTATAATTTTGGTGAATCTAGCGTTAAAAACCAACCCGTTCTCTCCGTTTTTCTTGATTCGCCAAGGCGGATAAGATGCTCATGGGTCATCGCTCCACGCAATAGGTATGGGCGGCAATCATCGTCGTCGGAATTCCATGCTAATTATACGGTTTCGCTTTGTCTGATGTCATCAGATGAATAGCCGCAAATACTTATCAACGGTCGATGGCTGCGTGAAAGCCTGAGTGATATATATATCACATTGATTAGTCGATCGATGTATTTGGTGCGTGAAATTTCTGGAGATATGGAAAACGTCCTGAAAATTTATTAGATCAATCAAAAAACATGAAAATGCCTGGGGCGATGGTGGTTTTATATCGAATCTCATTTTTTATACATTTTTAAACCATATAAATTAGCTTTGAGCTGCTTACAAGTTACCGTATAGTTAGGAAATAGTACATTTTTTAGAAGAGAAACTAATTTAATGAATTTTAATTTATTTTTGCAAAGTGGCGCGTGACGATGAATTGCCGACGTGCCGACTCTTTTAAGATAGTCAAGTCTATTCGTGTTAAAAATATTGAAAATGATTACTAATCAAAATTTCCCATTTCATTAGTACATATTTTTACTCCATGTTTCCAAATCGGGCATTCACTCTCACCTGCTTTTCTTGTACATTTGGTATATTTATTCTTTTAATCGTAATATCGTTGTAGCAGGCCGGTTTTTAAAATTTGGTTGAATTTATTTTTAGGGTAATCAAATGGTTGTAAAGGCGAATTAGTCTTCATGTCCTTGATAAATGATTATTACCCTATGATAAATGTACTCAAAATTTTGATTTAGTCAACCATTTTTGATCTTATATGTTATAGAAGCTTAATTTTGGAATTCAATTTCAGTAGGGATAGCTTTAGATTATGCTTAATAAATCACCAATGTAACAAATTATTGAATTTTTGGTACGTAGAGCGAGCATTTAAATTGAACGTTGTCATTCTGGGCATGATATTACTTTAAAATTCCAAAGTTATTAGTGAAGAAGCGTTTAAATTGAAATATATAAATTTAAAATTCAATGTTTCCGCTTCAGTTTAATGTCTACTGGCTCATGTAGCAAGAATATAATTAATTGAAGTTTTTCAAAGCTCGGATTTGTTTTGCTGTAATTTGTTATCTGCACAAAAAATTGATTTTGAAATAACACATTCATCTAATTCCACAAGAAGGTTTCCAAAAGTTCATCCTCCAAGAATTATTAGAGCTGTCATCGAGGCGAAAGTGAGTTTTTGGAGGATGAAGCGCCTATGAAATTTTCTCGACTGGTTCCCAAGGTCAGTATTCGCGGCATATAGCACAGTGGGCATTGAATAATTTTACGACGTGAACGACCATTAAGGATCATTTGTCAGAGAGAGTTCGTGGAAAGCTTTCCACGTCATTTTTCAATTCTCACAGTTTTATAATGAAGCCACTTAGGGTTCAAATTGCCTGCTACGGTTACGTAATACGCTTGGTGCTGGATTTTGGATTTCGTTTTCCTTTGCAGAGTTATTTGATTCTCGGTTGTTAAATGTATCCATTGTGAATTAAAATGTAGCTATTCGGCTAACTTTCTTCCTCCCGTGACCACTCAAATCCAAGTCGATTTTTGGCTTCACCAACAAGTTGTCTCCAGACTCTTCTGTCCTCAGCCATGTCAAACTCCCCCCCAAGTCTTCTTATACCTTCAACGTATTAGTCATGGTCTTCCCAGTGGACGCCTTCCTTCTGATTGACCTCTCCGCACTCCTCTTATTATTGCACCCTCCTCCCTTCTTCTTACCAGTGATGGTAATCGAAACTAAATGATAGTCAAAACTAGTCAAATTTCAATAGTTTCGTTCCCGGAAGCGAAATGTAGAAACAGAACGAAATGGATTTAAACCCAGGGAGGTAAACTCAGGGTCGAAGCGACATCGGAGTCAAAACTACTGCAGGTCGAAACTAAACTAAAACTCTGGGACAATACGAAACGCAGATAATGTTTCGCACCAGAGGGACCACGTGGTTCGCCTTCGAGCAGTTTAGTTTCGACCCACACATTGAGTACGAAGTATGGTTGAATGAAGTTGATGTTCAGCCTACCGCCATTTGATGCGTGGGGCACTCATATTTTAACCACTAGCAGGAGAACGGTGAACGAAAACTGGCCATTTGACTTTTAATCTCAATGTTTTAAACTCTGTACACGTGCGTCAAACGTAATGGATCGAAACTATTTCCTCTTATCCCTCTCCACTCAACTTTTGGGATCGGAACTTAATTATGGGCAGCGGAGTTTCGATTGATTTAGTTTCATTTCCGGGTGTAAAGTTTCGACCAGGGTGATTTTTATTTCGTGCTGAAACGAAACTATACCTAGGCCTTGTATTTTCGTTTTTCCCTCCGGGTCGAAAACGAAACGAAACATTTTCGTTTCGTTTCACTTGCCATCCCTGCTTTTTACATGATCAAGCAACCTGAATCTCCTACTTCTTATCACAGCCATACTATCTGGTCTTCTGTTCAGGTTCCTGAGCTTTCTGTTTTCCAGTATTATCCATACCCCTTCCTCAAATGTTTATCCACGTATGCTTCTCAATATTTTATTTTCAAATGTTATTAACTTCTTCTGGGTCTTTTTTTGGGTCCGTGCTTAATAATTCGGCGAACGATGTTAGCAAAATAGTCTTCACTCACTCACTAATTGAGCACATGCGTTTCTTTGGATATGTGAGGGTTAGGGGCGGTTCAAGGATTTTTTTCTGGGGGGACACAAGGGTCTGACAATGCCGTACACTGCCGCATTAATAGTTAAAATATTAACTATTTTATCTTGAAATTTTCAGAGCTGACCCTTAAGGCCATAGCAAGGGAGGTGGGGTTGTAGGTGTCCAAAACCACCCTCCTCTTGACCCCCCGAAAGGCTTTGGAAATAGTCTTAAGCGTCTATTATTTATTAGTCTATAGTCTTGCACTTCGACTAAATAGCCCCCGAAACATTTTTTTGGCTTTTCCCTTGCTGACCCGAGTCAGTAATAGCCTTTGCCTCAAATATGAAAATTTTATCTCAGTAAGGGGATTGGGTTGGTGTGGTGGCTAAAGTGTTGGCTGCTCACCTTTGCTGACTCGGTTCAAATCCCGGCGGTCACAGAGAATTTTCAGAGATCCCTGCTTGAATGCTATGTGGAGGAAATTTCAAGCGCAACACTCCGTCCGTCGGATGGGACGTTAAGCCATGGTCCTCTTGGCACCTTTCGTTAAGAGCAGGCTAATGCCGACGCCGGGTTTCTCTCCGTCTCTTCTTGCCTACCCTTCCCTCATAGCGCAAACGATCTAAGCAGTCGGTCACTTTCTCTAAATACCATACCATACCCTTTATATCAGTACACATTTTAAGTACCTCTGTGTATCATACAATGCCTGTTTTTTTCGGCGAACAGTGGCAGTTTAGATATCTCGGGTCTCACACCGGGTAAGTTCCTCCATACCTCTGTCCGACTTGTCGATGTTCAACCCGCTCATCGTTCTCAGTGATTCAGGAATCCAATCATTGTACGATGGGCGAGTTGCATATCGAAGCATCGCGACGCGTCGGAAGAAAATATGGAGGACCCATTTTCTTTGGAAATATGTGCATTAAGTTTGTTTCTATCCTTAACATTAAAGTTACTGCAACTGAGGAAAACTTCGGTGCTTTAATCTCTCATTTGCTATCCATTGTACGGTAAATTTGAGGAAAAATGAACATTTCTCAATTGGAAATAGTGTAAGGTTCATGGAGCATTCTTTCCGTTTTCCTATTAGAGTATATCTTTCGGTCACTTAAAATCATTATGAGATATTAATTGATCTCGCCTATACCTCTTTTGAACCCATGGTGTGATGATTTTAACCCATCTTATGGCGTCCACCCGAATCTATTCGCCGAAATAATTGCTCCGCAGGCCACTTGGATTTAGCCTGCCATAGGTATTCCACTTTCGGCATGGTAGAAACAGGATTTTACGCTAGGGAGAAACGATGCTTTGATTGTTGCATCATGCTGCACGCATGTTCCGCGCGATAAGCCGTGAGTACTTAAGAATGGCAAAAGACTCAATTTGGATGCGAGAAGCGCCTTGTTCGACCTTGGTCGACTGGGGCGATTGATCATTGAGGAGAATATCTCTTTTTCATTATATCAACATCGATGGGTAAGCGATCCAATACGGTCGTTGAGAAATCGAGGCATTTTCGCGGAGGGTGGCGAGAGGGGGGAAGTATTCATCCGTCTCCCATCCATACATGATACTCCCAATCGATACGGGTGCCCTTGGCCACCTTTTGGAACGCTCAAAATCCATTGACTGCATTCACAGAGCTACTTATTATTCGAGGAAATCGACGGGTGAGACTTAGGCGCTGCGGTTCTCTCGGCCATTAATTCTCCATAGGTATCGTATGCTGGATCCTTACGGCGTAAAACGTGGCCTCTGATTTTATAAAAGCGATTTCCCGTGGGTTTCATAACAGTGAGAGAGGAAGTTCGTAATCGATTAAAATAGATTTTGGAAACAGCATCAGCTGTGGCTCGACCCTTATTTTGTCCTCGAGTGATGTATACTGAGTCCAAATATCTGGCCTCCTTTTCACAGTAGGAATTGATATCAATTCGTGAACTTGAATTTCTGTAAGCACTCCTTATTTATACAAAACTTTCCATTTGCAAAAATATATTGAAGATAACGTAGATAACTAGTCGGAAAAACTATAAATCAGGCCAAAATCTGGATATTAGATGTACATAACTACTATGAAGACTTTTTGTGAAATTCTGGCGTAGGTTTCCGCGGCGTTGCTCATGGTCAGTGCTGATTTTCGGGTTCCTCACCAAACAACCAACGCGGCTGAGGAACCCGAAAATCAGCACTGACCAAGACTTTTTGTGATAATATTTTTTTTAAAACTTCTATTTCTAACTTATTTTTATATGTTAAAACTAGAATTTATGCTCCATATAAGGTCAGAAAAGCAATGAAAATTCCGGGGTAATGGCACGTTTTTGTGATCAGATTTGGATACTGCGCAGAATATCGCTTCTTGGTAAAAAATTTGAGATATTTTTTTATATTTTAAAAATGTAGCTTTTAATTCTTTGGAAGTATCTCAAAATTTTGATTTCTCTTTTCTCTCCTACTCAAGTATCGCACGGTGGATTCTTACAGCTTAAAACATGGCCTCAGATTTTATAAAGCGATTACCCGTGGGTTTCATAACAGCGACGGAGGAAGTTCGTAATCGATTAAAGTAGATTTTGGAACCAGCATCAGCTTTGACTGAACCCTTATTTTCTTCTCGAGTGATGTATACTGAGTCCAAATATCGGGCCTCCTTTTCACAGTAGGTATTGATATCAATTCATGATCTTGAATTTCTCTAAGCGCTTCTTATTTATACAAAACTTTCCATTTGCAAAAATATATTGGAGATAACGCGGGTAGCAAGCCGGAAAAACTATACATCAGGCAAAATTCTAAATGTGCATAGGCACTATGAAGACTTTATTAGTTAAAATATTTTTTCTGAACTCCTATTTATAGCTTATTTTTATTGGTAAAAACTAGAAATTGTGCTCCACATAAGGTCAGAAAAGCAATGAAAATTCCGGAGTGATGGCATGTTTCTGATATCAGATTAGGATACTGCGCAGAGTATCGCT
Organism: Ischnura elegans; assembly: GCF_921293095.1. NCBI lineage: Eukaryota > Metazoa > Arthropoda > Insecta > Odonata > Coenagrionidae > Ischnura > Ischnura elegans. The sequence goes on along the minus strand of NC_060251.1, from coordinate 34,241,352 downwards.
TCTTGGTATAAAATGTGAGTGCTAGATATGGTAGCTGTTTTAAAAATGTGGTATTTAATTCTCAGGAAGTGACTCAAAATTTGGCTTCTCTTGTCTGGATTTCTCTCCTTTTCCATAGCTTCTGCACTCCGTATCCTAACTGCGTGAAACGTGGCCTCTTATCTTATAAAAACCGATTTCTATTTGGTTTCATAACAGTGCGGAAGGAAGTTCGTAACCGGTTAAAATAGGTTTTGGAACTAGCATCGGCCGTGGGTCAACCCTTATTTTGTTCCAGAGTGCTGTATACTAAGTCCAAACATCGGAACTTCTTTTCACGGTATTGACATCCATTCGTGATCTGTAATATCTTTTGGTATTTGGGCCGTCAATTCACTCCAATTCCTCGCATTAGTGACCTTATTTTGTAACGTGGCGGCGTTACCTAAGACTTATTGTTCGTAGGGCATACCGTTTTAAGTCAGCTGGAGAATTTTCGGTGTGATGATATGAATACGTCGTTCTCATTTAGGAAAGCAACGACTGAATTGGTTTTTATTTGTAAAATTACCACACTAACTTACTCTTTGACGAAGCGGAGACTTCTGAAATAGATTTGTTGAATTTTATGATTCCTGTTATAGCAGCTTGAAGTAATTTACGGCACATGTTGAAATCTTATATTTTAGGATAATATATGATTGGAAAAATTATTTTGGATTGTCATAAATGTTCTTCGCCGTAGGGGAAATTTACCGTTTAAAACGTTCAAGTCGTTGAAATAATTTTTAAACTAAGAATCTGTGTTGCCGAAAACCAAATGTACTTCTATTTAATAGCCGAATCCAAACGCCGGGAATGGTTTTTTGTACTAATATTAAATAAGTGGAAGTTATTTAAAGAAAGGTTATTATTTTTTCATTTCACATAATGATAGAGGCGCTATCTATTTAGACAAGCGTTTTATTTTTCTACAATAAAATTAAGATAACGTAGGTAACACGTCGAAAAATCTTACATCAGGTGATATTCTAGGAAATTAAATTTACTTTACGACTACGGAGGATTTTGGGGGTAAAATATTTTTTTTTTAAACTTACCTCGTAAAATTGCCAAAAACAGGAATTTTTAATCCAACATAGGTCAGAATATTAATGAAAATTCCCAGGCGATGGCGCATTTTTGTTATCAGATGCAGATACTGCGCAGAATATCGCTTCTAGGTATAAACTTTATTGCATGATGTAGGAGCTATTTCATAAATGTGCTTTTTAATGTTTGGGAAGTGACTCAAACTTTTGATTTTCTTGTCTGGATTTATCACCTTCTCCAAACGTATCGCATGCTCGATTCTTACTGCGTGAAACATGTTCAATGATTTTATAAAAGTGATTTCCCGTAGGTTCAGAGCGAAAGCAAGCCCGTTAAATCGGTTTGAAAATGAAGAATCTGAGCTTTTCCCGGTGAATAGCGTGGATGAAAGCTTCTCGGGTTTCCAACCGGGTCAGGGTCTGCATGGTTTAGGCCGACGCTTCGTTGGGAGACTTTCCCAACATCCTCAGGGCTGATGATGATCATCCCTGCCCTGAGGATGTTGGGAAAGTCTCCCAACGAAACGACGGCCTACACCATGCAGACCCTGACCCGGTTGGAAACCCGAGAAGCTTTCATCCTCGGTTTAAAAAGATTTCAGAACTAGTATCGGCAGAGCCTCAACCCTTATTTTGTTCTCAAGGGCTGTATACTAAGTCCAAATATCGGACCTCCTTTTCACGGTATTGACATCCATTCGTGAATTTTAATATCTTTTGGCCGTCAATACACTCAAATTCCTCGCATAAGTGACCTTATTTTGAAACGCGGCGGTGGCGCGGCGTTACCTAACACTTATTGTTCGTAAGGCGTATCGTCTCACGTCAGCGGGAGAATTTTCGGGCCGATAATGTGAATTCGTCGTCCTCATTTAGGAAATCAATGACTCAATTGGTTTTGAGTGGTAAAAATAATATTTCAAGTTATTCTGTCAACGCAGCAACGCAGACTATTGAAATATATTAGGTAAACTTTACGACTCTTATTAAGATTTCTTGAAATAATTTACGACCCACGTTGAAAACTTTTCATTTTTTAAGATAATATCTGCTGGTGAAAATTTTGAATTTTATGTTCTTCATTGTATGAATGTTCATCGTAGTAAGGGAAATGCTGTTGGCTAAAACATTTCGGCCACTTATATAATTTATTGCTTAACGCTGCCAGTGTCGACAAAAACCAAGATAACCTCCTTTTAATAGCGAATTCGCAATTTGGTGAAAGTTTTTTTCCGTGAGATTAAGTAGATAGAAGTATTTTAAAGATAAGCTTATTATTTGTTCGTTTGGCATGATGAGAGAGCCGCTTCCTATGTACGCAAACCTTTTCTTTTGCAAAAAAGTTGGAGATAACGTAGGTAACTCGTCTGAAAACTATAAATCAGGCCACTATCTTGGAAATTAGATGTACTATATACGACTACGAAGGCTTTTGGGTGTAAATGTTTTTGTAAGTAACCTCAAAAAATTACCAAAACAGGAATTTTTGCTTCACTCTAGGTCAGAATATTAATAAAAATTCCGAAATAATGGCGCATTCCTGGGAATAGATTTGAATTCTGCATAGAATATTGATTCTTGGTTTAGAATTTCAGTGAATAATAGAGGAGCTATTTTATTAATAGGGTTTTTAATTCTTAGAAAGTGATTGAAACTTTGATTCTCTTATCTGGATTTCTCTCCTTCTCTGTAGGTATCACACGGTGGATCCTAAAGCGTGAAACGTGGCCTCTGATTTTATTAGAGCGATTCCCGCGGGTTTCATAATAGTGCAATACGAAGTTTTCAATCAGTTAAAATAGATTTTGGAAATAGCATCGGCAGTGGGTCAACCCTTATTTTCTTCTCGAGTGTTGTATAAGTCCAAATATTTGGCCTTCATTTCCATGTATTGACATCCATTTGCGAATTTGAATTTCTTTCTGGTGTTTGGGAACTCAATTCACTCCAATTCCTCGCTTAAATGACCTTGTATTATGACACGGCGGCGTTACCTAAGACTTATTGTTGGTAAGGCATTCCGCCTTAACTACGTCGGTTGGTGAATTTTCGGGGCGATAATATGAATACTTCGTTCTCATTTAGCCTTGTGCCAGCCGGATAAATATGGAACGTTAATACGTTGTCCTTATTTTGGGAATCTATGACTAAATTGGTGTCGAGTCGTAAAAATACCACTTTAAGTTGCTCTTTCAACGATGCATAGACTACTGAAATAGATTTGTTAAATTTTATGATACTTATTACAACAGCTTGAAGTATTTACGACACATTTTGAAATCTTATTTTTTATGATAGTACCTATTTGGGAAAATTATTTTGGATTGGTATTAATTATCATCGACGCAAGGGAAATGCTGTTGGTTTAAACTTTCAAGGCAACTGAAGTAATTTATAACATAAGAATCCGTATTGTCGAAAAACAAAATTACTTCCATATGATAGCCGATTTCAAACACTGGGAAATGCTATTTTTTTTAGATCAAAAGGGTTCGAGTATTTTAAGTAAAAGCTAATTATTTGTTCAATTGACATAGAAGAACTAAACTAAACATCAGGGCTCATTATAGAAAATTAGATGTACATTACGACTACGAAGACTTTTGATGGTAAAATATTTTTAAAATAACCTCCTAAAATTGCAATTTACATACATTTGTGCTCCACTATGGGTCAGAATATCAATGAAAATTTCCAAGTGATGACGCATTCCTCAGATTTGGACACTACGCAGAATATTGCTTCTAGGTATAAAAATTGACAGCATGATATAGAAGCTATTCTAATGCATAAGCAAGACCGTATCCAGGATTTTGTTCTGGGGGGGGGGAACAAGGACATCTCATAATACAAATCGAACGCAATGATAATGGAACCGTATTAAAAATCTTGCATATTTTTGAGAGTCTGGGCGGGGGGGGGGGGGGGAGGCCGTGCCCCCGTGCCCCCCCCCCCCCCCCCCCCCAGGATCTGCCTATGATCGGGCGTTATTTTCACGGCATCCATTCGTGAATTTGAATATCTTATCGGTGTTTGGGCTCCGAATACACTAGAATTCCTTGTATAAGTGACCTTATAACGCTGCGACGTTACCTAATACTTATTTTCCATATTTTGGGAGGTGACTCAAACTTTTGATTCTCTTGTCTGGATTTCTCTCCTTCACCTTGCTTGCTTTTGTGTCTCTCTACTTTCCTGTTCCTACCACTTTCACGAGTGTTTACGTGTAGGCATTGTTTCAGTAAATTAATTCGAAGACCTCGTTTTTTATCTTAAAATTATTGTGTTAATTCAAACTTTAACTGTGGCGGAGGGGTTAATTCCTCGTCTGCCAAACATGAAGTCGCGGGTTCGAGTCCCACCTGGATAGGCTGCCCATATTCAGGGCATGGTTTTTAGTGCACTTTTAATTGTCAAATTGTTGAAAAACACCGTTGTAAATGACCAATGTGCTGTTTTCGGTAGTGCTGTCAGTGGAAACTAAACGAAAGTCAAAATCAGTACAATTTCAATAGTATCGTTCCTGGGATCGAAATGTAGAAACTAAATGAATTTAAACCCGCGGGGAGCTAAACTCAGGGTAGAAACGAAATCGGAGTCGAAACTAAAGTAAAACTCTGGGACGAAACGAAACGCAGATTATGTTTCGCACCGGAGCCACGTTCCTAACCGTTGAACAGTTTAGTATCGACCCACGTACCAAGTACGAAGTATGGTTAAATGAAGTAGAGGGTTGGCCTACCGCCATTAAATACACGATCGTGCCTCGAGGCACTCATTTTTACAGCCTTTATATCAACTCACCAACCTGTCTGTTTGTCTGGTACACATCTTGTAACTCAAATTTGACTCACTTCCTGTGAAGCAAAAACGCTGAAATTTTGCACACTTCTTCATTTCCGATGACAATACATGAAAATATAACTTTTTCTCTCCAACCCCCCTTTAACCACCCCCCAGTCAACCTATAGCCCCCCAAAACATGTTTTTGATCTAAGAAGTTCCAAATGGTCGATTTTCGTGTTTTGCGACTTCACATATACATTTAATTTGTGAAAACTGTACAACAGCTAATTATGACCTTCATATATTTATTAACAATTGTAAGGTTTTGTAAATGTTTGAATATTGTTTTACCGTTACATAAAACGTACGGGGTGGCATTTTTAACATAGGGGTAGGCATTTAAAAGCATAGGGGTGGCATTTTGAAACATAGGGGGCTTACCATTCACTGAAAATTTAATAAATATAGTGACTTTTTTAATACGTCACTTTTGGTTTTTCGGGGTCACTGAGTTTTTTTGCTTTGTGTCATATATAAACGTTGCTCATCCCCTGTAATCTAAATATAAAGGCTGGTTTTTTAAAAATTTTTTTTTATAAGAGCTTATTTCCACTAACAGGAGAACTGTGAACGCAACCCGGCCATTCAATTTTTAAGCTCTATTTTTTAACCTCAATACACCTATGTCAAACGTAATGGGTCTAAACTATTCCCTCGTATCCCCTCCACTCAACTTTTGGGATCGAAATTTAACTCTGAGCAGCGGAGTTTCGATTAATTTAATTTTGCTACCGGGAGTAAAGTTTCGTCCCGGATATAAACTTAACTCCTAGGTGATTTTAATTTCGTGCAGGAACGAAACTAAATTTAGGCCTCGTATTTTCGTTTCCCTCCAGGTCGATACGAAACGTTTTCGTTTCATTTGCCATCCCTGGTTTTTGGTGGTATGGGAATAAAAAAAATTAATTATAAAAATAATCCGGTCACTAATAACCTTTATGTGGAGTAACAAAATTTTCCCTTTCATTTATGTAAAATGCTAAACGAATTTCACTTTGAAATTTCAAAGTTTAGCCTCACAAAATCAATTGTTTTGGTACTTAATGGCTATATTTCACTATTAATGCTCTTTCATCCTTCCCCCTTTTCTCCAATCTATTCGAGGTCGATCTTCAAAATGAACGGTGATATGCTCGAATAGATTTGAACCTGCGTCATCTCGACTTTCCACCACATTAGCATCGTGAAACTGGCATCATTTTTACGCCTCGTCAGTTGGCTTTGGGGGCGATTGCCATATTTTGTTTTCAAACGTAGGACCTTGGAGGAGGAAGATATTCCTTCACCCCAAATTTGAGGTTTCTCCCTTCCCACCTGGCGCTCTTTGTTTCGTCGAGGCGAAAGTGTTACTATTCTTGCCCTCGAGTTGAAATTCGAGTATCTGTGTCATCCTTGCGAAAATCGCAAATTAAACAACTCTTCCTTCCTCGGGACACTATGGGAATCCCTTTCGAAGTAAGATTAATGGTCACCAGTCATTTCGGCCGTTTGAAAGGAAGGTGATCCTGCGACGTGAATACGTATACACGAAATAACACCGCGATACAGAAATAGAGGGTGAAAGTTTAGCGCTGTAGCGTTGGAATTCAAGGTGTGCGACTGGCCATAATGTGCCAGTCTCCCAAAAATAGCCTCTTTTGGCTGATCTCATGTTGTAGGTTTTTTCCTCTTAGCTAATGGAGAAATTCAGTTACTTACGAAAGTAGAATTATTCAGTTTTCATCTGAATGAACTCTTACATGTGTGCAGTCAGCTACGCAATTTATATCCATTGCAAATTTATGTCACCCGAGTTTGAAGGCCAAAATTTCAAAGACCGTTCATTCGACTTTAAATGAAGTGCTTGAAAATAAGGTTCTATTATTTCTGCGTTGGCTGATGGCATTAAAACTATTTTTGCATGACTGATAAATTTAAATAATGCTCAGAAACGGTATTTCAAGGAGTTTCTGATTGCCATACGAATGGACCTCATTTTCGACTTTGAAACAACACAAGTAATTGAGACATTAAAATTTTCTTTCTATATGCTGTAGGTAGTATAATCATCAGGAAGAGAATTGCATTGGCTAAGGAGGCGTTCATGAACAGGAAGGAGTTATGAGAGGATCGTTATGTAAGAGTTTATAGAAAAGGTTATTAAATAGTTTGATCTGGAGTGTAGCTCTTTACGGTGCGGAAACGTGGAAACTAAGGAAGGAGGACGAGAAAAGACTGGAGGCATTTGATATGTGGGCTTGGAGAAGCACGGAGAATGTGATGTGGACTTAGAAGGGGAACGAGGAAGTGCTGGACATGATGGGTGAGGAGAGGTAGCTTTTATATGAGATACAGAGGAGACAGAAAGGATGGATGGAGCGAGTACTTACCGGGGAGGGGATGATGAAAACCGTGTTAGAGGGTAGAATAATAGGCAAACGAGGGAGAGGAAGGAAAATAATAGGATTTTTAGATAGAATGAAAGGGAGTGGGCCTTATTCTGAATTTAAGAGGGAAGTGCTTGAGGCAAGGAAATTTTCCCAGAATGCTTCTCGAGTGCTCCATGGAAACCTACCTTAATCGGAAGAATACTGTAATAATATTACGCTGTGGCTGCAGACACTCGTTAAATTTGATTGAATTTTCGTGTAAGGTCATCACTATTTTAGTCATTGATGCGACTGTAAAAACTCGTTATTTCTCTAACCGCGCTTCCAACGAAATCGCTCTTTGGACCGACTTCTTTTTCCAGTATTATTAATCTACGGCAACATACGTTTTTATAGGGAATAAAATCTAATTCTTAACTTTATACTATGACAGGCCCTTGCAAACCACCATAACTCCTGACACCGGGGGGCAGCGGTTTTTCAGCGCACTCCTAAATATGTTTTTTTTTTAGTTTTTCACAAATAGCTCGAAAACCGTGATCACCAGCGAAACTATACAAGAATGCGAAATGAAACTAAATAACATTTCCTACAAATAAGGTCCATTTCTCTACTATGTAAGATTTGTTTACGAGTAAAAGGAAGAATAAGAATGGTAATTTTAGTCTAATTTCATTTCAATTAAATCGAAGTGCAAAGTTACTCGTCTGTTGAATGAGTCCGTTCATGTGTGCTGTTAGCTACGTGTTTTCTTTCCGCTGCAAACATAAGACACTTGGGTGTGGAGACCAAAGCTTCCTCGTCCGATAATTCGATTTAAAATGAAGTAAATCAAATTTAAGGTCTATTATTTCTGTGTTTACAAATAGCAAGAAAAGTATTATTGTGCAGCTACTAAACTCATTGCACGCTCAGAATCGGTATTTCATTGCATTTCTGATTGTTTTACAGATGCATTGCATTAATGTTGACTTTCTAGCAAAACAGGTTATTGAGACATTAAAATTTCCTTTCCAAATGCTGTAGCTATAGGATTTCGTCAAATTAAATTGAATATTCGTATTACTAAGGTCATCACTATATTAGTAATTAATGCGAATGTAAAAACTTGTCATTTTCCGAACCGCGCACCGGAAGAATTCGCTGTTTGTACCGACTTCTTGTTCGAGTATCATTATAATCTAGTCAACAAACATTTTTTCGGGGAAAAATCGTGGAATTGTAAATTTTGCACTGTGATAGGCCCATCAAACCACTATAACCCCTGGCCCCTAGAGGGAGTGGGGCTTAGAGTATATTTAATAACTCTATGGAGTGGGGTCAGCGGCACCCTAAATATGTCTCTTCTAAAACGTTTTCGAAAATAACTGGAAAACCCATGAGCTCTTATCCTGAACCGATAGAAGAATACGAAATTAAATTAAACTAAAAAAAGCATTTTCTACAAAAGAATCCCTAAAGTTTTTCTTCCAGCAGCCCCTAGAAGCGAAAATAAATTAATTTCAAAACGAAAGTTTTGAACCAAATTTCTTTAGAAGAAAAATGATATGAGTATATGACAGGGAACTATGATAAAAATCATTATTTATCCAGGGAAATTATAATAAAAACTAATTGATTTCTTTGATAAATTTCTAAAAATTTTGGTTTCACTAACCTTTTTCTATGCTAAAATTTTACAGCTTGAAAGACCACGGCTCCCCTCCTCCCCCCGTAGTTTTGATCCTGGATACGCCCTTGAGCATGAAGTTAAATTAACGTGCAACAAACGGAACCTCGCATTTTTAAAAGAAAATATTGGTTGTGTAACATGGCACGAATTTTGAAGATCCCTATTTGATTCTTGGATAAGGAAAATGATATTCCCCCCATTGAAATTTCTCATCTCGTCTTCACTTGCAGGTGACTCCTATAGATTTACCTGAGGTATTTCCTGGCATTTTTATTCGAATCAGTCTTTACGAAACATGACAGTGATCAGTGTTTGACTTAAGCCTTGTAACTGTGGTTCTGTGTGTGGAAGTGGATGATTACATGCTACCTGTTAGTACCAGGGCCGGAACAGTGACGTCATGGCAAAATTAGCAGTGCGGGAACACACTCTCCCACTTTCAACTTTTTACAGTAGTGAAATATTACTCTGTGTGTTATTTTTTATTACAAATCGTTATTTACACGTTCCTACTTAATATTTTGTTTTGGTTACGAATGTGAATATTAGAAATTTTAGGCAAGAAAATTGAGAAAAGTGTTATTTGACTATTATGCCTTTTGTTAACCAGTGCCAGAACGGAGTTCCGGCGCGTTCCGTCACCATGACACCACCGGTCCGAAACTAGGAGTTTGTCAGGGGGGGCAAAGATCAGTTAGCCGCCGTCCCTCCCCTGATCCTCCTCCCACCTCTACTCCCCACCACAAAAATATAATATCCGTAATCTATTTTTTGAGATGCGATATTTGAAATTACATATCGTATTTTTGCTATAAAGAAGTTTTATTGATATTCGTTTTTTTTAGAAATATTAAACAAGGGGGCGTTTATTAATAACGTGAGGTGATTTTGGCGATTTTTGGACTCCCCCTCCTCTCTTAGTGAGATATCGTGAGATTTGGCTCGACCCCCTCCCTCTAATCGCATGTGAGACTATAATTCAAAATGCATATTTTCAGAGTAAGTATACTAATCAATGCTTCATTGCAGTGGGGTAGCCAGGAATTTCGTATGGAGGGATCCAAAACCAGGGGGGAAATGTTTGAAAAACAGGGTACTAGGTAATGGGTCTTAAACTATAGTTTACAGCTATAATAGGGTGGTTTCCTATTATTTTTTTATTGCCTATATCGGAAGATTATTACTCCTGGAGTACGTATTTCACGCTTTTAGATTTTTAAATGACGATATCTGTTTTTCGCGATTAAATGAAAAGTGAACATTTTCAAGCGCGCGAAAACGCGACGGGTAAGGAAATCTCTCCGTGTGACGTATTTCTGGTTCCCCCTCCCGCCTTGTGAGGTGACCTTGATCGAGACTCTGAGCGCTGATAGGACGCAGGATGCTGGCGGGTAGCTGAGTACCTTGCTGGCTGGTAGCGCTTGGCTTAAAAAAGGTTAATTAATACATTATCAAACGAAGAAAACTTTCCGACCTTAGCCAGTTTTAATAGGTGATTATTAAGACATGTTTCCCTGAGCTCTGCGCCTCATGCATGCATTGGTAATCTCAGACGATGTATAACTCCTATCTTCTCCTATAGAAACTAGGTCCCTGTGACGTCACGTGGAGTGGCATCGCATGGGCGCCAATCTGGCCCTTTTCAAATGAGGATAAAAATGGACCATTGCCATTCGTCTAAACCGGTATTTCTAAAACGAAATAATTTGTATATTATGAATACACTAATGGTGGGTAACAAATCGCAATCAATGCCTTTCGGTTTCTTTGATGAAGGAAACTACCCTATTGGAATAATTATAATGGATGTTACAATTATAATTGTAACACTTTTCATAATAAAAAAAATTAAAATTTTTTTCTTTTTATGAAGGAAAATCGCTGGGCCAGAGGGGATTCTGGAGGGTCCGGATCCCTTGGACTCCCCCTGGCTACGCCACTGCTTCATTGCGTTTAATTAATAAAAAAATCAAATTTTTAAAATTATTATTAATTAAAATTAAATAAGACTAGAATTTACGATACTCATGAATTACCATGGGAAAAAATTCCCTGGATTGGGAATCAAACCATGGACCTTTGGCTTTTCGGGCCACTGCACAGACCACTACGCTATACAGGTTTCTTAATTCCCATGGCAATTTTATTTACGATTACTAAGATCGTTGTTTAGAATCACACTTTACACCGTTTCTTACAGGAAAAAAAATTCATTGATATTTGCCAGGACACCCACGTGAGATTAGGTGAGAATTGGCTTGACCCCCTCCCCTTCCTGAATGCCTCAGGTAATTAATGGATGCCCACATTTTAAAATGAACTTATCAAATTTTGTAGCCCCCTGAAATCTGCCGACCAAGGAACTTGGCGTCCCTTGGCCGCCCTCTGCCTCACACTTGTTCCTGGCCTGATTATTGGTATACCTGGCTGCATATGTCACATTGTCACATTTGTATGTCATAAAGTCAGCAACAATCCATGATTAAAGACGATGCTACAGAGGCCATAATAGCTCTGGATGCAATCTAACAGTAAATTCTATCTGGAACAGTAAATTGTTTTCATCGTAGCACAACCCCTAAATTAAAGACACTTCAATGGCCAAACATGGTCTACCAATGGAAGATTAGAAATACACTGAAAATTATTTTTTTAATTTTATTTTTATTCATTTGTACTTAAATTCATGGACTGAGTGAAAAATAAATTGATCACTTCTGATTGGAAATGTTGTCACGCCAATTAAATCCTTCCTAGTGTAAGCACATTTCTTCAGAGGCTAGATCTTGCTATCATGAGCAAAGACTTTGCCAAATGTGGGAAGGGGGTGGAGGGAAGTCTCTAGCAAGTAGTGCAGGCCATACCTCAGTGGCACTGTGGCAACGCCCCTCCAGATTACTTAGGGGTTTTTAGAGGGTTTTGATCCCATTCATAATTTTATTTAAGAATTGAAAGTAGATATCCATTCAAAGCATGCATTTACTATGTGGTTCTCGATGCTATGAACATCTTCAAACATCATTGTAAGATGTATTTATTGTTTTAAAATGTTGACTGCCATACTGGTTATTGTGACTAGCAATGGAAGTTATATCCCAAGTTCCATTACTAACCTTCTTACCTCCAGCATACATCTGTGTAATTCCAATTTCTGAGATTTGCTGCTTTGCTTCCATCAGTTTGCAAATATAATTTTGAAACAAATACCACCTATGATATTGACTTTGTGATACTGCAATTCTGGCTGTTTAATGAACAATGCATGGATTCCGACTTACAAAACATATTGGGGGGGCCCAAACCGGGGATCTTGCCCCGGGATATTTTATAAGTAGGGAGTTTTAAGTTTTTTAAGCATTTTAGAAGATTCATATGATCTACATTAGAACCCTGATAACTCGAATATCGATATCTGGACACTCCGGGGAAAATGGACAAGCCTGGCACATTTTATCCTCACACACATTACAAATTTTTGAGGGGGTTCGGGCATATAACAAAACATATGATGAGCTCACTTGCCATCTACAGGCCAAGCACCTGTGGGGTAGTGAGGAATTTCGTTTGGGGGAGGCGAGGGGGCCCAAAACCAGGAGGAAAACTTTTTAAAAACAAATGACTAAGTAGAGGGTTTTAAACTAATTTTAACATTTTTCATAATAAAAAAAACTTCATTTGTCACAGAAATCTTTTGAAAATTCATGGTTCTTCAATATTTCATTTTCTTTTATGAGGGAAAGTAATTGTATTTTTATATTTTGGGGGCAGGGGGTCCGGATCCCCCCTGACTATGCCACTGCCAAGCACAATTTGCTGTTTTGTGTTAGTAATTGTTCAGAAAATTATGCTTTGCTGCTGAACTGGCTTCACTATTTTTGGAAACTCAACTCTGAGATTTAAGTATCTTTGAATTATCTTTGGCAATTTACTTTGCCAAATTATACAGTCATTCTTTTTCATGATATTGGCATAACATATCCTATGCCTATGTGAACTATAGAGGTAAAGTTATTGCTGGAGCTGCAATTTATTTAACCAATTATCATCGTCATCATCATTAGCAAAAAATCTAGGATTAGTTTGACTCAGTTCTTCTTTCAGCTCTCTTATGAGCCAGTCTTTTAACACTTAAATATGTATTCTCTTTTGCATCCTTGATTACCTGTGTCAGTTCTGTATTTTATTCAAGGCTCTGCCCTGTATCTTTGCCCCTATTGTCACCCAGTCGTCCCTCTAATATTCCCTTCACTGGCCATTATGCTTGAGGATGCAGTTGATCAAGTTGTTCTGCTTTCTTTTTGAGGTTTTCGGAAGCATAAAATAGCAGGTTTGGTGGTGGAAAAGCACCTCATTTATGAAAAGGATACCAAATTTAAAAAAAATTATTAAAAAAAATCCAATTGCAATTGAAATTTTGATGCTAAGAACACCTCCTAATGTCACTTGGAGATGTATATTTTTCATAATTCCAGAACCCACTTAACATGGGGTTGTTCCATACTTCCCAGTGATGACAATACCATTCAGACATGTCAAGATAAGTATGCTAACTCTCTGAAGACTTCTCTTTTCCCCTAATCATCTTAACACCACTTCGTACCTGCTTGGTGAATCTATCTAATTTTTATTTTTATTCTTTAGCAGTACATTTGGAATCCTTCCACTCTTCATTTCTGGTCATCATGCATGCTTTTCTTCAACTTTCCTTCCTTTGTCTGCATCAAGTAGGCGCTTCTATTTAAGTCTTCTATTATCCTTTGCCTTCTTTTTCTTTCCTTCCAAAATGATCTTCACCAGTCTATCCAGCTGTATGTAGTTGATTGCCTTTATAAATGCCTCTTCTTATTATTTGCCCTCCACAGCTTCCTCTCCATGAACATTTTTCTTCTCTCCTGTCCACTAGTCTCTGGTTTTATCAAAAATCAAATGTTTTTCAACGGTGCAATTTGTACCATATATACCGGTGTATTTGTAGGGCCACCCACAGAGGAGACGTGTATGTATACGTCTCCTCTGTGGGTGGCCCTACTATAGCCATCTTAAGATTCTTATCACTTATTTTGGCATCACCTGTCCTCTCTAATCTTTCAACCAGTTTCTCTTTCAAGCATTGAACATCTTCCTCTCCATACTTCTGCAAATGTATGATTCCTTGTATCTATCCCTTTCACTATGCTCCTCTTGCATTAATCTGTCATTGGAGTTTGTTATTAAATTAGTCAATTAGTCAGTTAAATCAATTACTGTGTGTGGAATTCTACTCCTTTTCATTGGCAAATGAGGTTTTTCAGTCTACCCAGTAATTTTAGATGCAGTTGGTTGGGAAATACAATACCCTCTTTGGTTTGAGGAATCGAAATATCATGCATCTATCACCAGTGTGGTGCAGCAAGGGGGGAGAGGGCCCCCCTCCAGAGCTCAGAGGAAATTTTATGTTTAATCCATTTTAATTAATTGGATTAATATAACTTTAGAGATTAGTGAAAGGATTAATAAAGTATCCATAAAAAATCAGTTAAATTCACCATTTTGTGTAATTTATCTTAAAATTTTTCTTGGGGAGGGCCCCTGCACCTCCTGCCTACCCTGGTGGGTATTCCATTCCCCCCAGATCCCTAGCATTAGTTGCACCTAAACACCCCCCCCTTGCCTTAATTCCTAGCTGCGGCCCTGTCTATCACTACTTAAAAAATCACACCGTGCTATATCAGTTCATTACTTTGTATGTAAAATGCGATTAAATGAGATAATTTATGTTCAGTCCATCTTGTTCCACATTTTTATTCATAATCATCATTGCTGATCAACAATCCTAAGATTAATTTTATTCCTTTTTTCACTAAATTCTCAGCAATAAAATTGAGTGGTCAAGTTGTGACTCTTTGGAATAATGAAGTAATGGTTTCAGCTAGCCTTCCGCATTGAAGTACTGAAGTCATTAAAGTAAATGCTACCATGTTGCAAGTACACTTTTTATTCTTTACAGACCACTCTTGCAGATGGCAGCCTATAGCCAATTTGGGCATCTTCACGGGTTTCAGTATCATTTTACACGTTGCGTATTGGGGTATTTAAATTCCTAGGAACGCCGATTCTGGGTGGAGGTGTTGAGTTGGGAAATATGTGCCTAATAGGGCGTAATACCTTTAGTTTAAACATGGTTAAAAAGCTAATGTTTAGAGTATAACTTTACCCAATCAAACGTTATGATGCATCATTTCATTACAAATAACGAACAACAACTGAGAACGTACTAACGAATACGTATTGTTGCTTTAAAATTGTTCAGGTTGATGCGCCTAAATGACGTGAATCTTCGTCATCCATCCGGAACGTTCGGGAAAAAAATCATGAGAATTCTCACCATCTGTACCCAACATGTTAAATGGCCCACCGTACCTAAGGATATACCAATACCACCTCAGACTGTTGTTGCTTATCATCCACTGCTGTTAATTCACTGAACAAATTCACTAATCTTGTTGCAAACCTTTTTCATCCAGAAGTCAAATGTTGGACCCACTTGGTGGATTTAGGATTAGCTGCAAGTCATTTTTATTATGTGTTTAAGGTATAGAATGGGAAGAAAGAAAAACAATATGGCATATCTGTTGTAGATTGGCGGTAGCATAAGCAACCAGTTAGTCTCACATGTAAGCAATACAATATTCGATATTTATTACACACACTTGCCAGTGATATGGCCACCATCCCAAAATACACAATGCCCATTGCAATGGAATTTTTGAAGATTCTTGAAGAGAGAGCCACTGTATAAAAACAACATAACCTTTTTTATTTATACAATCTGTTGAAAGAAGTTTGTGGAAGATTTTTGGTGCTAACTATACTAAACTTCTCAGGAATTTGGTAACATAAGGCCTTGGAGGCAAAACATTGGAGTGAATTCCAAAGTTCCATATGGATTGTCTTGTCTTTTACATCCAAGCAAACTGCTAACTGTAACTAACAATTTTTCAACGTGTACTTTATATGAAATCAAATAATGCAAAGGTAAAATTTTCTGCTTGCAAAAAAGTGGAAAAGAGTAATGGAATTTCAAAATGTCATTGTACTTATTATTCAGTTCTAGAGTACTATGACAGGTTTGATAGTGCTCTTACCCCTTTGGCTGTGGGAGTACATGATTATGAGTACTATGTACTAGCCTATACAGGAGAGCACCAAGAAATATTTTTCCTTCTAGCCTGATCGATTGTCTTGCAAGGAGTGAATCCTTATAAATCAGGGCAACCCTTTCTTCTTTCTTACCAACGGATGGGCCTACATTTGGGCTCTTGTCGTAGGCATATTAACCCTTTTAGTGTGGCGGACCGATATTTCAGCTTTTGCCACTTGGGTGAAAAGGGTTGTGGGCTGATATATCAGCTCTTACGTAGTCTGGCAGGGGCGGATCCAGGATTTTTTTCTGGGAGGGGCACAAGCAAGGCCGTATCCAGGATTTTGTTCTGGGTGGGGCACAAGGATACCTCGTAATACAAAACGAACGCAATGATAATGGGACCGTATTAAAAATCATGCATATTTTTGAGGGTCTGGGGGGGGCACGTGCCCCCGTGCCCCCCCCCTGGATCCGCCTATGTAGTCTGGTATTTAATTTGCTATAACTTATTACATTGATATATTATATTTCAGTAAACGTAAAAATATTTTGTCAATGTTAGCCATTTTAACCCCAATAAATAAATAAAAGCTTATCGATATGTAATAAAATAGCTTTATATTGTTTTTTTCCTAGTCGCTAAATTTTATGAAAATACCCTTGGCATTTCTTGTCAGCACTCCAGGAAGAAGGATGTGTAGCACTAAGGCCCCTTGCACAAACACCGTTTTTGAACCGCCGGTAAAATATCAGCCAATATTTTACCGGTGAGATGCCTGCCTACACATCGTAATTTTACCAGCCAAACGATCACTTTATTGTTGTGCTGATAGATCTGAATTCTTCTAGAAAGAGAAGAAGCGTAGCAAGAACTAGAGGAAAATGAGCGGTTGGACGGTAACAATCCGGTGAGTGTACAAACTCCCATTTGGTCTCGTACGCCACTGTACATATGGCTGGCACTGGCCCGGCACCGGAGATCTGCAGTGACATTGGCCGGCAGCTAATCAGCATTTTGCCAGTGCTGGCACGTGGTCGGTACGTGTGCAAGCTCCAATGCTCTCCCATTGTTCACTATTGGAATGTGGACGGCCGATATTTTACTGGCCATTAACCGGGTTTTTAGTTTACTGGGTTAGCAGTGTGGAGCAGGAAGGAAACAATAGAAAATGGGCAGGACAATTGGAAATGCCGTGAGGCACCCCCTGCTGTGGCAAATGGCTTAAGCCGCATTAGTAATTGCTACAGTGAGGGAAAGTACTCTTGGGCTCTACTCAGATAGCAATACAAATTTTGGGAAACTGCCGTAGATAGTTGAGCAACGATCAGACATTTAAAAAGATTTTCTCACAGTCAGCTTAAAAAAATGTTTCAAAACATTCCCTGAGTCTAAGGGTTAAACGTCCCTCCCCAGCAAAAAATTCCATTGCTTAATTTTGAGTTGGCAAGAGTGTAATATATTTGTCGTGGAAATGGTGGAGGATATTTGTTTTGTATAAAAATAGATAGACCAGATATTGTCTCTGAACCTAGAGACATTGTCCCAGAGGCTGTATCGTCCATATATTTGCTCATTCGACTTTAGTGTATGGTCAAAATGTACCCCTAGCTACTTGAAGTCAGCTACACGTTCAATAACAACACACTTTTCACAGTTAGAAACAGCAATGTCAACTGTATTATAAAATAACTGCCACTTTATATCATATGTTTCTTTTTCATAAGTCATGCATTAAATATATCGTTCTATCACTCAAAGATAATCTATATAGCCTATTTTAGCCAAACCACGTACCTACTTCAGAATCTGAAGTCTTCATTTATTTATTTTTTTTGATTGAATAGCCAGCCTAATATAGTTTTCTATAACAGAGCTTATGAGTCAAATTCCTTTTTAGTATTAATAAACAAATTCACTGTGTGCTTCATGGGCATACCCAGAATCAAAACAAGGAGGGGGGGGGGCTAAGCCGTGGTTGTTCAAGGTGTAACTTTTTTGCACAGAAAAGGTTAATGAAACCAAAATTTTGTGGAAATTATAACAGCCATTTATTAGTTTTATAATTATTTGCTTGAAAAAAATAATGCTTTTTGTTTTAGTTCCTTGTCCTATACTAATATCATTTTTTTTCTAAAGGAAAATTTGTTCATAAATTTTGTTTTGAACTAAATTTATTTTCGCTTCTAGGGGGGTGGGGGGCAGTTGGTCCCCCCTGGGTATGCACATGGCCTGCTTGTTGAGATTAACAGCACTGTATTCACTCTGCATAATAAAAATCAGTTTACAGGTGGTTTATTACAGAGTCAAAAAGGTATTTTGTTCGTTGACATGATACCCACTGATTCCATCAACTCCTAGGGATATCTTATAGCTGTATGTTGTTATTTGGGCATAAGTTGTCTTATAGACAGCAGAGCCAAAGTGCTTAAATATGTGCTTTTAATTAACATTCATTTCTACTTTAAATGCTTAGGGAAAATGTACATTGAAAGCTCTTTTTTGTACACACCTAAAAGGTGCATTTAATATTTGTTGTGAATTATTTATTTTTGTCTGGGAATTTTAGCTATTAAATGTGCATTACATATGCAGTCATTTCACTACATTTGGATATGTGTACTCAGTGGCAGGTCTAGAGAGGGAGAGGGATTACATACCAGTTTACCCTATATAAATTGGTAATTTTGTTCGAAACCCCAGTACTGGTGGGAGGTTCCCCCAGGAGCCTCAGAATCCCCAGACCCTGCCTCCCTAGCCCCCCTTAGTTTTCCCAATCCTGGATCCGATGTTGGGTGTAATGGATGAGAAAGGGTGAGGAATGGTAAAACAAGAACAGATGCTATAAAGAGACATTGTAGTATTTTACCTCTCTTTGATTTTTTCTCTTAGATAAAAAATGTCCTCATAATAATTGAACCCGAGCATTGTGGTGAACCGAAACACTGGTTAATTCATTTATCTTCAGTTCTTCACCTCCGAGTTAAACCTTCCATTATTGTTTCCAACTACCTTGGTAGTTAAAATGTCTACAATTTGAATTTATTTAAAGCCAAATTAGTTAAGGTATGATAACAGTTTACGTAGGTCATCAGTATATGTTAAAGTAAATACAGATTCCCTTTCTACTTCTTTAGCCTCTTATTGCCATCTACTTGGAGTGACACTGATGAGAAATGCCAGAGGTATTTAAATAAAATTTTATGTCTTTGAGAAAAAATTTCTGTTACACAATCTTTTGGTACATCAATGTGCTGCTTTTTATTTATCTCTTATTATATCAATCGCTAGCTATGTTATTAAATCCTGATTTTTTAATTCAAGAGTTTAGTTGCTGCATAATTATCAATGTGAACAATTAACTGAACAATTAACTACCTCAAAGCCGACATTTCAGCTCATGGCAGTTTTCAGGTGAGAAACAAAAGCCGATACATCGGCCCAGAGCACTAAGAAGATTAATGAGTATTTTCCCCCTTGAATCCATAAGTCATCCAAGTTCTTTGTTCTCTTTACATTGCGTGTAGCATTGAGTACCTAGGTGTCCTTGTCAAAAGGCCTCATTGATGTTGATGGACTCTTTGGTTGCCAGGGGAGGTTCCAAGTTCAAAAGCTTTGTTGGAAAGTTCAACTTCACTCTACTACATAATTGCTAGGAGGACTTCTTTGGTTGTGTGTCTAAGAAACCTCATTTGCATTCATTCGGTAGCTCCATCAGACTTGGGATTCTCCATTGGAACGTAGGCTTTTGCAGCGAGATGCATTGTTGTCAACGGCTTTCGGGATTCTCCAGTTACCTATATTTGTCTGTTTAAATTCCTCAATGCCACTTTTATATATGATATTAGACTTAGTAACTGCATTATTGGGCTATCTTATTTATCAGTTGTGGAATTACAACAATATTCATGAAATACTACAATCTAGATGCCTCATAAATTCAAAACAGACTAGATTGACCTCTTTTTCCACCTAATAACATTTTTATTTTGGCGTACATCATGCCTACATTTCCTTCCTTTTGAAACTTTTTACCTAGTCTCTCTTCTTCTACTTCTTGGTTCAATGCTGTAAAATATTATCAATTTCCTTTAATATCCTTTTGCCTAGCTTTGCATCCATGTTCTTTCACTTGCAACTCCCTCAATTTTTTTTTACCATTTCCTCCGTTATCCACAGTTTCTTCATCCTTTACTAGATGTACTTTATACTCTCTAGATATCCAGTTGACTTTTCTGCCACCTTCAATTTGCAAGTTTGCAAAATTTCTAATCGCCGATAATGCTTTACCTGTGCATCTCAGTTTAGTCTGAGTCTGTTAAATTTTGAGAAAGAGGTGCCAAATTAGATTTTTGGAAAATTATGAAATATGGTAATATCACAGGTTGCATTAGGAGAAAATAGCAAATGATGTCATTCTGAAGTGCTCACCTCTTACCTGCAAGAGTTCTCCCTCCTCTTTCTTTCAAAAACACAGACCTTCCTTCCTACCTGTGAGGTAAAATTCACCATACTTTCCTCTCCAACCTTTTTTTTAAATCAACTCCCCCTCATCAAGCTCAGGGTATAAATATGTGAGATTTGTGGCCCTCAGTCTTTTTTACTCCTTGAAAATTATGTGACAGCATTGAAACTGATCTGGTTGAATAAAAACCATGTGGAATATTACGAAGTGTTGTATTACTGGTTCAGGAGGAAGATGTGTATTAAATGAGCAGGCCGGCACTGGATGGCTATGTATTTATTTAATACTCATACACATTATCACTTCATCGTGATGGGGAACCAGAAGTGACCACCGGTACCAACCTTATGTCTTTCACCACTACTCATGGACCGGAAGTCCATAGATACCAACCCAAGGTTAGGTTCTTTCTGATACACAAAGTATTTACTTTAAAGCATGGAAAAATTCCACTAAGTGCTCCTAATGAGTATTAATTTTGTTTCCATTTGTTTCCCTCCTTTCCTTGACAGAAGCATTTCAGTCCACAATCAATATTATAATTTTCTTCCCCAAGATTTTCCTATTTATTTTCTGCTGCTGCTGCTTGTGGGCATGCACACATCAACCACCAAAACCATGGTGGGTTGTACCTCAGTTTCTACCATTAGAATCCTATCACTTACCTGATTAATACTAACCTATGTTTTTATCCAGCTTCCTAATGAATACCAAAGCCTCCCCTTGTTCACTTTCCTCCTTTTCACTAAGTTTCACCAAGTATCCATCACTACAGTAATACCCACTATCCCTCCATATTGCCCAACACTGTCTCAAAATTTCTGTTCTCCCTTTCTCCATCCAAAATATCTGTTCTCCATCTCCCTTTTTATATTTGCCAGCATATCTATCGTTTCCATTGCGCTAACATACCATGTCCCTTGATTCATTGTTGTCTTCTTCTTTCATATCCTCTGGATATTTGTGCCATCTTCCTTGGGTGCGGAAGATAAGTCTCTGCTAGGGTTTCAACCCCCCCCAACCTAGCTGCCACCTACAATACCCACCTTTGTGGTCTGAGTCCCATGGGACAATCCGAAGCTCATTTGATTAAGATCTGTGTTTTCAGGGGAGAGATTCTTTGAGAAAATTAAGTATTTCTCCTGCCAGTGGAGTTTAGGGGTCATAGGAATGCAGAAGCCTTTCCACCGCAGCAAGGTTGTAGCCCATCAGAGGGGATTTCATTGTGTGCATAAAATGTGGGATGTGTGGAAACAAATTGACATATCTAAGGGACTATGTTTTTGCAGAAATTTTTTAAGATGCAACAATTTGCACTTTTCAGAGCCAAACATGATTACTGCCATGGTTAAGATAGTTTTTAGGCAGGCCTCTGAAGATAGGCAATTCTCACACAAGCTTGCCTAATAAGTGTTGAAAACTAGACACACTTATGTGAGTTCAACTTTTATTTTAATCACCATATGTACCCCTTCCTCTTAGTGTATCCCACACTATTTTTTTGCTTGCTATAGTCTACAGTTTATTTCCCTATTCTACAGCCTTCCTCTCTGTATATATTCCTACTCTTCCTTCTTAAAAATATTTGAGAATCACTCAAGTATTTTTTCACTAGGATTATTGCGCTATTTTGTTTAGTAAATGAATAATTGGTCAGAATATAGTTCTCAATAAGAATTTACTGAGGGTTAGAGGTTTCATGATTATGTCCTTTCTTTGCTATCTCAATCGTTGGCATTTTGCCATCTTTTGCATGCAATGTCATGGTTTTGGAGATTATCCCCGTAAAAATACCCTTCTTCCTCAGATGAATTTGATATGCTAGATGAAATCATGTTTTCACTGTTTTAAGTCAGACTCGTCACGGTGATATATTTTTATATCTTTTTTGCTCAGAGATCTTATACATCACTTGGACTCTATGGGAGCCGTGGTGCAGTGAGGGGGGGATTGGGGGATAACCCCCCCACCTCACACCCTCAGAGCTCAGAGAAATTTTTAGGTTAAATCCATTTTACTTAATTGGATTAATATTATTTATTAAATAGTGTAAGGATTAATAAAATATCCATCAGAAAGCCGCAAAACTCACCACTTTGAGCCATTTATCTTAAAATTTATCTGGAGGAGGGCCTCCGCACCTACCGTTTACCTTGGCAGGTATTCCATACCCCTCAGGCCCCCAGTATTAATTGTGTCTAAATCCCCCCAACCTTAATTCCTCGCTGCGTCCGTGTATGGGAGGTGTCACATTTAGAATAAAAATATGAAATAAATCTTACTACTGAGAGATGACAGTCAAAAAAGCTTTTGCCTATCTGCATTTCAAGAATAAACAAATGCGTGGCAAATTACAAAAATTATCCAGGGGAAATGAGATGTACTGAAAGTATCCTGTGTGATGAAAATAAACAGAAATCGCATTATGATGAATGAATTTTTTTATGCAATAGGAAAATCTTTGCTGATGGAGTGGTACAGGATGCACGTTCATTGTAAGATGATCTGCAAACTGAGCCTGGCACATGTGGCAGTAATGTAGAGTAATACAGCTCTTAACCAAGGCATTACTTTACTTCTCAACTGAGACCACTGAAAATACTTGAGTTCCTTTTTTATTATTGTGAAACATTTTATAGCTTTTCTGTCCTCATCATTATCATGGAAATTAAATGTCATTTTCATCCATACTTGTTGTACTCTTCAAATTTAGATTTTTTGTTGCCTTACAGCTGGCAATATGATTACTATGGTCATTGTAGGGTGTCATGGGACTCTTGTAGTGGCAGGGTATTTGATGTTCTATCTAATCCACCTAATGTTAATGTTTTTGAAGGTGCTATGATATTACTCAATCAACCGAGAATGCCTTTCATTACATTCAGAATATTTTCATTGTTTGCGAAAGTAGAGTTTATGGGAATTGAGGTTTCAAATCTAGATGTTATCATTAAAGCTATTACATATATTAGTAAAGGTTATTTAACATTAGCACTTTGATGAATAACTCCAGCATGCCTCCCTCCTAAAATTGAAATTATATATGTCTCTTATTCGCAATAAGGGCTTTGTACATCCATTCTTCTTTAAAATCAATTCCATTTTACCCTATCACTGGGTTCTCAACTATCCTCCTTCTAAAATATTATCAGCATTTCTTCTTTACTTAGAACTTGCTCCATCCAAACCTTCTGTATGAAATGAATCTTCCCTAATGTTTCATCGCTTCCTCCATATTTAACTCTTACTTATTATTCATTTCTCTCTGTCTATTTAACTTTCTCCATTCGTCTATGTACCCACCTATTTAATGATCCCAATTTTTAAAATTCTTTTCCCTCAGTGTCTGCTACTTCTTTGCTTTGTGAAGCTAAGTGCCCCATATGAAACTCCTGACCAGCCTTTTCCTCATTCTCTTGCATGGAAGTCCTCTCATCAGCTCTTTCCTATTCATTAATGCATCCTTTGCTTAGGGAATTCACTTCCTGATATCCTTACTGCTTCATATGTATTCCTTTAATGGACTTTTAAACATTTTCTCGTGCTAAAGTTTATGTCCATCTACTTTAATGCCAGGGCTCACATTCCTCGCTTGCAATATTTTACAAAACCACTCAAGTTTGGCCTCCTAGTGATTAGATTTAATTTATATTCCTGGCACAGTATACCGAAGTCATCGGCCTTTGCCTACAACCCTTTTTCTGATTGACTAATCAATGCTTGTTCATACACAAATCTCAATCATGTTAACATCAATTTTCCCTTTTAACTTCCTACCTGCATCCTACTCATCCCATGCTGCCCTCACCATTTCCTCTGCATACATGTTAAAGAGCAATGGTGATGGTGGACAACCTTGTTACTCACCATGGCCAATGCTTACTCATCCATCTCATTGGGCACTCTCGCTTGTGTTGTCCAAACCATGTACAGGCTATGAATGAGCTGCCTATTATTTGTGTTCACCTTTTTAACTGTAACTTAGTCCACTCTATCAAATGCTTAATCGAAATTCATAAAGGAAGTATAATGGTTACATGCTAGGTTTTTCTCTACTGTGATACATTCTAAGATGTATTGAATTAATGAGTTTATTAATTCTATCACATCTTAGGTTGAGTTCCCCATCCTGAATCTGAACTAATAATCATTAATAATTCTCAGTACCACTGTCACTGCATGCAATAGCAGTGATAGCTTTAAAAAACACATGATGAAATTGACAACATCAATCGTAACAAGAGGAAGAAACTCAAGTTCTGCAAGTGTTAAACAAGTAAGGAAGTATTAAGCTGATAGCAGCTGTAAAGGAAATACTTAGCACCCAGAAATCAAAAATAAATTTGTTGGTATTTATGGTGTTTCAGGTGAAGGGGGGGTTTTCAATAAGTTTCAGTGTTGCACAGTGAAAATTCCTTTAATAACCCTCTTTCCCAGTATGTGTGCACTTAACATACCTGTGACCAAGTCTGGGTTGATCTCTATTCTCACCTATTGAACTTAACCTGCGGATCGAATCATTGAGTGTGGAACATCAGTTTTGGGTACCTATTTTATTAAAGAAGATATGTAGTAATAACCATATGGACCTCCAAAATTGCATCTTCTTCTCACTAATTTGTTTTTTCCTCTTCACTATTTCCTGGCACTGCTTGCTTCTTTTCTGGTGTGAATGTTTGTAGACTCATGGAGGCATCTTAAGTGAAAAATTGACTTTGTGGGGATGGAAGGTTAGGGAATCACCCAGGGACAGTTTGGCCAGGTGGGCTGTTATGCAATTGCCGAGGGCCTTGAGCTTAGGGGGCCCCACACAATGCTTGCATCTATTGTGAAGCTTATATGAAAGGTACAGTAGAAAAGGGCTCAGATTACTTGAACCAAAGTGTTTTTGTAGTAATAAAATTCAACATTTTCATTAGTTTCTTCATTTACAATGCACTCAGCCTAAAAAGATTACATAAAAAATAAATAAAATAAAGGTGTCAGAAGAAAAAAGAGAACCTAATACTTTATTGATAGGGTTATTCAAAAATGTTATTCTTGAGGTTTTTTTTGGATTTCAATGCAGTTTCAAGGAGCAAATTCAATAAATGTAAAATATAACCATAATACATTAATGTTATTATAATTATAATATTTCGTAAGATGTGAAATTCTCACCTTTCATCGTAACTTATAATGAAATTGCTATTTTTCAATTACCTATGTACTTTTATCTAGTTTTTAAGAGCCAGAATAGTGTCCCAATCCATTTATCGGCATGCATTTTCCTAAGGATTTTAAAAATCCTTCCCCACGCATAGATAGGTGAGAAAGACCCCATCATGAGCCCCAGCTGATCCCAGTCACCCCAGACCACCCCAGGGATCAGCTCTTCACTTTCAGTGCCTTCTTCTCAAACCTCTATCTATACATAATGGCTGCCAAACAAAGAATAACATGGCAGACAGGGGTTGCCTTCCAAATATAAGATTTGATGGGCACATGTATAGGTGCACATGCCCCCCCCCCCTCTGACACTTAAAACATAGTAAAACATTGTTACACGTTTATCTCTACATACCTACTGCCATTTTATTTTGTGTATTGTGGAGTCTCAATCCCTTAATTTCATATTAATTAACTTTTGTTTTAAAATAAAGAGAATATTTCATACAGTAATTGTTGTATCTTGCTTTTAATCTCAGTAATGAGAAGATCCTTTGCCTGTCACATTCCTTGTGCCCTCCCCCCCCAGAAAAAAATCCTGGATCTGCTAAACGGGCACATGGTCAGTATTATTTTGGTTTGTGGCATTATACATTGTGGTATTTTTTTTTAACAGTCAACAGCTCATGTACCTGCTGAAGATATTTGACACATGGATATCTTCATAATCTACTCCCATAATTCCCTTTTGATAGTATTTATTCCTTTTTTTTAATAATCTCACACATTGTCACTTCCACGCTCGTCACATATCAATAAACATGAAACAGACATTTAAACCATATTCTGTCAAGTCAAATGAAATCAGCATAATCATTATTATTTACAATTTTATTATTTTACAGTGTACAACATGATTCACAGCTTGAAGTATACCATTAATTCATAACAGAAGTTTTTCTGGATTCAGTAAAAAAGTGTATCTGACAGAATTTTATGAGATTGATGTTTGCAAGTGATTTGCTGGGTTCTCTGTAAAAAGAATTAATGAATTTGTCTTCAAATGCCTTGTCTAAACATAATTTTGTGTTCAGCCATGCAGCATAGATGCTATAAATCATTACCAATATGAATGATAGTATTAAAGCAATTATATGAACTTTGGAATCATTTAGATGAATTATATAAATATTTCTTCACGGCATTATAGAGAAAGAAAAAATATTCCGTTGATAGAAAATTCCTGTGTATTTTGAAATTTTTATTGCCCTTTCTCTCAAAGATTGTGTGCTTGAATGGAAAAAGATTGAGTTCCATTTGTATCACATTAAATTTCATTCACTTCAATATTAAATATAATATAAAGGAACAATGAATTATAGTTTTACAACCGCATCAGTATTGCTGCTGATTTCCTTGAATGTAAATTATGTGGAAATGAAATTTAAGCCTTTTTAGGATGGAGTGTGATTAACTGTCTTTGTTTTTTGCATGAAGCAGCCCCAAGGAAGGCTAATTTAAAATATTAGGTAACCCCAAGCACAAAAGACTTTTTATGCACACATGATTCAGAGAGATTAGACCCTGTCACAGGGGACAGGAAAACCACTAATTTTCATCATAGCTCTGTTTAGCAGGTTTATAGAATAAAATTATTCTGTGTAGAACCATTGGCTTTTGAGGGCACCTACTTTGCTAGCCATGCCCTTAAACTCACTTGTATTTGTACTTCAGGGGGCTTAAATCCGTGATTTTAAATAATGGATGTAGCAGGTGATGCTGTTTAATGTATACTATTTGTGTTGAAATCCAAGTTGGTTGTACATTGTTTGGACGTATATGGGAGTGATGCTTGGAATTGATTGCAGATGGAATTAGTTATGTCATAGGAATGCACAAGAAAAATACATAATGGATAAACTTCTAAGAAGAATAAGGTAAAAACTGACCAAAATTTAGCCAACTACAGTAGAAGTGTGCAATCCTATCATATGATGGGAAACATGCTATCAATATCTCCCTTTAGTTTTAAAAATTGAGTTTATATACGAAAAAAATTAATGATGAGATTATGAAATGTGATGATCAGATGAGATGATTCTTACTTATAATACAAATATTATACATGCGGGTCGATTGACCAAAGAAAAATATTTTTTGAGTGGCAAGTTTTTCATTATGAATTTTGGCACTGATTAAAATCTAATGACAATTTTTGTGCGGTTGACCTAATTGGTAATAAAAATCACACATTTTTACTCCCTTTTCTCTTCTGTCACTGAATTTTGAAATCAAGATCAAAGGAAATATATATTATTATCCATTTTGGTCACTGGGGCTCATAGATCATGCTTATGTATGTTGTTTTTTCCCCATTGCAAACATAATTATTGATTGATTGCATTTGCACTCCACAAATGATATGTATAAACATAACATTTTGAAAAGATGCAAGAAAACTGCATCCTTGTTTTATGTCGGTCTTACTTTCAAAAAAATCAAGTTTAGCTCATACTTTTCTTTTGAGTCAACATTACCGACTCGATCAGAAAATTGAGCAAGTGGTGGTCATTGTTCTCTCTCTATCCATGCTGGGTTCACTCGTCACTGAGAACAATAGCTTCTCTTACAGCATGATGATTTAGACTTCTTGGTGTCGTTCCTCTTTGTTTCTGGATCCAGATCTTCAGAACAGTAGTTTGTACTGAGGGTATTTCAGAGAGAGCTGTAAGAGAACGAAATTTGAATTAGACACTTTAAGTACACTACTTTATGGTACCAAAGCATGCATATGCCAATGGATGAGGTTTAGAGTATTACGTTGGAGGGTAGCAATCCTGCCGGGGGTTTAGAAGCTATGGATGACCCCCCAGTGAAACTTCCATAGCCCCTAAGTATTCTTGGAAAATTGTTTAAATTAGCCTCTGAAAACAGCATTTTAAGTACTATGTATGGCTAAAATTTAGTTAAACTTTTGATGTTTTTGTTTTCATGGTACTTGAATATACAGGTTTCGTACTTTTTTGGGACAAATTATTACTTAAGTTGGGGGGGCAGGCTCCCCCTAACCACCCCAAAATTCTGCCTATGTGTATGCCCATTGCAAAAGTACCTTATGGGACTCTATCCCAATCTGAACATACTCTTTGGAACCAATTTTTTTCATTTCCATGGATAAGTATTCTCTTATTTTTTTCATTAATTATGAGGTATCAACTTTGGAATCATTTAGCTATAATTTATGAAAATATCTTTACTGGAATATTGAATATTTAAAAAATATTGGAATTGTTTCGCATTTGACTATAGCACACAATCATGAATTATTGGCTTTTATTTTGCAAAAGAATTTTCAAATTTTTTCTTTGGAGACTAAAAAAAACTTTTCATTCTCATTATTGGCTTAGGCAATGAGAATAGGAGAGGGTATTTGATCCTTGCTCAAATAATAGGTACAGTTTATAGTATTCCAGTATTCCACAGCGATGTAACGAGGAATATGCTATTTATTGGGGGGGGGGGGGCTGGGATGGTGACCCCAGGCAACTATGGGAGTCTGGGAAAATTTTTGAAAACTGACATGTCTGGAAGTAAATTTTGTATCATTTTTGCTCTAAAAATTAAACTATAAGCAGTTTTTAGTTATTAAATATCAAAACTAGACAAAACTAGTACATTTAAGAATTATGTAGCACTTAATGAAAAAATACAATATGAAATTAATAGGTATTTTTGATACCGATGTAATAATTTCTTTATTTTATGAAAAAGATATCAGTTGTTGGTTAAAATATGCTAATACATTGTATAAATGATAAAACAAAACATGCTAACTTATTATGACTTTAAATTTGGTCTACATTTAAATGATTTATCGGCTTGTGACCCTTTTTACCCTTGGAGCAAAAGTTGATAAATTGGCCCACAGCACTTAGAAGGATAAAATACACGAAAAGACAGAAACATATAAATGAATAAGATAAAAAAATAGAAAAATATTATACACCATAAAAATATGTAAATCAATGAGGCGTGACACACATTGAGTTGGAGTAATGTGGATTGCATCATTTAAGGAAACTGATGGATTATTTTAAATTTGGGATTTTTTATGTTTTAAATACCTTATCAAAATATGTAGCTGGTTTTCATGTATATTTGTATTTCACCTACCTAATACACAACGCTTACAATCATATTTATTCGTGGCCCGGCTCTGGCCATCATATGGAAGGATACAAAAAAGAAAATAGCATAAATTGCAAATGCAGCTTCTAAAGGTTGCTATATGAACTATGAAGGTGGTACTAAAGAAATATTTAGCTGATTGTTCGTTAAAAACTACAATATTGTGCATTTGGCTTCAATTTTCTATTCTTGAAAAATATATTCCTAGATTAGGCTAGAATGTTTCAGATACGGGTGTTAGAGGCGAATTTTGCATCTGCAGACGAGGCGTTGCGAATTTTCTTGAGTGACAACTGGAAAGGACAATGAGACAATTTTTTGATACAGCTACGGCACATGTATGCTGAAAGAAAATCATTGGCTTTAAGTATTTCCTCGCTCTGTAAACGTTCATGAGTTGTGTACAAAATAAATTGTACGAAAGTAGGACGGGCGGTTGAACATCCTCTAATTGTTTTGGGGGACAACGTGACGTTGGGCCTAAAAGCGAAACTGTCCTACCGAAAGCGGAACGTTCAAAGAACTATAATCATGATGCCACGCTCTACATAACTACTTTCTTGTGACGCCTTCTTCATCACCATAAATGCCTTGTCACCTTTAAGTTCCATTATTTTATTGTTGTCCTCTCTTCTTCCTCTTAGTGGAGATTGTGACGGTAGAAATCAGCGAGTTTTATTTCTATATAGAGAATCTGAGTGTTTTCCCTGGTCTAGTAGGAGATTCATTCTTGTGATGATTATGATTTCCAAGGAGACCAGTTAATTTGTGGAGAACTCCCAAATGAGCGTAGTCGCTCAGGAACCACCTATAGTTTAGGCTATGCGGCGAACATTTTTATCGCAGTTCTCCGTTCTGCAAATAATGAATCCCGCGAAGTTCATCATATCGGTCCGCAATTAGGTTAATTTCTTCTTAGTCAGTTATCTTAATCTTACTTGCATTACCATTTATACCTAATCAGGGCCCCTCCTAGGATAGGGGGACATTCTCCAATGGACTTTGTGTTCAGGAGACGCCAAAAATTTCGTTCTTGAAGATCGAGGGGGCATAGGGCGAATTAGAACATTATGAAATATAACTACATTGAAAAATGGAGGATCAGAGGGGGAATGGAGTGCACTTGTGCTAGTGGTCTCGTCAGTAGATCACGTAGTCACCACAAGGAAAAAAAAAGCCCCTCCACCCCCAATGGCTACGTTCCTGCTATGCTCTCTGTTACATCTCATTGATAACTATCGTAAAATGAGCGATTTTAGAACTTACAAGTTCTAATATTAATTCTAGTGATGGGTCGGTTCGATTCCTCGATTCTTCGATTCCTCGATTCTCGGCCAAGAACCGGAATCGAAAACGAGTACTTGCCAAGGTGAAAAATCGATTCTGATTCCAGTAGTACTTCAAACCACAAAATATACGACCGCGTTCCCAAAAGTCATTTGAATTTTCGCGCCTCGTAATTGTGATAACAAAACACATATCTTCCTGGGTTGTGCGAGTACTCGAAAATTCAAGTCGAGTCGAGTAGTTGGTACTCGACTCGAGCGCTTCGAGTAGCATTACGAATGTCGAGTCGAGTAGTTAAGGTTATAGAGCTTTCGAGTATAGTAGGTCCAGCGATCTGCCGACAGGAAGCGCTATCATGAAACTCGTGTTATAATGCCGTTTTTAAAGCCGATAAGTCATCCTAATGCCTTGGCCTGGTAGTTTCAGCTTGCCGAATACACTATATGTTGTCGACATGGGCGCCGAATACCTTTACGGCAGCCGCGGCGGCCGATCGTCTTCCTACCCGGCGCGCACTTGTCCGAAATCGGAAAAAGCTGGAATGAAGTCCAAAATGACCTTTTTGGGGATAGAGACTTGAAACTTAGCGTAAATACTCATAAATTATTACCAGATATAGATTTATATGCCGTTTTACATAAATACGACCCTTTAGTGAGATACAGAGGCCCAAACATGACCAATTTTTCAATGCCACGCGAGATATCGTTTTTCCTCAAAAATCTTTGAATTTATCCAGGTGGTTTTGCGTTGGTATGAGTTTAATGGAATAAAGAAACGCAATATTCCTTTGACCTGGTGCTTTCCCTATATTTTCAATGACTTTTGAAGATTTTGGCTCTCATCTGTCTGGTTTTACAACGCAAAATGGCCGACCCGTTTTTCACGTGAAATTTGACATAAAGTAGATATTATCTTTCGTTTACGAAAACTATAACTCGGAAAATTTGAACCACAATATAAAGTAGAGATTTCTAAAGATTACTAAGTAGAAATCTTGGAAAAAAGTTTGCGACGAAGGAAATTATAGCGATTCTTTAATCGCGCGTCAAGGCTGACCTACACGCCGCGGACCTCTGAGGCTCGGTAACTGAGGCCGATTTTTCAAGTTTTTTAAAAAATTAGTCTTGAAAACCGTCGTGTAAAGCATTAATTTACTGAAAACACTAAACTGAGGATGTTAAAAAGGATTATGTATAGATCGAATATGCCATTTAGCGCATTACTCGAAAGAAAATACTAAGGATTGGATATTTTTCGGAACCATCCCACGCATAAGAAATATGGCTCGGGTATTGAAGTAAAATGAAGAAATTATGTCAGCATGCTTAAGAGAGAGAAAAATGAACTGTTTCCACGAAAGGCAACAACTGATACCCTTTTTCCCTTTCCACCTTCGCCGAGGTGAGTCGCGCGGAAGGGGGAGTTTTCATATCACCAGGCATCTTTTAGCCTTTTTTATTACTGCATCCGTCCGATGTGATATTCATTTGTAGCGTTTAGTTTCTTTCTTGAACTTAAAGAAGCAAGAGACTTTAACCCTGATTAAATGACGTGCGAAGTATAGAATTTTTTTGGCTCTACAAAATTCAAGTTTAGTTCTATATAGTTCGTTCGCTTCGTCCATTTGAATTCCATGAAGATTCAAGGTCCAAATAAATCGTTGATATTATTTTTAATAAAAATTCCAAAGTCTCTAAAATCTTGCAATTTTGGTAGGAAAGTACTTGCCCAGTCACACAAGTGTGTAGCAAAAGCCAATTTTCTGCAGGCAGTAATACTGTAACATGAAGATGTCAAAACCTGCTGGCTGAGCATATAGAATAATTGGATTTTCTGCTTGAGAATTTGAAAGGGCCAAATATTACATGATTCATAGACGTAGTATGTAATCTTTATTATAGCTGTGAAAATTACAATACTCAGGGCTCATTATAGGGCACGATCCTCATTATATTTTCCTTCTTACATTAGGCTAGACATTCATCATAGAAAATTGGAGTAGAATATATTGTAGTATGCATTGCTGTATTGCCTGGTTCAGAAATTATCATACTTGACTCGATACTTGCGAGTAATTTTCAACTCAACTCGAGATCAAAAAGTGCTACTTGGAAATCCCTTTTATATTCCAAAGGAGCAAATGCAGACTAGGGAGCCTGTGACAGGTATATGGTCAAGATACAGTTATGCATTTGGAAAAGTACCCAAAGTCACCATAGCAAACACTGTTGAAGCTGAAGTGGAAGCTTATTTATCATAGATGAATGCACCACCAAATTCCTTCCCTGGGAAATACTGAAAGACTTGTATCTCCTACCCAAGGCTGAAAGTATTAGCGAAGAGGTTTCTTGCCATACCACCATCCACTGTGTTCAGGGAAAGACATTTAGTTCGGCAGGAAAAATATGTGATGTAAAATGCTACAGGCTTTATCCTAGGCTATCCTAGAAAGCAAAGCATCTTCACTTTGTCAGCTGACAGAGTGAAGATGCTTTCATATCTGAGCAAAAATTTAAAGTCTGTAAAAGGAGACTAAATTTGTGAGACATTATTGATAATGATAAGATATTATCAATAAAAGATAGATATTAAAGGAGATACTTTTATTTTAAATTTAAACATGAGTTAATATTCAAAAGTAATACCTATCATGTAACATCACTTTTCAGGAATGTTCTGTTTTGAAATTTAGCTATTATATTTTAATTACATAGTGATGATATGAAAGATGCTTTTGTTTGACTGACTCTTTCACAGAGTAATATTTTTAAAGTGGTTTTCTTGTTGCCTGGAATTAAGTGATATTTTTCTTGGAGCCTATGGCATCAGAATCGATGGAATCGGTATCGGTAGAATCGGAATCGAAATGTCAGAATCGGAATCGGGATCGGAATCGATAAAATTTTGGAATCGACCCATCACTAATTAATTCCAATCTGTTTTTCGTGTATCCCTCTAACCGTTAGACCCCTTATTAACCTGATTTACTCCCAAAAAGAAATTCTGGTATTAATCCGGGAGAGGGCGCGCGGCGTAATGTAACGTTAGAAGGCGCGTGGGGTGTCATTGACACCCAAAAGAAAATATTTTTTTTCTCTTTCCTTAGAATAACATAGTTATGTTGTGTTCTTTTTTAAATAGGTCCACCATATTAAATTGAAACCAACTATTTCCTTCTACACCATCACCATTAAATTGATAATGGGAGAAAAATATTCAACTAAGGTTTGTTTCTCTGTAGGTTATGTGACACTCGGTAACTTATTTGATGTTAACTTTACATCTTTGTGTTTCAAGGCATGGAATATCTTATTAAACATGCTTAGTATAATGTTATACATTCTAAAAGCGAAAAAAATAATTAGCTCTCATGCAAAAAAAAAGCTCGAGGGAAGTTCGATGGCTCGAGAGAGGATCGTGGAAGGGCGCGTGGTTTGTAGGTGACACCTTTGGACACTTTATCACGTTCCGATCCCAAAGCAAAATGAGCATTTTATGGGATACTGGCAGTATTTTGTCAAAATGTATGAAACTTGAAGGTATGAGAACTAACAACTCTGTAGATACCACGATGTATCTACAATGTCTCAAAATAGGGTGTCATTTACACCACGAGCGCCCTTTCTCGTTTAACCTATAGTCTTTCATGTGACGGAAAGTTCTTGGATATTGGTTAGACATGATTATTTGATTAGTATGTATTATTTGTTAGTAATAGCCGCTGTGAGGAAAAGAAGGCCTATAGAGAGAGATAGAAAGAGGAACCTCATTTGGAGAGGCACCCCTCCCCTCTCCTGACCGAAAGGCAATTATCGGCTTAATGCACGCCGGGATGTCCCACCCGCGAGAGAATAGAAAAAACGTTTGTTCACGGAATGGGTACTGGGCCGGATTTCAATATCTTTGTGGCTTTTTTGTTTGTTTGGTTTTTTGAACCTTTTAGAGGGAATACGCAAGTTAAAAGTTCAACTACATGCTAGAAAAAAAGAGTGAAAAATCATCGCAAATTTTGAGGGCTATATGAAACCACTTTCACAGGTCTAATAATTAGCCAGGAGTAAACTCTACCCTCACCTTCGGGGTTGAATTCCTAAGTGAGTGCCGAAACCTCTGAACGAGTCCGCAAAACGAAAAACAAGCTGTAGAAATGTATAAGACAGCGAAAAGATTAACTTATGTTCGTAGCATTTTGAGTGTTGCACAAGTTGGTTGGCATAATTTATTTTCTGTGGGAAAAAACCGGTCAACTTTATGTTCGGCACTGTATCTCCCTGATATTTTTCTGTTTATCAGGCCTAGAAAAGTCATTTGACTCCTCTGTGTTTCTCCATGCGTTATACTGAAATTATAAATCGCCTTTTGTCCTTAATTGTAAAGGATTTTGTATGTTCTGCCGCAATTGAGTATCTTGAGCTAACAATAGTTCCTCCAGCGAACCCTTCGGAATTTTCATAGCAAAAATTACCAGGAGCCTCCGAGTCTAGTGTGTTAGCATATTCCCGCTAGTACTGTGAAACTTTTAAAATATTTTTCTAGAATTCATTTGTATTTTCATTTTGGTGTAAACTGTAATGAGTGATGATTTTGTTTCCAGGAAAATTATTTTCTCTTTGGTTTCCATTCAACCCAGGAATTTGAAAATAAAATAAGTCTAATTGCCAAAAATGTAATGTGAAATAACATTTATTAAATAAGTAAATTTGATAATGTAAAATAATTTGAGATAAAAAAGGCTTTATTCAACCCTGGAACAAACTGTTTCGTGATTATAATCTAACGTAGCCGTTTTAGTGACCTCAATAATCAACTGCCAAATATATCCCCTAAATAGTACTACGAATTTATTTGGTATTAGTATATTTAAGTTTTACTAAAAATGACCACGACTCCATAGAGACCCAAAAGGAAACGTAATTAGATTATGTGATGTTAGAATAATTCATGGGACGCATGTGCTCTGGAACCATAAATTCTACACAGTGACTCATCTAATCTTACATGGTCGAAGTTCTTTACTTTAGGGGGATTTTATGCCAACAGACCTCTGCAATACATCCATCAGTAATGTTGTATAGCCAGTAAAAATAAACACCACATTCAACCATGAAGAAAACTAAATCGTCACACCAATCAATTTTTTGCAGGCGTTGAGGTCTCCTCAATGCTTAACTGCGCATCACATCATGCAGGTTTAGAACTCCTTTGAATTCGTTCGATAATTAATAACTATTGCTCCATATAAGAAGGTCTTAGCGCGCAAAGGAAAACCTTAAATAATGATCCTTTTGTTAACGTACATGAGCGAAGAGACTCCGCCCTTTCGGAGATCCCCGACAGCGTGCAACAGACAGATGGGTTTGTCTCCTTATGGATAAAGGCTGTCGGCCTCTTAAGGGCGTGGCCTGCTTGCTTGCTAACACGTCTCCTGAAGACCGGCCGTGAGTCTGTTTGCGATGCCTGACCGGTGGCCATGAGATGGACCTCGCTGGCCCTCCTTGCTCGAAGGAATACCCGGCGTCCTCCAAAAGACCCCACACTCCAGACGAAAACTCACTGGAGTCCCCTCCGGCCACGGTGTCGAAAACGTCCGTCGCAGGAGGACCAGTCTTCTGGGCCGATGAAGATATATTTACGCGTGATGCCGTGTGGATCCCGGATGAAAACGAGGACAAATAAGGAATCGCATGAGCATTTACGCCCGCCTCTTTCGATCTTTGCCCTCACGCCATGTCGTGATTAGGGGCCAGATGTGTCCCAAGGGGAGCATGTTAATGTGAGCGCCAAAGATAACCTGTTGGTGGTCCATGTGCGATAAAAAAATGGAGTCTACGCGCGTCAAATATGTCCTAATTTCGGTAAAGACTAACTCATTTACTTTGAGCGTCGAGAAAAATTAAAGAGGAAAGCAGAGCAATTAGAAAACATGCACAAAAAAATCAGTTTAAAAAGCACAGCATTTAAGAGGATCAAAATCGATCGACCATTTTTTGTGAGGTATTTCTTTTTAAGAACATATGCTTCCACTTTAAAATTTCTATGGTTAGTTGAAGTAGACTTATGTTAATATTTGTTCTATCTCATATTCTAAAAATTATCTTAAAAAAAGTTTTCATTTTTTAGATACTGCCAACCGTTGCCAAGGTTCTATTCTAACTACTCTGAAAATTTTAAGATGATAAAATAAGTAATAGATTACAAAAAAGACAAATATTTGACTATTGCAGACGTTTCCGTGGATACTTCTGCCAGCATCATCAGCGATGATGGTGGGTACGCGAAGGTACGGTGGAAGGAAAGAGGCAATACTTGTATTTACTTTATCTAGTTTGCTGCTGACGGAATAAATAAATAAATATTGATAATCATAATGGGATAAATAAATATTAGCATTGAAAATGCCCTTTATAAAAACTTTATTCCAATGAAAATTCTTTTTGAATCGAAAGTTAATAAAACCCGGGAACTCTTGGAATAAGGTGCCTGAATATAGCTACTTTTTTTATCATACCTGAGTTTCGCATAGATTTATCTCCGGTTATCCTCCTAATAGCCCTGGGAGCTGTAAAAATGTCTATCAACGTTTATTCGTAAAC
This sequence comes from Ischnura elegans, assembly GCF_921293095.1. Classification (NCBI taxonomy): domain Eukaryota; kingdom Metazoa; phylum Arthropoda; class Insecta; order Odonata; family Coenagrionidae; genus Ischnura; species Ischnura elegans. Next base: position 34,203,590 of record NC_060251.1, on the reverse strand, counting down.
GTAGTGGCTATGTCTCTCTTATACTTGTGAGAAGCACTCAAAACTTAAGTTATTCGGTTTAGCGAACAGTATTTTTGGAATCACCGGTATTAAAGCACAATGCGCTGCCTGTACAGATAATTGATGCTAATAACCCTTCCTGTGGTAAGAGTTTGTGTGTAAGCTGCACCGGCTAAGAGGGCGAGCTATTTTCCCTGAGACAATTGCGATTTCTCAAGATCTTAAGACACCCAAAAAATAGCGCCACGTGTATTTTTCAGTGGATGTGGTGCGCTCGCATTCAACTCCGAGATCCTCCGTTGCTCAATGCTCTCTCCATTTTTCCAACATACTGCTGTGTTTTTTATTATCAACCTCATGAGTGCGGTTCTGATTTCTCACTCTATAGTACAATTACTGAAACCTATTTAAATATATATCCATATCCTTTATGAATATCTTTCATTTCGTTGTGTTATTTTTAATTTGAAAAATTGCTCATAATCCTGTTTGTTCCTATGGTATTTTTGAAGTAGTTATTTTTATTGATATTTATGAAATTTCAGATTGCATTAAAAAAGATTTGAATGATATAGTCAGAATTTCTTCCTCAAAACTTTCTCTTTTTACCTTTTTTCCGTGTCAATTGACCTGGTGACACAGCCCAACAAGTTTTCAACTGCCAGTATATTCAATAATAAATGAGTTCATGTTATTTTAGCCGTAGCTGTTTCCAGTTAGGATACAAAAAATGAATTCCTATAAATTACAGAGCTCGTTTTAGGCTTATCTTGGCGTAGCAATTTAATTTATTATTATTTAATTTAATTTAATATAATTGGCATATTTAATGCATTGCATTGGTTTTACTAATATTTGGGCTGAGCAGCATATGTGTTTATGCTTAACTGAATTGGATATACATTAAACCTGATTTTGTAAATAATGAGGGTGTATAAATATTGCTTCATGGATCCTTGCATCATGTGCTTCACTTTGAAATCTCCCACTCTTACTCTGAGGTTCAACTCGCTGTCTCAAATGTAAGTTTTGTAATCGAAAATCTGGTTTAACCGCGGTGGGAACAAAGTGTCGGCAATTTTTTTTCTAGCAGCAACTCACAGCGCGGCCATTTATTTATTAGAGATTCACGAAAGCCGACGTGCCAAAATTTTGGGCGGAACATTCTTCATCTACATTTGAATAGCGATGTAATCAGAGGGTTTCCAGTGCAGCGCTGGCAGAGAGGGATATGGAGGAACATCATAAATCCATTTATTTCCAACGCCCACGCATATCGAACTGTGATCATCTCTTGAGTGCCTTAAAGTTTCACCTTGAAACCTAATGGGTACGCGGTAACTCTTCGGCGGAGGAGGAAGAATTTTTCGGTGCGTTCTAAACCACGCCCTCTGCGGAAAATAATAAGGGTTCAGAGGTTTAAAAACGAACGTAATATTCGTTCCCGAAGATATTTATTACACCAATTCCAATTTTGATCTTCAAAATGTGCCATAATGCCAGAATTTTGTGGTTCTATGACCATAAATTTAAAAAAATTACAGTTTTTTTTGGCGTTTTCGGAAGGCATTGCTACTGAAAGAGAAATATATCACGAAAAAACTATTGTGCCAATGTAAAATGCCGGTATCCCTCCTCGGTTTATTTCTTAAGTGCCAGGGCACGATATTTATCATCCAGATGTTAGTAATGAAATATTTACCGACATTATTAAATTCAGGATTTAAAATTGGATTATCTAAGTTCCCGAATATATTGTGCATAAATTACAGTTTTTCGGGAGGACAGTTCTGTTGGAAGAGAAATATGACATCCAAAAATTACTGTGCCATTGTACAAGACAATAACCTATCCTCAATTAACTTTATTGGATTCCGTGGTAGCATTTTTATCACCAAGACTACAGAGGATAGAAAATACACTCATAAAATTTAGATTTTATCTCAGCTTTCACAAAATACATTGAGTGTTTCTCGATTTCACAGTTGATAGTTGGCGGTAGATTTATGGACATCTTTAGCCATGGAACATGCCACAGAAGGTCTATCTTTGAATCAATAGGCTATAAAATCTAAAGTTTTTTTTTAAAACGGTGACACATGGCGGGCTTTTTTTGCCCAATAGGTGCAAATGTCGAAAAGAATTCTTAAATAAGGCGTAAATTTGTGGCCAGATTCAGATTATGTGTATTCAAGACTCCAAGTTGTTTCGGAAACAAACATGAAGGTGAATACTACCGAGAGTGTCATGTGTTATTTTTTTCAGTGGAAAATCAACCGGTTTCGATGTTACGACGATCTGGTAAAGGTTGTCGCCTGAATCAAAGTATGTATACGGTACATGTGCACTCAGTGATAAAGACGCTGGGGTCAGGGAAGCAGAGAAAGTGGGGGTGGTAAACCACAATGGAAACATATTCTGATTGTTTTATCCCCTCGAGGTTTGCTTTAGAGCCAATGGACTTGTGTTGAAATATTGAAATGTTTTGGGTGTTAGTAGTATATGTAAAGAAATACAATTTGATATCTTTTCTTAGCATACTATTTTCCACTTGGTACTAGCAGAGACAATGAAGGTCATGCCTTTGTTTCTGCGGGGCTGATGGATCTATCATATTTTAGGATTTTATTTATTCAGTTATTATTTTCTCCGTATTTGTGTGTTGTCAACGCGTATGCTAACAAACTCTACATTTACTTATAACCCCGCAAGACGCCTCAATAGAGGGGTTTTAGGACGCCAGCCGTTTACAAAGAAAAGGTGTGCGTTTGAAATATTTAATTAATATTCCTTCATGCCCTTGTTGTGGGGAGAAAAAGAATTCCTATTCGTTCGGAAAAACACCTTTTTTCCGTTTTTATCGTAGGTACTTAGAAATATTGCTCGGCTTCAAGTGGATGTTCTCCGTGTTTTTGTGAAACATATTTAGTCTTTATATCCCAAGCAGTCTAAGTCTATTACGCAGCCATCGAGTCTCACGGGGCTCCTTGCCTTATTTGAGTCAAATATTCAATTGAAAAAAAAAATCGCGATTGAGGTGCAAAGTTTTTGTAATTTTTAAAATATTTAGTAGATTTTTTACTCTATCGATGTTTTCAGAGATTACCGCCTTCCTGATTATCGGTGAAGATCAAGATATCCCTTCGTTGCACATAAATTACCCCGGGAAAAATTTCTCTTTTCGGGTGGAACCACGGACCTTACTGTCCAGAATCATATTTTCTTATGCAAATTTTTTCCAAAGATTCGCTGTTCAAATACCGGTCCAGGGAAATTTTTTCCATGGAAATTAACGACTCTCAACGTCGTTGATGAGGCTGGACTGAAATATAACACATATCTATTACGTTAGCGTGTTTGATTGTGCAACCCTGTACCCAGAAGTGATGATGCTGTTCGTAATTTTCTGGTCCATGTGGGTCATCGAGGATTGATCTCTTTTTTTTCTTCTTCTTCTTCTCTCGTCAATCCTCGCTCTGGTGCCTGGGCGGACCAGTCGTCTCTTCCCGTCGACCTATTCGACCAAAATGTTTGGCGCAACCAACACAACATTTCGCGTGAGCCCCTCCTCGTCGTCTAAAAAGGTTGACCGATGAGAAAGTGTTTTCTTCCCCCCCCCCCCCAATATACCCACCGGTCTCTGCAAGTAATTCGGCGCGAGGGTGGACCGGCACGTGATCTGCGGGAGGGAATCCTGGGAAGAGTGAGATGGGTGTGGTCTATGTCATGCGAGGACCTCCTGGATTATACGACCAAGAGTTTTATTTTCAAATACGAGTCGTCGATCGTCGTATTTTAGCGAACCGGTTTCGGTGTGGCCTTAAAGCAACTCGGTGGAGGAGGGTCAAGTGCTGGGTACCTATTCGTTCTGGAGCACCCCATGTTTTCATGAATTGCCCCTTTTTAAAAAGGCAAATGCATGCCCGATATATCGTTTATAGGTATACTATAAATGATCTACGGGTGCGATAATTTCGCCCCGGAGTGGACTGTACTTGAGCAATGCTTAGCCATGTGAGAAATCGTTTTAGTAGGGGTGAATTCAAAATGTCATGACGACTGAGTGTAAGCTTTTGTTAACTAGGGTTGCTTAAGAACAGTCCTTTCTTTGGTGTTTTACCCTTTCGCCGTAGATTTCATCTTGTGATTTCGGGTGGAATAAAGGTCTTTTTAGCGCCTGAGTGCTGGTGAAAGATTTAAAAAATAATTATTGGAAGGGTATGTTCCATTTTGTAGTTTTAGCTTTTCAGTTATTATACTCCTTAGCCAACCATCATGTTCAACCTCGCAGTTTATACCATCCGATTCATCGGACAGAATTAGTGTAATTCAGCAGTAATAGGTCGTGATGGATAATGGAAATACTCTGAAAATATTTTTCTATTTTATGATAATATGCGTGTCTTAATTTATCCAAAGAACATATTTTTCATTTCATGCCCAATAATTAAATAAAACATGTTTTATTGATAAATCCTTTTTTCTAATTAGCCTCTTATGATAACTCAATCTATGCGCAATGGAACGAGATTAGTTAATTTTCGGCTTTGGCTGTTGAGGACAGATTTGTTGCAACTTGCCATACTAGGCATTTTCGCTTTCCATCCTTCCAGCCTAGGTTCGATTCCCGGCGATGCTGATCCGTATATTTTTGCTGCTATGAGGAATAATGTTTGTGGAATTTCGTTGGCCCTTTTTCACTTGTAAAGCGTTCCTTCTCTTTCGCATTTATCCATCATTTTCATAAAGGGCCAGATATTAGGAGGATTTGGGAAATAGCCACGCGGAGCGATTATTTTGGCAAGCGGAGCTTGGAGAGCACTCTGAGCGATTTCATCGCGAGTTAAAATTAAAATGGATCTAATTATAAATAATAATTGCTTTGACCAAGGTGCAGATTAGAGTGGAATAAATATTTTCAGGCTTTATCTACTTCTTTTTTCTTGAAATAATTCTTCAGAAATTGAGTCGGTAACAAATTTCAGTGATGAATTACTTTTTTCAAATTTTATAGTAACCCTTGATATGGTCTCTGACAAAACCTATGGAATAAATTGTTCAAATAGTATTATTTAATTAAATAACATCCTATACCTTCATGGCATAAAACGTATAAGCATTCAAGCATTCCTCGCGGGTTCTACACCAGGTTAATGCAGTCGTATTGACCGACGTTTCGAAGAACGACTTGTCTTTCATTTTTTAACGAAACGTCGGCCAGTACGACTGCTTCAACCTGGAGTAGAATCCGAGAAGAATACCTGAATGTTATCATCAGGAAAGTATAAAACGTTTTAGTATCTTTGGAAAAGTTGCAATTCGATTCAAAAATCGGTTTACCTTTTGTATTAAATTGAATTTGGTTCACCGTCGCGAAAAAGTTTACCATCACAGCAGTAGCTTTTCGTCGATCCGATTAACGGCGTAAAGCCATTGAAGCAAAGCACAATTAACAATGGAATTCGTGCGTTGGAAATATATCCTCTCATTGAATGCGGTAAGGGAATTTGAGGTCCCGAGGTCGTGAAAAGCATAGGAATGGTTATGGATGAGATTAATCGTTTGAGTTCACGGTAGTATTGTGAGCTGGGTCGATTGACTCTCACCCACTAAACCTAATGGAATTTTCTTCGAGAAATGAGGGAATAAACGCCCGCTACTTGTCAGATGAGGAAACAGCCCAAATCCTACGCTGCCCTTTGCCGTATGATGTAAAAATTTCCCCTGAAACTTTCTCCAACCCTTCCGTAATACCTACTCCCACTTGAAGGCCACCGAACAAGATAACGCGCGCGGACGCGGTCTCTAAGACATCGCTGAATGAATACTCGTTGAGTGAGCCCCGAGGCGACCCGTGGCATTAGGTCGGAGAGATCGTGTTTCGCGTGATCTTTGACTTAATGCAATCCTAAACTGTCACCGTGGCTAATATTACACGCCATCTTCCATGGCCAAGTGTGCGATTTTTTCCTTTCTGGCGGACGTGGGAATGGATATTAATTGGACGCATCGCTCTTGTTCGAGCGGTTTGATTTTATGGCGTATTATTTGTTTAAAAAAATACGCTGGTATCTTGAAATTTTAAGGATACATTGGGTTGACGGTTGCCGAGAATGGGCTCGTTCACCAACTTTATTTTACTGTTGATAATGAGTTTTAATAATAAAGATACTTTTCTTTTCCGCTTTCGACTCCTCGCCTACTTCTGGACCTTCGCGTCGTTAAATACACGCTCGCATTATATTGTGATTGCGTCAATTTTGAAAATACGCGAGGAAATAGGACCAGTATTTGAGGACGATGTGTCCTACTAAGAAGGTTATACCGTTGAAGAAAGGTACTGTCAATTTTATGAAAGCTTCAATAGAAAAAAGTGATTTCTTTGATTTTTTCCCGAAGTTGCAATTGGCAATCAAACTGTTTAAATAAGCTCTTATGGGAATTTCGGTATACGTATGTGCAATGTTTTCTCCCGAGTAGATTATGAATAAAGTAGTGATTTATAATGATATAAAATTCTGTCTAAATCTAAGGCTCATCTAAGTTGTACTTCCTTAGTGCTCAGCAGTTTAACGCAGTACTTTAATTGAAATTACCTTTGTTAATTAACATTGATGCAATTCTCTTAAAGAATGAGAAAGCATTAGGCATAAAATAAAATCATAGATTTGTGTATATTATGGGTACCATTTTTTAGACTAACACACGTAACGTGTGAAATCATATATTTTTGTGAGGTAATGTGTGAAAAGAATCTGATTCGTGTTCTTCAGCCGCTTTGGAAAATTTGAAATGCAATCATGAGCTGTCACCGAGGCCATAATAACGCGCTATCGCCCATAGTCAAGTCTTCGTCATATTCCTTATCGGGGTTGAAGTCCTCAAGTTTTTTGAAAAGGTTTCATTACGACCATTTTGGCTTGGTATGGGTGGTGAGACGCCACATAGCAGACTCAGATGCCTGTGCCCATTATGTCGGACGTCCATCTTTAAGAAGAACATCATGGATACAGAACTTCAGGCGGTTTGGTGTCGAGTTTCTTGCCCTTTTTCCGAAGCAGCCGTCCTACAATCTCGTATTTCGGTGATTGGTGCCCAAAAAAGGATGCTCAAATCTGACTATGGCCGTGGGTGCGCCCGAAGAGTTATCATCCCTGAAATCTCGTGTTGGATAGATGCTTGAAAAACACTATACGCCATTTTAGTTGAAATTTTTTTATGAGTTTGTCGAGCGAGCTGGAAAGAGGAAGGGTGAGAATTGGATGTGAGACTTGAAAAGAACAGGGAAATAGTGGCCAATAGGGATCGGGAAAACGAAATTGAAATATGAAATATCCATTATATTTATTATGAAACGAAAGTTATGATTCTACACTTTTCAACACTGTCATTCTTCGTCAAAAATGTCTTGAGTGCTCGTCGTTGTAGTGAAAAACGTTTTGGATTACGTCAATTTTTTGGTGGCCCGAGGGATGCTGGTCGTTTTATCAAGAGAATCTCTAGGGTTTTATTATTTAGGGTTTTATTCACCCAAAAATTGATACGGTGACATCGACCAACAAGTTTTTAACTTCTATAACATAGTTTTTTCTTTAAATTCACCAAGGCGGGACTAATATATGACGTTGCGATATGGGAATTTTCGTTACAATTGAGAGTCCACTATGGCGCAAATTAGGTCTATCACCCCTATCCTCCAGGGGAATACGACTTATTTGTAAATTTTGGTCCGTTTTATGATGTCTATTACTTAAAGTTGCATTTCATGTCCATTAGCAAGAGGTTCTGTTTCATGAAATAAATCCATGGTGATTACGTTAATGGCTATCTCCGTCTCTGGACATAACTTAAGGTCTCTAATGAAGTTCCAGGAATTATTCGGAGTAATGCGAAGCCAGTCGGAAATCACAGCATTACCATCCATTGGAAATGCTGCCTGATCCAAATACATCCCTTTCAGTTAAATCCTCTGGGATCACTAGTCCGATATCGTGGTGAGGGTATTCTGTAGCGAGTTCTTTGGCATAGAATGGTGCTGGCGGAATAGCTTGTTAGAATTGTCGTAAAACTTTGAGCTGTTATCTGCCCACTATTTATTTAGTGGGAATCATAACCAATATTTCATTTTTAACTTGCATTTATCAGCAAATAGAAAGCAAAGAGCACAATAACCCTAAGTTTTGCTTTATTGTTTGACCATTGGAAAGGGCATAACTTAATCAGAGCCATCATAGTACTCATCATAAATATAGGCTAGATCGATTTTTGGCTTTCGATCGTTAAATTGCAATGAAAAATCCCACATAACTTGATCCAATACTCCTCCAACCTTACCGTGTGTTGTAATATCGCTGATTGGCGGAATGTGACCTTAGTGTTTGTTCACTGTATGTTGTACGTATTGTTTATCTGTATTTAGAAATTAATTTCCATGAAATTAAATCTTTAAGAAATAGTATCATCATTTTAATATGATCTTGTATGCATGGATATATTTATGTGCATAATTTTTTCTATTTTTTATCGGTAAAATTGAAATCGGGGACTTTAGTGCTTAGCTCACGTTTTCGCGCAGCCACGGATAGCGCATCGCTTGCATTTACTCGGATAGTATCAGTCTAGGAAAGTAGAACCCCACTGTCGTAAGTCCCGTCACTGCATTCTCTTTCCATTCACTTCCGATATATCACTCACGCAGCAAAGCGGTCAACAGTGGATGCATCACAGCGATAGCCCTTTTAGGTGAACAATCGTGCCCGGAAATGGTCTAGAAGCTTGTTGATTGGTGTTCGTAGTCACTGATGATTTGGAAGAGTGCGAGTTTTTAGGGTTGAAGGAAAACGGTGTCGTATTAACAAGGGAAAGTCTAGGCCTGCTTGAATTTCGTATCTTACAGTAGTATTTTTTGCGCCAAATGTAATTCCGGCGCGCCGCAGTGATTCATCTCATACATCAGTGGGACAACGTATTCTTTTAAGACGAACCCAAAGATTGGAATCCATAGTAAGAAATTGAGATATGCGGATGATTTCCGAAAAGTGATTACATTGTTCATGTTTGGTACACATATTTGATAGGAGTGTTTATTAGATTTCAAGCCAATTTCTTCAATCCTAAGATCCTTATATTCTTTTAAGGTGTTGCCTATCAAGAACAATCTTTTTTGTAGAAATAAATTGATCACCATGTGATTTGATATACATGAGGTATCAATATTAATTCATGGACTTCGATTATTTTGTGAAAAATCCTCAAAACCTGTGTTTTAGCCAAACTATGCATTAGATTAATACAAATAACTGTTCAATCAATTAAAATCGCTTAAATTTAATTGTAAATTGAATGTTTTCACCCCCAAGTAGATTATCGCTTAACGAAAATGTTGTGTAGATAACGGAATTGTAATGTAAACTCTCTCTAATTCTTTTCAACTTGAAGAATAATAGCAGAAAAAAATAAATTAAAGTAAGCCCTTTAATTTGATGGGCCTAGTCGTAAGTTATTACAGCTATCTTACCCCACTATTTAATGAATGGTGCTAGAGGCAGCTACATTGGACGCAAAAGAGCATTTAATAATAGATCATTCATATAGGAAATGTGCTCCCATTCCCTTTATAAAATAAGCGATGAGTTTGAAAATGGCATTGCCTTGAAGACTTAAAGGGTATTTACTAAATTAAATAATTTTAGAATGACAGTTTATATTATTAGCATTCGTTTACGGTTTTAGAATGGGCTTCATCTCGATTCCGATTTTACGTTATATGTTCAAAATCAGTAAATACCTTCGATGAAAAAATCAAGGAGTGCTTAAATTTGGATCAAATCTGTCGAAATATTGGTCACGTAGGTCTTCGATATTTTTTCTTGTCTTGTATATTATCATGGATTTAAAAATAGCAACAGAAGACATCTCTCTGAAATTCATGCATCATAAACGTAGTATGTAATCACAATATTTCAGAAATGTGAGCTTTTAGAAGGGCCTATGGAACTCATAATTCTTCACCAAAGCTTTCGCAGCTCACGTTGCCATGATTAGAGTTTCAGTGATATTTTAAAGAGCAATATTCTGGTATCATATAATTTTTATGGAATCATATTTCTGATTTATTATGCGAGTATATGGCGTAGTTTTGTATGTAGCATTTTGACCTCAAAGCGTTTCCATATATTTAACCCGCATACCGAATGCAATTCTCTGGAAATAATTCCTACTATATGAGTTGATTTCTATATGCTGGTGCTTTCTCGTTTTCCTGCGCTTCTCAGGTGAACCTAATTATTAGGGTTATGCGCTGAAAAATGTTTAGTACCGAAATAAATCTGTCAGTTGAGATTAAACACGGTGCAACCGCTTCCTTGAATGAGCTTTCTCATAGCTAGGGCCTAACAGCAAAGGTATTTCCTGTTTATTCTCGGGGAAGGGCAGTTGTTTATAGATTTATTTATTTCCATCTCCAGTTTTAATAACAAGTTGAAAAATATGTTTTATATCGTATAAACGTCTACTTTATACCTGATACCTAATTTTAATTGTATTATCTTGATTATTTGCCATTACCATTGCCGAATTTATTAAAATATAAAGAATAATATAACATATAAATGCATTAATGGTAATTACATTGCTTTTCGCCCATATATTTCAATGAAAATTTGCCAGAACCATTTTGGCTCTTGAAAGAACCTAATGCCCTAAACCTTTTCATTTCTACAACATTTTCTTCAGCAAATTCGATTTCCGAATTTTTTACAAAATTTTATTTTGTACCCTCTCAAGAAAATGTTGCTAGAGATGCACATTTCTTGTGTAACTTAAGATTTATATTTTTAAGTAATTTGCCATTATTATTGCCTTTTCGACTAAAATGCATTTTACGAATTAAATTTTCTTTCGCAAATACATTTCAATAAGAATTTCGGATTTCAATGAGAACTTCAAAAACAATTTTTTCCTTTTTTGGAAAAAACACGTTCCTTAGTAAATTTAATTTCCAAAATTACAATTAAATTTTATCTACTCTCCTGAAAATGCTGGTTAAGATGCATGTTTCTTATGTGACATACAATTGCTCGTTTTAGGTCGAAAAGAAATGAAATATACCTTGTAAATGAATAGTGCATCATGGGTCACGAGTAGTGAACGAATTGAATTAGTTCTGTCTAGGTTTAAATGCTATAAAATTCGAGAAATGAAACAAGGAAGTGGAGCTTTATAATTTATTCGCATCCATTTCATTACCTTGCAGCATCACGATTTTACGAAGACGGGACTGATTTTATGCACTGTGCATCATCTCTTTCTCTCCATAGCAACGGCAATTTATTTGAATTATCGTTCCTCTAACCGTTTCACGACCTATGCAATACCTCTATTCCTAATATAGGCTCGCTATTTTTTCCTTCTTCCAGAAAGAAGAACCCGCTGTTCCTCCTTCCCTAATTGGACAGTTTTGAATGGACGGGTGAAGTGATGCTCTTTTTTTTGCGGGGGAGGATGGTATAAGGCTATCAATCCACTTCTTGGGTCCCTCTCGTGCTCTCACGATCGCTGGCTGTTCGCTATACGGTCCGTCGTGAATTGCGTTCACTTTTCCGGGAGAAGATTCTCCGACCCTCACCCTCCTCCTATCGTATTTTTTTGAGTGGCGAGGAAAGAATGTTTAGTCGCAATAATAAATCTCATGCCCCTCTGGGATTTCTTCCTGGAGGCGTATTTGTTTTTTGTGAGGCTGTGGATGTCTCTGAGAATGCGGTTGCTGAATATAATTACAGGTATATTGCCTTTTGCATGTGCTTAAAATTACCAAGTGTACCGGTTCTGGTGAAGGCTCAGGTGAGGTAAAGAGTTTTTGAAAAGAGTCTTAAGTATTCTGTACATTATGAAATAAATATTTTGTAATGGAATTCTCGTTTACGATCATAATAAAAAACGATTTCAATTGGCCATGTTTCTAACTTTTCTTGATAATTTGTGACCAAAATTGTAAAATCTCACTATTTCTAAGTATCCTAATTTTATGGCTTTAATGTCAATATATTGCCAATTTCGGACTGGAAAAATCATGATATCGCTGACTTTGGTTTTGGGTAGGACTTCGGCATTTTGGTGATAGCGGTGGGCGTATTTAATTATCCGGCGTTTTGCATATACTTAAAAAGGGTGTCTACCAGTGTCTGTCCTCGAAAAGTATGAGAGAAATTATAGCGATTTTTTAAAAGGAAGGCAAGTAAACCACCGAGTTTTAATAATGAACTTTTATTTATTTTATTTATTTATTTCAAAAGTCCACATACAACAATATTGCTAATTTATAGTGGTTTAATAACAAGAAAGAGATTCAGGTTGAAGATTTTAATTTGCAGCGACTTCATCTGCAAAAGTCTCGAAATTTTCGTGAGACTTCGTCTCAGCATTGTAATGATAATTATTTAAATTTTCATGGGTAATGTTAAAATTACTCCATTCTGTGGGTCGTGAATGCCGTGGTGCATCTCGTCAGGAGTAGTATTCATTTAGAATTTGACATGAGGTAGACCGGGTAACTTATTCGTCTTTTGGCTAAGAAGATGCTACGGTCCCCTTCCATTATCGTTTCGTTTTTTGATGGTGGGGAAAGAATGTTAAGTGGCAAAAATAAATCTTATGTCCAGTGATTCTTTTTCTTGAGCCGTATTTGTTTTTTGTGAGATTTTGCAACCTTGGAAAATACGATGGGAGGATTTAATGTCCTTACGAATAGGATTTTTTCGAAATATACTAGTGGGCTGGAAGAGGATGAGAGAGGTGAAGAGGTAAGAGAAGTGAATTTGCAATAAAAAAGCAGGCTAATGAATTCACTACTTGTGGGGTCTAGAATATATATCCTGCATTTGTATCCACGACTGTATTCATTGGTTGCAGCCTTAGGTGGCGGTGGGTTAAAGTCCTCGCCTGCCAAAAATGAGGTCGCGGCTTCGAGTCCGGCCAGGTTTCCCCAATGCAAGACAAGGTTGTTTTTGCACGTATAATTGCTATCTTGTTGAAACCACCGATGTAAAAAGCCAATATTTGCCGTTTTCGGCGGTACCAGAATAAAGAAAAAATAAAAAAAATAAGAACTTCATAAGGAAAAGTTACGGGATTTTCCTGACACTTTATGTCAGAATTGAATAATGGCGACTTTTGGTATGCATCTTTTTAAGATTTCTTGTGGATCTTTTGTAAAAATTTCTGCATTTCTGTGAATAGGGAATGGCGTAATTTTGCGTAATACGGCTTCTGGTTAGGAGTAGTATTTACTTAGGTTTCGGCATTGCGTGCTCTTAGAAATTAATTCAGTTCTTCGCAAAGATGATGCTTACGCTCCTTTCTTTCTTCTTGATTTCGGGAAGCTGGAGGAAAAATGTTAAGACGTAAAGCAAAGGGTTAAGATATTATTGCGTTCTTATTAGTCGTGGAAGAATCAAAGATTATTTCCTGATTGCAAACTATGTCATTCCCCTACAAAATAACGTTTCGAAGCCATGAATATCTGAATTTTTGTGTTATGGATTTACTGAATTATTTATTTCTTTTTCTTATAAAACCTTTGATTAGTCTGTGAAATAATTTTAGAAATCGCTTTAAAATTCACAGTTAATAATGTGAAGATTTCGCGATATTATTAATTCAATTATCGTCTCAATTTGTCACTGTACTGAGGGTTGATTTTTTTAGGGATAGGCGTTACTGTCAACTAGTTGCATCAACACAGGTTGTGTGTAAATGGCTGCGAGGTAATAACTTCACTTTTTGATCTTGGAAAA